>NW_026516209.1:0-600000 GCF_025602895.1 Polychytrium aggregatum
ACCAAGGCCGCCCTCCCCGACGCCCAGGTCATTGTGGTGGGTGACTTCAATGCCCACCTCAGTGCCCTGAGCGGACTGCCCACGCCGCTCCGTGGCAGGGAGAAGATCCTCGAGGACACTGTCTCCCGCGCCGGTCTCCGCGTTGTGCCTCCAGCTGTGATCCCGACCCACACCCGGCAGCGGGGTCCCAGCTGGACAACGATCGACTACATCTTTGTGTCGCATCGCCAGGCCAACAACGACCCGCTGCTGCAGGTCGACACTGCCGGTGCCTTCCGTGGCCAGTCCGACCACTTCCCCATCTGGGCGACTCTGCGGGTACAGCCAAAGTACTACCCAAAGGTCGACCAATGGCAGTGGAAGATCGCCCAGCTCGAGGATCCTGCCGTCCGCGCCCAGTACCTCTTGGCGCTGCTGGACGAGCGCGAACGCGGTCTGCAGCGCATCCAGGCTGCACTCCGGCCAATCTCAAGGGGATCGGTCATTCCGATCTCGGAGAGTGCGGCCCAGGACTGCATCGACCGCGCCTGGTCCATCATGATCGCCCTGATCACCACCGCTGCCGACTCCACCATCGGCAAGGCTTCCATCAAGACCGTCTGGAAGGACCCGGCCCTGATCCCCGAGATGCGGCAGCTTCGCGAGAGGCGCCGCGATCTCATCTACCAGCTCAAGTTGCCCGGGCTCTCCCTCCGCGTCGCCGAGGACAAGCGCGCCGAACTCCGCGCTGTCCGCAAACAAGAAAAGAACCTCATCGTCCAGTCCCGCCGAGCAGCCGAGACCCTGGCCATGAACAAGCTGCACTCCCTCAACGCTTCCGAGGTCGCCAAGTCCCTGGCCGCCATGAAGAAGCGCAAGGAGCTCGACGACGCCTTCCACTTTGACAACTCGGACGAGGCCCTCGAGCGACTTGTGGTCCACTACGGCAAGGTCTCCTCGCACTCCCAGGACACCCCCGGTGCCGCCTTTGACCGGACCGTCGGCCCAAGACCCCTGGACACTGTTCCGCGCCTGCTCCCCGAGGACCGCTCCATTCCCCGATTGTCGTCGGACGAGGTGGCCGATGCCATCGTCAAGTCCCCCAAGCGCAAGTCTTCCGGCCCGGACAAGATCAAGGCCGAGATGCTGCACCCTGTCGCTCCCGTGGTCGCTCCCTGGCTCCGGGCCATCCTGCTGGCCGCCCTCAAGGCCTCCGTCGTCCCGACCGAGTGGAACACTGTCCTGATCCACCCGGTCTACAAGAACAAGGGTTCGATCCTCGATCCGGCCATGTACCGGCCCATCGGGTTGACCCAGGTCCTCCGCAAGATCGCCGAGCGAGTCCTGCTGCCGTTCCTCACCCGCGAGATCGGCATCATGGACATTGCCCAGGGAGGCTTCCGCCCGGACCGAGGCACCCTCGACCAGGTGTACTCGCTCGACGCTCTTGTCCGCATGAACAAGATCCGCGACGACGAGTACAGCCTGGTCTTCCTCGACATCAAGGCCGCCTACGACACTGTCTGGCGGGAGCGCCTCTGGGACAAGATCGCCACCCGAGGTGCTGGTCCGGTCGCCGTCGGGGTCCTCAGGGCCATGTTCGACCGCACTCTTGTCCGCGTCGCCAGCAAGGGCCGCACGTCGCAGCCTGTGTGGCTGCAGAAGGGTCTCATCCAAGGCTCGGTCCTGAGTCCCCTTCTGTTCAGTGCCCACATTGACGACCTGCCTGGACTGCTCCGAGCCGAGGACGGACTTGTGCTTGCCTCGAGTCGCCACCACCGTCTCCGGGTCAACTCGCTCTGGTTTGCCGATGACGGTGTCCTCATCTGTCCGGCTGGCCGCACCCAGGCCATGCTGGATATCTGCGAACGCCACAGCATCGACAACCGGTACCGCTTCTCGCCTCCCAAGTGCGAGGTGCTGTACTCGGCCTGCAACGTCGACCAGCTCCATCCCGCCAAGCTGTACGGCACCGAGCTGCCCAAGGTCCTCCAGTTCCGCTACCTCGGTGTCATGGTCGACATTGACGGATTCCGCCCGGACCTCCAGTTCGACAAGCTCCTCCGCAAGGTCCACATGGTCACCGACACCGTGGTTGGACTCGGCATCACCCTCGGCAAGGTCTCGGCCAAGACCATCACCCAGGTCTACAAGACCTTTGTGCGGCCGACCCTCGAATACGGGATGGCCATGGACATCCCCGACCCAGCTCTGCGCGACCGCCTCGACGACGCCCAGATGACGGCCCTCCGCACCATGTTCCGCGTCGGCCCCGGCACTCCCGTCGGTGCCATGCACCTCAACTGCGGCCTTCCCAAGATGTCGGTCCGTGTCAAGATGCTGGCCCTGCAGAACTGGGCCCGCTGGGACGACCAAGTCTCTGACGGCGACAAGATGCTGTCGATGATCCTGCGCAACAAGATCATTGCGCCCTACCACCCCGACCAGTTCCTCGGCCAAGGAGTCCGAGCCGATCCGCACTGGGCCATGGTGGTCCGCCGACAAGAGGCCGACCACTCCCTCACGGCCACGGAGATCTACCGAGGCAAGACCCGACACCAGCCGCCGCCGCCCGGACCGCCCCGACCCCAGCCCGTCCCGATCAAGACCCTCATCTTCGAGGACCACATGAAGAACGGCTTCGACCGCTCCAAGCAGCTCACCGCCGCCTGCACCCCGTCGACCAAGATGTCGGGACTCTGGGAGGCTCGCGGGTACCAAGGATCCATGATCATGCTCATGTTCATGGTCCGATGGCGACTCGGTGCTCTCCCAGGCCACTTCAGATTTGGCTACCGCAAGTGCAAGAACCTGGCTCGACACGGATCCGGGATCGACTTGACCAGGACCCACGCACAGCAGTGTGTGGATCCGCATCAAGTCCTGGTCCGCAAGGTCGCAGCCCTCAAGACGGCCCACCCGACTTGGGTGGAAAGTGGTATAGCCGGAGTGGGACCAGTGGACAAGCTGCTGGACCTGCTCAGTTTCGATCGCACTCCCCCTCGCAGTCGCACCCCTCCCGCACTTGGATCACTTGCTGCTCATGTACCCGCTCCCCGCACTGCCTTCCGAGCATTCGCACTTGGTGCACACCCAGCACCACCACCCACTCCCACACCCAGTGTAGTCCCACCCTTGCAGTCTCTCCCTGCACCCTCATCACAGCGTAGTATAGTGTCAGCACTTGTCATTCCTCCACCCCGACCCCCCCTCGATCCTGCTGTTCCCTTGTGGGAACTGCTCGAAAATGTGTTCACCCGCTTGGTCTCAGACCTTGTGGGCAGCTGAGGCAGCACTAGGCTGCAACAGGAGTAAATAGGCTTGCCTGTGTACTCAACGTGCCGGGGTACCAACCTGTTGGACCTGATGGCTTGTCTTCTTGAATAAAGTTGACTATAGTAACAAAAAAAAAAAAAAAACCGTCTCTACGCCAAGCTTGAAAAATGTGTGTTCCACGTACCGAGTGTCGAGTTCCTCGGCTACGTGGTCTCGAGCGACGGCCTAGCAATGGCTCCGGACAAGGTAGAGACTATTCTTGCCTGGAGGACTCCCACGAAGGTCAAGGACGTGCAGAGCTTCCTTGGTTTCTGCAACTTCTACCGAAAGTTTATCGCCGAGTACTCTGGGATCGCAAAACCATTGTCAGATCTCACTCGGACTACTCCCACCTTCGTGTGGAACCCTGACGCGGAGCACGCGTTCAACACCCTCAAGCGGGCGGTGACCTCGGCACCGGTGCTCAAACACGTCGACCCTTGCTTGCCCTTCGTGCTTCAGACCGACGCCTCAGACTTCGCGCTCGGTGCTGTACTGTCACAGCCGGTCTCGGCCCAGGATTCGTCGGAGCTGCGCCCTGTTGCGTTTTTCTCAAAGAAACTCGACAGCGCCCAACAAAACTATACCGTCCACGACAAGGAACTCCTTGCGATTGTGGAAGCCTTTCGATTCTGGAGGCACTACCTGGTCGGGGCCCGGGACATCCTTGTCTACTCCGACCACAAGAATCTAACTTTCTTCAGGAGTCGCCGGTTGCTCAAACAGCGACACGCCAGGTGGGCGGAAGACCTGTCGGAGTTCGATTTCAAGCTTTGTTTCACGCCTGGTCACCTGAACACGGTGGCCGACGCGCTCTCAAGGCGGAGTGACCTCGCCCCTGAAGGGGGAGATGATCACCCCAACAGACTGGAGATCACCCTCCTACCCGACGATTGCTGGTCTCGCGCAGCTCAACAACCAGCCCCAGGACCCGAGGTTATCACCGACAATGCCAGGAAATTGGAGATCCTTCGATCCAGGCACGACGCCCCTGCCGCCGGACATCCTGGCCAGGCGAGAACCTTCGAATTGGTGAAGCGCGATTTCACCTGGCCTGGGATCCGCAGGTATATCAAGGACTATGTCAAGACTTGTGACGTCTGTCAGAGGGCCAAGGCGGGACGCCACAAGCCCTACGGACTACTGGAGCCCCTTCCCATCGCGGATACCCCTTGGTCCTCCGTGAGCATGGACTTTATTGTCAAGCTTCCATGCTCACAGGGTTTCGATTCCATCCTGGTCTTCGTTTGTCGAAGGACCAAGCAGGCGCACTTTGTGCCCTGCAAGGAGACGATCGACGCGGCTGGTGTGGCTAACTTGTTTATTAGCAGTGTGTTCCGTCTGCACGGACTCCCACAGGACCTAATTTCGGACCGTGGACCCCAATTTCGGTCGCAATTTTGGAAGGCCCTCACCTCGGCCCTGGGTGTGCAGCTCAAGCTCTCTACGGCCTTTCACCCTGAAACGGACGGTCAGACCGAGAGGGTAAACCAGACCCTAGAGCAGTACTTAAGGTGCTTTGTTAGCTACCAGCAAGATAATTGGAGTCAACTCTTGCCGATGGCTGAATTCGCCCACAACAACGCCGTCAATACAAGCACCAAGCTGTCCCCGTTCGAGGCCAACTACGGATTTAATCCAAGAGCGGACTGGGAACGCACGGAGGTCGACAAGGTCGGCTCACCTTCTGCAGCCACGCACCTCGAGCGACTTCAAGTCGTCAGCAAATTCCTCGATGAAACACTTGCAGAGGCACAACAGAGTGCCAGTCGATTTGCCAACCGTCACCGACTGGACCACGACTTCAAGCCAGGCCAGAAGGTGTGGCTCCTACGCAAGAATATCCAGACCCGCCGTCCGTCGTCCAAGCTCGACTTTGTTAAGCTGGGTCCGTTCAAGATATTAGAACAGATCAACCCCGTCGCGTTTAGACTTGCACTGCCCGACAGCGTGAAGATTCACCCAGTTTTCCACGTGAGCATGTTTGAAACTTACCATCCTAACCGCATCAAAGGGCGAGAGGCTGATCCTCCTCCGCCTGTAGAGATAGATGGGGAAGAGGAGTTTGAGGTGGAAGAGATTCTAGACGCAAAGTATTTTGGACGTACGCTTAAATTTCTGATCAAGTGGAAGGGATACTCGGACATAGACAATACCTGGGAGCCCGAGCGTAACTTGGCTCACTGCCCCCTGGTGCTTAGAGATTTTAGACAAAGGTACCCCCACAAATTGCATAGACCTAAGGGGGGGGGATGATGTTATGAACGCGGTCGCCGATCATACGACGCGTCATTCATGACCCGCGCTGCATGGCCACTCGGGCGTGATTCATGACCGTGGGAAACATAGGTCGGAGCTCGAATATATTCTCCGCAGGGCGAGCAGGGGAGGGTGAGGCATAGACTTAAATAGAACACCCCGTCCCCTCCTGGATGAACGCTAGTGAATTATCACCTCAATAAACGATCATCACTCTCCTTGCCAGCCCCTGTTCAGCCCTGCCCCTGCTTCCTTGTTCTTGCCCTCGGTTCCTCAGTCCTGCCCCTGCCCAGTTCCTGACACTGTCGGCGTTGGCCTTCTGTCTGGACTGTGCGTCCGCGAGGTGAGTCTTGAGTTGTTCGAGGTGCTGCTTGATTTTTTCGATGCGCTCCTCGGCTGCAGGCACCTCGGACTGGGTCGACAGCTTGAAGTCACAGGCAGGGTGGAATCCGTAGTTCGCATAGAACGGTGTGCTCTTGGTGCTCGAGTGGGCCGAGTTATTGTATGCGAACTCAGCTAACGGCAAAAGCGAGACCCAATCGTCCTGTTGGTAATCGCAGTAACATCGGATGAAGGTTTCGAGGACGCTGTTGACTCTTTCCGACTGCCCATCCGACTCGGGGTGGTAGGCGCTGGACAGGTCAGTCGAAGTGCCCAGAAGCTCATGGAATCGTCGCCAGAAGGTGGACTTGAACTGCGGACCCCTGTCCGTCACGATGGACTTGGGAGCCCCGTGGATCCTGAAGATGCTGTCCATGAACAGCGTTGCCGTTTCTTCGGCCGTGATGGAGGTACTGCAAGCCCGGAAGTGGGCCATCTTCGTGAGCCTGTCGACGAACACGGCAATTGCGTCGAAGCCTTCGGACTTGGGAAGTTCGACCACAAAGTCCATGGATACGGCCGACCAGGGTGACTCCGGGATCGGGAGTGGCTTAAGCAGTCCGTATGGTGCGTGGCGTGCTGGCTTGGCTCTGCAGCACGTCTCGCAGGACTGCACGTACTTGCGCACCGTGGCGGCCATCTTGGGAAACCAGTAGTTCCTGCTCAGGAGCTCCAGTGTTTTCTCCCTCCCAAAATGGCCCGCCGTCCTCGAGTCGTGGCTGTCCCACAGCACTTCAAGCTGCAGCTCGGTGGTCGGGACATACAGCAACCCGTCTCGGAAGAGGAGTCCATCTCGGAGGCGGAAGGCATGGAATCGCGGGTTGGTCAGGTTTGCGATTACTTCCTGGGCATAGGGGTCAGTCTGTTGAACTGCCTTGACCTTCTCCTCGAATGCCGACAGTGCTATCACCTGAAGGGCAGCGATTCTGAGGCGACTTGCATCCAGCAGCACTTGGTGCTGCTGTGTGTAAGCCGGCTCGTCCGGCTTGATCTCCAGCTGGGGCTTCCTGGAGAGGGCGTCGGGCACGACCATCTCCCTTCCAGGCTTGTACACGATCTCGTAGTCAAACTCGGACAGGAACATCGCCCATCGCGCTTGGCGACGGTTGAGCATGCGACTGGTGGTGAAGTACACCAGGTTCTTGTGGTCACTGTGGACCACCACCTTGTGCTTGGATCCGGAGAGGAAGTGCCTCCACTCCTTGAGTGCCGTGACAATGGCAAGCATCTCCTTGTCGTACACTTCGTAGTTGATCTCTGGTGCCGTCAGCTTGCGTGACATGTACGAGATCGGATGCATCGACTCGTCGGGTCCAAGCTGGCAGAGCACGGCTCCCAAAGCATAGTCGCTGGCGTCTGTCTCAACAACGAATGGCTTATCCGGGTCTGGGTGTGCGAGCACAGGTGCCGTCGTGAAGGCTTGCTTCAGCAGATCGAATGCTTCCTGAGCCGTGGGAGACCACTCGAAACTCCCCGAGTTGCCCGTCAGGGCGTGCAGTGGGGTAGCTATCTTGCTGAAGTCGTGGATGAATGTCCTGTAGTAATTGGCAAGACCCAGGAACATCTGCAATTGCTTCACAGACTGGGGCGGGACCCAGTCGAGGACAGCTTGCACCTTGCGGGGATCCATCTTGATGCCCTCGGTGTTGACAATGTGTCCCAGGAACTCGACTTCGTCCGTGTCGAAGTGGCACTTCTCGAGCTTGCAGTACAGTCCATTGCGGCGGAGCTGTTCCAGGACAGCACGCACATGGTCTTCGTGTTGCTCGGGGTCCTCGGAGTAAATGAGAATGTCATCCAAGTACACAGCCACACAGTGTCCCAGATCCTTCATGACATGATCCATGAACGCCTGGAATGTGGCCGGCGCACCTTGCAGCCCGAATGGCATCACCAAGTATTCGAACTGCCCCAAAGGGCAAGTGAAACTGGTGAGCCACTCGTGGCCCTCGGCGATCCTCACGAGGTTGTACGCCCCTCGGAGGTCCAGCTTGGTGAAGACTCGGGCGCTTCGGATCTTCCTGAACAGGTCTCGAATGTTTGGGAGTGGGTAGAACTGCTTCTTGCATGCTTGGTTCAAACGGCGGTAGTCGACGCACAGCCGTAGCTCGCCGGATTTCTTCTTCACGAACAGAATTGGAGCGGCAACCGGGGAGGTGCTCCGGCGAATGAATTCCTTGTCAAGGTTCTCCTTGACATAGTCTTGCAGTGCCTGCATCTCCAACTCTGTGAGGGGGTACACCGGGCCACGGACCGGGTGCTTGTCCGGGTCGACCAGCTCGACGCGGTGGTCCCACGGTCGGTGGTCGGGCAAGTGGTCAGCCTGTTGCTTGCTGAACACATCGTTGTAGTCTTCGTATTTGTCTGGGAGCGGGAGGTCTGTTTCCGGAGTTGCGGTGCTCAAGGCTCCAATCAGGACTGGCTGGCCCCGCTTGAGCATTCTCTTGAGGCCCGCGGCGCTGACGAACGACACATGAGGCAAGGTGGGCACGCTCGGAGCGTCTTGTGCGCTCTCGGTATCTGGCTCGGAGGGTGCAGAGTCCGGAGGCAACGACTGACTTGGCTCCGTTGGGAGCGATACGGTTTCGGACCGACACACCTCTTGGCAATGACTGGATGTGAATCGGATGATCTTCTTGCCCCAACGTATCCAAGGCTCGTGGGATTGCAGCCACGGGTAGCCCAGGATAACTTGGTGGTATGGGGACTTGATGATCTTGAAGGTGATGACTTCCTTGTGGCTATCGATGTCCATCACAAGGGGCAAGGTCTCGTGCGAGATGCCCCCGGATGTGAGTGGTTGGCCATCGATGGCCCGTCCATCAATGGGGCTGTCCAAGCATCGGAGTGGAACTTGGTGGCGTTGGGCAAAGTCAGCATCCATGCAGTTCAGCTGGGCCCCAGAGTCGATGAAGGCCTTGGCGGTAAACTGGGACTCTTGGGATTGGCAAGATACGGGAATCTCAAAGCACATTGGTGAAGTACCACTCGAGAGGCTGCTGATGAGTGCACGCTCTGCATGGGTAGGGTCAGGAGGTTTGTTGTTGGAGTCCGGCGGGGCTCCTGATGCAGCCGCCGGACTCAGCGAAAACCCTGCTGTTGCTTCTCAGGGCAGTGCTTTGCGATATGGCCTTTGCCTCCACAATAGAGGCAGAGGCCCAAGCGACGACGTCGGTCGCGCTCGTCGATGGCCAGCTTACCCTTCGCTGCGGGCTGCGGGCCAAGAGGTGCCTTTAAGGCGTCCACTTCCATTGGAGTGGGTTCGGCCGAGGCGTAGGCGTTGGTCGGGAATCTTGAGCTTGCGCGGGGGGCGGGCTGGTAGCGGCGCTCTGCACGTTGTTCTTGACGGCGCTCGTACAGGCGGTTGTCGATCGATATTATGTGTTCGACAAGGTCGTCGAGGTTGAACGGCTCTCGGGACTTGGCGAGCTCGTCCTTGACCTCTGGGTGCAGACCACGGCGGAGGGCAAAGCGGAGGGCCGCGTCGTTCCAGTCCGTGTCGACTGCGAGGCGACGGAACTCGGCGATGTAGCTGGCGGCCGATCGGGTTCCTTGGGTGAGCGTGTCTAGGGCTCTCTCGGCTGACTTGGTTCGATCGGGGTCACCGAACGAGGCGTCGAGGCGGCGGACAAACTCCTCGAAGTTGTCCAGCACCATGGCGTCGTTGCGCTCCAGCACCGGAGCGAACCATGCTGCTGCAGTTTCGCGAAGGAAACTGGCAGCGAACATGACCTTGAGGCGCTCGGTGCTGTAGCGGCGAGGTTGGACCGAGTAAATCAAGCGCAGGTGGTTCAAGAACGAACGAGTCTCCGAACGGCGACCCGAGAACATGGGTGGGTCAGCCATCCGTGGCTCGTTGGGAGCCTGGGGAAGTTGGGCGAGGAAGTTGCCCAGCGCGGCGTGCTGCTGGGCATTGGGAACTTGGGCTTGCTGGAGGTCAGCGTATGCGTGCTGCAACTGACCGAACTGCTCGTGCAGTTGCTGATAGGCAGCGAACAGTTGGTTGGCATCGGGGGGAGGAGGAGCTTCAGCCTCCATCGGCGGGACGTCGGGATTGTACATGGTTAACAGAGAGACAGGGCACAGGGCACAGGGCAAGGCAAGGCAAGGCAAGGCAAGGCAAGGCAAGGCAAGGCAAGGCAAGGCAAGGCAAGGCAAAAGGAGGGGAGACGACAAACTGTAACAGGACTGGGGACTGGACGAGAGCGGACGGACTGGAGTGAGCGGGTAACGACTGGTTTACTAGGCGAAGGACGGTGTTGTCGTCTCGCCGGTTTATTTTCGGCGGGCGACGCCTTGCATTTACATCCCTGGGGGGTAGCGGACCGGCTTGCCTGCGCTCCTTGGCGCGGGCTAAGCCCCCTCGGGATGCCTTCCGGGTCGTCCCGGAGCTCCCTGTCCGCGTGCCCATTACAGAACCGGGTCGAGGTTCTCACGCTGCGTCGCTCAGTCTGCGTGCACGCGCTATGTGACGAACACGCCGGTTCGTCACAAGAGGAAGGACATTGGAGACGAAGAAGCCAATGAGTGTAGAAGAGAGCTCAGTATGGCTCGGGCAAAAGAAGTGGCAGCACTCCGAACAGCAATGAAGTCCCTCCATGACAAATTCCTCAGCAAGCTCCATAGACTCAACAGCTCAGAGTCAACAAAAGCCCTAGCCGCCGAGCAGAAACGCAGAGAGCTCGCGGATGCGTACCAGTTGGATAGTTCGGACGAGGCACTGGAACGACTAGTGGCCCACTACGGCTCGGTCTCGGCCCATAGCCGAGATACAGGAGAGCAGTACGACCGGACAACCAGACCGGCAGGGCCAGAGGGAACCCCCCGGCCTCTCACTGAGGACCAGTACCTTCCACAATTCGACATCCAGGACATCATCGCGGCCATCCGGGCGTCCCCCAAGATGAAGGCCTGTGGGTCAGACAGAATCAAAAGCGAGTTGCTGCACCCAGTGGCACCGGTGCTTGCCGAGTGGCTCCAGATGTCATGAACCGGCCGGGCCCTAGCCCTCCTGGTTCATACAGGTCCCTCACTGCGCCACGATCACTGCGCCACGATCACTGCGCCACGACCACTGCGCCACGATCACTGCGCCGTGCCGCAGCGACTACGCTTTTCTTCTCTTCCTTCGTTCATCCACCCCACGGACGAAGATATAAACCCGCCTTCGGCCTACAGGTTTAGATCTTCGTCTCACCTCCTGTATTGTAGTTAGGAGTGCACTTGGCACTCTAATACATTGGTCAGTCATTACGCTTGTGCCTCTTGCTGTGTGCCGTGAGGACTTGCGTGTGGATCTCAAGTCTGGCTTGGGGTTCGCTTTATTTCCTGTTGTTAGCCGTTTACCAGTTGAGGTCCTTACATTAGGTGAGACCTTCAACTACCCCCTGCCCTTTCGTTACTATCTATTCTTTCTCTTCAATGTCCACCCTCTCCGAGGTTGATGTCGAGGCGCTGCGTCGCCTCCTCGACACCGTCCGAGATCAAGCCAACCGCCTGACCGATCTTACCGGATTCGTCGCTCGCCAAGAGGAAGCTCTCACCCGAATCCAAGACCAGGCCGCCCAGGACCGTGCGGCACAAAACGAAATGCTTCAACGCACTGTCGCCCTCGGGATCCAGGCTGCTCTCCAGGATCTCCGTGCCGCTCCGCCCCCAAGGCCGGCCCCACCTGCCGATCAAAGGCCGATTGAGGTGCCTGTCGACCCGGCTCTCCCCCAAGACGACCAGCCCTGGAGACGCCGCCCTGCCCGCCCGGTGGCCGACAAGATGGGACCTCCCGAACGCTTCACCGGGAAGGACCCCAGTCGCTGCAACTCCTTCCTCTCCCACTGCCGACTGGCGTTTGCCTCCAACCCTCCACTCTTTCCGACTGGGACCGACAGGGTGCTTTACGCCCTCTCGTACCTCGACGGCACGGCGGCCGACTACATGGAGCCGTACATGTGCCAGCTGGAAGAGCCTTGGGACACTCGTCCCGACATCCTTACGGATTTCGATGTCTTTGCCGAAACCCTCCGCTCCGTCTTCGGCCAACTTCAACCCACCTCCGCCTCCGCCCGGGACATCGTCAAGCTCACCCAGACGGGGTCAGCCGCCGCCTACTCCGCCGAGTTCCGTCGGCTGGCCGTCCACCTCACCGCTTGGGGTCAAGCTTCGCTCATGTTCCACTATGAGAACGGCCTCAAGGCATCCGTCCAAGAAGAACTCTCCCGTGAAGACCCCGCCTCCCTCGAAGAGATGATGCGCCTGGCCGTCTCTATCGACAGTCGCCAACAGTCTCAACGCGACCGCCACCGATCAAGCCGTCCAGACCTGTCGGCCCAACGTCCCGTGGCCACGGTGCCTCGCCAAGTCTTCCGTCCCCAAGCTGCACTCCCGGCTCCACCTCGCCCCGCACCGCCTCAAGTTGTCCCGCACCCTATGGAATTGGGCCAAGCGTCGGCCCGAAAGGTTAAGCCAGGTAGACAGGACAGGAGGGGTATGGTGTGTTACTTGTGCAAGGAGCCTGGCCATGTTATTCGCAATTGTCCCCACAACCCTTTGACCCCTCGTGCTTCCCTCGCTTTTGTCGATGCCGAGTTGGACGACAATAAAGCCGCCGACCAGGAAAACTTCTCTGCCTAGAAAAGGATAGAGGAGCTTTCCTAGGCGTTTCTTCACTACATTCTCCTCCAGTCCAGTCCACACCACCCTGTTTCCTTGCCCCCGTTACCACCACCTGCACTGCCGCTCTTCTCAGTGCATCTTCCGAATTGCTTATCCAGAAGCAACCCTGCATCCCCGTCACCCTCCTTTGCAACTCTGAGGCCATAGCGACGACCGCAATGATCGATACCGGCGCGGTCACCTCGTTCATGGACTCTGAGTTCGCCTCCCGACACCATATCCCTACTTCACCACTCTCCCTCGTTATTTCTTTGGCTGATGGCACATCGCTGATGTCCAATAATGCGGCTTGTGTTTCGATGATCACCGGCGATCACTATGAACAACATTCGTTCACTCTGATTAGCCTTGCGTCCCACCCCATCATTTTGGGCATGGACTGGATCAAGAAGCACAAGCCGTATTTTGATTGGGATCGCGACACTGTAACACTACCATGCTCCGACGTCCACTGTCTGCCTGCTCACCCATCGTCCGAGCCTCTTGCCGTTCCTCCCACAGACACTGTTGTCCCGGAGGATACCCCAGAAGACCCGGAGCCCCTCGTCGGCACTGAAGCCGCAACCCAGGAGCTTGACCCCGCCCCGACGACCGCCACCCCCAAGCCGGTACCTACTCCCAACGTACGTTTGATTGGGAGTATACCGTTTCGACACGCTATCCAGAACGAAGGACTTGAAGTGTTCTTGCTGGATGTTGCCCAGGTGGTGTCGCTCTGCTCGGTCGGGATCGCTGGACATGCTGCACCTGTCGAGAAGCCATCACCAACCGTCCCGGCAAAGTACTCTGCCTTTGCCGATGTCTTCTCCAAGGCCGAGGCAGATAAGCTGCCTCCACATCGACCCTACGACCACAAGATTCCGTTGACCGAAGGAGCATCACCGTCGTTCGGACCAGTCTACAACTTGTCCAAGCCGGAGCTCGAAGCGCTCTACGACTACATCCAAGAGAACCTAACCAAGGGGTTCATCCGCCGGTCCGAGTCTCCCGCAGGCGCTCCTGTGCTGTTTGTCAAGAAAAAGGACGGTTCGTTGCGTCTCTGTGTCGACTATTGTTAGGGATAGCTTCTGCTTGTTCTCCACTTTGACTGCACACTTGGCTGTTCTTTTGCCTTTCTGTTTGTTTGTGTGTAGCTTTGCAGTTCCCCTCCAATTTTCCGCCTTTTGCCTGCCATTTCCGCTCCTTCCGCACTTCCGTTTCCCCGCGCTGCTCCGCTTCCTTTGTCTTCTTCGCACGCGCCGGTTTGTTTGTGCACGCGCCTTGCTGCGATTGGTTGCAATTCGGCTGCCGGTCATGTGTCCCACCACCGGTGACTCATGACCTGCCTGACCGCCCCGATCTCTTGTTCATCTCGCATGCATTTGCCCCAACCTTATACTTGACCAATCCGCTTCTTGGACGTTGAGTCACATTGCTTCGCCTTTGCACGTTTCTCCTGCCAGGTGCTTCGCTTTTGCTTGCGCCTCCCTCGCTTTGGTTCTCTGCCTGTCTCGGTGGTCCTTCTCGGCCCTCGTTCGTGCATCGCCCCCTTCGCCCTGCTCGATCGCCCACTTTTCCCTCCCTTGGCCGCCCTTCGCTGCCAAGTCCGGACTTGTCTATAAATAGCCTGACCCCCGCGATGTGTAGTCGAACCTCAGCGTTCAAAATAGGACTAAATAAAGTGCCTTCTACTTTATTCTCTGAGTGTTCCTCACGTCTCATTTCGAGACTAGTCTTATCTTGAACGGATCTTTGCTTCCCTCGCTCCCTCTCCGAGTCCACTTCGGACTTTACCCTTGCCTTCCCTGAGCTCACTTCGAGCTCACTTCTTCTTTTGCCGTTGAGTCCCCTTCGGACTCTAACATCATTTTGAACGCTCCCTCTTGGCTTCCCGGCCTTTCTTCTTCTTTCGCCTCTCTTTCCCTCGTCGATCCGATGGCTGAGCCTGCTGCACCCCCTGCAGACCTCAACGCGTATCTGGCGCGCATGGAGGAGCGTATGAACGCCCTCATGACCCAGAACGCTGCTCTCCATCGTCAGATCCAAGATCTGCAAGCTCCCGCCGCCGCTCCCCGCCAGGTCTACCAGGTCAACAAGCCCAAGGAGTTCCTAGGTTCCCGCGATGAAACGACGGCCTTCCTCGCCCAGTGCCACCTGGTTTTCCTCGCCGATCCTGCCTTCTTCGCGCCCGAGCGCCAGAAGGTCCTGTACGCCACCTCCTTCCTCCGCGGTGAAGCCTTCAAGTGGTACGAGGCCGCCTTCTACATGGCCAACCGCTTCCCGGCTTCCTTCGCGGATTTTGAAGTTGCCCTCAAGTCGACCTTCGGTGAGGACACGGCCTCCTCGCAAGATAAGGCCTTGAACGACCTCAAGCGCTTGGTCCAGCTCAAGTCCTGCCAAGCCTTCGCCACCCGCTTCGTCCAGCTCGCCGCCCGCGTCCAGACTGATGAACCCACCAAGATGCACTTCTTCAAGGAGGGTTTGAAGTCTGAGGTCAAGTTCCACCTCATCGGTCTCCGCCCCGCTCCCGCTTCCCTGCCTGAGTTGATCAAGGCAGCGGTCGAGTACGACGATGCCCTCCATCGTCTCAAGATCTCCTCCCGTTCCCAACCTCCTCCTCCTTCTTCTCGCTCTGCTCCCCATCACCACCATTCTCCCGCGCATGTTTCTTCTTCCTCCTCTTCTGCACCCACTCCCATGGACCTTGACTCTGTCTCGGTCCGCCCTGCTAAGCTCTCCGACGTCGAGAAAAAGCGACGTCGTGAGCAGGGTCTCTGCCTGTACTGCGGGGAAAAGTCTTGTCCCGGCAGTCGCGATGTTCAGCAGTGCCCGGTTCTGGTCAAACGGAACTCGGGAAATGCCCACAGCCGAGCAGCACCTCGCAAGTAAGCGAGGTGGTCTGTTCGGCGATACGAACATCTTCCCCCTCTGACTCGTCATTATCGGACGATAAGCTTCTTCTTCCGGCCACCCTTGTCGTCATGAGTCTTTCTGGCCCGGTCTCCATCTCCCTTTCTGTCTTTATTGATGATGGATGCACCGCTCTTGCCCTCATTGATCCTGCCTTTGCGGATCTCCATAAACTCTCTCTTATCCCTCTTTCTACTCCCTACTCCGTTTCCCTTGCTGATGGTTCTTCGGCCGGTTTCATTCGTTTCCAAACCGTTCCTGTGACGTTGACCATTGGTTCCCACACCGAGTCGATTTCTTTTCTTGTGACTCGACTCTCCACCACTCCCATCACTCTTGGTCTTCCCTGGATGCGCTTGCATAATCCAGTTGTCAATTGGAAGTCCCTCTCCCTTTCGTTCTCCGATCCCTCTTGCCTTGCTGATGGACACATCCTCGCGGATGTCTCTGCTTCCTCCTTGGACACTTCGTCCCCTTCCGGCTATTCGCCTCCCCCTTCGGGCACTTCGCCTTTGACTCCTCCCTCCGGTCCTTCCCTTACACCGGTTCCCTCCTTTGGCACTTCGCCTTCCCTTTCTTCCCGCCTTGACTCTGCTTCGCTTTCTGAAGAGCCAACGGCTTTATCTTCGCCCGACATTGAGCTCGTTAATGCGGCGAGTCTTCTCCGTCTTGCACGGGAAGACAAGCTCGACATTTTCGCTGCCCAAATGGATATCCGTCCTCCTTCGCCGGAGACGTATCCTACGGTGTCGATAAGGTCCGTGCTCACGACGAAGGTGTATGCCGAGTCTGGCACCCCTGTTGACTCTCGAGGTGTCCCGCTCAAATACAATGAGTTTGGCGACGTTTTCAGCCTCAAGTCTGACCCTCCTTCTTCCTTGCCTCCTCACCGTCCGTATGACTTGTCTATTGAGTTTGTACGGACCGAGGATGGAAAGGAACCTCGTTTGCCAAAGCCGGGGAAAGTCTATCCTTTGTCCCCGGCCGAGGAATCTGCTCTTTCGGAGTATCTGACCAACGCCCTCGCACGTGGTTGGATCTCCAAATCCTCTTCTCCCGTTGGTGCTCCCTGCTTCTTCGTGAAGAAGCCCAATGGTGGTCTTCGCCTTTGCGTCGACTACCGGGGCCTCAATGCCATCACGAAGAAGAACCGCTACCCTCTTCCCCTCTTCCAGGATCTTCTGGATAAACTTTCTTCTGCCCGCGTCTTCTCACACCTTGACCTTCCTGATGCTTACCACTTGGTTCGTGTCAAGAAGGGCGATGAGTGGAAGACTGCTTTTGTTTGCAAATCTGGCTCTTACGAGTACAATGTTATCCCCTTTGGTCTTTCGAATGCCCCCGCTGCTTTTCAGTTTTTTATGAACGACATCTTCTCGGACCTCCTTGGTGTCTGTGTTGTCATTTATCTTGACGACATCCTGATCTTCTCAAAAGATCCCCTGGAGCATGAGGAGCATGTTAAGCTTGTTCTTTCTCGCCTTCGTGAACACTCTCTTAAGGTCAATCCGGCCAAGTGTTCTTTTGACCTTTCTGAAGTTGACTTTCTCGGCATGATCATTTCTGCCGATGGCATTAAAATGGACCCTGCCAAGGTCGAGGCCGTTTCCCTTTGGCCTGTTCCCTCTTCTGCTCGCGACATCCAAGTTTTTATTGGTTTCGCAAACTTTTACCGCCGCTTCGTCAAGGACTTTTCCGCACTTGCTCGTCCTTTGACTTCACTCACCACCAAATCCTCCACCTTCTCTTGGTCTCCCGAGGCCCAAGAGGCTTTTGATTCTCTTAAACGTTCATTCACTTCCGCACCTATTCTTCGTTACTTTGATTTCTCCAAACCCGCTGTCATCGAGCCCGATGCTTCTGACTTTGCTCTGGGTGCCGTCCTTTCCCAGTTTGACCCTGACGGCGCTCTTCACCCCGTTGCTTTTCACTCTCGGCAATTCCGTCCCGCCGAGGTGAATTATGACACCCACGACAAAGAGCTCCTTGCTATTGTCGATTCCTTTACTGCCTGGCGTCATTACTTGATGGCTGCCGACCCCGATCATCCCACTCTTGTTTTCTCTGATCACCAGAACCTCACCCGGTTCACTTCCGCTTCCCAACTTTCTCGCCGCCAGTTCCGGTGGGCCCAATTCCTTTCTGATTTTGCTTTTCGCATTTACCACCGCCCTGGTCGCCTCAACACCAAAGCCGATGCTCTCAGTCGCCGTTCTGACTTTGAGATAAAGCCTGGTGACTCCCTCCACTCCACCAACTTCCTTCAGCTGTTCGAGTCTATTTCTCTCGACAGCATCACCGTTATCGGCTCGAACCCCGATTTTCTTTCCGAGATTCGAGCTGCCACCCTTTCTTGTTCCCTTCTTTCTGACTTCAACGCCAAACGTCTTGATGGCGATTACTCCTTCCGTGACGGTCTCCTTTACTTTAAAGACCTGATCGTTGTCCCTTCCCCCGAGCTCCAGCTCAAAGTGTTTGAGCAACGTCACTGCTCCGCTGCCGCTGGTCACTTTGGTCTTGCCAAGACCGTTGAGCTCATCTCCCGGGACTTTCACTGGCCCCGGCTTCGTAAGTCTGTGCGTCGCTTCATTGCTAATTGTGAAGCGTGCCAGCGAGCCAAGCCGTCCCGTCACTCCCCTTATGGTTTACTTCACCCTCTCCCCGTTCCTTCCGAACGTTGGTGGGACCTGTCGATGGACTTCATCACGGATCTCCCACCTTCGAACGGCTTTGACTCCATCTTCGTGGTTAAGGACCGCCTGTCCAAACAAGCACACTTTGTGCCCACCACGAAGACGGTTACAGGCGAGCAAACCGCCGAACTCTTCCTCTCCCACATCTTCCGCTTGCATGGTTGTCCCCGGTCTATTGTTTCGGACCGAGGAACTCAGTTTACTTCGGCCTTCTGGAGGCGCTTCAATGAGCTTCTGAAGACGAAGATTTCCCTTTCTTCTGCCTTCCACCCCGAGACCGACGGTTCGACCGAGGTTCTCAACCAGGTCATCGAGCAGTATTTGCGTATCCATTGCAATTACCTGCAAGACGACTGGACCCTTCACCTTCCCCTTGCCGAGTTCACTTACAACAACTCGGAAAACACCTCCACTGGCATGACTCCCTTCTTTGCAGTCCATGGCCATCACCCCATTTTTGATCCCTCCATCATCCGTGATCCTTCTGTTGTGCCCTCTGCCGAAGAACGTGTCGACCGACTTCAGACCGTTCTCGAGGATCTCAAGGCCAACCTCCGGGTTGCCCAAGAGTCCTACACTTTGCAGGCCAACAAATCCCGTCTCCCCACTCCCGACATCTCCGTTGGCGACCTCGTTTTTCTTGATCGTCGCCACATCCGCACCCTTCGTCCCTCCAACAAGCTTGATCAGAAAAAGCTTGGCCCCTTTAAAGTTCTTCGCCGCATCAACCCCGTTGCCTTTGAACTTAAACTCCCTTCCACACTCAAAGTCCACCCCGTCTTTCATGTATCCCTCCTTGAACCCCGAACGAAGGACATTGTTCCCGAGTTCACCCAACCCGAACCTCCACCCATTCTTGTTGACTCCCAGGAAGAGTTTGAGGTCGAGACTGTTCTCGATTCTCGGCTCTTCCGTGGTCGCTTACAGTACTTGGTTCAGTGGAAGGGCTATTCCGAGACTGACCGGTCTTGGGAGCCCGCTGCCAATGTTTCCCACGCCACTGATCTTGTTGCTGACTTCCACCTTCGCTATCCCTCAAAGCCGAAGGCGACGCCCGGAGTTCGTCGCTAAGGAAGGGGATGATGTTAGGGATAGCTTCTGCTTGTTCTCCACTTTGACTGCACACTTGGCTGTTCTTTTGCCTTTCTGTTTGTTTGTGTGTAGCTTTGCAGTTCCCCTCCAATTTTCCGCCTTTTGCCTGCCATTTCCGCTCCTTCCGCACTTCCGTTTCCCCGCGCTGCTCCGCTTCCTTTGTCTTCTTCGCACGCGCCGGTTTGTTTGTGCACGCGCCTTGCTGCGATTGGTTGCAATTCGGCTGCCGGTCATGTGTCCCACCACCGGTGACTCATGACCTGCCTGACCGCCCCGATCTCTTGTTCATCTCGCATGCATTTGCCCCAACCTTATACTTGACCAATCCGCTTCTTGGACGTTGAGTCACATTGCTTCGCCTTTGCACGTTTCTCCTGCCAGGTGCTTCGCTTTTGCTTGCGCCTCCCTCGCTTTGGTTCTCTGCCTGTCTCGGTGGTCCTTCTCGGCCCTCGTTCGTGCATCGCCCCCTTCGCCCTGCTCGATCGCCCACTTTTCCCTCCCTTGGCCGCCCTTCGCTGCCAAGTCCGGACTTGTCTATAAATAGCCTGACCCCCGCGATGTGTAGTCGAACCTCAGCGTTCAAAATAGGACTAAATAAAGTGCCTTCTACTTTATTCTCTGAGTGTTCCTCACGTCTCATTTCGAGACTAGTCTTATCTTGAACGGATCTTTGCTTCCCTCGCTCCCTCTCCGAGTCCACTTCGGACTTTACCCTTGCCTTCCCTGAGCTCACTTCGAGCTCACTTCTTCTTTTGCCGTTGAGTCCCCTTCGGACTCTAACAACTATCGGGCACTCAACAAAATCACCATCCCGAACCGCTGCCCACTCCCGCTCATCTCCGAGACGTTCGACAGCCTTGCCAAGGCCAAGGTGTTCACCAAGCTCGATATGCGCGGCGCCTACAACCTCCTGCGCATCGCCGAGGGGGAGGAGTGGAAGACTGCCTTCCGTTGCCGATACGGACACTTCGAATACAAGGTCATGCCCTTCGGACTTACGAACGCCCCAGCAAGTTTCCAGGCTTTCGTCAACGATGTTCTCAGGGAGTATCTCGACCAGTTTGTCGTCGTCTATCTTGACGACATCCTGATCTACTCGAGCTCCCGCGAGGAACATGAAGACCATGTCCGCAAGGTCCTATCCAAGCTCCAAGAAGCCAAGCTGTCCCTCAAGCTGGAAAAATGCGAGTTCGACAAGACCACCGTCGCATTCCTTGGCTTTGTCGTTTCCCCGGAAGGAATCTCGATGGACCCCGAGAAGGTCCAGGCCATCCAAGACTGGGAGACCCCGCGGTCTGCCCACGACATCCAAGTATTCCTGGGACTGGCCAATTTCTACCGCCGCTTCGTCAAGGACTACTCCAAGATCGCCACGCCAATGACCAGCCTGCTCAAGAAGGGAGTCAAGTTCGTTTGGTCGGCCCAAGCCGAGGAGGCATTTCAGTCGCTCAAAACCAGCCTCAGTCAAGGTCCGGTCCTCAAGCACTACGACTCCGAGAAGCGTTGCGTTGTCGAGACGGACGCCTCTGACTATGCCCTCGGTGCCGTACTGTCCCAGGCCGACGAAGATGGTGTCCTCCATCCGATCGCCTATTACTCCCGGAAACTCATCGACGCCGAGATGAATTATCAAGTATACGACAAGGAGCTCTTGGCCATCGTTGAGGCCCTCAAACATTGGCGCCACTACCTGGAGTTCTCGGCACAAACTGTCGAAGTCATCACAGACCACAAGAACTTGGTCTACTTCAACTCGACCCGCAACCTGAGTCGTCGACAAGTCCGATGGATGGAAACACTCGGGGACTACAACTTCGTTATCAAGTACCGACCAGGAACAATGAATTCCGCTGCTGATGCCCTTTCCCGCAAGGACAAATATTCAAAGGACGGAGGTGACCCGCGAGCTGTCGCCAACGAACAGACACTGCTCCCACCGGAACTGTTCGTCTCCGCCCTCCGAGCCATCCCTGCCGCCACCGAGCCCGAGGACGTCGTCGCCCACATCAAGTCAGGACTCAAGTCGGATCCCACCTTCGGCCCGATCCTCGAGAAGTTGTCCAAGGACCCGACGTCTGTCCCAGACTACACCCTCGACAACGGCCTCCTCCTCCACCAAGGCTTTGTCTGCATCCCTGACGACTCCAAACTCCAGCGACGCATCCTCGAGGAATGCCACGACTCTCCGACCGCCGGCCACTTCGGCATCGCAAAGACGCACGACCTGGTCTCCCGGACGTTTTACTGGCCAACGATGCGTCGGTACATCAAGGACTATGTTTCCGGCTGCGACACTTGTCAACGGAACAAATCCTCGACTCACAAACAGTTCGGTCTCCTGGCCCCACTCCCCGTCCCGGATCGCCCCTGGTCGTCGGTCTCTGTCGACTTCATCACTCAGCTCCCCGCCTCAACAGGACATACGGCCATCTGTGTGTTCGTCGACCGGTTCACCAAGATGGCTCACTTTTGCCCAACGACGAATGAAGCCACTGCCGAGGACACCGCCCGAATGTTTGCCGAGCGAGTATTCTCTCAACATGGACTCCCGGAGGATGTCGTTTCGGACCGAGGACCGACCTTCGCCTCAAAGTTCCTCAAGTCCCTATTCGAGTGCCTCGGAGTCAAACAGAAGATGTCGACCGCCTTCCATCCGCAGACGGATGGGCAGACCGAACGTACCAACTCGACACTCGAGCTGTCATGAACACCCTCTGCCTTTGCCCTCTTCCTTCCTTTACCCTTGCCCTTTCCTTTCTGTTTGCCTGCCTTAGCGCTTTCCCTTCCTTCTGTTTGTTTGTTTCCCGCGCTGTGCTGCCTTGTTGTCTTCCCGCCAGCACGCGCGCTGTCTGTGTTCCGTTCCCGTTTCCTTGCTGTTGGTCATGGGTTACGCCCACAACGCCGCCTCGACGCCGCCTGACGCCTTGGCGCCGCCATGCCGCCGCCACTGACGCCCGCTGACTCACGGATCCCGAGTCACGGCCGCCACCTGCTTCGCTCGCTGCTTCGCCCTCCCCGCCGCTGCTTCGCTCCTGCCCCCTCGCTCTGCAGCGTCGATCCTTGGCGCTCGCATAAATAGCCCTCCGACCAGCCTCTGTCCTTTGCCTTCGTCTTGCCACTTTGTATTTTTAGTATCCTAAGCCTTGGATCTAGAATAAAACTTTGGCTTTACACTTGACACTCTGTGTCCCAGTCCAGTCCCCGCTCCTCTCCCTACGTTCGAGTCTTGTATTAGGACTCTTGCGCACTTCCCTGCTTGCCCCGTTGTCCAGTCTTGACACTTGGCAAGACCTTCAACAACCCCCCACTTGCCCTGCCTTTGCCCCCGTTCCCTTCGCTATATCTTTTACCAATGGCTTCCCCTTCGGGCCTTTCCGAGCCCGAGCTCCAGGCCATCCGTGCGGTCATTATCCAGTCCGCCGAGAACGCCCGTTCTCTCCAGGACTTTTCCAAGTTCCTCCACGATCAGGATGATGCGCTCAACCGCATCACCGATCGTATGGACCAGGTCCTGGCTCGCCGTGAAGAGGATGTCCGCCAAGTTGTCGCCGCCAGTGTCCAGGAGGCCCTCCGCAGCTACCAGGCCCAGCTACCTCCTCCTGCTCCCGCTCCCGCTCCGATCCGTCGTGCAGGTCGCCCCTACTTCGGCGTTCCTGACGACGTCGATGATCCTGCCCAAGACCCCGAGGACAACCCTGCTGGTCGCAACTCTGCCACCAGGCAGATAGGTCCTCCCGACCGCTTCTCTGGTAAGGACCCGAGCCGCTGCAATGCCTTCCTCTCGCATTGCAGACTGGCCTTCGTGTCCAACCCTCCCCTCTTCCAGACTGAAAGGGATAAGGTGTTTTACGCCTTATCCTATCTCGATGGTACTGCTGCAGACTACATGCAGCCGTACATCGATCAGTTGGAGAGAGACCCCGAGTGCTCCCCCCCTGCCATCCGTGACTTTGCCGGTTTTTCCGAGTGGCTCCGTGCTGCCTTTGGCCAGGTTCAGCCCACCATCGCCGCTGCTCGCGAGATGGTCAGGCTTTACCAAGTCACCTCCGCCGCCGCCTATGCCGCCGAGTACCGCCGCCAAGCCGTCCACCTCGTCACTTGGTCCCAAGACCCTCTCATGTTCCACTTCGAGAGTGGACTCAAGCCCTCGGTCCAAGATGAACTCTCCCGCCGCTCCTTCGACAACCTCGAAGATCTTATGCAAGCGGCGATCGCCATCGACAACCGCCAGGAGGACCAACGTTCCCGCCGTCCCAACCACCGCTCCGCTCCTGCTCCTGCTCCTGCTCGTCCGGCTCCTCTCCCTTTCCGTCCGGCTCCTCGTCCCTTCGCTTCTGCTCCTCCTCCTCGCCCCGCTCAAGCCTTCAACGTTCCGCAGCCCATGGACCTCAGCCAGGCTTCCGCTCGCAGGCTGACCGCCGAGGACAAGGCCGCCCTCCGTGCTGCCAACCGCTGCTTTTATTGCAAGCAGGAAGGGCACATTGCCCTTCGCTGCCCCAATAAGACCTCCTCCCGCTTGGCTGCCATCGATGCTTCTTTGGCTGTCGTTGATGTGAATAAACTTGACGACCAGGAAAACTTCTCTGCCTAGAAAAGGTCGGAGGAGCTTTCCTAGGCGTCAATCATGTCATAAATCTTCCTCCTGTAAATGTCTCCACGGTAAATCACTCTTCTGCCTTTTGCCATCTTGCCCCCGTCACCATTGCCACCGTTTCCACCGCTCTTGCTTCTTCGTCTTCGCCTCCCGAGCCTGACATCCAACGTCAGCCCTCCCTCGCTGTGACTCTGCTGTGCGGTCCAGAGTCCATACGGGCAACCGCCATGATCGATACCGGCGCGGTTACTTCGTTTATGGACACTGGATTCGCCGCAACCCACGCTCTCCCCACCTTTGAAACTTCTTTCGTCATCACTCTTGCCGATGGCTCTTCGATGGAGTCTAGTCTTGGAGTTTGTGTTTCTATGATCACAGGCATCAGCCACTATGAACAAATCTCGTTCGCGCTGATTCCCTTGGCTTCATACCCGATCATCTTGGGTATGGATTGGATCAAGAAACACAAACCCTACTTTGACTGGCACCATGACTCTATTTTCTTGCCTTGCACCTCTATCCACAGTTTGGCCTCCCCGTTCTCTCCCGAGCCACAGTCCTCTAGGTCCAGCCCTGCCGAGTCCCCTGCTGAGGTCCCCGCCGAGCCTGCCGTGTCCCTGCCCGAGTCCAAGATTGTTCCTGCCGAGTCCCCAGCCAAGTCCCCAGCCGTGCCCGAGATCCTCCCTGCCTTGCCTCCTGCCGTGCCCAAGCCCAGTCCTGCCTTGCCTCCTGCCGTCCCCAAGACCAAGACCCAGTCCCTACCCAGCGTCAGCCTGATCGGCAGCATCCCCTTCCAGCACGCCGTCCAGAAGGAAGGCCTGGAAGTGTTCCTCTTGGATGCTGCCCGAGTCCTGTCCCTCTGCTCCGTCGACGCTGGAGCCAAGCCCAAGGCCGAGCCCTCTGTCCCCTCCAAGTACTCGTCCTTTGCCAAGGTGTTTTCCAAGTCCGAGGCCGACAAGCTCCCCCAGCACCGCCCTTACGACCACACGATCCCGTTGGTCGAAGGTGCGTCTCCGTCGTTTGGGCCCGTCTACAACCTCTCCAAGCCGGAGATGGACGCCCTCCACACCTACATCCAAGAGAACTTGTCCAAGGGTTTCATCCGCCGTTCCGAGTCCCCTGCCGGTGCCCCAGTCCTGTTCGTCAAGAAGAAGGATGGCTCCCTCCGTCTCTGCGTCGACTACCGGGCCCTGAACAAGATCACCGTGCCGAACCGCTGTCCCCTTCCTCTGATTGCCGAGACGTTCGACAACCTCGGTAAGGCCAAGATCTTCACCAAGCTCGACATGCGAGGCGCATACAACCTCTTGCGCATCGCTGAAGGTGAAGAGTGGAAGACGGCCTTCCGCTGCCGCTACGGCCATTTCGAGTACAACGTCATGCCGTTCGGCTTGACCAACGCTCCTGCCTCGTTCCAAGCCTTCGTCAACGATGTCCTCCGAGAATACCTTGACCAGTTCGTGGTCGTCTACCTGGACGACATCCTCATCTACTCCTCCGATCCTGCCGAGCACGAGGCTCATGTCAAGAAAGTCCTGACCAAGCTCCAAGACGCCGGACTCTCACTCAAGCTTGAAAAGTGTGAGTTCGACCAGTCCTCCGTCGCCTTCCTCGGGTTCATCATCTCGCCCGATGGAATCTCCATGGATCCCGACAAGGTCAAGGCCATCCAGGAGTGGGAGATCCCCCGATCTGCCCACGACATCCAAGTCTTCCTCGGCCTGGCGAACTTCTACCGCCGGTTCGTCAAGGACTACTCCAAGATCGCCACCCCGCTGACGGACCTCCTGAAGAAGGACATCAAGTTCTCCTGGTCTCCCTCGGCTCAAACGTCATTCCTGAAGCTTAAGGAATGCCTGAGCACCGGTCCTGTCCTCCGCCACTTCGACCCCGAGCGTCAGTGCGTCATCGAAGCCGACGCATCTGACTATGCTCTTGGCGCTGTTCTCAGTCAGCGCGACGACGAAGGCCTCCTCCACCCCGTCGCCTTCTACTCCCGGAAGCTGCTCGATGCAGAAATGAATTATCAAATCTATGATAAGGAACTTCTCGCCATCGTCGCAGCCTTCAAGCAATGGAGACACTACCTCGAGTTCTCCTCCCAAGCCACCGAGGTCGTCACCGACCACAAGAACCTCGAATACTTCCAGACCTCCCGCAACCTCAGCCGTCGCCAAGTCCGTTGGTCCGAGATCCTTGGCGACTACAACTTCGTCATCAGGTATCGACCCGGAACCCTCAACAATGCCGCCGACGCCCTCTCCCGCAAGGACAAGTTCCCTAAGGAGGGGGGTGACTCCCGTAGCTCCCCGAACACCCAGACCCTGCTGCCACCAAAACTCTTCGTTTCCGCCCTCCGAGCCGTTCCCGTTGCCCCCGAGTCCGAGGATATCGCCGCCCTCATCAAGTCAAGCCTCAAGAAGGACTCTACCTTTGGTCCGATCCTGTCCCAAGTCCTCAAGAACCCTGCCTCCTGTCCCGGCTACTCCGTCGACAACGACCTTCTGCTCTTTGAAGGTCTCGTCTGCGTCCCCGATGTCCCCGAGCTCAAGCGCAAGATTCTCGTCGAGTGCCACGACTCGCCGACTGCCGGCCACTTCGGCGTCGCCAAGACCTTTGAGCTCGTCTCCCGGACCTTCCACTGGCCGACCATGGGTCGCTACATCAAGGAGTATGTCTCCGGATGCGACACCTGCCAGCGGAACAAGCACTCCCGTCACAAGCCCTACGGACTCCTTGCCTCGCTCCCTGTTCCCGATCGCCCTTGGTCTTCTGTCTCCGTCGACTTCATCACCCAGCTTCCCGAGTCCTCTGGACACACAGCCATCTGTGTGTTTGTCGACCGATTCACCAAGATGGCCCACTTCGTCCCGTCAAGCAACGAGGCCAACGCCGAAGACACTGCTCGGATGTTTGTCGAGCACGTCTTCACCAAGCACGGTCTTCCAGACGATATCGTCTCAGACCGAGGATCTACCTTTGCCTCCAAGTTCTTCCAAGCCGTCCTGACCCGCCTCAAGATCAAGCACAAGATGTCGACTGCCTTCCATCCGCAGACCGACGGCCAGACCGAGCGGGTCAACGCCATCCTCGAGCAGTACCTCCGCTGCTTCATCAACTTCCAGCAAGACGACTGGGCCCAGCTTCTCCCTCACGCCGAGTTCACCTACAACAACACCTCTCAAGCAACCCTCGGCTGCTCCCCCTTCTTTGCCTACACCGGCTACCACCCTCGTTTTTCCGTCGCCCTTCCCCGCACCACCAAGAATGCCTCCGTCGCCGACGATCAAGCCCGAGCCATTCACTCCCTCCACGATGAACTCAAGTTCAACATCGCCCTTGCCCAGGACTCCCAAGCCAAGTTCTACGACCCCGGCCACTCCCCTTCCCCTCCGTTCAAGGTTGGAGACCGAGTCTGGCTCTCCGCCAAGAACATCAAGACCCAGCGACCCACGGCCAAGCTCGACCACACCAAGCTTGGGCCGTTCAAGATCGTCGCTCAAGTCGGTTCCCGCGCTTTCAAGTTGGACTTGCCCTCGTCCATGCGCATCCATCCGGTGTTCCACGTCTCCCTGCTCGAACCCGCCGCCGATGACAAGATCCCAGGTCGAATCATCCCGCCCCCTCCACCCATCCAAGTCGACGGCCACGACGAATGGGAAGTCGAACAGATCCTGGACTCCAGGCTGTTCCGAGGTAAGCTCCAGTATCTTGTGCACTGGCGTGGCTACACGGTGATGGACTGCACCTGGGAGCCCGCCAGCAATCTTGCACATTGTCCGGAGCCTGTCACTGCCTACCACTCCTCTCATCCCTCGAAGCCTGGCCCTCTCGGAGCTCGGGCCTTGAGAGGGGGGTAGTGTCATGAACACCCTCTGCCTTTGCCCTCTTCCTTCCTTTACCCTTGCCCTTTCCTTTCTGTTTGCCTGCCTTAGCGCTTTCCCTTCCTTCTGTTTGTTTGTTTCCCGCGCTGTGCTGCCTTGTTGTCTTCCCGCCAGCACGCGCGCTGTCTGTGTTCCGTTCCCGTTTCCTTGCTGTTGGTCATGGGTTACGCCCACAACGCCGCCTCGACGCCGCCTGACGCCTTGGCGCCGCCATGCCGCCGCCACTGACGCCCGCTGACTCACGGATCCCGAGTCACGGCCGCCACCTGCTTCGCTCGCTGCTTCGCCCTCCCCGCCGCTGCTTCGCTCCTGCCCCCTCGCTCTGCAGCGTCGATCCTTGGCGCTCGCATAAATAGCCCTCCGACCAGCCTCTGTCCTTTGCCTTCGTCTTGCCACTTTGTATTTTTAGTATCCTAAGCCTTGGATCTAGAATAAAACTTTGGCTTTACACTTGACACTCTGTGTCCCAGTCCAGTCCCCGCTCCTCTCCCTACGTTCGAGTCTTGTATTAGGACTCTTGCGCACTTCCCTGCTTGCCCCGTTGTCCAGTCTTGACACGAGCAGTACTTGCGCTGCTATGTCAACTATCAACAGGACAACTGGGCCGACCTGCTCCCTCATGCCGAATTCGCCTACAACAATGCCTCGCAAGCTACCCTGGGCTGCTCGCCGTTTTACGCCTACACCGGTCACAACCCAAGGTTCTCCGTTGTCCTGCCCCGCACCTCCCGCTCCCTGTCCGCCGGCCAAGACCACGCCAAGTCGCTCCAAGACCTCCACGACGAGCTCGGCTTCAACATCAAACTTGCTCAAGAGACTCAAGCTCGACACTACGACGCCCACCGCACGACGGGACCGGACTTCAAGATCGGCGACCGAGTGTGGCTATCGTCGAGGAACATCAAAACGGCCAGGCCCACCCGGAAGCTCGACCATCGCAAGCTCGGCCCCTTCCCGATCCTGGCCAAGATTGGCTCACGGGCCTACAAGTTGAAACTGCCCGCAAGTATGAAAATCCATCCAGTGTTCCATGTGTCCCTCCTCGAGCCCGCTAAAGACGACAAGATTCCTGGAAGGCCACCTGTCCCGCTGCCTCCCATCCAAGTCGACGACCACGAGGAGTGGGAGATCGAAGCCATTCTCGACTCCCGGATCCACCGCGGTAAGCTGCAGTATCTCGTGCATTGGAAGGGTTGGACGCCATCGGACTCCACATGGGAGCCGGCGGACGGCTTCGACCATGCACGTGACGCGGTCGCGGAGTACCACAACAAAAACGCGACACGACCACGCCCTGCCAGGTAGAGTCTGTAGTACAGTGGCTAACCCCCGCTGTGCACACCCCAAAGGTCGCCAGTTCGACTCCCGGGGGTCCAAATTTGGTCGTCAGCAATGGCGGCTGGAGGAGGGCCCCTGGGGGTCGGGTCGGTTACTGGAGGGGTTGCATCCAGAATGATGGATGTTACAGGCTCTGCCTATGTCAGGAGTACGAGGTTTCTTCAGGTTGACGTCTCGGGTAGCGCTCAAGCGGGCGCGTTGACCCGTGAGTAATTGAGTGGGGGCACTTCTTCCATTAACCGTGGGGGAAGTGTTCTAAGAAGGGTCAGCGAGCATAACGTTGGAGTAGCGATCCTATGGCTTTACGACTCCGCCTGATACAACACACCGTACCTTACAGTCGCTCGTTCGGGAACTTTAGTTTGGGACTTTAGTCCAGGACTTGCGATAGTGGGTCGGCACCGTTGTGTCAGCTTTAAAAATAGTAGTAGTCTCTGAGGGTATACATGGTTATACTGGGAGCTATTGGGGATGCGCCTCCGAACCTTTTGCATTTTTTTCACAAGTCCTTTCCCCCCTCACGCCTAAGTACAAACGTTATGTACCCTGGCCTTGAGTATTGCCTTCTATTCTTCTGTTATTCTTTTATGCGCATATGACCTCTGATGTTCGTATTTCTGTTCTGCTTGATTTCCAACTTGGTTATTTTCCTTCTTGCTTGATTGCCGTTTTGACTTGGCCTCTCGGGGTTCGGCCCTTAGAGGGGGAGGTACTGTCATGAACCGGCCGGGCCCTAGCCCTCCTGGTTCATACAGGTCCCTCACTGCGCCACGATCACTGCGCCACGATCACTGCGCCACGACCACTGCGCCACGATCACTGCGCCGTGCCGCAGCGACTACGCTTTTCTTCTCTTCCTTCGTTCATCCACCCCACGGACGAAGATATAAACCCGCCTTCGGCCTACAGGTTTAGATCTTCGTCTCACCTCCTGTATTGTAGTTAGGAGTGCACTTGGCACTCTAATACATTGGTCAGTCATTACGCTTGTGCCTCTTGCTGTGTGCCGTGAGGACTTGCGTGTGGATCTCAAGTCTGGCTTGGGGTTCGCTTTATTTCCTGTTGTTAGCCGTTTACCAGTTGAGGTCCTTACACCAGATCATCATGAAGGCGGCGGTCAAAGCTTCGGTTGTCCCCGTGTCGTGGAACGAAGTGTTGATCCACCCCGTGTACAAAAACAAAGGATCAATACTTGACCCGGCAATGTACAGGCCAATCGGATTGACACAAGTGCTCCGCAAGATAGCGGAGCACATCCTCCTCCCGTACCTCACAAAGGAAATTGGGACGATGGACATTGTCCAGGGAGGATTCCGACCAGGACGAGGCACGCTCGACCAGGTCTACTCCCTGGACAGCCTGATTCGGATGAAGAGGCTCCAAGGCTTGGAGTACTCCTTGGTGTTCCTGGACATCAAGGCGGCGTACGACACCGTCTGGAGGGAACGCCTGTGGGAAAAAATCAAAGATAGAGGAGCAAGCTCGACCGCACTCGGGATCCTCAAGGCGCTGTTTGAAAGGACAATGGTGAGAGTCGCCAGCAAGGGACGTCGGTCAGAACCTGTGTGGCTCCAAAAAGGGCTCATACAGGGATCTGTACTGAGTCCCTTGCTGTTCAGCGCTTTCATCGATGACTTACTGTCATGAACCGAGTTTCCTTGCCTTGTATCTTGCCTAGTTATCTTGCCTTGTCCTTGAAATGAACTTTGTATTTTTAGTATCCTAAGCCTTGGATCTAGAATAAAACTTTGGCTTTACACTTGACACTCTGTGTCCCAGTCCAGTCCCCGCTCCTCTCCCTACGTTCGAGTCTTGTATTAGGACTCTTGCGCACTTCCCTGCTTGCCCCGTTGTCCAGTCTTGACACTTGGCAAGACCTTCAACAACCCCCCACTTGCCCTGCCTTTGCCCCCGTTCCCTTCGCTATATCTTTTACCAATGGCTTCCCCTTCGGGCCTTTCCGAGCCCGAGCTCCAGGCCATCCGTGCGGTCATTATCCAGTCCGCCGAGAACGCCCGTTCTCTCCAGGACTTTTCCAAGTTCCTCCACGATCAGGATGATGCGCTCAACCGCATCACCGATCGTATGGACCAGGTCCTGGCTCGCCGTGAAGAGGATGTCCGCCAAGTTGTCGCCGCCAGTGTCCAGGAGGCCCTCCGCAGCTACCAGGCCCAGCTACCTCCTCCTGCTCCCGCTCCCGCTCCGATCCGTCGTGCAGGTCGCCCCTACTTCGGCGTTCCTGACGACGTCGATGATCCTGCCCAAGACCCCGAGGACAACCCTGCTGGTCGCAACTCTGCCACCAGGCAGATAGGTCCTCCCGACCGCTTCTCTGGTAAGGACCCGAGCCGCTGCAATGCCTTCCTCTCGCATTGCAGACTGGCCTTCGTGTCCAACCCTCCCCTCTTCCAGACTGAAAGGGATAAGGTGTTTTACGCCTTATCCTATCTCGATGGTACTGCTGCAGACTACATGCAGCCGTACATCGATCAGTTGGAGAGAGACCCCGAGTGCTCCCCCCCTGCCATCCGTGACTTTGCCGGTTTTTCCGAGTGGCTCCGTGCTGCCTTTGGCCAGGTTCAGCCCACCATCGCCGCTGCTCGCGAGATGGTCAGGCTTTACCAAGTCACCTCCGCCGCCGCCTATGCCGCCGAGTACCGCCGCCAAGCCGTCCACCTCGTCACTTGGTCCCAAGACCCTCTCATGTTCCACTTCGAGAGTGGACTCAAGCCCTCGGTCCAAGATGAACTCTCCCGCCGCTCCTTCGACAACCTCGAAGATCTTATGCAAGCGGCGATCGCCATCGACAACCGCCAGGAGGACCAACGTTCCCGCCGTCCCAACCACCGCTCCGCTCCTGCTCCTGCTCCTGCTCGTCCGGCTCCTCTCCCTTTCCGTCCGGCTCCTCGTCCCTTCGCTTCTGCTCCTCCTCCTCGCCCCGCTCAAGCCTTCAACGTTCCGCAGCCCATGGACCTCAGCCAGGCTTCCGCTCGCAGGCTGACCGCCGAGGACAAGGCCGCCCTCCGTGCTGCCAACCGCTGCTTTTATTGCAAGCAGGAAGGGCACATTGCCCTTCGCTGCCCCAATAAGACCTCCTCCCGCTTGGCTGCCATCGATGCTTCTTTGGCTGTCGTTGATGTGAATAAACTTGACGACCAGGAAAACTTCTCTGCCTAGAAAAGGTCGGAGGAGCTTTCCTAGGCGTCAATCATGTCATAAATCTTCCTCCTGTAAATGTCTCCACGGTAAATCACTCTTCTGCCTTTTGCCATCTTGCCCCCGTCACCATTGCCACCGTTTCCACCGCTCTTGCTTCTTCGTCTTCGCCTCCCGAGCCTGACATCCAACGTCAGCCCTCCCTCGCTGTGACTCTGCTGTGCGGTCCAGAGTCCATACGGGCAACCGCCATGATCGATACCGGCGCGGTTACTTCGTTTATGGACACTGGATTCGCCGCAACCCACGCTCTCCCCACCTTTGAAACTTCTTTCGTCATCACTCTTGCCGATGGCTCTTCGATGGAGTCTAGTCTTGGAGTTTGTGTTTCTATGATCACAGGCATCAGCCACTATGAACAAATCTCGTTCGCGCTGATTCCCTTGGCTTCATACCCGATCATCTTGGGTATGGATTGGATCAAGAAACACAAACCCTACTTTGACTGGCACCATGACTCTATTTTCTTGCCTTGCACCTCTATCCACAGTTTGGCCTCCCCGTTCTCTCCCGAGCCACAGTCCTCTAGGTCCAGCCCTGCCGAGTCCCCTGCTGAGGTCCCCGCCGAGCCTGCCGTGTCCCTGCCCGAGTCCAAGATTGTTCCTGCCGAGTCCCCAGCCAAGTCCCCAGCCGTGCCCGAGATCCTCCCTGCCTTGCCTCCTGCCGTGCCCAAGCCCAGTCCTGCCTTGCCTCCTGCCGTCCCCAAGACCAAGACCCAGTCCCTACCCAGCGTCAGCCTGATCGGCAGCATCCCCTTCCAGCACGCCGTCCAGAAGGAAGGCCTGGAAGTGTTCCTCTTGGATGCTGCCCGAGTCCTGTCCCTCTGCTCCGTCGACGCTGGAGCCAAGCCCAAGGCCGAGCCCTCTGTCCCCTCCAAGTACTCGTCCTTTGCCAAGGTGTTTTCCAAGTCCGAGGCCGACAAGCTCCCCCAGCACCGCCCTTACGACCACACGATCCCGTTGGTCGAAGGTGCGTCTCCGTCGTTTGGGCCCGTCTACAACCTCTCCAAGCCGGAGATGGACGCCCTCCACACCTACATCCAAGAGAACTTGTCCAAGGGTTTCATCCGCCGTTCCGAGTCCCCTGCCAGTGCCCCAGTTCGCCGAGTTCGTTTAAGGTGTCTGCATACCAGTCTGGAGGTTGCCGGTTCGAAACCGATGCTGACACTGAATTTCGGAAAAGCCCGAGCTGGGGTGCCGTTCATGTTCCAGTCCTATCGAGCCATTATGGCTGACCTATAAGGGGGAGATAGTGTCATGAACCGAGTTTCCTTGCCTTGTATCTTGCCTAGTTATCTTGCCTTGTCCTTGAAATGAACTTTGTATTTTTAGTATCCTAAGCCTTGGATCTAGAATAAAACTTTGGCTTTACACTTGACACTCTGTGTCCCAGTCCAGTCCCCGCTCCTCTCCCTACGTTCGAGTCTTGTATTAGGACTCTTGCGCACTTCCCTGCTTGCCCCGTTGTCCAGTCTTGACACTTACCAGAGCTCCTGAGACAGGGCACAACCAGCGCCGACGAAGACCTAGAGCTCTCAACCAGCACGGTGTCGACAATCAAGGTCAACTCGTTATGGTTCGCCGACGATGGAGTACTTGTCGCAAGTCCAGCTTCGACACAGAAGCTCCTGGATATATGCGAACGACACAGCACCGAAAACAGGTACAAGTTCGCACCAAGCAAATGCGAGATCATCCTGTCGACCAACTACCCCGCCGCGACCACCAAGGCCACTCTCTACGGAGAAGAGCTGCCGACGGCGAAAGAGTTCAAATACCTTGGAACGATCATCGACGCCAACGGGTTCCGAGTCGATCGACAAGTCGACCACCTGGTCGAGAAAGCCAACATGGCCGTGAAGAGCATCGTCAAGCTTGGAATCAGGCTCGGAGGAGCGTCTGCAAGGACCATCGTGAGAACTTACCGAGCCTTCATCAGGCCAAGGCTCGAATACGGCCTGGCACTGGACCTCCTACCCGAGGCACAGCAAGAACGAATCGACAAGGTCCAGACAAATGCACTGAGGGCAATGTTCAGAGTCGGCCCTGGGACATCGGCCGGAGCCATGCATCTGAGCTGTGGACTGCCAAAACTGTCCATGAGAATTAAGATCCTGACCTTCCAAACCTGGACGAGATGGGAAGACGCGTCCTCCGATCACATCAAGCTCATAGCACTGATCATGAGAAACACAATCAGACACCCCCACCACCCCAACCAATTCCTTGGCTACCAAGTGATGGAAGACCCGTATTGGGTCAAACTAATGCGCAGACTAGACTCGGACCAAAGCCTAACCGCAACCGAGGCCTTCCTGGGGAAGGAAGGAGCGCAACGGAAACCGACCAGCCCAGTCCCACGATCAACACCAGAACAGATCGAGATCGTCACGGGACTCATCATGGTCCCACTATCCACCTCGCAACGACGCAGACGGCTGCTCGGGAACGGGCTCTCCGGGATCACGAGTAGTGAGGAAGGATCTCACAACCGAACAAACCGACAGAGTACCACCACGATGAATGAGGACGCTGTCACCACACCCATCAAGGAGCTCATGCTCACTGAGCATATGAGAACAGCGTTTCGAGGGAATCAACAGCTGACGGCGGCATGCACACCGTCAACCCAGATGTCAGGTCTCTGGATGGCGGAGGGGTACCAAGGATCCAAACCCATCCTCGAGCTCATGGTTCGGTGGAGACTCGGAGCCTTCCCGGGCCATCACACAGGCCGGCTTCAAATATGCCGACAATGTTCGACAAACGGAGCCACCGTGGAGTTCAACCGCACCCACGCACAGCGGTGCATCGACCCAAGAGGGATCCTCCCGAGGAAGGTGCGCCAACTTCAACGATCACACCCAGCATGGGTGGAGCCTCAGACCATCGGAGTGGGACCAGTCGACAAGCTGCTGGACCTGATCACCTTTGAGCAACAGAAAGCAAGACAGAAGAACCACGAGGACACTGACGGTGGAGCGGATTGCAGGCCACCACCAATCGTGTCCGACACCACGTCGGATGGGGAGACCAGCATTGACGAAGCAGTCTCGGATGACGACGGGGAGTCGCTCTGGTACCCACATCGAGAGGTGCTGGCACGACTGGAGCGACTCCGGCTGACCGACGACGACTCAACAGACCTGAGCTCCGAAATGAGCTCGGTGCCAGACTGGGAATTGAATCTGGAGAGAGATCTGGACTTTTCCTTCCTCACCAACATCGACGACGACCTGCCCAGCCACGGATGGGACTGGGAGAGCGATCAGAGTGTCGACTTGCTCTCGAACACAACACCAAGCATCGATCTGATCGACGATGCCGATCTGAGCCCGGACCTGGTCTCGGACGACGACCTCGGACTCGGAGACACACCGTTCCCAACGACCAGCAGGAGAGGCAGCCTTCTCCCCACACCGAGCAGTGACAGAGCGACTGGGGCGCTCAGGGCCACGAGGCCACGACAGCGACCCCAACGAACAAAGCCGTGGATGGGCTTTGAGGAGATCCCGGAGAGGAGCTCCCATGGCCAGAGAGAAAGGGTCCCCGAGCGGGACCTGGAGACATGCGAGTCCCTGTGGGACCTCTTGGAGGAAGTGTTCACCCGCATGGCTCGCCGTGTGGGCTGGAGAGTCGGCGAGAGCCGCAACAGGGGCGTGTGAGCCTGCTTGTACGCCCACTGCCGGGTACCGCATGGTACTGATGGCTTGTTGAATATTCCTGAATATACAACTATTGTAAACAAAAAAAACAAAAAAAAAAAAGCGCTCGAGTTTGCACCGCCACCCTCGTGGCTGGTGAACAATTCTCTAGAACAATATCCTGCAGTCAATCTCATATCTTGGGAGGAATGATCGGTGGCGAGGTGGCATCGTTTGTATATTCTGACAGTGAATCACAGAAACTTAGTGCCAGTACTCTTGAAATACTTTCCAGAATGCTTGAGTTTGGTCAAGTCCTTCATGAGTTTCTTTACCTCCTCGTGCGATGGTGGAGCGCGATGATAGGCACCAATGCCGTCGGTGAGAATCTTGCGCTCGCTCTCGTAGATCTGCTTGAGCTTGGTGAGGCCTTCGATTTTGGTCTGCTGCTGGGCAGAGCTGCCAGGAAGCTGGTTCGAAGACTCGCGGGCCTCCTTGATCAGATGATCGAGGTACTTGAGCAGGGCATCGTTGTAGAGGACGATGCCGTTTGCCTTGACAAAGACGGCGAATTTGGCACTGATGGACATGATGGTGCGCTCCTCGTCCTCCAGATCGACGATCTTCTTTCGGAGCCTGTCGATGGCCATCTGGATCTGCTTGGCGTTGTCTTGCTCATCTTGGATCTGCTTGCGCGATTGCTCATTCACATGAACAATTTGCTTTTCGAAAACCATTTTCCAGGAAATACTGAGATGGTATCGATAAGAATGTGAGCATATTCTACAGGTTCCCCTTTTCATAGCTCTGCAGTCTAATAGGGCTTCATCTCCAATAACTTCACGTGGTACTTTGATTTCGAGACATCGCTCATGGCACTTGGTCACGTAGTCTGTGATCGTTCGTCCTTCCTTATCAGTGACATACTTGACGCAACTAGGATGGGAGCACACCGTGACGGGATGAGGAAGTTCTTGTGGAATAGGGATGTCGACGGTGACATTGAGGGCCTTTTGGAGATCAGCCACGGACGCCGAGGTTGAGCTCAGGGCCTTGATCTGATCATCGAGGGTCTTCTTGTTGACCCTGATCCTTGCCGCGACATCAGCAAGTGGCTTGTAGAGCTCGAGAACCTGGCTTCGGACCTCGTACAGGACGACAGTCTTTTCAGTTTCGAAGCTCTCGATGCTGGCAATTGTTTCCAGCATCTTGCGGCAGGTCTCTGAGGACTTGGCCCACGAGTTGCGGAAGTCCTCTTGCTCGGCACTGGTGAAGTTGACCTGTCCCCTTGCAAGGAGATATCGATAGGCCTCGTTGTCGACCATGAATATGTTCGTGCTGGTGATTGGAATGCTGACTCTCGAGTCGCGCTTGATCTCGTCGAGAAGGCTCTTGAGGGCCGGCATCGTGTCTCCCGGACGGTAGAGAGTGCTTCTGGCGTTTGTGAACATGAACATGATGTTGTTGACGCAGTCCTTGTGCAAGCTCTTGAGGAGCTCCTTGATGCAGTATCGGAACCAGGTGGTCAGGCGGCTGTTGTTTGGCTTCAGCAGCATCAGGATGCCGTTGATTTCGGGATAGTCAGCGATGTACTTGATGATGAGATCCATGTTATCCTTGTCATGCTGGATACCGCGAGTGTCGCCCATGCCGGGTGTGTCGATGAGCTTCACCTGTACGGGTTCTCTATTGCTGAGACTTGCATAAAAGACATAGGTGCGCGGGTGTTGGGTCGAGGACTGGCCAGGGTTGCGCTGCTCATTCCTGCGGGCTGCTGAAGAACCACAATAAGTCGAGCCATAGTTAGCACGCCTCATAACTGAACTCCCTGCTCGACCTGGATGCTACTATGCGACTCCGCTTCTCACATTAGACACCCACCATCGCTATTATCATCAAGGGCAAGTCGTTCGGATCTAATGACAATCTCTTCTTCAAGGGACTCGGAGTCGTACAGGAAAAACTCGGTCGGGATGAGCGTGAGGGCATCATCGGGTCCAATAACGAACAACTCTTCAAAGGTCAGATAGTTGGCTAAGGCGTTGATGAGGGTCGACTTTCCGACACTTGTTTCGCCGAGGATCAAGATTGTCAGGATCCTTGGTTTCTGGAAGTCACGGTCGGCTGGTCTCTCCGTTGCTCGGAACCGGGAGTTGGGCATGGACCCGGTGGTTCTTTGCGGATTCGGGTTCCGGGGCACCTGAGCTGACTGAGGCATGCCCGATAAAGGACCCGTATGGGAGAGGTGGGTTGCGAATGAGACTTTTAGTAGGAATATGGAAATATATCAGAGACCACCAACATGAGTGATATCAAATCATCAGGTCGACAAGAGGTACTGAGTCATATTCCTACCCCTGACGATCTTGAACTGCGCGAGCCTAGTGGCAAGGCGACGAGCTTTGGATTGCAAAGTGGCTGATGGAGAGATTGCGATGGGGTTTCGTTTGGAAGCTCCTCATTGCACACCTTGAGATGGTTGGCGATTTCCGGAAATGCTGGACGGCTGCCCGGATCCTGATGCCAGAATCGCTCAAGGAGCTGCCAGAGAGAATCGGCGATCTCAGGCACCCTCCGAGGCCGCTTCCCTCGACAAATCTGGCTCTCGATCACCTTGTCCTTCATGGGTCGTCCGTCGCTTGTGACCCACGAGGGCTTCCCATTGTTCAGAGTCTCGTAAGTCATGATTCCAAAGGCGTACACGTCGGTTCTCTTGGATGACCCCGCCGGATCATCATCGTCAAACATCTCTGGGGCCATATGATCCATGGTCCCGCCAACCATTCCTCCCATATTTGTTCGAATGGAGGCGGAGCTGTACTTGGTTTGAGACATTCCAAAGTCTGAAATAACAGCACGAGGGCCAGCGTCCAGCAACACGTTCTGAGACTTGAGGTCGCCGTGGACGATGCTGTAGGTGTGGAGATATGTCATGCCGCTCGTGACTTGAATCAGCAGTGCTAGCTTCTCGCCAACAGAGCGCGGTGCGTCGGCCACGGAAACGTATCCCTTGAGTGTCCCGTTCGGCATAAACGGAGAGACCATGAACGGCTTGCTCTCTGTATCGCAAGCGCCGAGCAAAGGGAGGATGTGGGGATGATGGAGCCGGTGCCAAATGTTGATTTCCCGGCGAAATTCGGCCAGCTCCGCTCTGGTGCAGGTACATCGGAGCTGCTTCACGGCAACATCGGCTCCGAGATAGGTGGCCCGGAACACATCGCCAAACCCTCCACCAGCGATGGGGTTTATCGTCCAGTTGGTGATGAGCTCTGGCTTGATGAACCAGGATTCTTGAGCCATGGTTCGGAGAGCAGGGGTCAATCAGTTGCCAGACGACTGAGAGAGCGGCCAAAATCGAAACGGGCGTTTGAGAAGCTGTGTCCCGAGCGAAATTGGAGGGTATCAGAAAACTGATCACATGAACGGTGCCGTTTCCATAATTGGACAACTTGCCTCCTTTGGGATCGGTCCCACCTTGGCTCGCGCTCATTGTGGCATTGTATTACCCTGTCTCAGAAGCACGCGACTCACACGTGATGCGCAGCAGGGTGGATCGATTCTGCATTCGATCCATGACCCTGGCTCGTGCCCTGGCTCCTCGCTGCGTCTCTCCGACTCCTCGCTGTCTTCTCGCCAGCTCTCCTATGCCATTCGTTCACCCGACACATCATCCCTCACATCCTCCCTCCTATCTGTCATATCATCCGTCCTGTTGAGCAAGATCGGCGACAGCGCGACCATCCAAGCTCAAGCAGAGATCGATCCCCACCCGCCGCTCAGCTCCAACATCCACCGACACCAGCATGTCCGCCGCCTGCGTCCATTCCCAGTCGCACTTTTCCCCGCCTTTGCTTTCAACTCACATCTACAAGGAGGAGTGTACTCTGTGCTTTGACAACTATGTAAGGGCATCATGTCGCTTCGTCACCACCATATTCCGTGCCTTTCAATCTCCACTCTCGAACTGACCCGGCCCATTCTGATCCTATTTGATCCAATCCGATCTCGGGCCAACATATTCGACTTGATTGCAGGATACGGAAGCGGGCATCGACGTCTGTCTAAGCTGCTTCAATGGTGGCTGCTTGGGCAACGATCGCAACCATTCGGCTCTGCACTTTGCAAAGACGAGCCACCCCCTTGCCGTCAACATCAAGCGGGTCCCCAAACCCGAGCGGGTGCGTGTCGCCTGCCTGCTCGGCCGTGCTATCCTCCCTCGACCACATTCACTCATGTGTCCGACTCGTGTTGCAGACCGATGCTGCGCCCCCACCGACAAAGATAACAAAACTCGCCATCGAAGCGCCAAAGGAGGACGAACTCTTCGATTTCATTACCTCTCTCAAGTGTCTTGCCTGTGGTGGCGTGGAGCTGGACAAAAGCACTGGCCAGGTTCGTCGCTGGATCCCGTCGTCATCATGGGCCATGAGCAGAGTCTGGATGCCGCTGTTCCTGCCACTCACCCAGACGAGCTCACTCATAGTTCCCGGCACTCATCAAACGGGTCCTGGAGGCACACTCGGCAAAGAAAATGTCCGAGATCCAAGCCTGGGAGCACGAGATCTCGACTTGCTCACACACAACCGTGCTCGAGCAGCAACCCCTCAAGATGGTGAACACCCGCGGTATGGTGCACCGCCCGCACACATGAATGAGTTCACAGCTCTCACCAGATCTCTACTATGTCTCATCGTGCAGAGTCCATCACTTGCTCTGACTGCAGCCTTAACGAGAACCTGTGGCTCTGCCTGACCTGCGGCAATCTGGGCTGCGGGCGACAGCAGTATGGCGGCACTGGTGGAAATGGACATGGCGTGGGCCATTTCGATGCCACCCGCCACCCCGTCTCTGTCAAACTCGGAACCATCACGCCTGAAGGAACCGCAGGTGAGGTTTCTGTCGACAGGATGTATGCTCTGTTTGTGGGCTGTCTCACCTATCAACAGTGGCTCATGTTGCCCCACTTGTGCTCCTCCCAGACGTGTACTGCTATATCTGCGACGAGGAGCGCATCGATCCCAACCTGGCCGCCCATCTTGCTAGCTTTGGTATCAACATTGCCGCCCAGCAAAAGACTGAAAAGTCTCTGACGGAGCTTGTGAGTCGATATCGCCGTCGATTGGAGCGCGCTTCTCCTGGCATTGTCGCCGGTATCATCAAGCTTCTCGCTGACAGTTCCGCATGTTGTCCAGCAACTCGAGCAGAATCTCAAGTTTGACTTTAGCATGGCCACCGAAGACGGCAAACAGTTTGAGCCAGCCTTTGGGCCTGGCAGCACTGGCCTCCTGAATCTTGGAAACACGTATGTGCAGACCGGTGATATGCGTTCGTGCTGCGATCTTCACTTGCCACACTTACTCATCGTGCTCCTCCCCTTGATAACCAGATGCTACATGGCGTCGGTGCTGCAGACCATTTTCAGTCTCAAACCCTTCCAAGAGCGGTAAGCTTGCGTCATCCACTTGACAACCATCACTCTGGAGCCGACTAACCCCTGAGCCCACAAATAGGTACTTTGGCCAAGACCATGTGCTTGTCTGTCGTGACAGCCCTGCAACATGCTTCCACTGCCAGATGGCAAAGCTGGCCGACGGTCTGCTGAGCGGACGGTACTCTGTCCCGGGAACGTCCACCTCCGAGGCTCTCTCCGGCCAAGACGGCATAGCGCCTTCCATGTTCAAGTCCATGATTGGCAAAGGCCATGCCGAGTTTTCGACTATGCGGCAGCAAGACGCTCAGGAGTTTCTCCAGCATCTGCTCAAGATCGTTGAGCAAAAAGAGCGCCAAACCTCGCGCGACCCGACGCAGGCGTTCAAGTTCCAAACCGAGCAGCGGCTGGAGTGCCTGCAGTGTCGCAAGGTCAAATACCGTCTTGCGGACGAGAGCGCGCTGCAGCTTCCTGTTCCATCAAACCTCGAAGGCGTCGATGACGAGGGCCGCGAAAAGTACTCGCCAGTGGCCTTTGGCGAATGCCTCAAGCAGCTCGTCTCAGAGGACTTGCGCGAATACAACTGCCCTCAGTGTCGCGAACCGACACCATCAGCTATGTTAGTATCACGCTGCTTCGACTGGTCTTGCTCTAGTCTTTGCACGGTATTCATTCGCAGCCTTTTGTGACTTGGTCAGAACAACGCGCTTCAAGACCTTCCCAGATTTCCTTGTGTGCCCCATGAGTCGCTTCATCATCGGCACCAACTACGTGATGAAGAAGCTGAGTAAGTACAGACGGTCAGACGTGCTGCAGTTTCGAGTGGCTACAGTTGATCTTCATGACTCTTCAGTTTGGTCACGATGCAGCTTCCTTTGTTTTTCATTGATCCGCGACTGATCTTTATCTCGCAATCCAAAATGCCCAGCCTGCGATATCCTTGCGCCACTCGACCTTAACCTCGACGAATATCGTGGGCATGGCCTCAAAGAATCGGAAGAGCTGCTGCCTGAAGGTGAGTTGCGGCTCGGTGTCTGCTCGCGAGAATGCGTCGGTGCTGATCCGTTGTCCTGATGCCACCTGCCAACTCGATCGCAGACTCCGGATCGGAGGCTCGGCCGAGTTTCAACGCCCAAGTCGTGGAGCAGTTGATGAGCATGGGCTTTCCCGAGATCCGATGCCAGAAAGCCTGCCTCGCCACCGGTGGCCAGGACGCCGAAGTGGCCATGAACTGGCTGTTTGAGCACATGGACGACGCAGGTCTGTAATCCGGATCCCATTCTACAGCGATCCTTGCGTGTGAATCAGATAGGTGCAGTACAACCCAACAGCTGACTCACTGGATTGCCCCGCCTTTTGCCTTTACCCCTGCTCCCTGCTTCACCCAGACATCGACGATCCTATCCGCACGGAATCTGGAGGCTCAGTCCAGCCCGCGGAAGGCGATGTTCAGATGCTCTGTGATATGGGATTCACACCGGCACAGGCACGCCGCGGACTCAAGGAAACGGTAAGCGCCCGGATCAATGCACACTCTGCCGCGGGATGTTCACGCTTGCCGGTGACGCATGGTTTGAGGTACCGAGACTCATCCACAGCCCGATCCACTCCAGAACAACAACGTCGAGCGCGCAGTGGACTGGCTCTTCAGCCACGCGGGTGAGCTTGACCAGCCAGCACAAGACGAAGAGATGCCCAGTGCCGACAGAGGTAAGTTCAGTGCTGGTCCCTGTCTCATAGTAGCGACTGCCTATGTCCTGATCCAATGCGCTCATCGCTGACGGAAACGCTGCCCTCCCAGCTGTCGCTGCTGACGATCGCCCAGCCAACTACCGCCTCGTCGGGTTCATCTCCCACCGCGGAACTTCGACCGGATGCGGGCACTACATCGCCCACATCTTGAAGGAGGATGGCCAGTGGCTGATCTTCAACGACAACAAGGTCGCCAAAGTGCCCGACATCCATAAAGCCGTTGGCGAGGGATACATCTATGTCTACCAGCGACAGTGAACGCAGGCGGATCTTGCCGTCGTCGCTCTGCTGTCGAGCCCGATCAGATCGATGGTGGCAACGGGCGTGGCTATCCTCTGTGGTGAACAATCTCCTTCTGGCAATAAATCAGAATGCCCCATCGTGCTGATCCTCTCCGTATTCCCATTTGGAGACACGGCCTGATGCATCTCGATATTCTGCACCAAGTGTGAATCGCGTCTCCACGTGATTTACTGGTTTCGCTCGATTCCCTTGATTCCGCAGCCGCAAACCGACCTGTTCCTGTTGTCTCTCATCACCACCGTCCACCATCACCATCCAAACATGGCGTGGCCCACCCTCGGATCGATCTCGAGCTACGTCTGGCCCTCGTGGGGCAGCACCCAGCCTTTGCCGCCGGCGATCCAGGTCGCAGTAGTCGAGTCTCTAGCCCAAGCAAATCCTTCAGTTTCAGCGACACAATCCGCTCCCGATCCTCTCGACACCACGCCTCGATCGCCGCCTGCAGCATCACCCGAGGTCCTGGCCCATGTGCAGACCGACACGAGAAGCAAAGTCGACATCCAGTCCGACGAGTGGTACAAATACAACAAGTCTGTATCCGTCGAATGCACCTTCAGACTGTTGCGGTGATCTGGATCTTGGTCAGCTCTGTTGTTGCAATGAGGACATCCGCCAGACTCGACTGACTTTGATGGGCTGTACCATTGGACTGATTGTCCCATCTGCTTCCGCTCCAGATACATCCTTGGCGGCGCTTCGATCATCGGCTTTGGCTCGCTCATCTACACCATCCGCGAACGGACCAAAGGTTCGCACCGCATTCCGATCTGCGCAGATCTGTTCGCCCACATCATCGCCATCATCGTCCCGACATGATCCACATCGACAAATGCAGGTACTCTCATCGGTGCGCCCTTCGACGCCGCTGACCGCTCCGATCTGCTCGATTCACCCAGGCCGTCTGCAGATCCCCCTCGATGAGCTGCTGAATCGCGATCCGACCGCCAGGGCTGCAAACCCCAAGCTCGCAGCCTACATGTTTGCTGGCCGTGCGTTTGGAACAGCGACACTCCTGATGCTGACGGGAACCTGTGCGCTCACCATGGGTGTTGCCAGCTGGATGCAAGTCAACAGCGTAAGTGGATAGTAGCCCGATGGCTTGACTTGGTCGTATTCTGTCACAACGCACTCGGCTTGCAGCGTCAGAGCACCACCGACCCATCTGAGGGCCTCTCTGTGTTTGTGACCTCATGCCGCTGTCCACCTTCTCCTGACACCGATCGATTAATGCCGATAGCTCAAAGAGTTCTCCGAGAAGGCCAAGGCCAAGAGCCGCGAGCTGTTCCCCAAACTCTACCAGAGCAATCGTGACGATGGCAAATTTGACCAGGCCGCTCACGAGTTCCTGACGGAGCTGCGGGAGGACTTTCGACGAGAGCGAGAGGGTGAGGGCTACCAGCAGACCGAAGCGTCGACGATCATCAGCAAGCATGTCAAGGACAAGCTGGGCCTGAAGTCGTAGATGTGTGAGCGGCTTGAGTTTTGTGGCCAACATCAGCGCAGGATGCCCGCAATAGATCATCGCATCCATGGCCTCAGATTGCGATTGTATGCCATTGCGCGCAGGAGTGAGTGCCGAGAGCCAGTGAGGGTTGGTGGTTTGCGAGCGTCATGCCATCCCGATCCTGCCTGGCGCCAAATCCATTCCTGTTCTTCATCTGCCACTTGCCACCTGCCATCTACCATCTGCCACTTGCCATCTACCATCTACTCATCGGGGCCAACACACCGTCTCCACTGCTGCCGTCGCTGATCTCTGAAATCTGCATCGCCCGCAGCATTGAAACCAGTCTGCATCATGGCAACGGCACCACGGCACACCCAGCCGCTTCCCCCCAGAAACCAGCTGCCTGCTCAAACCGGTTCCTCTGGCAGCCTTCTTGCGGCCATCGCTGCCACCAGCACACGCAACACCCGCTTTTCGCAGCATCTGGGTGACTATGAGCTCAAAGAGACGCTTGGGCGGGGCGGATTTGCTGTCGTCCGCAGAGCCCAGAGCCTGAGCGCTGGATCGTTCGGCGTCCAAGTCGCCATCAAGATGGTATGGCCTCAGCAGGGCCTGCTTTGGGACAGCAACCTGAGCGACCAGCCGACCATCGCACTCCTGCCTTGTCGCTCACCTCATTGATATCCACTTCTGCGGCTCTGCCGATGGCCCACATCCAGATCGATAAACGTTTGATGCACCAAGCCAACATGACGAAGCGAGTCGTGAACGAGGTGCATATCCACTGCCAGCTCAAGCATCCCTCGATTCTGCAGCTCCTCACATTCTTCGAAGACGACCGCCACGTCTATCTCGTCATGGAGCTCTGTGAAAACGGAGAGCTGTACCGCTACCTCCAGAAACGCAAGTCCCTTTCCGAGGCCGAGACTCGCGGCGTCATGGTTCAGATCATCAGCGGCCTCGAGTATCTGCACAGCAACCGGATTGTCCATCGCGATCTCAAACTGTCGAATCTGCTGCTGACCCGGAACTATGAAATCGTGAGCTTCCATCGGCACATCTGAGCAGGCACTTTCGCAGTCCGCAGATTTGCTTGCAGAGACGAACAGATGATAAGCCATTAACCGACGATCCTTGTGACGCTGTGCTCGGACACCTACCAACGAACGACTCTTCGACCACATCCATCATCTCTCCGTGCGGAAATCTCAGAAAATCGCAGACTTTGGCCTCGCCGCCAAACTTGCACACCACGACGGAGAGCAGCAGACCATGTGCGGGACGCCAAACTACATCTCGCCGTGAGTTATCCAGAGGAGTTGTTTGCCATCGTTGGAGCTGGTTTCGATATTGGCAGATTCGACCGCACAGCGGCTTCTATGGCTTGGATCGATCAACAACCGAGAACTTACGGCCCTGTCCAAGCAAAGTGGTGTTGTGGTGTTGGTGGCGTTTGAGGGCCCAGAGACAGCGCTGTCCTCTTCTAACTTGGTTTCGCTCACAAATGAAGGGAAATCGTCTCATGCGAGCCGCACGGACTGCCATCGGATGTGTGGTCGCTGGGCTGTCTTATGGCAACGATTCTGACTGGCAAGCCCCCATTTGAGGTACCATCCGTGCTCTGCATGTCTGGTGTTGATCACTGCATCATCAGCGGCGCCTCTGCGGCCCTGCGTCGCCCAAGTTCTCACGTCATTGCCAATCCATCCTGCAGAGCAAAGCTGTCCGGGACACTCTCGACCGAGTCACTCGCGCCGAGTACAGTCTTCCCGACACGCTCTCAAGCGACGCCGCAGACCTGATCCACCGAATGCTGCAAAAAGTAGTCGTCGCCACGGCTTTGTACACCCCGCATCGCACGGATCGCTCTCGCCACCGATGATGGACGAGGATTGCTCATATGTTCGTGTATCAACTCATTTCGCAGGAACCGTACAAGCGCATCTCGCTCTCAGAAGCCATGCGGCACTCGTTCTTCGCACCAAAGTCTGGAAAGACAGTCCCTCTTGGGCCGCCGGACTTGCCCTATTCCGAAGATGCGCATGTAGTCGTCGATGAACATGCAGCCCGTCAATCATCCCGCAATATCGAGCCGCGCATCACAAAGTCCCGCAGAGCAGATGAGGAAGCTTTGCCAGAGACACAACTTGCGTGTGAGTATCCCCGCATGCTCCTTTGGGCAACTCGCCGAGACATTGTCACTGGGTGAGAGTGGAGATTGAATGCACAGCAGCAAACGCTCCAACAAAGTCAGGGATGTAGATTCGCCCCTTGATCTCAGATGCAGGCGACTGTCTGGGTCATTGGCAAATCTGATATTCACGGATCACATATCATCGAACCAGTGGGTGGATCGCCTGCTGGACCAGGCGCATCTGACGCGGCATCGGTGGCTTCGTTGAGCACCTCGAGGCTCAAGCCCATGTCGCAAAGGACCAAGCACGGAGTTGTCTCGATTCTGGCCTCAGGCCATGTTCAGCTTGACTTTGGGGCCCCGTCCGACATCATGGTGATCAGCCCAAGCGGCGACGAGGTAGAGTCGGTGCATCGATCGACACACAGTTTCAGTCAGACTGGGCTGACAGCGATGCAGCACTTGCATGCACCGTTATAATCACGCACTGACTCAAATGCTGCCTCTCACCCATTCTCGTTTCCGAACCTGGCTTTGCTCATCGCTATACTCCAGATCCGACTCTACCAACACAGCACCAGCTTTTCTCTTGGTGAGAGCGAGCCCCTCATCATCTACAAAAAAGACCGCCTGCCCCGAGACTGTGTGAAGAAATACCGCTACGCCGTTCGGTTTGTGGATCTTGTCCGATCCAAGACACCCAAGGTAAACACGGTCGCCGTGAGCAGTGTGCGTGGCAAATATGGGATGGATGTGTCAATTGCCGCCATTGAAACATGGAGTCTATGCGATAGTCTTTGTGGCACTCCCATTCGTGGAGCCACTTTCAGTGGAGCTAAAATCTCCCCACGGCCAAACGGGAACTTTGTCCATCTCACACCGGACTCTTGTGAACTGATTCTGCTCGATTCAAGATCATTTTTTCCTCGCCCCAGGCCACGTGCTATCTGATGGAAAACGAGCCGCTGGCCGACTTTGAAATGGCCTTCTACAACGGGTACAAGCTCCACAGCTCGACCGCGAAGCAGCGGATCGAACTCAGGATCCCCAAGGAGCCTTCTGGAGCCGCATCCGGAATGGCGCACGCCTCGAAACGAACTGACAAAGTTCAAAGCGAATACGCGACGTATGCCATCGATCTCAAAGGCACCGAAAGCAGCATCCCGCCCGAACTGTTGCCGTACTTTCGCCACGGACAGTACTGCCTCAAGATCTGCTTGGATGTCGAGACCTCTGCCAAGCTCGATCCGTCCGTCAAATACCCGCTCATCCTCAAGTCCTCGACAACGCCAACTCAAGCGCAACTGCCGGCTGTGGACAGAATCGAAACAAGCCCAACGCAGACGCTGTTCCAAGGATATACGACAGCCCCGTCGACAGTGTATCCCGACTCGCTTTCGGATATGAGCACGCCATCCTCTGCGGCTGCAGGGACACCGCGAGTCGGTCGGTATCCAAGCCGGTCAGGAGTGGCAGGGACGCTGTCCTCGTCGTCGTGTACAGGCACACTGCGGAGAGCCCACAGCGATGGCACACTCCAACGAGCAGCGCCGCCCACACCGACAACGTGGTCATCAGCAGGATCATCGATTCAAAGCCCAGGAAAGGATGGCCAGGCGACACCTTCGCCAGCGTGCCCCTCAACAACGACAGCGCGCACAGATGCGACGAATGGAGCAGGCTCTCTGGGGTCCCTGCGAACAGAGGGCCGCAAACAGAGCCACCCAGCTCCAGCTGCGCCGACAGAATCGTACGGGCGTCCGAGCACGTACTCTAGTATCAAGAATCGACATCCAGCACGAGACGCTGTTGCCGACAGAGGCTGCAAAGAGGCTCCACCAGGGAGAGAGTCAATGCCAGAGTTAGCAGCAGCAGCACAAACACAAGTGCCCAAGGTGTCGCCGACATGCAGCAGATCTGGTGTCTCGACACCGACAGACTCGACCCACACGAGGCCGTCCAGATCATCAAGAAGCAAAGCCACAGAGCCGAACAATCGGGTTGGATTGGGCGGCGCCACTGAGTCGCACACCATGGACGAGCCGAGAATGCGGTTTCTCCCAGGCGTGGGGTGGTGCAGCTTTGAGGACGAGCACAGCGGGGTTTTCAAACTCATGTTCGTCGACGGGACGCTGATGACGATCGATTCGAAAGATCAGACGCTGGGCTGGCGCAGCTTTGATCCGACCGCGGAGATCTGTCCAGGACACGAGCCAAGCACCAGGTAAGAACGCAAGCCAGTGGAGTTGGCAGTGTTCACCATATTGCAACTGCGGTGATGTTGGTGATGTTGGTGATGTTGGTGATGTTGGTGATGTTGGTGATGTTGGTGATGTTGGTGATGTTGGTGATGTTGGTGATTTGACATGGGTAGCTCGCTAACGTCCCTTCCCTGTGCAGATACGCCATCAACGAGAAGTTGCCGGCTGCAGTCAAGTCCAAGCTCGGTCACTTTGCCGAGTTCCTGCAAGCATCCTCACACCCGTGTGATGACGATGCAGATGCCAAAGTTGCAACGGCATGAGGCGTGTCAGTGTCAAGGCCAGCAATATACCGGACGCACTTTGGCAACATGGCTGCGCGGACAACTTTGACCGACGATAGGGTCCAGTGCTGAACAGAGTTGGTGCACGCACAGGTGAAACATGCACATGGGGATGGAGCTGCGGTGGCCAAGAGTCAGGATGCCCGAGAATGGGCCGATTGCGGGTTCACAAGTGGTGCTGGAGCGGATCGCACAAGGGCGATCCTGAAACGCAGGCCGGCGCGCCGAACCAACTGGGATGCGACGAAGACGGCTGCGGGATTCGTGGCGATGCGGTCGTGGTGATGTCCAGGAGACGATGGAATGGCGATATGCATCCCGGGTGGTGTGATTGTGGTGTGATTGTGGTTGTGATTGTGACTCTGATTGTGATTGTGACTGTGTGGTGTCGTTGCTGTTCGCGTCTTGTCCCTTTCGCCCCGCCACGCGCCCCCTTCCTCTGCGCTCTCACGCTGACCACACCTTCAGGGCCCACAAGAGTGCACACTCTCCCGCACAGGCGACACCTTCACACCCATTTTGGCTCTCGGAACAACAACGGCGCAACGCGCCCAACAACGCTTCCCTTCATCCCGCCCCCTTTGTCGCACAAGCCGTCGCACGACTGTCGCACGGGCTGTTGCTGTTTCTGCGGCCACAGTCACTCTGCGCTCACTCTCTCGCTGCCGTCTCGCTTGCCTCTCGCCCCGCCTCGCCCCGCCTCGCTGCCCCCGCCCCAAAGTCACCATCCGTCCATCGCATCATCCATCCGTCCTCCGCATCCTCCATCGCATCGTCATCGCATCGCCCATCTGCCCCGGAGTCTGCTGCTCCCCACTCTTGCTCCCTCGCACTATCCCGTCGCCTCGCTCCTCTCTGCAATGTCCCTGTATCGAATCGTTGTCCTGGGCGATGGCGGTGTCGGCAAGACCGCCCTGACCACCCAGGTGCGTTGACTCGTCCTGCACTCTCTGCATCAGCGCTGTTGTCCGCCCAGCCCAAGAAAGCCGCCGATCATCGCCATTGTCCTTGATCCCGGTGATCATGTCCCGCAAATCGACTTTCACGGCCTCCCTGGCCCACATACAGCCGTTGCTGCTGTGTCCATGCTGTCGTCGCCTTCGAGTCTGTTCGACTTGGACATTGCGGCTCTTCCGCTTCTCGGCTCTGTCGTTGGCGTCGGCTTCCTCGGACTCTGGCCATGCGATCCCAGCTGCAACATCTCATCGAGTCTGGAATCGATGCTAACCAAGCACCGGCTCTCGCCATCTCCTGTTTCCATCGCCTCGGCGGCTTCGATTCCGTCGGTTTCCCTCTGTCCAGCTCTGTCGAAACCAGTTCGTTGGTAAGCTCCTCACATGGCCGACTTCCGCAACATCCCTGCTGCAACTTGGCGCCTGATCTCTGTGATCAAGCGCCGCTGTGAATACCATGCGATCCTTCCGCTCACCCTTGCGATTCGGTATATCTTTGCTCCCCCGTGTTCGCCCATCCAGAGGTAAGATGGCGTCCCCAGACCCTTTCTCGACATTCACCAGCGGCTTGCTCCAGAGTGCCTGCCCGTCCCTGCATCCACATGGCCCGGCCACGGTGCAGGCGTGGCTGGCATCATCCCGATGGTGCTCGAGACGGACCCAGCCGACTGCCTCGAGTTCATACGGCGTTAGGCAGCCCGCTTTCCGACAACACATGGCCTGGCACAATCTCGCTTGCAGCCTTGTTTCCTCCGACAGCGAATCTTTGCCGTGCCATATCCCCTGGCTAACCGGACCATCCGATTCCGCCCTCTGTCGATCCATCTGCTCCATCTGGCGTGGTCTCCAATATCATCGTCCCCCTCGCCTGCCGCCACTCGCACTTCCCTGGTCCAGTCGTACGATCCCACCATCGAGGACTCGTACCGCAAACAGGTTGTCATCGACGACAAGCCCTGTGTCCTGGAAATCCTCGACACTGCCGGCCAGGAGGAGTACACAGCGTGAGTGTGCTTTCGCCTGCTGCCCCCTATATTCAGCCGCGCATCCTTAACCCGCCGTACCTGTCGCAGCCTGCTTACCCGTCTTTCTCTCGCCAGCCTTCGAGACCAGTGGATCCGTGACGGCGACGGCTTCGTCCTCGTCTACTCCATCATCTCCAGAGCCACCTTTGATCGTGTCGAGCGGTTCCGCCAGCAAATCGTTCGGGTGAAAGAGTCCGAAAACGTGGCCCTGATCCTCGTCGGCAACAAGTGTGACCGCAACCACGACCGAGAAGTGTCCCGGGAGGAGGGCCAGCTGATGGCCAAGCGGCTGCAGTGCTCCTGGATCGAAGCCAGCGCCAAGAACTGTGTCAACGTCGAAAAGTGAGTCTTGGCGGCACCCAACATTGGTCCTGTTCGCAGACAGCAATCACTCGCTGCGTCCGCTGCATCAACATGCCGCTCCTGTCGTCTCGACTTTGAGCCGCTGACGAATGTCCAGCGGCATTGAGGCCATGGAGTGTGCGTGGCTGGTTGTCGTATGGCTCGTCTCGTTTGGATGTCTCGTATCGTTTGGGTGCCATGCTCCCGCTCACCTGCTAACTCTCGAACTGTCCGTCGCATCGCATGCTCTCTCTCTCCCATCTGCTCTTGCTGGGCACGCCAATAGTGCTTTTTACAGCGTAAGTCCCATCCCCCATCAATTGCTCTGCCAGCCACCGCCGTCTGCTCGCCCCTTCGTCAACCCGCACCCCACCCCACAATCCTCTCCATGGACGCACGACAGCGAACCTGCCACTGGGTTGCTGACTCGCCTCCGTCCAACCCATCCTCCAGGTCGTCAGAAAGATTCGCCAGTCGCAGGTCCCGACCCAGCAGCGTCCGACCCAGCCCCGACACAGCACCAGCAACCCAAAGCCGAAATGCGCCATCTTATGAGCGGCCTGCTGGCCCACCACCGCTCCCGAGTATGGCGGGCACCCGACATCATCATCGCACCATCTCCTCGTTTCTAAATCGCTTTAATGGCACCTAGCGTGCCGCCGTAATTGCCCGTCCTTCTTTCTTTTTTTGCCGCACAACCTCAGGGACCCCAGCCCGAGCAGAAACGCGCCGCATTGTATTTCTTCACCAACCCTTTCCACTCTATTTTCCTTCCTCTTCTTATTCTCTTCCCTCTTTCTTTTTCTGCTTTTCTTGCCCCTCTCGCTTCACTCCGCACCTTATTTTTTGGAGCACACACGCAACCCGCAGTCCAACCACCACCTCCGCTTGGCGAGATTGATGGCTGCGTCCCGAGTCCTTGGCTGTGCCCAGCCTCGCCGCCTCTCCTTCGCCTCCACTTTGCCCTCTTGTTGTCTGTATATTGCCTTCTGCAGGTCTCGTTCTCTCGCGCTCCCGGCCGCCATCCAAGTAAAATAACGGGTCCACCCGGTTTTCTTGAATCACCGACAGAATGGAGTGGTGGAATGGAGCGGTGTGTCTTGTTCCTGTGGCTCCAGGAATGCAATGACAGTCCATGGGACACAGGAGCACCAAGTCCAGTTTCATAATGCTGTATTCAACATGCGCACATCGGAAAGAAAAGGGAGCCAGGTCCACAGAAAAAACAAGCAAAAAAGCGATAGCAACAAAGACAACGAACACCAGAGGCGGGAATGAGTTGACAGACAAACAACGGGGACGGCAGACAGAAGCAGGGCGGCGCTAGAGCAGAGGCAGAAGCAGCAGCCATGGGAGGGAGCTGTCAGGGGGAGGTTGTATCGCTGTACTCCACAGGTGGAGATCCAACCAGACCACAGACAGGAGATACCGGTTGAGAACCCCCAAGCGAGACGAACCACAGGAGCGACAAAGATAGAAAGGATAAGCGAGGTTGGGAGCCCTCAGAGAGAAAAACTGCGAGCAAATGGAGAGAGTGCAAGGGCAAGTGGAGAAAGAAAGCGGCTCACGAGAACCAGCTGAACCATCGCTTGCGCGAGATCACCAGGTCTTCGGCAATGTCGGTCTCGTCCTCATCCTCGATCACTTCTTCGTTGTCGACACGATCCAGGTACAGCTCGCGTTCCATAGCCTCGCGGGCACGCTCGGGCACATCGGGAATGGCGATGACAATGATGTACTGCAGATGGCACCACGGCGACGCAGACAGGTTAGTGCCAGGGATCAATGCTCAGCAGCCGGTCGCCCATGCAACAGTCAATCTGAACGGACTGATGTGCTGTGTCTCGATGTTGCTGTTGCTGTCGCCACTTCAACCAGACAAAGACACAACCCCTGGCAAGGGTGTGGGCTTACCTTCAGGATCAAGACAATGTGCTCAAACAGCAGCACAAATGCAAGCTTGACCGCCGTGGGGTTGGTCGGGCTGATGGCGTTGGCAATGTACTCGTCAAAGTAGTCCGAGCTGAATGCGATGATGACGCCGTTTGTGAACACACCGACGTACGACACGGCCGTCAGGATGTCCTCCCAGAGGCCGATGTTTTGGGCTGGGTTGCGGCAGCAAAACAAGGCAAGGGCCGAGCGGTGGGAAAGGAAGAACACCATCAGTTCACAGGCACGCCTGGCCGATTCGCTTCAGAGCAGAACGCACAATGGGCACGATGGGGAGGGACCACTGATCGCTGCACATCGCATAGCGCAAATGCAAAGCCGCGACATACCTCGGAGAGAGAAGGGGCGACGGTGCTCAACGAGCAAACGATAGGAATCTGCAGGGGCGCAGACGGGCAGGTTCGTCCCGCGTTAACATCTCGCAACGGACAAGTCCTATCATCGATCATATGCTGCACCGTGAACTCACCAATGCGGATCTCGACGATGTTGTTCAGGGCGGCAAAGAACGGGGCCAGAGGGAAGGCGCACGAGAACAGCGAAATGAAGCCGAACTGGAGGACTGTTGGCAGTGCGTCATCGCAGGAAGAGTCAGTCCAAACTGACCACAACGCACCCTCATTCGGCAGCCGCCAGCGGATCCACAAGGCCATCACAGCAGCGTGCCGCGATCCAAGTCGGTGGTCCAAGTCGTCGGCCACTGCCCCAGCAGAAGCCGTGTCACCGAGTATACGACAGGATGCGCGCACCTTTAGCAGAGTAGTCGTCCTCTTGCGAGTAAGGCGTCAGGATGTCATCGTGCATGAACTGAGGACGTGTGTGGTTGGTAAAGTCGGTCGAGTTGGATCGCTTGGACACCTTCTTCCTCCAGAGTTTGTAGGACTTGAGCAGTTTACTGCCCGCGAGTGTGGAATATACGAGTGGGAAAACCAGTTGCAGCAGCATGGCGGGAGCAACAGATTGCAGCGCACCAGGGTCTCGAAATAGCCGTGCACACCAGAAACGCGGCGATGCTGGACTTACGGAATGACAACTTGTTGGATCTGGGCAACGAACTGGAGGCCGAGGAAAATAATGATCAAGTTGATCATCAGCTCCGACAGGCAGCTGCTCTTGGAAGAAAATCCGCACGAGTCCGACAGACCTGGGCCACCGCAACAAGCAGCGACAGTGAATGAAGCAGCCATCAGTGAGAAAGTAGAGCACACCCGCGTGTATCGAGCGAGCAGCGGAGGTGAAGAACACGCGGCACTAAACACATCGAACTCGTTCGACTGGTCGACGGTGATCATCCCCTCTCAGCAGTATTCCTCGGACAAAGGACGTACCAAAGATCAGCTCCTGGCCGATCACGTTCTTGAACATGCCGATGTAAATCAGCGATGAGTATGTGACGATGAACGAGCCCAGGAACTTTTTGACAGTGAGCGAGTTGTCATAGTCAATGTTGGACTTCCAGTTGAGCCACTCGTTAAGCTTTGTGGAGATGGAGTCGTACAACTATACCGAGTCCGCAACACGAGGAGCAATGGTGTCAGTCTATGTGCGCAAGGGACAAAATGCAGGCGATGATACGATTTGATTCGCGTGGCATCATCGCACAGACGCAACAACGCGAAATAACACCCTTCCCCCGTGCAACTGCTGCGATGCCTACCGGTGTGAGCACAAAGATGATCACGAGCGAGATCAGGGCCGACGACACTACCGAGATCGTGGTCGAGACGTGGGTGCGGGCGAAGGCGCGCCAGATCACGATCGCAAACTGCACCACGCCCATAAACACGGCCGAGAAGAAGATCACGGTCCAGGCGACCGTGCGGCGACGGTCCTGAACGGGCTTGGGGAAGTACACCTCGGTTTTCTTGGTGACGGGCGACTTGCGGAGGGCCGTGCCGTGCCTGTTGGCGACCCAACGGACCGGGAGTGCGAGACACAGCAATGAGCACGATACAGCAGTGGGCGAGCAGCTGCGCGGGTGCATCTGGCAAGGTGCGCCTCGACCGGACCCACAGAGTACGACAGTACAATCGACTTTTCTATACCCACCACTGGGCACGGCGGTTTTCGACGACTTTCATGTCCGTGACCTTCCACATGACCTTCAAGATTGCGTTCTGGCGCTTCCAGAACTCCAGGAACAGAGCAGACCTGGAGATGGGACACGATCAGCCGCCGTTGCGTACTCACAGCCCCACAGCCTCACAGCGATAGGAGCGAATCGTAATCGGCTTGTTGCCACCAAACACTCACCAGACGCCCATGAAGATCGCAAAGGGCAGCGTCAGGAAGTTGTCAAAGATCAAGAAGAAGCGAATGCTGATCTCGTTGTTGGCCTCGTCCAGGCTGTTGAACTTGATCGGGACCAAACTACCATAGATGATCCCGCTGATGGTGATGACGATGCCGACGATGGCAGCAAAGACTGTCCAGAGGGCATAAAAGTCTGGTCGAGCGGCGCCGCAATGTCCGGGTGAGTACGGCGGCCGGATCGCTGAGACACGGCGGCGCAGTTGCAGGGTGGGACGGCAGGAGCAAAAAAAAAAAAAAACAAGAGTGGAACTTACTCAGCCAGGCAAAGTAGAAAGCAATCTTTTCGCCGAAATAGTTGCGAATCTGGCGCAGGGGAAGCGAAACCAGGATGTGGGAGTTGTTGATCTCGGTGAACATCACATGGCGGGGATTGGTCTCGCTCGATGCGCCCTGGTGATGCGCCGGTCCATCGTGGATAGCGAATACATCGGTGTAGACGCCGTCGGCAATCAGATTCTCGATGCCTGTAGTGCCAGACACAAATAGAAAGAGCAACAGGAGAATTGCAGTGAGTTCCAAAAGTCCATTGGCGACCAGCGAGGTCGCCTGCGCCGAGGCGGGCTGCTCCCTAGCCGGGGCCAGTATAACGGCTCTGAAACGCGAAACGTACCCTGGTTCAGCTTGCTGCCACCAAAGCCGCGGATCTTGATGCGTCGGATAACAGCGCCAGTCTGAAGCAAACAGTCCAGGCACGCAATGAATTTCCCACCCACACGGAATGTTAGTTGCGAGTTGGCCGCCGCGCACAAAGTGCTGAATGCAACAGATCTTCCACAGGCCGCCCAACTCGCAAACAGACGAGAGCGGCGACTCACCAGCAGGTTGCGGTGACTGTTGCTGAAGAAACGGATCTGGAGCTGTCCTTCGGGATCCATGCCGCCACGGAAATCGGCCACGCGGTCGCGGTGGAAAGGCTCGGCGTCGACTTGGATCGGCAGCGTCACGATGGCAAACATGTACCGAATCAGCGACCGGAGCTGGCGGCTGGGGCTCTCCGAGTAGTACTCCTCGTTCTCCTGATCAAAGGTCTTCTTGGTGACCGGAGGAGGGCCGTCCCGGATCCTGGCCGAGACGATCTTATCGCCCGATGAGGCTGCGCCAGCGTCGGAGCCGTTTCCGCCGGTGGGGACATTCGCGATGGTGTCGTTGGACTTTTCCTCCACCTTCAGAATGGCGACGCCGCCGCCCTCGATGGGGACGCTGACGGTAGCGACGTTGGCGTCGGGCTTCTCGTTGCGGCGCGGAGTCGCTGGAGTCGCTGTAAGGCCCTTCATCTTCATCTGCTTGGCATGCTCCTCGCGGACACGCTCGCTTCTCTGGAGCACTCGCTCGCGGATGCGCTCAAAACGTTGCTGGCATTACCGATCGACAGGAGCATGCAATCGCATACAAAATCGCAGGTAAGCATGTGGGCGAGGACAAAGACAAAGCGCTGAGAGTCCAGCACCGGCTGTGCTAATATATGCCCGCGGGACTCACCGTGACGGTGAGCTTGAGCTGGAGCTTCTCGGCCTCCTGGCACAGTTTGGCAAAAGGAATCAGAATCTTCACGTAGGTGGGACCATCCTCGACGTCCATGTCCTTTTCGCGGACCAGGAACAGGTTGTTGAGGAGCAGCTCGAACTCAAACTTTGCCCGAGCCTTCTGGAGGCTCTGGTCTCTCTCGGACGGCTTTGCGGCGCCATTGAGAGCCAGGTGCAGCGACGAAACCGAGGCCGAGGGCGAGCCGTGCTTGTGGTGCTTGGCAGGGGGGTCGTATTTGAGAACGACGTCCCAGTGGGTGTTGACATGGGCGTAGAGGATCTTGATGATGGCATCGGCATGCACAAAGACACCCTCTCGAGCGCCTGGCGGGCGGGATTGAGCGGTGGGTCCACGCAAGTGCGGTGTGGATGGAGTCGGTGTTGTGTCAACGGCGGGTTCCACGGCAGAGTCGAGGGGATAATTTCGGGTTCAGCAGGCCGAACACAGAGAGCGGGAGCAGATGAGCCGCCAAGCCGTGCAAATCACCAACTCCCAGTGTGCGGCGGGTCACCGGGCAGACAGCAGAGGGTTCATGGTCCAGCCGAGCGACCCTGTCTTGGCAGGGGAAAGGGAGGCGCCATGCCAAGTCCAGACACACATCACTCACAGAAATTCTGGCAGGCGTCGGCAAAGGTGGCTTGCGGATTCTGCAGCTTCCAGGCTAGGATCTGGTCAAAGGCGGTGATGTCGTCGTTGTAGACGAGGTGGATGGCGGTGCCCTTGTAGTAGCGGGTCGTCACAGCGGCCTCGAGGCCGAGGTCCAGATCCCCCTCGGGCTCGAACGACTCTTGTGCCAGCTTGAGCGAGACGGCCTCGTCGTTGGCGCTGCCGATGGCGATGCGGCTCTGGCCATGGTCGGGCGGAAACGACGCGGTTGTGATGATGGTCTGCGGGATGACCGGGTCGGCTTTCTTGGAAGCCATCTGCGGGGTGGATGTCTGCGGAGACGGGGGAAGGGCGGTCGATCCGGCGGGCGAGATGGAGGAAGAGGGCAGGCCGCAGAACGGGCGGCGGGATTGCGAGGGACAGAAGGCCGACAAAGAGTGGACAGAAACAGGCGGCCATGAGCGCGGCGGATGTATGGAGTGCGCCACTGTTACTGTGGACGCGTGTGCTGTGGCAGAGCACTGTGTACGTGTGTGTGTGGTTGTGTCTGTGATTTGGGACACTGTCGTGCGACGCAGCACAAAACTCTGGCAGCTGTCCAGGCCACAGTGTAGTGGCGGCGATGGTACCACCAAGGTGGCGCCGTCTCCAAAAGAGCGACCCCGTGCAACCCCAGAAGCGCACAAGTCGCACGGGAGCGCGTGCATCCAGTGTGCATCCAGCGTGCACAACGCGACTCGCCACAGACAATCAGCCATGATGGATGCAAGCAGGCGTGAACATGGCATGTATTGGTTCTCCTGGGGGGGGGCAGTCGCGGGACATGATACGCAATGGCATCTAGAGGCGCTCAATGACGATGGACGAGGCAGCGCCGCCTCCGTTGCAGATGCCCGTGACGCCGATCTGTCCGGGCTTGAGCAGATGCACCAGGGAGACGAGGATGCGGGATCCAGAGGATCTGCAAACACCGAATGGCAAGCGCAGTTAGTGTCTCCAACCGGCATCTCGAGGAATGGCGGATTGCTCGCCGGGCCAACGAGCAACTTACCCGATAGGGTGGCCGAGCGAGACGGCACCGCCAGCGACGTTGATCTTGGCGGGATCGAGAGAGAGAATCTGGGAGCACGGACAGGAACCCCCAAGCCGCGTTATTGACTGCATCCTGGACGTCCATACCACGATCGACAGCATTACGCCACGATCTAGAGGAGTCACACCCATCGCTGGCGGCCAGGTGCCAAAGCAACGCAGTCAGAGCGAGCGCGATGTACCTTCTCGTTGGCTTTGACGACGGCACTAAAGGCCTCGTTGATCTCAAAGAGGCTCACGTCGTCCTTGGACAATCCAGCGCGCTTCAGGGCAATCGGGATGGCCAGGCTCGGAGCGATGGTGAACTTCTTGGGAGCAGTGGCGGCCTCGCCAAAGGACAGGATCCGGGCAAGAGGCTTGATGCCGAGCTCGTCGGCCTTGGCGCGGGTCGTCAGGATCAGAGCCGAGGCACCGTCGTTCAGAGTCGAGGAATTGGCGGCAGTGACGGTGCCTGCCAAACGAGATCGCATTCGTGTGTCAGGACATGGACGATGCCCCACTACTATCACCGCCAAGGGCAGACCTGCAGAATGGCATCTGTCGGATATGCGTCTCGCAGAGCGGCAACACTCCGCTGGGCTGTCGATGGCATGTCCACTCACCGCTCTTGACAAAGACGCCCTTGAGAGTGGGGATCTTGTCAAACTTGACGTTGGTGTACTCCTCGTCGCGATCGATGATCTTGTCGCCCTTGGGACTCTTGATGGTGACGGGGATGACTTCTTCCTTGAACAGACCCTTCTCCCAGGCCTCAGCGGAGCGCTTGTAGGACGAGATCGCATGGGCGTCCTGCTCCTCGCGGGTGATGTTGTACTCGACAGCCGTTTCCTCGGCGCAGTTGCCCATGTGCACCTGAAGTGAGCTGTGCGCATCAGTCTGTGGTCTCGGAATGGCACTGCCGGGATTGTGGGACATTCACCGACCCACGATCCGACAATGCTCCAATGCAGCCACTCACGCCAGTCCCAGCTCTCATCCGATATCTCGCTTCGATCTGCCGACGTCCTGCACTCCCCAATGCAACACCTACGTTGTTGTAAACATCCCACAGACCATCCTTGATGATGCCATCCTGGGCTGTCTGGTGGCCAAACTCTGCAAATCGCCATCAGACCACCGGTCAGTATTGTCGGCTGTGCGCTGGTTCCAAGCCACCCAGTGTGGATCGCATCGCTGTGTCTCGTGCTTGCTCTCGTTGATTCACTCCATGGCTTTCACCGCAGTCAAAACCAGCCGTCGCGATCTTCCGCCCGAAGCAGGTCCTGGCATGCCTCTCAAGTACTTACGGGCGCCGCGTGGGAAGTAAAAGGGCACGTTGCTCATGCTCTCCATGCCGCCGGCGACGACAACCGAGCGGTGTCCGAGGGCCAGAGTCTCGGCGGCAAAGATCACAGCCTTGCTGCCGGAAGCGCAGACCTTGTTGACGGTGGTGGCCTCGGTGCTGTCCAAGAGTCCAGCCTTGAGGGCAGCCTGGCGAGCGGGAGCCTGTCCCAGACCCGCCGAGACGACGTTGCCCATGAACACCTCCTCAACCTGCGCGACAGGGAGATTGGGGACCTTGGCCAAGGCGCCCTTGATAGCTGAAGGATCGGCATGCGGCGCAAATGGAAATTCCGCGATCAGCATCGATTTGGCGACCCGCGAGCTTCATGGGCGGCCGTTCAAACGCGCCATCGACACTCCCACTGGATTCCCAACCGACGAGATCACACCCCATTCTGGCCCAAGGACGATACGAAGTAACGGACGATCGGAGGTCAGAATCCACGCCAGGACTCACCAAGGGCACCGAGTTCAGTAGCCGTGAACTTGGCGAGCGACTTTTGGAACGAGCCGACGGGAGTTCGGACAGCAGCAACGATGACGACCTCCTGGAAATGGACCATGGATTGGATGTGAATGGCGTGAGACATATGCCTTGTCTGGCAACAACTGTCGCCCAAGAGAGGTGGTGTGCGCCGCCAGCAGGAGCATCTGGAATGGATTGTCGTGCTCGATGCCCCAGCCACCCGCTTACGTTGTGAGCCCCAGTCGCAAACGAGCGAGCACCAGAGGCGCGGACGGCGTTGACAAGAGTGCGGCGAGAGACCAGCATGGCGAGACGAGGGGATATCAGATGTGGTTTCGGATGCGGAGAGTGCGTCGATCTGTCGAGGAGGAGTGCGCCGATCTGGGACGAAGAGCAGTCGATGCCGATGCCGATGTGGAGGGGTGGGCGTGCGAGGGCACCGGAACCAGCGTCTCGCTCGGCGCGTCTCGCCCCGTGCTTAGCGGCCTCTCGTCGCGTCCTCGCCGTGCCCTCGCTGCACCTCGGCCTCGCTGCGCTCCGTCGGAGTTTGGCGCCGCTTCGGGCGAACCAGGTCCGAGTTCCGAAACGCGCCGGCTGCGCCTGCCGGGTGCAACCAATCAGCGGCCGCAGCCACAAGAAGCCGCACCGTGGCTGGCCACGAGTCCTCCCGGCAAGTGTGTGTGTGTTTCGTCAACCAGCGTGTCAGCATTCGACACCACTGGATTCGGCCTTGAATGCACGGCAGATCGACCAAATGTATTCGGTGTTGTACTCCCCGCAATCAAACGACTGCCTGCTTGCCGCGACTTGCCCTCCATCATCGCCGTTGTGAGTCTTGGGACCCGCTGCAGATCTATGGTCTAGCTCCGGCCCTCGTCTATGCTTGCGTTCGAGAGTCGTGTTGTGACCGTGTCCGGCTTCGCTTGCCCTCGTCAAAATTGCGCACGAGTTCGTGGTAAAACAGCACCCCTAACGAATACGTGTGCTGGCCGATGCGTTCGTTGACGTCGTGCGAACCAAACGTTTCGTTCGAAAAGAACGGGCTGAATCGGAATATGTTGCTCGTCAGATTGCGATACCTGTTCGTAAGAGCCGTCAGAGTGGCGTGAGAATTCTTTTCGATCCATGCTTCTACGATAGAAGGGTGCCGCGTCGTTGTGCCCCGTCCAAGCAGTATGGAATCGACTCGCAGCCAAGTGGCGAGCAGTCGTCCTGGTGCATCCACATCATCGCTCGCGCTTACCACTTGGCGTCTGTGCTCCCCGGCTCGAGCGTCGGCGTGCCATACACCCGCTGATCAGGCATCGGGTGGTAGCTGCCATGTCGCCGAGGCTCAAACACATGCCGGATGGTGCCCACCAGCACGTCAAAGGGCTCGCTTCCAAAGCTGTCCGAAACGACGCTCGGCTCGACAGTGCCCCTCAGCACCCGGACCTCAATCTCGCCAAACGAGATCGCCTCAAAGTACTGCGCCCCGGAAAACTTGGGATCGCCGTGGGACGCCGTGTCGACTTTGCGGATTGCCGTCCGGATGTTGGTGTTTTCGTCGTACAGGAAGATCTCAAATCCAAAAGCCTCTTCCATCCTGCGGACGGTGTCGACAATGTGCTTGCGCACAGAGGTAGACGAGTCGAAAGAGGCGATGCGGTGGTTGAGGACCGCGCTGGCCTGGTCCGGCAGCGTATTCGACTTGTGGCCTCCCTGGATCACGGTCGCGGTTTCGGTCGTGGCCATCATCGAATACAAGACTGGCGACTCGGACAGGATCTTGATCAGAAACGTCCGCGAGAACGACCCGCCCATGATCAGATTGCGACGGTCCTGGGACAGCTCGACGGCACTTGGAGGCGCATGTTCGGCGTAGCAGCGCAGCTGGACCATGAACGGGTCGAGGTCGTGCAGCTTGGGTGTGAACCGGGTGATTTGTAACTGCCCGATGATGGCCGACAGAACGGCGATCGACGAGCGGATGGGCATGACGACCGATGATCCGCCAGGCGTCCGGACCGTGATCTGGATGTCCATGTATCCCTTCTCGGCCGTGCCTATGCTGGCAAAGTTGGTGTCGAGCTCGGGTCTGGATGGAAAGTCGGCAGTGGCGGTGGCAATGGCAATGGCAATGGCAATGGCAATGGCAGCAGTCAGGTGCTGTGGTCGTACTTGGTTTCAACGGACAGAGTCCTTTGCCACCGGCGATGCCGCTGCTAACGCGAGTCTCACCGAATCATGGATCCATCATTCAGCACAAATTCGACGTTGCCGAGGTATCCGTTCGCTTCGAGGTATGCAGCGATTGCCTGGGCACCCGCCGACTCGGTGTGGCGGGGGCAACATTGAGATGAATCGAGTCCCGACCACGGTCGGTTTCCAAGGGTCCGGATAGGGGTTGACACGGCAGGATGAGCATTGTTTTCTCAGTTGTGCTACTGAAACCAACAGCAGTCGTTCTGCAACTACTCTCGATGGCGACACAGCACCGACCAAAGTCATCCATGTCACAGACCACGGCCGGCGGATGTTTGTGGCCGGTGACAGGAATCGCTTGTTCGCCGCCGCACTCGCCTCGATTGCAGCCCAGACGCAATACTTATCTCTTCGTCATGCCCGAATGCCATGATGATGGTCCGCCGGGGCTCAAAGCCCGTCGTCAACAGGCTCTCGATTGCCTCCAGCATCGCCATCATCGAGTTCTTGGCATCGCTAGCGCCGCGGCCCCAGATATACCCGGACGTGATGGTGCCCGAGAATGGCGGGTAGAACCACTGGCCGGCCGAGGTTGGGGAGACGGGGGCGACGTCTTGGTGGGCCGAGAGCATCATTGGTTTGAGCAAAGGATCGGAGCCCTTCAGGATGTACACCAGCGAGTAGTTCGCGACCTTGGTCCAGGCAAACTTGTCGTGGCTGCCGCCGGCATCACAGGGTTCGATAGACGGACGATCGGACCGAGCGGTGAATCGTTGTGTTGGACGCCATGGTTGAAGCACGATGATGTTGAGGGTCGATCGTCATTTGGAGAGTAATGTGTCAGAAAGGCACATGGATAGCCACACTGCTCAATGCCCAACGGCGGTCATTCGGTCGAGCCGACTTCTGCAACACAATCCAAGGCTGCAGATGGAGGACGATCTGGACAGTCCATCAGCAGAATCGGCACATGCATCAATCCAGTGACCCCCCAAAGCCTCTCGCTTGGGCGAGGGGTCTGCATTCAGGGAGACCAGTCTGACTTACATGCGCGGGTATGAGCTCTGCAGGAACTGGTGAAAGCGGTCAAACTCGGAATAGTTTGTGGGATTCGACAGCCCAGCTCCGGCAACAGAATCGTACGAGACTGTTTGAAACGAGATGGCCTGGCCTAACCGCTTGGCAAAGAGATTCTGCCACTCGGGGTCGGTGAAGACTTGTGCGCTCCAGGGCTGGTGGCCGCTGGAGGTGTTGGTCGAGGGCGACATCGGGGGCGGCTGCGTGCAGTGGTTTGCCGGGCCCGACGATCCCGTCCGAACAAACATGACAGTCAGGAAGACAAAGACGCCCGCCGTGACGACGAGGTTGATGATCCATCGCCGATGAGCCACGAACCGGCTGCATGCGATGGCAAATGGCGGCACGATGCTGTTGTATGTTGGCGGCGGATCGAGGTCGTCGGTCGACTCGGTCGACTCTTGGCTCTGGGCAGGCTCGGGACGGGCTGGGGCCTCACGCAGTGGGAGATGCGACGAGCGTGCGGACTGACCGGGCTGGGCCGAGTCGTCTCTTGCGACGGATGTGTACGAGAACAGATTCAGCTCCATTTGGGTGAGATGTTGTGTGAAGGGTGTTGTGCGAAGGGTGCTGAATGCTGGATGGTGCTCTGGCTTGATATCGCCGACGGTTGGATCGGCAACCAGACCGACAGACACACGACTGCGCCGATGGACAGCGAGATCGACAGACAGACAGACAGAGGGCAAGAGCAGCCAACCCAGGATGAGGAGAAGCAGCCTCGCCAAGCAGCCGCGGATGCGCTTTGTGCTTGTGCTCTTGCCTTTTCGGCGCACCACGCTCGCAAACTCAATCAGGGAGAAGGTTCGGCGAGCCCGATCCAGCGGACGCCATCGGAGCTGGGGGGTGGGTTGGTGCCGAGGTGTGCTCCAGACTAATGCCCAATGCGTTCGAGACTAATGCCCAGTGCGTTCGAGACTAATGTCCAGTGCGTTCGAGACTAATGCCCAGTGCATTCCAGGGTCATTGCACTTGCATTCCAGGGTCATTGCACTTGCATTCCAATTGGCAGATCGGTCTGTTCATACACCCAGCCATAGCGCGGCCAGCCAGCGCCGGCTCGAGCCAGCAATCCGCCCTCGTGCGATTCGAGTGGCGGTGGGGGTGAAACGCCTTCAAAACGACCGCCGCGGCCGCTCTTGCCAGGGATCGCCGTCTTCTTCATCGTCGCCAGGTCCATCAATCCCCAGGCAATCCCAGGCAATCCCCAGGCAATCCCCAGGCAATCCCGGGCAACACCCCCCCCCAAGCATCACTCCCCGCCTCCCGCGCTGCCATGAACGCCCTGCTCGACAACCAGTGTCCTCTGGACGAGAACATCACCAAGCTCATACTCGGTGGTCTCATCTCCGTCGGCCTGTTCGCCTCGTACATCCCCCAGGTGCGTTTCTCTGTCGGTCATCCCGTCGCAGCGTCATCCCGTCGATTCAGGAGTCTGCGCCGATTCATTCCGACAGACACACCTCTGCCTGCCCTGGCTCACCCACTGCTCTCCCGCGGCGATCTTGCCCCAGGTCTACAAGCTCTTCCAGACCAAGACTTCCGAGGGCCTGTCCATCTGGTTCCTCTTCCTCGGATGCCTCGGAGTCACCTCGACCTTCTTCAACGTCCTCCTCCTGCAGTTCAACGTCGTCCAGTGCTGCACCCACGCCGTGAGTATCTCCCCCCCCCCTGATGTCGTGCGACGCAGTGCTGTCGACGAGCGTCTGTGCCGTCCCGCCAATCTAACCGGCTGTCTGCTCCGCCCTTCATCAGTGGTCGCCCCTGCTCTGCGCCGAGAACTCGATGGGTCTCGTCCAGACCGCCGTTGGTCTCTTCTGCTTTATCGTGATGTGAGTCCCTTGCAACATCCATTCATGAGTCTCTGCTGATACGACCCCTGTCGGTCTTGCCTCTCCTCACCTCTAACGCCCCGACCCCTGCTCGTCTCCCGTCCGACAGTTTTGCCCTGTTCTTCTACTTCTACCCCCAGGACCAGAAGGTCACCCACCTCCGATCCAGCGTCACCGGCGAGATCCGCCAGGTTCTCTCCAAGGGTTACCGTGAGGATATCTACATTGGTGTTGCCAACCTGCTCTACATCCTCGTCGCTGCCATCACCGCCACCGTTCTGCTCGTTGGCCAGCTCGATGTCCAGTGGGTCGCCGGTGCCTTCGGCCTCATTGCCCTCCTCGGCTCGCTCTTCCAGTTTATCCCCCAGATCTGGCAGACCTGGACCACTCGCGTAAGTGTGCGGTTTGGCTGGTGCATGACTCGAAGCCGAATCCAGATCAGCGTATTGCCCTGCAGCCAAGCGGTGCCTCGTGGATCAACCGTATGTCTGATCCGGTACTGACGCTGGCCACCTTTTTGTCACATGAAATCCCTCACCCGCCACAACGCATCTCCTTTGGTCCACTATTACCTCCGCGCCTTTCTTCCTGGCGCGCGCACCCCTTTGAACGTCGTCTCGACTGTCGTTTCCTGCAGTCCGTCGGCGCCCTCAGTGTTCCCATGATCCTGATCCAGTGCCCCGGTAAGTATGCTGCCCAACATGGCTCGTGACTCCTCAACAGCAGGCTCTGTCCCCCATTGCGATGCCTGTTCACTAACGCTGCTGGGTGGCTGCTTTCGTGTGCCCCAGGTGCCTTTGCCTTTGCCTACTCCCTCTTCATCCAGCCCAACACCAACTGGACCTCTTGGGCCTCGTACTTTGCCGCCGGTGTCCTCCAGGTCGTCCTCCTGATCATCTGCGTCTTCTTCACCAAGAAGTCGCCCGAAGACCAGGCCGCCGCCCGTCCTCTCCTCCACTAAGCGCCACCGTCCCCATCTCAACCGCCGACCGCCTTATCTTTCTTTGCCATCTCTGCATTGTGTGCATGTCGATTTCGTGTTTTGTTTTTGACCATGTCTGAGTATTGGTGTGCGCCGGATGGACGGACTTTGCATTCGGCGCACAGTCTGTTGGGAACCACATGGGATTGCTGGAGAACAAGTTTCTGGCCCTGACCGATAGAGCAGAATATACTCGCTATTCAATATCTGCGGTGATGCAAACAGAACGGGAGGATGGGGCCGTAGTGTTCGGCCGCCATTCGCTGCAACTACGTGATCTCGAAGCTCGGGGACTTGGTATATCAACAGAAATACAGATACGACACGGGGAGGAGCAGGATCATGCCACTCTCACTTGACAGCCCCACAGGGTGATTCGATGCGATATCGTCAGTACCCGAGTACCGCCGCAACGGTGCTTTGTATATTGAATCCATTGGACACATTGGATATCGAACATGGCATTGCCCATCTTGGATGCTCGTCGTGTGATTTGCTTCATCGCTATGTCTGCCTGCATGCTTATTGTTGCATACTGGTTGTTGAGAAGCGACGCTTGGACGGGACATCCAGATCAGGATTAGTAGTCAAGCACCTCGAGGTTACGGATGGCATTTGCGTGGCCCTGATCGGCGGACTTGCGGTACCAGAATATGGCGGCGTCAACGTCTTTGGGAACACCGTAGCCGTTCTTGTAGCAGGCGGCGAGCCAGCACTGTCCTGACCGATTTCCCTGCTCGGCCGACTTGCGAAACCACTCGGACGCCTTCTTCATATCCTTGGCAACTCCCCATCCCCAATAGTGGCATACACCAACGACGTACTGCCCGTATGAATTGCCTTGGCCGGCTGATTCGCTAAGCCACTGAAGCGCCTTCGTTTTGTCCATCGAAACTCCCCCGCCAAAGCAATAGCACTCTCCGATCCAGTATTGGCTGTCGCTGTGGCCATCGCTGGCGAGCTGTTCAAAGATGGTTGCTGCCTTCTGTCGATCCTCTGAGGCCCCAAAACCGTTGACCAGACACACGGCCATGAGATGCTTGCACAGCCAGTCCTGGTCGGATCCCAACTGGCACAGCTCAAAGAACTTGCGGGCGGAGGTGTTGGATGAGGCAGTCGATTTCCATAACGCTGCCAAGCAATTGTCCTCGCCAAGTGAGAATTCATCCGACTTGTTTTCCCGAATGATCTTGATTCCCTTCTGTTTGTCCTGTTGGGTTCCCCGGCCAAGGTAGAACATCCACCCAAGCATGTGGGTGGCGATGGGCTTGAAGATCGGGTCGGTGGATTTGTTGATAACTTCCTGCCAGAACCAAAAGGCGCTGCGGTCGTTCTTGGCCATTCCCTCGCCAATGAGAGCAAGCCAAGCCATTTGGAAGCATGCTTCGAGGTTACCGCGGTCTGCAGCGGCCTTATAAAACTGGGCCGCGAGCTTCCAATCTCCGTGGCGGGCAGTCAGACCATCCGAAATGAACTTGGCCGCCTCGAGACAGGCTGCTGGGTCGCCCCGCTTGGCACGGGAGACCAATTGACTGGACAGATGTGGAGCATCGGCAATGTCGTCAAAATGGAGCTCATCAAGACGACTAGACTGGGACGGAGAGCGGCTGGTATCGATGCCGCTGGCCTGAACAGCAACACGATCGGCGGCCGGGAAAGCCGGTGGCTGTACAGGACGGTCGTATGGTTTGAGGGCGACAAGGATGTCCGGGAACGAGGGTCTGTCTGTGGGTTCGTGGGCCCAGCAGCGGTCGATAAGAGCCCAAATGTCGTCTGGGATGCCAGGGAACTGCTTGGGACGCTTGTGTTGGAGTAGCTGGGATATGATCTGGGCTTGCTTCATCGGAGCATTGTCCTTGGTGATCCAGGACTCCTTACCATCGTTGAGCACCTCGTACATGGTCATGGCGAACGCAAAAACGTCGGTATTCTTCGAGCTGCCGGCTGGCTCATCGTCCAGCATCTCTGGCGCCATATAGCCTGGGGTGCCGCCAGAAGAGCTGGAACCCTTGACTCGTGCGGCTGATGCAGATGTGTGTTTCGTTCGGGAGAGGCCAAAGTCGGTGATGACCGAGTTGAATGAGGCGTCCAGGAGGACGTTGACGGCTTTCAGATCGCCGTGGACGACTCTGTTGCCGTGGAGGTAAGACATGCCGGCGGCGACTTGGTAGAGGAGACGGAGTTTCTCTTTGACGGAACGGGGGTTGCTTGGATCCGAGACAAACTTGAGGAGGGTGTCGTTGGGCATGAACGGCGACACCATGAATGGGTGGATGGACTTGCCGCTGGCGTCCTTGTCACAAGCACCAAGCAGGGGCAGGATGTGTGGATGACTGAGGCGATGCCAGATGCCAATTTCCCGCTCAAAGTAGACGAGCGCCTGGTCATTGAAGCGGGAATGAAGCCTCTTGGCGGCCACTCTGGTCCCGTAGTATGAAGCCGTGAACACCTCGCCAAAGCCACCACTGGCGATGGGTTTGGTTGACCAGTCCGTGACGGCATCGTTGGGAATGAACCAGGATTGCGCATCGCTGGCAGGAGGTTCAAGACCAGCGGGAACGGGGGCTCTGCTGGCCATGTTGAGTATGTTGAATATAGAGGCTGGGCAGCTGGAGCTGGAGCTGGAGCTGGAGCTGGAGCTGGAGCTGGAGCTGGAGCCAGGAGAGCGCTGGCAATAGATGAGAGTCGGCAAGGGACGCTGGCGGGAGAGCAAGACAAACCCTGGCAAGCAAAGACGGAGCACAAGGAAGCCCAAGCCACGCCATGCCATTCGGTGGAACTGGGTCGGGTGCGTGTCCCGGCCAGAGGGGGGAGCTCAAAGGAGGGCCACAAGAGAGCACTACGAGATATGTCTGGATCACGTGACATGATGAAATCCCGACAAGGCTTGCTGCGCGCTTTTCAGACAAATCAGACAGGTTGTCCAACGGGTATCGCGTACCCTGGTCACAACGAGATTTGCAGGCTCGATTCCTGCGATCGTTGATCGGGACAGCTGTCGGCCGCCCTGTGCCGCCTGGCCCGTCCCCATACGGTTACAGCGTATGATGCGACTCCTGGCCAGAGATTGCTGAGCGTGCTGATGGGGCCCAGCCAGTCGTTATCAGACTTCGTCGGGCAGTGTCGTTCCTTTTTGCTGAATTGTGACACAGGTTTCCAAGCCTCATCCTGCCCACTTCCTCAAGGATACCCACCTAATTTGGTTGTCCGACCGCGTCTGGAATACGGCCTTGCCATCATCAATCTGAGCGGACCCACGATGAACGATCTGCAACGATGCATGATGGAGACACTTCGATCCGCCCTCAACATCCGCCACAACATATCCGGGCCGGCGATACAGGCGGTCACGGGATATACTCTATGTCAACTCGGAAACAAGTACTGACGATCAAGTGCTTCGGCCGCTGGTACGATCGCAGGGGCGACCCAGGCTTCCTCACGTCGCAGGTGCTCAGACACATTGCGGAGCTCCCAGCAAGGGATGCAAACAAAAGGATCCTCTCCAAGCTGACCGGAAACGCCACCTGGAAAGAGCTGGAACAGCAGCACAGAACCTCCCCAGAGCATTCAAGACCGGCCCTATTCGAGAAGGGGACAGGGACAGGCGTTCCCATCAAGAAGGCAATGATCATGCGCTTCTACGAAAAGGAAAGAAACCCAAGCAAGGTGATGTCGATCGCAGGCACCTACAAATGGGATGGAGACCCTATCCTGACCGCACGGATGCCAGTGATATCAGTCGCTCAAGCCCGAAGAATGTTCCTCTGGCGGGCCGGAGGCTTCCCTCCCAAACCTGACGGAGCGTGCAGAAAGCCCGGACCCAATGGTCCCAAAGTCCCCGTGAACAGGAAACATGCGTCGGAATGTGTCCGAGCCAAGAACCGTCTCGAGCAGTATGTACACCCTGCGAGGATCTCCGAAGGCGTCACTTACATCGGGCTTGCAACCGGCACACTCCCCAAGCTGGCTCGAGTGCCCGCAAGACCAGCCACCATCGACCAGGAAAACTGAGCAAATGGCGAGCCAAACGCGAACGAATCCTCAACAACAGACCAGCGATCTGGCTGGATGTCGTGGCGGTGTTGGATGACATCGCAACTGAATGTCTGTCGTGGACGCCAATCCCTCGGATACGCCACGCACGACAGTAGGAGCCTGAGGAAGTAATGCCACAGGCATACGCCAGCACAAGTCTGGACATGGAAGTCGGAGCTGCAGATTCCAAACTGTCACTGGATGGATGAGTTCGGCAAAACTTGACATCGCCGCAATGACGATTGTAAAATGTCCTGGTTGGCAAAAACCAACACCCAGTGCCAGTGCCCGCCAGGGACGCTAAGGCAAAGTCTTAATAAAAACCCACCCATTGACGACGCTGACAAATGGGTTGTGGGCAGGTGTCCCATTTCCCCTGAATAGAGTGTACGAGAGTGTATTGATGACAGGCCCACATTTGAAACATGGACTAACGGGGTGTTATGTGTCTGCCTTTTGGGGTGCGCTTCAGCTCTTGGATCGCTTTGGTCTTCGAGGGACGACAACAGTCATGAGATCACGCGCGGTGATCACTTCTCGAGGCTCGGAGGGATCCTCAGGCAGCAGATACGTCGATAGGGCCAATTGCCGGATCTCGTCCATAACAAGCATGCTTTCGGGAGACTCGTCGCCCTTGTATCGAGAGGAGAAGTGGTTCAAAATCAGCAGCTTTGCGCCGACGGCCCGCGCAAACCTCCCGGCCATCTGCGGGGTCGAATGTCCGTGCGCTATCGTCTTGACTTCGATCTCCTCGGCACTGGCGCCGTTTTGGCGGTCCTGCTCCAGACATGCATTGGTGGCCTCGTGGATGACAACAGTAGCTCCCATACACACGGGGGCGACAGCCATGGAGTCGTGAGTGTCGCCGAGGATGACGATCTTGCGTCCCGGTGTGGGTTTGGACAGGAAGTCGTCCGGAACCAGCATCGTCTGGTCCGGCAGAGTCACTGTCGATCCGGCCTTGAGCTTGGCGAGAAGCGAAAGCGGGTTCCGGATTCCTTGGGCCTTTAATGCGTTGGCATTGCGATTCAGATGCGGCTGGATCGAGGCAACGTCCAGGTTGCCGGGAGCACTCTCCTCTTGCAAAATGTAACCAAGCGATGGGACGGTATGGGCGATGCTGACAACTTGAACGGCAAAGACTCCAAGATCGAGGGACCACAGCGATGCAGCACCGCTGCCGCAGGGGCTATCGGCGATCTGGTTGCGGCCTGGGAGCTCCTCCGGATGGAGATCTGCTTCGGTGGAGGATTCGGCGGTCTCGGGGTTGTCGTGAAACTCGTGCACTCGAAACCGACACGGCAGCCGAGAGCAGGAAGACCGCAGGGAGTTGCGAACAAACGCCCGGGTTCCAACGGGGCCGTAGATCTCGATCACCGTTCCGCTGCTGCTGTTGTTCTGGGTCGGGCCATCCTCCACGGCGTCGCTGTCGCCATCACCGGGGGCGTCGTCACGAGCGCCTTGCTTCTGGCTAACGGTGCAGAGCAAGCCCGGCAGACCAAAGACATGGTCCTGGACGCCGATGGATTGCAGTCGGCGATTCGTTGGGTGCATGTGTGCAGCGGAACCGGACGAGCGTGGTGAGTATGGAACGCAGAGCGCAGGAGAGACGGCGAGAGCGCCGCTGTCGACATGCACAGGAGCCAGTAACGTACCCCGTGCAGATGCGTGATGAAAATCCGCTCGATCTTGCCCAACTTGAGGTCGCTCCGGACCAGCTGATGCTGGGTGCCCTCGCCGGCATCAAAGATCCAGATGGAGCCGTCGACACGGAGGGCCAGGGAGGAGTGGCTGCGGGTGCGCGAGGGGATTGCGCTGGCTGTGCCGAGGAAGGTGATGTCGATGTCGACCGCCATGGGTTGGCTGTGCGGGAGGAACAATCGGCAAGATGGGCAAGATGGATGGGATTGGCAAGATGGGCGAGACGGATGGGATTGGCAGGATAGTCACCGATCCGATTACGTCCGCTCCGCGCCACCGCCGCCACCCACATCGCCCTCATGGAAGCATCAAGGTGGCCTCGACAAACGAGTTCAACACCTCGCAAGTGTGGTCCAAGTGCCTGGAGCCAGCTCGGCTGGAAGGACTCGATACGCCCAGTGTTGCGAATTCCCACTTTGTCAGGAGCTGCAAGAATCTCAGCTGCCGGACAGTTTTTTTTTTATTTTGTTTCAATAGCGCACCTTTATTTGCGTGCACCTGCCCTCAGCATCACTGATACTCGGCAAAGCGTCGTTCTGGAAGGTGGCTATACGCCTCCTCCCCTGGGCTATCTTCTATGGGTAGGTGCTGCCCACCCAGCAAGGACTATTGTCAGCTTCCCAAAGATTTGTGAGATCGTACCCAACAGCGCATCTACATCTGTGTCAGTTCTCACGAAGCGCACCATCCTCTTACTGCTGTCGTATCCAACAGGTCTGAGGAGGTCGAGGATCTTGTCGATCGGTCCCACGCTGTCGTGCGTCGGTTCCTCCCACTCTGGGTGTCGGTCTTCGTACTCTCGGACCACCTTTTTTTTTCTCTCTCTTTCTTTATTGTACGCCGCCGTGGCGGCGCACTAGCCATCAGGACCCCGTGGTCCCCGGCATCTCGCTCTTCATGGAGTACATCGAGTGTTTAAAAGTCCCACTCAGGAATGTCGCCGGGCCTGGCTTGCCATCCAGCGAGTCTCCACATCAGGGTATGGAAGATCTGTTCCAGATCAGTCCACAGACCGTTGAAGGCCTGTCCCACGATGGGTTCTTCGTATTCCAGCTTGCCAACCTCTCCTAGCATATCCAACAATTTATCAATAGGCCCGACACCTTCGGTCTCGGGCTCGGTCCATCCAGTGAAAATATCCTTATAGCCCTGTACCAGGGCGTCCAAGGCGTCTTCCTCATCCACACACGTCTGTGCGTGGGATCTGCTCAGTTCGATTCGGCCTTCGCCGTTGCGTTTGCACTTTTTGCAGAGGCGGTACTTGCCGTGTGGGTGCCCGGGGAATGCCCCCAGTCTCCACCACACCATTACTACGTGTAGTCTGCGTGGGATGCTTGGTCCAAGTTGGGTCCAGACTCCCGACATCTTTGTTCTTGGTGTGCACGCAGCCGTCAGCTGCTGTCCTCGCTTGAACGATGTGTGGGCATCGTGGGTCAGCATGAGTGTTTTGACCGACAGGATCTGTGTGCGATCCGTGGTCGAGTCGTCGTCCTTGGCAAAGGCCATGGACATCGAGAACGTGGCGTTCTTCTCCTTGCGGGTGCAGGTCAGGTTCCATTGGATGCTTTCGTAGAAGGGCTTGCCAAGGTATGGCTGGTCCTTCATCGCCGTGGATCGGATAAAGCGGGTGATGAGGGCGATCATCTTGTCGTCGTGTGTGGCGACGTCTTCCCATCGTCCTCGGCATTAGATGCCGAGGACCTTGGCTCTTGTCGCCATCGTGGGTAATCCGCAATTGAGGTGCAGTGCTCCGTGTGAAGTCGTGCGAGCGGTGCGGAACAGTAAGTTCAGGCAGAAGGTTTGTGTCCGGTGGAGCCGCTTCTGTTCGTTCTTTGGGATGGCGTCGAGGGCGAGGCCGTATTCCATCATTGGCCGCAGGAACGTGCGGTATGCAATCGTCAGTGTCTTGGCGTGAGGTTCCCAAGGGTCAGGCCCATCTTGGTCATGTTGGATGCTGCTTCTCTTGTTCTGGTCACCATTCGGTCCTGGCAGATTGTCGATGCGGAATCCATTGACGTCGATCATGGCGCCGAGGTACTTGAAGATCTTGGTCTCAGGGAGGTTTTGGCCATAGAGGCGCAAACCCGTTTGTTTGTCGGTGCAGTGGTCTGAGAAGATGACCTCGCACTTTGGGGGTGAGAACCTGTATCGGTTTCTCCGGCTGTGGGCCTCGCACAGATTGAGGAGTGGTTGTGCTTGTCCAGGTTTGCAGATCAGGACACCGTCATCGGCGAACCACAGTGAGTTCACTTTGATGGTGGCCCCGTTGCGTCCCTGGAGGGGAGTGCCTCCCATATCTCGGAGACGTCTTGGTAGATCGTCGATGAAGGCGCTGAACATGAGTGGGCTCAGCACCGATCCTTGGATCAGTCCTTTCTGGAGCCATACTGGCTTGGATCTTCGGCCCTTGCTGACCATTTGGATGGATACCCGGTCAAACATGGCTTTGAGGAAGCCGAGGGCGATGCCTTTCATTCTTCGCTGCTTGAGCTTGGTCCAGAGTCTCTCGCGCCATACTGTGTCATAGGCGGCTTTGATGTCGAGGAAGATCAGAGAGTACTCCTCACCGTTCATCTTGTGGTGCTTGATCAGGGTGTCCAGGGCGACGATCTGGTCAAGGGTTCCTCGTTTCGCTCGGAATCCGCCTTGGGCGACGTCCATGTCTCCTGCCTGTTCTGCCAGGAAGGGGAGCATGATCCTTTCCACGATCCTCCTGCATGTCTGAGTGAGGCCGATAGGGCGATACATGGTCGGGTCCAGGGTCGATCCCTTCTGCTTGTACACTGGGTGGATCAGCACGCTGTTCCATTCGCTTGGCACCACACTGGCCTTGAGCGCCGCCATGATGATCAGGCGGAGCCACTCGGCTATCACTGGTGCGACTGGTATGAGCATTTCGCTCTTGATCTTGTCGGATCCCGTTGCCTTGCGGCGTGGTGCCTTCTCGATGGTCTCTTGGATGTGCTCCAGCGATACTTCTGGGAGCCGCTTGTCGGGCGGCAGGAGGGTCGCCTCCGTGCTCAGGGGTGGTGGGGTTATACTTCTGTCGTACTCTGTCCCGCTGTCCTGCGAGGCAGAGGATACCTTGCCAAAGTGCACCACGAGTTTCTCGAGAGTCGGATCCGAGTTGTCAAAGAGATGTGATCCTTCCCTCTCCTTCCTCGTGCGCATCGCTCCGATGGTCTTGGTCATCTCGGAGCACTTCTGGGTGTCCATCATGGCCATGGATTCCTTCCATGACCGTATGCCGTTCTTGCGCTTGAGCTGGGTGATGGCCTTTCTCGTGGACCGAAGCTGACGACGCAGGTCGTCCAACTCTTCCGTGTCGTACTCGGGGGTCTGGGCGAGCATTCTGCTCAGGCATCGCCGTTCTCGTTCCAGGCGTCGAATTTCGGGCCCCTGTGTGCCCTCGATCCGCCCAGGGCTGATGCTGGATGGCCCCTTGGTAGGTTTCTGTTCTTCTGCGCTTTGGCGACCATTGCTGGCAGTGGGCCAGTGGGCGGGGTGCGGTTTGTTCTCTGGTGTGTGTTCTCTTGCTGGGATCCCGCGAATATCGAGATCTTGTGAGAGCTGGGTGATCCCTGGATGCTGGTGGAATGGGGAGAGGTGCTGTTAGAGTTTGCTGGCCATGTGGTGACCCGCACCATGACGATCGATCAATATCAGCGATTGTAATGGAACAGTACTGATTTGCATATTGAATGTATTGAATATATTGAAGGTCAAATATAACACCACACGGCCGCTGTCGCTTCTTCGGAACTATTTTACAAGTCCACTGTGTGGTATCGTGATGTCTGGGAAGGGTATTTGAGGCGCGGCTTACTTGACTTCTCAGGTTATATGCTCAGTATCGCGACTCGGCTGTTTGGGATTGGCACTTGAAAGTGGGCACAGAGATCAGGGCCACTTGCCGAGGTGCTCGAGGTTACGGATGGCAAGCTTGTGACCCTGTTCAGCGGACTTGCGGTACCAGAAGACGGCGGCGTCGATGTTCTTGATGACACCTTCACCATTCTTGTAGCGGTGACCGAGATCGCACTGTCCATATCGATTGCCCTGCTCGGCCGATTCGCGGAGCCATTCGACTGCCTTGGTTTCGTCCTTGGCGACTCCGATTCCAAGTATGCAGCACACACCGACCCACCACTGCCCAAACGAGTTGCCTTGGCCGGCTGATTCGCTGAACCACTCAAATGCCTTCTTTCGGTCCGGTGATACTCCCCCACCGCATCGATAGCATTCTCCGATCCAGTATTGGCTGTCGCTGTGGCCGTCGTTGGCGAGCTGTTCAAAGATGGTTGCTGCCTTCTGTCGATCCTCTGAGGCCCCAAATCCATCGATCAGACACACAGCAACGAGATGCTTGCACAGCCATTCACGATCTGATCCAAGCTGGCACAGCTCGAAGAACTTGCGTGATGTGGGAGATTCAGACTTGATGTCATTCCATAGCGCTGCCAGACACTCGTCCTCTCCGAAAGAGAACTCATCCGATCTGTTCTCTCGGATGATCTTGATACCCTTCTGCCTGTCCTGCTGGGTGCCTCGGCCAAGGTAGTGCATCCACCCAAGCATGTGGGTGGCGATAGGTTTGAGGACTGGGTCGGTGGATTTGTTGCTGACCTCCTGCCAGCGGTTGAGAGCATCTTTATCGCTTTGCTCGACACCATGGCCAATGAACGAGAACCAGCCACGGAGGAACACGATATGGAGTCGGCCATCTTCAATGCCTCGATCTGCGGCCTTGGAGTACCACTCGATGGCTGTGTTCAAGTCTTGATCGACGCCTTCGCCATCCTCGTAGCATCGACCGAGGGCAACTTGGGCCTGGGGCATCTCACGTTCAGCAATACTGCGGTACAACTGGACAACCTTGGTGTGGTCTTGGTTGGTACCGATGTCATCGTGATAACATCCAGCCAGATGGAACTGGGCCATTGGATGATCAGCTTCGGCCGCCCTCTCCAGATGGCGTACGATTTGTTGGCAGATTACGGGCTGCCTGGATGGGTCCACGGACTGCTGGCCACGGAGATCGGCTTGGAGGATCCTTGCCAAGAAGAATGATGCGGCAACATTGCCCTCCTCGGCTTGATCTTCAAGCCAGGAGCGGTCGGTTGTCTCTTGATCCTTGCAATGAAGCGATATGGCGATCTGGTCGCTCGGCGTGAGGCCGATCTGCAGCGATCCATCAGGACGACACAAACCTGCATTCTGGCACCAGGTGTGGAAGCGAGCCACCCCGGCTCAGGAGAGGCTGCGCCCGTTTGCACACTCGGAGCAAGGTTTTGGTGGTAATCAGGTCGAGGACAAGCTGGAAGCCCTCGTTGCAACAGATGATGGTGAAGATGTCTGGGTTGTGGTCATCCATGGCCAGTCGAGTCATGTCCCAAGAGGAGGAGGCAGAGAGGCAATGCCTTGGCTGGAGATGAGAGGAAACGAGGGCTCTGCGAGGAACGGACGATGCAGTCGAGGGAAGAGGGGAGAATCGATGAGAAACCCGGACGAGTGGCAATGTATCCACAAACGCAAGCCACACCCTGGATGCGATCGCCGAGATGGCAAAGCGACCGCTCAGATGGGTCCAACTCCACTGGCATGAACCCGCACAGCCAGGCGCTATCTGCGGCCCTGGAAGGGCCATGCTCCACGAGTCGAGACGAGTCGACCGACTTGGAGGCAGCACAAAGCACATTATGGATAGAGTCTCATCCTTGGTATGAACCGATTGCATTGCGGAGCACGAATGAAGTGTGCCCACAAACGAGGCTGCCTCTTCGGCCACTGTAAGTCTCCAAGTGTTCGTAAAACAAAGCTCAAGCATGCCTCGGACAGAGACCCAGAGCAGCCACCGTGATGGACAGACAAGATCCGCGAACCGCCGGGCGGTTCAAGCAGAGGAATCGAATAATACGGCACCCTCACAAAGAACAACACTCATACAAAAAGGAATGTGAAAGAACCACCCATCGAATCATTGCCGAATCACCGCCTGCTGATCAGCGGCGGCCGGTGCGGGTGAAGATGCTGACTTCGGGGTACTCTTCGTCCTTGAGTTCGCTTGACGGGACCTTTGGCTCGCCCAAGAAGCGAGCGTGATAGAGGTAGTTGAGACACTTTTTGACGATCGTCTCTGACGAGGGACAGGGTGTTGGGTAGATCGAGCGGGTGTTGGCGTTGTCGACCTTGAAGGACATGTCCATCATGATGTGCATGAGCGGGAACAGGGCGTTGTTTTCAAGCGAAGGATTGGCCTCGAGGAGAGCTTTGAACTTTTCGCGGGTGTCGAACAGGACCGGCCACCCACAAGCATTCGCGATCTCAAACACGCGCTTTTCGGTGATGATGCTTTGTGATGGAGGGGTGTGTGCATGGTATGAGTGATAAGCGGACACTGGTGGCAGAGCCCTTTGCAGTCGACATTCTGCACAAGGCATTCTGCACATGGGATTCTGCACATGGCATTCTGCACATGTTTTCGCAACACATCACACCACACATCACATTGCACACTACACATCACCATTCCTCACCTGTGCTCCGAGTCGCTGATGTGGAACACAAACTTGGACAGGGACTCCTCCGAGCCGGCAATCTCGGCAACCACCTTGGCGACATGGTCGACGGGATCCATGGTCATCGTGACGAGAGTGGCGTGCGAGGGAGCAACACCGAGCTGAATGCATCCCTTGACATATCGCCAGATGTAGTCATCCGTGTTGGACACTGGGGCGATGGAGGGTGTGAAGGTGTCAGTTGGTGTCAGTTGGTGTCAGTTGGTGGATGAGTAGCACTTGACAATCGAGACCATCGATTCATGGCCAGTCCATGGAGCGAATGAGACATCTGCACCACACCACATCGCATCACATCACACCACACTCGACTCACCTCCGTAATGGCTGTCGCCGACGATGCCAGCTGGGCGGATGATGGTCACCGGCACTCCCCTCGATCTTGCCTTGTTGGCCAGCTGCTCAGAGACCCACTTGGTCTGGCCATACCCGCCAGAGATGTTCCAGGCCGAGTAGATCGTCTCCTCGAGCGGCTTGTCTGCCTTCTTGGCCATCGGGATCGTGCCGATGGTCGAGATGTAGTGCAGCGGCTTCAGGTGGTGGGTTGTGGCCAGTCTCAGGGCCGTCGCCGTGCCGAGGACGTTGGGTCCCCTGAGTCTGTCATAGTCAAACAGCCAGTGGACCTCGGCGCCATTGTGGACAATCATGTCGGTCTCCTCGCTGATCTCCTTCCATCGCTCGTCCGAGAGTCCCCACTTGTCCTGCGACAGGTTGCCGCACAGTCCAACGAGTCGAGACTTGAGGTTGTGGTCAAGGAAGGCTCTCTGGCTCGGATCGAGGACCAACTTCTGAGCCGTGTTGATGATGCGGTCGATGGCGGCCTGCTCGGTCGGGGCTCGGACCAGGCAGTTGATCTTGGCCCGAGGGAACTTGTGTGCCAGCTCAAAGACCAGGAAGGCACCGAGGAAGCCAGTGGCACCGGTCAGGACGATGCCGCGAGGGTCCTTGGGATAGACAAACGGAGGGAGACCCTCGGCCGTCACACTCGCATCGTCGAGCTTGGCGGCTTCGGCAGCCAGATGGACGGTCGGGGGAATCATCGGCCTGTCGTCGAGAATGTCGACGACCAGCTGGGCAACATCAGTCGGTGTCATGGCGTTCGACAGGAGGATCAGTGGCGAGATCTCGACATTGAACTCGTCCTTGATGGCGAGAGCCAGACGGCCGACACTCAGCGAGTCAAAGCCGACACCGCCGATGTAGTAGTTGCGGCCGTCGAGGGCGGCAATGTCGAGGATCTGGCTGCCGAGCGCCGAGATCTTGACGGCCGTGCGAGACAGGGGAGTGTTGGCGAGTTTCAGGGGAGGATAGACAACCGACTTGCCAAAGCTGTCGGCATCCTCGGCGATGCGCCTGAGCTTCTTGAGGTCACGCTTGCCCGAGTCGTTGAAGGGGAACTCGTCGAGCTCGAAGCAGTTGTGGATCGGGAACTTGGCGACGTTCTTGAGCGCAAACAAGTCCTCGATATATCCGATCGTCTCGCCAGGGGTAACATTCGGGTTGGATCCTTTCCGAGGGACATACAGCATTACAATCTTGAGCTCGGAGGTCTGGATGAAAATGCAGTCGCTGATGGTCTTGGACATGTGCTGGAGAACCAACTCCTCGAGGGCGTTGAGGTCGACATAGACGCCGTTGACCTTGATCTTCTGGTCGAATCTGGAGTGATGGTGTGAAGTGAGGGAGTGGATGACGTGAGTACTCGAGATACAGGATGGCGTGAGGTCCTCAGCATACCAGATATACACTCGTCATCGATAAGAGATGCAACACCCGGCCATCGACCTCACCTTCCAACCACAGTGAACTCTTTCTCGCCAACCATCTCGACCCAGTCCATGGTGCAGACACGGGGCGAGCCGTCCTCAAGGAAACCAAATGAGGCGAGCTTGTCATTCGGATTTGCACTGACAAAGCTCGGGTGATCTTTGATGGGATGGTCCTTGTCGACGGCAAAGACGAGGACGCCGCTCTTCGAGACACTCTGGTCGACGATGCTGCCCTCCTCGTCAAAGAGAAGGCAGCGAATTCCGGGTTTGGCCAGCTTGTAGACAAGTCTCTTCGGAGTCTCCTGTGACGGAAGGATATGTAGCAGCGCCATACCACCTATCAAGCCAGACTAGCGGACATCCAGCAGAATTAGTGAGGAAAGCCAGCCAAAGGCAAGCTGACTCGACGATCATCGTACCTCACTCGATCCATAAGCACAAAACAGCACTGCGTTTGGACAGAGATTCCTGGCCTGCTGCACGAGGGAGGGCGGAACAAGCTCCGATCCGAAGCCAACTCGTTTCAAGCTCTTCCATTGGACAGAAGGTGTCCGTGAAAGGGCCACCCCAAAGATCATCTTCATGAACGACGGGGTCTTTGAAATGGTACCGTGGTTAGCAAAGCTGTGCCGTCCGATTCACGATCGGTGCCCCCTGCACTACATTCCTACCAGGAACATGTACTGGAGGCCATCATCCATCATTTTGATGACGCTGAGCACTTTCTCCAGCGTGTTTGGCGAGGGCTTTGGGATCCACAGCGAGCCTTTCATATTGATCGTGTTGTACATCAGGGCCTTGGTGGTTCCAAAGGACGGACACTGTCGAGCATACTGGATCAGGACGACATGAAGCAAAGTGACGCCATCAAAGCAACGTACCTGAGAAAGAGCCACGCTTGTATAGCGCGAGCCCAGTGTCGCGCGGCCGGCTGCTGCACCCGAGTGTGTGGCTTTGTAACTAAAGCGATTGACAGGTCAGGAATGTGCTATAAATACGTGTGCCACAGAGCTCGCACACCGTCCGAGCAGATCACGTACGTCTTGGGAACACCTGAGGGACAAGGCCGCAGCTGTTAGAGCGTTCGGCAAGGCCATTCGAGTGCGCTCGCTCTGCGGATCTGCAGCCGCCTTACCCGTTGTGCCTGATGTGCACGCATAGGTCACAAACTCATCGAGAGGCTCGCAGGCTGCCAGCGAGGGAGCCGGAACTTCGTCCATGAGAGGAAAGACCGAGCCATCGACAAGCTCGACGCCTTCGGTGCGACCAGGCTTGGTGTGATGGAAGAGGATGTACTTGATTCCGTGTCTGCGTCGGGTGCGATTGTCAGTGCCACATCCAGATCTGGGCGCCGCAGCCTCCAGTCGAGTCCCCGGTGCCATCGTGCTCACCCACACGACAGCAGTCGACATCGTACCGTTGACAAAGAGCCTTGCGGGCAGCAGGGGGCAGGTTGAGTCCAAAGCAGAGCGATTTCCTGGGAGACAGCTCGGAGGTGAGTGTCCATCGGCCCAGCCCAATCAAACACAGCACCGGTGGCCGCGGCCGATTCATGTGCAGCCCGGGTGGCCGATAGCTCCGATCTGGGCGAGACTCACTTGCCGAGAATCCACAAAGCAAACGAATAGAAAATCCAGTTGGCCTCGGCCTCGCAGAAAGCGCCAATGACCTCGTGGCCGTCGTCGTCCCAGCCAGGGAGAGCCTTGAGAGCCTGGGCGATGGAATAGGCCCGCTTCCACACCTGCAGATAGGTATATCGCTCTGAGGCGCCGCTCTCGTAGGTGTTGATCAGGAGGGCATCGGGCTCGTCGCGAGCCATGCTGACGAGACGCTCGACGGGATGGAGCCAGGGGCCAAAGGCATCGGGCTGAGGACGAAACGTTGGCTGCTGGGAGGCAGAGACATTCTGGTCCTTGGAGGGGTTTGTGGACCCTCCAAAACAGCAGGAGAGGGCCCTGAGCATGCTGGGGTGGGATGCCGGCGACGAAAGGATACCAAAAGTGCAGGCGAACCCAGCAGAGTTCCGACGGCCAGAGGAACAGAACTGGCTTTATATCTGGATCGGCGGTCGTTTGCTGTTTGCTGTTTGCTGCTCTGTGCCTCAGCAGTGGGTCGGACTGAGCGACACTTGGCCCTGTTTGGAACGTGCCTGTTCCACACGCCGCTGCAGCTGTTTGCCCCGAGAAGTGCAAATCCGCAACTCGGCAGTCGTATCTTTGTCTCAGTGCCAGGCGGTGATCGATGACACTCGGGCTCGTGCGGACGACCATCACCACGAGGATCCCGATGTGCCAGCACAAGGCGGTCTGTTGAAGCATGGGTCGTCCAGCACGGTCCTTCGTGGGCACTTCCGAGGTTCTGCTTGACAGAGCGGGATTGTCGGTGGCCTGCGGTCAGAATATCTTCGCAACCATGGGTGCAGCATGCGGATGCCAAGTCGACTTGGATGCATTCCCCGGTCATGGTCTGGAACAGCGCTCACTTGCAGCCTCCCCGCCGACACCCAGCAGGCCGACGGCGACCAGCAATGTGCATGGCCATCTCTTCCACAGAGAGTGCTCCACATGCATGCATCGTGCGTCATCCAGAGGCTCTGCATCCTTCCCGCTCGCTCCAGCACCCTCTCCGCGTCGGCATCCTGGCTGGTTTCGCGGTTGGTATCCTGGTTGGTATCGTTGCTGTTTGATCCAGGGTCATGTTTCGATGCCGTTCCTTGTGCGGCCGGATCGCAGCGCTGATTGGCGGCGATGGGATCACGGGGAGAGCCATCCTGGCTTGGGCGGCGTTCGCGTCGTTTCCAGCACATTCGAGGACCTGCGTTGATCCTCGGGCGAGTGCGTGCGTGCGAAATATTGCCACTTGCAGTCGTTCCGCACAGCACCGGATGCATGCCTTGGGCATACGGCCCTCGAGATATAAATTGCCGCGGGCACCTCGGCAAGGGAGGTCCGTCGCTAACTTCAAGCAAGCAAGTCTCTCAGCTCACTCAGCCCACTCAGCCCACTCACTCAGCCCACTCACTCAGCCCAGCACTTCCCTCTCAACATCGCCATGAGCCTCTTCCTCTTCAACTCGGACCCGTTCTTCCAAGATCCCTTTGAGTACGAGCGCCGCGTGTTCGGCCGCATGAACCGTCTGATGAACCAGCTGATTGCCGACGACCGCCTCGCTGCATCTGCACAGGAGGGCGAGAAGCAGCCTGAACAGTCCTCGGACAACCAGTCCGGCAGCCAGTCGGAGAGCCAGTCGGTGTCGCGCCCGGCTCCCAGCGGCTGGGGATTCTACAAGACCCCGCGCCTGGATGTCATCGAGAACGAAACCGAGTTTGTTGTCAAGGCCGACCTCCCCGGACTCAAGAAGGTAGGCGTCGAGTTGCATGTCCATCCGCAGCAGGGGATCTTGTCCATGCCTGTCCATACTTGTCCATACCTGCCCGTGCTTGCCCGTGCTTGTTGCAGCCGAAACAGCACTTCCGACTCACGCAACCGCACATGTGTTCCCACCGCAGGATGACGTCCATGTGTCGCTGCTCGACGATGTGCTCACGATCGAGGGCGAACGCCGCTCCTCGCACGAGGAAAAGAAGGACACCTACCACATGGTCGAGTGCTCGTACGGCCAGTTCCAGCGCAAGATCCGGCTTCCCCCGACTGTGGACGCCCAGAGCATCCAGGGCAAGATGACCGACGGTGTCCTCGAGCTCAAGATTGGCAAGAAGGCACTGCCGCCTCCTCCCGAGGCCAAGAAGATTGCGATCAACTAGAGCCCGTGCCAGTGCAAGCCCAGCAATAGTTGCGCCGTGGTCTCTCTGGAGACCGCCACAATCAACATCCATCGGTTGCTCGACACGATTCAAATGTGTGTTCCAGCACTGTCGGTCAGGGGGCAGCTCCTGCATACCCATGACAATTAGTGAATCTTGTCTTGCTGCTCGGTTCGTCTTGTCATTGTCAATATACACTGTGTTTGTGTCTGAACGAGAGGATATGTTCCACGGTCGAACCACATCATTCCCCCTCTCATTCACCTGGATGATCCAGGCTCCCCCTGCCACACTTGCCCATGCCGAGCCCATGTCCCCAACAGCCGACCGCGCGCCTCAGTCACATGCCGACGCTGCCCCCAACCCCATGGCTGCTGATGTCAGCGGCGGCCACGCGTCGCTGTCCCCACAAAACGGGTTGGGCCAGCGAGCCAATCCGCAGCCAGCCACCAGCCGCCCTCTCGCTCTCCTGCTCTCGCTGTCCTGCTCTCGCCCTCGCTGTCCCACACAATCTCCCACCCAGTGGCCTCCTCGCTGCGCTCTCGCCGTGCTCTCGCTCCTCGCCACCCCGACGCGAAAAAATCGACTTTGCGTCGCCTTCCCGTCATCAAAGCGCCGTCGACTTGCCGACCCATTCCACCGACCCATACATCCCGCATCCGCTCGCTCATTCCTGCTGCCGCTCCTTCGCCCTCTCACCCCTTTCCCGTCTGCCCTTTGCATCCAGTGTATGTCGAGTGCCTTGGCTCTGCGCACTGGCCTGATTCGATCTTGTTCCTGGTCCCGATCTCGCTGCGTCCTCCTCCGTCTCGTCCTCCTCCGTCAGTTCCGATCATCGGCCCCAGCCTCCCTTCCCTACATTCCGCGCCCTCACCCGCCCTGCTCGCCCATCTCCATCGCCCGTGCCCATCTCTCCCAGCAGGACCTGCGCCTCTCCTCCTCCACCATCAACACCATGTCCGCACAGCTTCTCAATGGCAAGGCCCTTGCCGAGTAAGAATTGCATCCGCCAGATCCGGGGCTTGCAATTGCATCCATGATCCTGCATGGAATCGTCCTTGTGCTCTCATTGTAATTGAACCGTGGACTTCAATTGGGGTCAGCTCGCATCCGCCCGTCGCTCATACTCCCGATCCCTCTCGCCTCGGTCGCATAGAACCATCCACCTCAAGCTGCGACAGCAAGTCGAGCAGCTCAAGACTGTCTACGATGGCTTTGAGCCGCATCTGGCCATCGTCCAGGTCGGCGACCGCGAAGACTCGTCCGTCTATGTCCGCATGAAGCAGCAAGCCGGAGCCAAGGTCGGTGTAGCGTCATTCGCTGGGTCTATCTGCGATCAGGAGCAGAGCGTCCGTCATCGGTGCTTTCTGCTCTGGTTTCAGGCCCATTGATCCGCGAGCTTTCTGACCGTCAACACCCCTTGCCTTCATCACACTCTTCTCTTATCGCCTTGCTTCCCCGACTGCAACCGATCCTTCAACAATCCAGATCGGTATCCGTGTCACTCACCACAAGCTGCCCGAGACGACGACCCAGTACCAGCTCATGCAGGCCGTCCAGACCCTCAACAACGATCATGCCGTCCACGGCATCATTGTCCAGCTCCCGCTTCCCAAGGACCTCGACGAACAGGCCGTCACCGACGCCATTGACATCCGCAAGGATGTGGACGGGTGCGTGTCTACTCATCCGGGCTTCTGGATATGAGACCTGGTTCAGTTAGTGTTGTCTCGACTCAGACCACCTCATATCGTGAACTTCCCCATCTATACCTGCATCTCGGGTCTTGGAGCATCATTCATGCTCCATCCAATATCCCACGACACTGGCCGCCACTGATCCGCCACCATCGACCCTAGATTCCATTCCCTGAACATTGGCCAGCTCGCCAAGAAGGACAACGAGCCCCTCTTCATTCCTTGCACACCCAAGGGCTGCATGGAGCTGCTCAAGGTCACCAGTACGTCACACCCATCGTACCGATTGCACCCGGTTGCATCCGGATGCATCTCTTTTGTTCAGGCCAGTCTTGTTCCCCTCGGGCATGTCCATGGCGGTCTGTGTATGGATTCTGACAGCCGGCGTCGTGCAACTCCCAGACACCAGCCTCGCAGGCAAGAAGGCCGTTGTTGTCGGTCGCAGCAACATCGTTGGCATGCCTGTTGCCCAGCTGCTTCAGGGGGCCGATGCGACCGTCACGCTGTGCCACTCCAAGACCCAGAACCTGGCCGAAATCGTAAGCTCGTGGATTCTCGATGTGTGCTGAGCTGGGATTGCCAAGCGAGCCCACATCCGCCGCGCAGATCTCGCTCAGAGAGAGCCAGCATGCATGTCGATTTCATGCATGGTCATCCTCACACACGGCCATCCACGCACACGTTCGCTGCTACTCCAACAGGTCAAGACCGCCGACATCATCATTGCTGCCGTCGGCAAGCCCCAGCTCATCCAGGGATCGTGGGTCAAGCCCGGAGCCATCGTCATTGACGTTGGCACCAACGCCGTCCCCGACAGCACCAAAAAGTCTGGCATTCGCTGGGTCGGCGATGTCAACTTTGAGGAGGCCTCGCAGGTTGCCTCGTGGATCACCCCCGTCCCCGGCGGTGTCGGTCCCATGACCGTCGCCATGCTCCTGGAGAACACCGTCGAGAGTTCCAAGCGGTTCCTCAAGGGCTTCCACGTCAAGACCGAGTACCTGCCCCTGAATCTCGTGCGACCCGTCCCCAGGTGTGCATTCTGCAGCACAAAGCAGCGGTGATAGCGACAGATCCCTTGACCCAGAAGCTCAGGTTGTTTCGCAGGATGGAGACCTGGCACCGAGTTGGTGCGTCTGTGGGCGGAGTGCTGAGATTGCGTCATCAACCACTAATGTACCGCTCTCCAGTGACATCGATATCGCCATGGCTCAGAAGCCCAAGCTGATCCGCCAGGTTGCCCAAGAGCTGGGTCTCTTTGAAACCGAGGTACGTTGTGCCTTGCACCCCGGTTGGCGACTTGATTGTTGCATCTACAGATACCACCTCCATCCTTCCCTTTCTCCCTGCCTTTCTCCCTGCCTTTCTCCCTCCCTTTCTCCCGTGCGCTAACCGTCCATTTACTCACCGTCGCCCACGACACATCCATCGCGCAGTACGAGCAATATGGCTTGTTCAAGGGCAAGGTGTGCCTCGAGGTCATGGACCGCCTCAAGCACCTCCGAAACGGCAAATACGTTGTCGTCACTGGGTAAGCTTCGTGTGCGAACTCTCCCGACCACGATCCACATCTTGGTGGCATCATACTGACAAGTGGCGCCTTTGTCGCTCCACCTTTGCAAAGCATCACCCCCACTCCCCTCGGCGAGGGCAAGTCCACCACCTCCATCGGCCTGGTGCAGGCCCTTGGTGCTCACCTCAAGAAGCGCGCCTTTGCCTGTGTGCGCCAGCCCTCTCAGGGCCCTACCTTTGGTATCAAGGGCGGTGCTGCCGGCGGCGGCTACTCTCAGGTCATCCCCATGGACGAGTTCAACCTGCACTTGACTGGCGACATCCACGCCGTCACTGCTGCCAACAACCTGCTCGCTGCTGCCATCGACGCCCGCATGTTCCACGAATCGACGCAGACGGACGCTGCACTGTTTGATCGCCTGTGCCCTGCCAAGAAGGGTGTGCGCAAGTTCTCTCCCGTCATGCTTGGCCGTCTGCAGGTCAGTAGAATCGCCGGCAGCCATGTGGCGACCCGAGTGGCAGCTTGTGCTCACCTGACGCATGCGACTGAAACGGGTACCTTCGCCATATCGTTCCTGTTGTGGCCTCGCCATCCAGCGCCTCGGCATCGACAAGACCAACCCCGACGACCTGACCCCCGAAGAAAAGTCCCGCTTCGCCCGCCTCGACATCGACGTCGAGACCATCACCTGGCAGCGCGTCGTCGACACCAACGACCGTTTCCTGAGAAAGATCACCGTCGGCCAGGGCGAGCAGGAGCAGGGTCGTGTCCGTCAGACAGGCTTTGACATTGCCGTCGCCTCTGAGGTCATGGCCGTCCTGGCTCTGACCACTAGCCTCAGGGATATGCGTGAGCGGTAAGTGTCTCGCGACGATGTCGATGCTGCGCTCACCTTTCATCGAGCCGGACCCGTCACCATTCCATCAAGCATCACATGGAGCACTCCAGGAAACTAACGCCACGCGGACCTTGCATCCACCACCGTCAGTCTCGGACGCATGGTCGTCGCCAGCAACAAGCGGGGCGAGCCCATCACCTGTGACGACATTGGATGCGGCGGTGCTCTGACGGTCCTGATGAAGGACGCCATCAAGCCCAACCTGATGCAGACCCTCGAAGGCACCCCCGTCTTTGTCCACGCCGGTCCCTTTGCCAACATTGCCCACGGCAACAGCAGCATCATCGCTGACCGCATTGCCCTCAAGCTGACCGGAACCGAACCCACCTCCACCAACCACGACGAAGAAGCCGGCTATGTCGTCACCGAGGCCGGCTTTGGCGCCGACATTGGCATGGAAAAGTTCTTTGACATCAAGTGCCGCTACTCGGGCCTCGTTCCAGACTGCGTTGTCCTTGTTGCTACGGTCAAGGCCCTGAAGATGCACGGCGGCGGCCCCGATGTTGTTGCGGGCAAGCCCCTGCCCGAGGAGTACCTCAACGAGAACCTTCCCCTGCTCGAGAAGGGCTGTGAAAACATGGCCAAGCACATCCAGAACGCCAAGAAGTTTGGCATGCCTGTCGTTGTTGCCATCAATCGCTTCAGGTAAGCGCCCGGACAGCAGGGCCGGCAGAGCTGCGCGACCCAAATGCACCTGAAGACAATCTCGTCCTTAGATTGCGTAAGCGTCTGACCCTCAGCCTCGCTCATTCGTGCCAACAGCACCGATACTGATGCCGAGATGGAGGTTGTCCGCCGCAAGGCTCTCGAGGCCGGTGCCTTTGACTCGGTTGCCTGCAGCCACTGGGCTGACGGTGGTGCTGGTGCCGTTGATCTTGCCGAGGCTGTGGTCAAGGCCAGCGCCTCCGAGAAGGAGTTCAAGTTCCTCTATGATCTGGATCTCGGCATCGAGGAGAAGATTGCCACGATCGCCAGAGAGATGTATGGTGCCGATGGCATCGAGCTCAGCGAGGCTGCCCGGAAGAAGATTGAGACCTACACCGCTCAGGCAAGTCCCTCCCCTGCTTCCCTGCCTCCCTGCTTCCCCCGTTGTTCAGCCCACGCATAATTTGATCATCGTTTCCCTGCCGGGTGATGCAACCTGCACTAACGAATACGCATCGCTTCGTGCACTTGCCGCAATCACAGGGTTTCGCCAACCTTCCCATCTGCATGGCCAAGACCCATCTCAGTCTCTCGCACGACCCCAAGCTCAAGGGTGTGCCCTCGGGATTCACCGTCCCTGTCCGTGACATCCGTGCCTCCGTTGGTGCGGGCTTCCTGTATCCTCTGCTGGGCACCATGCAGACCATGCCGGGTCTGTCGACTGTAAGTTGGATGGCGCAGCTCAGACGGACAGCGCATGCGAGTGTATGCTGGGAGAGTCAACTGGCCTCAAAAGACGACCGACCCCTCCCCCGCTAACTCGGGCTCGTTTCTCTCCGTTCGTTCTCCGCAGCGCCCGTGCTTCTTCGACGTCGACATCGACCTCGAGACTGGCCGTGTCCACGGTCTGTTCTAAACCTCCCCGCTTCCTTTCGCTGCGAGCATGACGACCTGTGGTGGCCGCCACCGCACATACTTTGCAAATATAGCTTGTTGCTCCCTCCCGCCCATTCACGAAGAGCCCGCTGATTGCATTGTATCATACGCATCGGAGCGGCTCGTCAACGGCAGGCCATCAGCCCGCTGCTGCTGCTGTTGCTGTTGATCATCTGCAGGCTCACCTTGAGCGACATGTTCTTGGAATACTGGTGCCGATGCGGGTCCCGCTCAGACATTCATGGCGCGGCGGGCCAGTGCTGGGTTTGAAGTGTCGGGTCCTGTCTTCCACGTCCCCTCTTTCCCGTTGTTCCGCATCGATCGCCGCACTTTCCCGGCCAGACCCGGACGATATCGCCAGCACACCCTCTCCAGCCCGAATACAAGGTCGGTTGCCTTGCCGCCAACTATATCCAGCTACACCCTCTCTCACATTCTTGCTGCATCCAGCACCGACACGCACTGCCCGGGCTTTTGCATCCATGCAGTCGCAGTCGCAGATGGAGAGAATCTGGGCGAGCCGACTCGTCAGCCAGTGCTCAATCAAGCAGATGAACATGGCATCGCTGCGGATGATGTCATGGGGCGGCGTCTGCAATCGTCACTCACTGCTCCAAACCATCACGCATCTGGCCGTCCCGGTCGCCCTGCATCTGCCTCGCTTGGCTCGCTCGCCCCGTTGCCGACAGAAGCACCCATCCGCTTGGCCATTTATCCATCCCTCCTCGCCTTTCTTCCCGTGCAGACACTGCTCAAAGCCCGACCCGCCGCCGCCCTCGACTGCTATTGAACCCACGGCACAGGCCAGCACCCACTCGCTAGCGCAGTCATGTCTGAGGATCCGTTCTTTGCTGTCAAGGAGTGAGTGTCGCTCAAGCTCACACCGCAGAATGGCTTTGCCGATGCCTCCGATCGATCGAGCTCTGGTCTTGAGCGCCCACAACCCACCGTCGGCTGCTCACCATGCCGCCGTTCTCAATTTCGTCCACAGCGAGGTCGAGATGGCAATGGCCAATGCCACACAGCTCTTCCAGAACTGGAATCGGTTACAGCTCTCCGTGAGCTCGTCCACGCCCTTTTCGCAGCCATCGGACGCTTTCCAGCAGCACAGCTCTTCCGACGCCGAGGAGCTGCGATGGACCACAACCGAGATCAAGGGCGCCATCCAGTCGATCGAGCTGGACCTCAAGGACCTGGAGGACACTGTGAAAATCGTGCAGGCGAATCCCGAGCGGTTCAAGCTGGATCCGCGCGAGGTCGTCCAGCGCAAGGACTTTGTCAAGAAGATGAAGAAGACGGTCGAGGTATGTGAGCGAGCGCCGGGCAGCCTTGGCTTATAGCGGGGCAAGAAAGTCTCAACCGACTCGACTCATCCGCGATGATTGAATGCGCCTGGATTTGCAGGAGATGAAGCAGGCTGTCAACAACCCTAGCACCATCAAGCGCACCGAAACGGCTCAGCGCAACACTCTGCTCGCCTCCAAGCCATCACCGGGCGATAAGTCGAGTCCGCAGCTGACGAACCGACAAGGCCCCACCCAGCAGGACTACGAGCGCCGGAACACCCGGTTTATCGAGAACGAGTCACTCAACCAGCAGCAAATCATGAGACACCAGGATCAGCAGCTGGACGGCATTTCGTCGACCATCACGGGCATGCGGGAGGTTGCCACGGTGATCGGCATGGAGCTTGACGATCAAACAAGGTGCGTGTGCGCAATGGCTGCTCCACGGTGCAGATATATCGCCGTTGCTGTTGCATCCGCAGAGCTCTCAGCCAAGACAGTGCGGTCAACAGCAGCGCTCTAACGCCTGCCTTCCGCTCCGCGCCACTCCGCGGCTCAAACTTGTCCCAGACTCATCGAGGATGTCGATGAGCGTGTCGACACGACCTCGGGCAAGCTGAAAGCCGGCATGAAGCGACTGGATAACTTTATCCAGTCCAACTCGAGTACGTTTTTCCGATGCCTGATTTGCACTGGCTTGTATCTCGGGAACGAGCCAAGCAACGCCTGACTTTGCTCATTCATTGACGAGCAGTATTGCTGACTCTACTGCCATGTTTACCCTGTGGTCATGCCCATCCCCTCCGTCCTCCCGCCTGCTCCTTCGCCGCATCAAGACAAGAAGCAGCAGATCACCATATGCATACTGGTGATCATCTTGATCATCGTTTTGGTGTGTGTGATTTCGCTCTAGTCAGAGGGCATCGTTGTCTACTTTATTATCTGCGCGTGGTTGCATCGCTGGCCCCCTGCAATCTCGCGTATTCGTCCTTCTGCGTCGGCACCCTTCCGTCCCGTCGTCCAGACCCCTCTCTTGCGTCGACCGAGATGCAATGAAGCAACAGCATCCAACACACTGCCCAACACTGACCAACACTGACCAGGGCGGATGGGGCGGGTGCGTGGCGGTGCCTGCTGCGCATCTGTGCCAGTATGAAGCCCATCTTGCCATATGCGGAAAATGAATTGCTTTTTTGTTGCTGTCTTTGGGCGAGCCGATCCAGCACCGATCTTCCAGAGGCACTCCAGCAGACGCTCCAGCAGACTCTCCAGCAGACGCTCTCTGAATCGCAGGGGCCTCCAGGACGCTCATCCGCCGCCGCAGCAACAGCACCGTCGGCTGCACAGGACTCACTCCCACTCCGCATCCAGCTCATCTCCTGAATCGCCAATCCAACAGCAGCCATGGGTGGAGAAACTCGAATGCATCCCTACAAGGCCAAGGAGAAGAAGAAGCATCTCAAGACCAAAGAGGAGCTGCTGGCCGAGAACGAGCCCCCCGTCGCACCCGAGGGACGCACCGTCATCGCCCAGTTCATCTCCTCCGACGACGGATCCTCGACTGGCCCGCCCCTGAACCTGCCGGCGAATGTGACTCCGGAGCAGCTCAAGCTGCTGCTGAACGACCTACTGCAGAACGAAGACCCGCTGCCGTACTCGTTCTTTGTAAGCGACAGCGAGATCACGAACGATCTCAACACCGACATCATCGAGGGCAAGAAGTGCTCGACAGAAGAAACCATCACGATTCTGTATCAACCGCAGGCAGTCTTCCGGATCCGCAACGTCACCCGGTGCACATCCTCGCTAACGGGTATGAGGCGACTCTGGGCTGTGCATCGCTTGGAGATGCGGTAGCCGCATCTGCGCCCCGTCTTTCGGAGCATGTGGACGAATTCCACCAGCGGCATGGCTGTGCTCATCGCTCGGGCCCAACTCTGATCGTGTTGTCCTTTATCGCCCCGCTCCGCCCAACTCAATCAATCCAATTCGCAAACAACCGGCGCATCCATTCGATATGTCGACCGTCCCTTCCGCGGCGCTCCCGTGCTCGTTAACGCCTTTCAGGGCACTCCGAGGCCATCCTGTCAGTGTGCTTCAGTCCAGATGGCTCCCAGCTGGCAACAGGATCAGGAGACACCACCGTCCGCATCTGGGATCTCAATACCGAGACCCCGCAGTTCACCCTGACAGGTGCGGTATTCGAACAGTCCGGCACTGGGCCACCTCTGTCGAGAGAGCGGTAGATTCGCCACATACTGACCCCTGACATGCCATGGCACAGGACACAAGAACTGGGTGCAGCACGTCGCATGGGCCCCGGACTCGTCGATGCTTGCGTCGGGCGGAATGGATACATCGGTGAGTCCTCACACGGAGGCCGGTAACATCCGTCGTCCGTCGGGGTGCTCTGCTGCACTCTATGAAATGAACCAAACTGACGAGTAGCCGCATCCCTGCAGATCCGTCTCTGGAACCCCAAAACGGGCAAAGCCATCGGAACAGACCTGAAGGGCCACACAAAACCGATCACAAGCATCGTCTGGGAGCCATACATGAGGTCCGTCCGCCCGTTGTTCCTGCTGCCAGGAGGCGTACCGTGGCTGACTTGTCGCTCTGCTCCTCTCTAGGAGTGCCAACTGCAACCGATTCGCAACGGGCTCGATGGACGGTACCGTTCGTGTCTGGGACGCTGTCCAACGGCGGACGCTGTTCACGCTGTCGCAGCACACCGGCCCGGTGATGTGTGTGAAGTGGGGCGGCGATGGACTGATCTACACCGGCTCGCGCGACAAGACCATCAAAGTTTGGGACTCGGCTGACGTATGTACCTCGCAGCCTCCCGACACACCGGCAGTGCGCCGCTGATGTTGAGCTGTGGATGTTGCTCAAACGGTGTTGGAGTTGATTTACCTGTGCCACTTCCGACCCCCACCACGCTCGAGCTAATGTCGATGCGATGCGGACACTTTGACATCCAGGGCAAGTTGGTTCGATCGCTCGAAGGCCACGCACACTGGGTGAATCACTTGACCCTGAGCACAGACTATGTGCTGCGATCCGGCCCATATGACCACACCGGCAAGATCTTTACGTCGCGGGAAGAAGGTGTGCAGCTGCGAGTCTCTCCAGCGTCCAACACGATGGCGGAGCACCGTTCGCTGTCTCGGCGCCAATCAACTGGGGCTGTTGTAGTATGCTTACCATCCTGTATCTTCTTGGTCGCTGCCAGCTCATCGTGTCGCCATCGAACGATACCACCAGTTCAAGGGCCCCAAACCCGAGCGGCTCGCCAGTGGCTCGGACGATCACACACTCTTTCTGTGGGAGCCGTCGACGACGAAAAAGGCCATCGCACGCATGACGGGCCACCAACAGCTGGTCAACCACCTGAGCTTCTCGCCCGACGGCCGGATGATTGCCAGCGCCTCCTTCGACAAGAGCGTCAAGCTGTGGGACGGCGTCACCGGAAAATTCATCAACACTCTGCGTGGCCACGTCGGCAGCGTCTACCAGACCACCTGGAGCGCCGACAGCCGCATCGTGCTCAGCGGCAGCAAGGACTCGACCCTCAAGTGCTGGGATCTCAAGACACACAAGATCAAGATGGACCTCCCAGGCCATCTCGACGAAGTGTTTTCGGTCGACTGGAGCCCCCGTGGCGACCGTGTGGCCAGCGGCGGAAAGGACAGGATCCTCAAGATGTAAGTAGCAATTCATCAGCGACCCATCGGCTCATGCGGGCTAGTTGTGCTTGGATGCAGCCCCGCTTGCATCCCGGACGTGTCCATACAGCGCACTTACTGAACCACCTGGCTTCATGTCCACAGCTGGCGACAGTAGCAAGGATGCCGATCAAGGCAATGTCTCGGACTATCTGCCGAATATATCTTTGGATCTTGCCGACCAAACTGATCGAGAGTGTGCTGGTCAAGGACGCAGCGGTGATGGGCTCGGCGGCGGTAGACCTGCAGGATAGCTCGTCGCGGACTCTGGCGACAGTCGAAGCGATTCACCCATCGCCATTCTGCATGACGCACAAACTTGGCAGCAGGATCAGGGGCACAGGTCTATTGTCTCATGCGGCGGATAGATGTGGCCATGATGGACAGACTGCCCGATTCGCGCTGTCGAGTCTAGTATTCGCGACAGTCCATGTAGATGCCGACCGAGGCATCGTCTTCGAGGCTGAAAACGGGCACAAACGTGGTGGAGCATTCACAACCAACGAATCCTGGCAGCATGCATGGTCAATGCAGCAGAGTGGTGTGAGATTCAGCCGCACCTTCCCTTTGATCTGCCTCCTCCAACCTCGTTTCCAATTCTCCACCAACACCGACTGGCGCAACTGGCGCACGAGCACAATATCTCACCTGCAAAGACATCAGCAGGATCCAGCGAGCACACGTAAAACACGCGCAGGGCGGCGTGGGTGTTGTCGGGCTTGCTTCCAGCTGGGAAGGCCAGCTTGTGCATTTCGGTGATCGCAGCCTTGCACAGCTCAGCCAACGAGACCTGTGGATCGCCGCTCTTGTTTCCTAATTCATCCGTAACAAGATGAGTGCGGCGTCAGCACAACGAAGCAGTCGAGGCACTTGCCTCCAAGGGAGCTGGTTTGGCCGTCTGCGTGCCACAGTTCCACATGCAAGCCTACCATTGCGAATCAGTCCAACGATTGCAGACGTGGTGCCAAGCTGGCGTTGGTGGACACTCCATCCCGTCGGCGTCCCATCGTTGACAGCGCTCGCTGTGTTGGTACGTGCAGATATGTAAATGATCGTCGCAGAGTTAGACCGCGCCAGGAGGATCCCATTCGTTTCGGTGGAGGACGAGACATACCACGGGTATTTGTGTCGGGCTTTGGCAGCTTGCTCCGGATGGTGTCGTCCTTGTCGTGGTCGTCGTCGGAATCGTACTCGGCTGTCCGAAGGAGCTCCGTGGTATCGATATGGCTGATACTCTCGAGACATCGCCCGTATGCGATGTTGGGATTGTGAGCAAAGAGCTGCCACTCGATGTGGGCATTCCGCGGCAGGCGGGTGACGTTGACAAACAGAACGGGCAGCGGAGCGATACCTTCGCGCTGCAGGGTTTCATTCCGTCCCCCACCGACATCGCATCCGAGTGTTGGCAAAGGAACAGGTGAACAGACGATCAGTTCCCGTTTGTCATCGATAAGCACGCATTTCCAGGGAGAGTTGGTCCGCTCACCTCCAGCGTGTGATTCCAGACATCCCGGGCGAATACCAGTGCCGCCTGGCTGACACAGTAGCAGACGCCACCGATCACATTGCGGCGCCATTCCAGCCATGGATGGCTCACGGCAGCAGTGTCGTCCTCGGTCTGCACGAGGTTCAGGACTGCCGAGAGCACCGAGGATACGTTGAGTAGCGAGATCAAGAACTCGGACTGAAGGGTTTCGGTGGTGACTCCAGAATGATATGGGTTCGGCATTGTCATCGAGGCGCCGATGAGAGGAATCTGGCCCGCGAGGATGATCTGGTCCATGATCTGGAAGCATACGGCAAGAGTGGCGGCATTCTTCATAAGTAAACTCGGGATGGTGCCATCGACCGATGAACGACTTCATCCGATGTAATGCCGAGTTGGCTTACCATGGCTGCCTGGCTATAAGGGCTGCAGTCAAACAAGTAAATATCGATGGATTAGGAGCGAGCAACACCAGTGACAGCCCGGATGCCGCCAGCAGCGAGGGATATCGGCAGTGGCCGAGATTGCACTTGCCCTGTGAAGCTGCACACTTACCCAATGTTGGCAGGACTGTGCTCACCCCAATAGCCGAGTATGGGTTAGTGGTGCTTCTTTCCAGGTGCCGACGGGATTGTGTTGTCGGCACGGACACCATTTCAGTGCGACCGACGCAGTCTTTACATGACCGTGTGGTACATTATTGCCGCACAGGCAGCGCCATGCGATTGGATCGGCGGAAATATACTCACGCCCAGTACGAAATGCCTTGGACATGGAGCGTTTCCTTTCTCCTGGAGCCGCCGGGATCACGGAATGCAAGGCAATCGATCTGTGCCAGAATAGGCCTCGGTAACGGGGCTTCGACAGTAACCCTGAATCATTGTTAGCAAACGTAGGTTAGTTCTCGCTTCCAAGTCGAGCACCCTGCGACTCAGCTTTGGCTGTCCAGTTCCTCCCCGAGTCTGGACAGTCCGATGATGGGCGGTCGTACCGTGTCGGGGGATTGATCGTGAAGAATGTGCCGTATACCGAGTTGAGCTTGGCAAAGTCGTCCATATCGCGCACGTAGACATGGATGATCAGGACATCGCCCCACGACATGCCCTGCGCGCCGAGCTTGTCTGCAGGTGTTTGAATTGAGTGCTGTGAGTGCTTGCACACTTTGTCCATGTGTACAACTGAATAGCAGACGCGGCAGGTGGGGATCTCCCTCACCTTGGATGTGATTCATAATGCAGAGTGCCTGCTCCTCGAGACCGCCGACACTCCCCGGGTCAACGGCCAGAGCAGTCACGCCTGAGAGACTGTAGAACGATCCTTGACGACGCTCGCTGATGGGCGGGCCAGTCTTGACGACGAGCTCAGGCCTTTGGGGACCCTCGCTGTCGCTGAGCAGGGCGTCCTGTGACTTGGACAGCTGCATGGCAAGTCGGTTACGCTTTACATCGTGAGATGACGATTCCTTGTGTACCTTTTCGGATCGACACACTCCCATCGCATCTATCGGCGATTTCAGGAACGCCTGTGCGGACTGCCACTTCTCCCCTCATGGCCATCGTCTGATAGCGTGCCGACCAGTACTCAGCTCAGCGCAATCAGTCCACAGGGGCGTCCAAGATACCGCCTTGGCGACCGCGGTTCCACTACTCACCAACTCGGCCGGCAATTCTATCGAAGTTGGAACAGCCCGGATGAGCCGCTGCTTGAGCTCCTCGGACAGCTCGGCCGAATGGCCCTCTTTGTCAACAACATGCGCGGCCTTGATCTTGAGATAAGCGACAATGGCAAGTGCGTCGTCCGAGTGGACAACGACCTCGGTCGAGTCCCTGGCGTTGCCAGAATCACAATCAGTCCAAATTGGACGCAGACGATAAGGCGAATCATCGAGGAACCGTCTCGGGCAACTTACAGGACAATCCGCTTCTTGAACAGGGGACAGTCGAGAGTGAGAGTTTCGTATTCACCGCCCTCGCCACAAATGTGGCAGTCGTAGAGTTGATTCTGGGGGCCATTTGAGTTAGTTCCGTGGGATAGGAGCTGCCAAGCGCTCAGACGGGGGAGGAGCATACGATCCCATCCCGCTCGATTGGGACTCACATACCATTCTGACCAAATGTGGGTGGATTTGCTGAAGGCTCTGCCCCAAGTGCTTCTCGCTCAAACCTGCAATTAGAACGACAAAGCAGCATCAACAGCTGTCCAAGCCGTCGGCGTTTGTCGGGGAAAATAACGAATGCTCCGAGCAAACTGGCATGTGGCAAGATTGATTGGACTACCGGCATCTCACCCATGGCTGCGACTTTGATGATGACGGCATGCAGCCCGCTCTCGATCATCTCCTCCATGAGCTTGGCTTGGTCTCGTCTCCACAGGTACGCCAGGGACGTCAGTCCCAGTCGCTGGCAGCTGGTTGTCCACAGTCACATCGTCAGCCGGGCCTGTCCATCAGCGGATGCTGAAGCAACAGCGATGGATATCTAATAGCGACTCGGCAGCGGGCGGGCTTACACATTCTCGACCCGGACTCGCTGGTAGCTCGACAGGATAGCGCCGACAGCAACAGCTTCGACCTGTGGAACAGCGCTCTGCCGAACGGTCACATCAATCAGTACGCTGTCCCCCAGCCATCGCAGGCAGGAGCAGACAAGATCGACCGAGCCGGTGGTTGTGGGACTGGCATCCTCTCACCTTGACTTCGGAAAGAAGCTCCAGAAGGTCCTCAACCTCATCTTGGTCGTTTGGGACATAGTTTGCGTCCTGGACAACAGACGATCGCTTGATTTCTTTCCGGAACATCGGCAAGCCCATGCAGTCGGCATACAGGCCGATGGCATCGTGGCCGACCGTCTGAAACATGAAGCTGTCCAGCTCGTCTGGTTGGGGTTCGAGAAACAGAGCAAGGGTCAGTCGCCCGGGCGTCCCGAGTGGCAGAGACAGTGTCATATAAGTGAGTGACCCTGCCAGAGTCAAGCAAGAGCAACCGGCAATGGCCCAAGGCAGTCTTTCTCGTCCACAGCCAAAGTCGGTGTCGATGGACGATCCGATCCAACTGCCCAAAAGCCCGGAGCTTGGAGGCCTCGTGAGTCGAGCACAGCGGACGAGAGCAACAGATAGAGTCCTTCACCTTTTCCCTTGTGTTCTGGAGGAAGCAGGTTCGCCAAGGCGACGATCTCATGGCCGTTGGCGACGCAGTGCATCATGTTGAAGCAGCTGTCCTTGCCGCCGCTGACGAGGGCTACGACTTTCATTGCTTGGGTGTGATATGCTGGACTGACAGAGCTGGATGATGGTATGCAACAATGCCTTCCTGGCCCTTTCGTGGTGCTTGTTCTTGACTCGGGATGTGCGGTGCTGCCGAAGCGTCAAAATGCGGCAATCGAGATCGAGATCGAGGTCAGGATCTGGACCAGAATCGGAGTGGGAACGGAGCAAGATGAGGACTGAGCCAGCCGACACTGAACAGACCGACACCATTTCGACGCCGGACTGCTGAGTGCTGACGTGCCCAAGACGACAGTGCTCACAGTGCTCACTCGCAGAGAATTCCCGTTGCGTCGGTAGAAGGCGATTTGTTTTGTCCGAGTCGGGCCGAGGTTTGTCGGGCGATCGAGCTTGCCACCGCGAGTCAGGATCAGCAATGCCAAAGGACGGCGGCCCAGCGATATGCAGCCCAACGAGATGCAGATTCCAATGGTGCCAAAGCCTGGCGGCGATGCGAGGTTGGGCTCTGATGTGATCTCGGGGGTTTCTGTCGGTGGTTGTCAACGGTTCCGGTGCCGATCGGCGATTGTTGCGTCCGTTTGACCATTGTGCACCTCCCAAGGCTGCTATCAATGGCTGTCGTTACCGATGCTCCGCGAGGCGATTGTGTCTGATCCTGCATCGTGCGCTTGCGGCCATTTGACCTGCTGGCGATATCTCCGAGACATCCGTTGTTGGTTCTCGGCGGGCCATGGGCATCAGAACCATCATCGTCATCGTCATCGTCATCGTCATCAGAATCATCTGATATCTGGCTGGACCAGCCGCCATTGAGCCTGGCGCTCCTCTGTTCCCATCTGCCCTCCCAGGATCCGCCAAACGTCCACCATCTGCGAGATTTTGAATTGCACTCCAGACACCGATCCAGTGCAGGCAATGAACCCATACTACAACACAGCCACGGCGCCGGCTTCGGCTTCGGCATATCCGTCGTTCGGATATTCGGCCCCGACAGATTCGTCGTTCAAGCCGACTCAGTATTCCAGCGAGCAGGTTGTCACCGTGGGCCGTTTGCCAGACGTTGATCTCTTCCAGCCCACTCAGGCCCATTCTCGTTGCTGCTCGGAACCTCAATCGTTCTGCCATCCTTCGTATTCGCTCGCGTGGGCTGCAGTTTGACTCCGTTGGGTTGTGGACATCGCACCTTTGCCGTCCGACTCATTGGCTACCCTTTGGTCTGAACCACAGGAAGTCCGGCTCTTCAACAGCAACCCCGAGCGAGAAGCATACGAGAGCATGGCAGATCTCTTCAGCATCATCGTTGCTACCGAGCAGCTCGAGAAGGCATATCTGCGGGACACCGTCAGCACGCAAGAGTACGGATGTCGCTCGAGCTTGCCTCTATTGCTTCGGCTCCGATATGCTGCTCCCTCATTCGGAGGACACAGCATGGCGGCACACCAGAGGATGGGCCAACTGACCGACTGATACCGCTGCTGTGCTCCCAGGTATACTCCGGCTTGCCTGAAGCTCATTAGCCAGTTCAAGACAGCCATCAACGATCCCAGCATTCCGAATCTCGAAGGGTTTCTGCAACAATACAAGGTATCCTGCCAGGGGGGGGGGCTGTCTTGGTTCATGTCCGAGCACTGCCCCGTCTGCATATCCGAACAGACCCTGCCTCTTTTCATTGACTGACTGTGGATGCCCTCGGATCGCATTCCCAGCTGCGGCAATCGTGTCCTCTGGGACTCAAGCGGCTCATGGAAACGGGTGTGCCTGCCACCGTCGAGCATGCCACCACCGAAGCCCCGTCGGCTGCGTCTGTCAAATACAGCGTCGATACCACTCAGGTAACGGGTCGATGATATCACGGCCTCAACCACATGCGCGACGAGATGTCTAATTCCCTCCCGCCGATGCATGCGATGCCACCTTTAAACAGGGATTCATCACGCTCATGGACGCTCTGAAGCTCAACCTCGTGGCTGTCGATCAGATCCACCCGCTGCTGAGCGATCTTGTCCAGAACCTCAACAAAGTCACACATCTGCCTCCCGACTACACTGGCAAGAAGAGGATTGTTCATTGGTATGTTGGGTTGGAGGCGTTTGACAACAGACTCACTGCCGATATCGCTGAAGGGGAGGCCCAGTGGGAAGGAGGGGGGGGGAACTGCAGATTACTGACACCGTCCGCTCGTCTTCAGGCTTATCACGCTGAACAAAATGAAGTATGTGGCAGCTCGTTGGTCGAGCCATGCGGTGGTGCCGGCCGTATGTGCGGTTTCTCTGTCCGGTTACATTCTCACTCGTGCTCACCCACTTGCTTTCCCAGGGCATCGGATACCATCAACGAAGAGCAGACTCGCCAGCTTCTCTTCGACTTGGAGAGGTACGTGCGAGCACCGCGGCATCATGACAGTTGCTGTGTGGGCGGTCGCCGTGGTGCATGTCGCAGCTTGTGCTGGCGGACTCTGCCGATACTGACCAATGATCGGATCTGCGGCTGCGTTTTGATGCATCTCACGGCGGTGATTTTCCACCAGTGCGTATTCCGAGTTCCGATCGGCGCTGTCCAAGTGAGCCGGCGGTGCCATACCGAGAGCCCAAACGCCGCCTGTGAATATCATCTGGAATTCTGCCCATTTGTTGGAATTGGCTGGCTGGTTGGCGATGGATAAGACAACACCTTCCTCCCCAGTGTCTGTCGAGCAAGAAGCCGAACCGCTGCCCACAATCGAGTGCCGGGCTGCTCCTCGCATTTGGTCGAGAGCAGCGGGTTGTGCTCGTTGGCACCGAGGCAGATGCCGAATCGCAAGGCCGTTCGCAACTTGCTGCTACGGCCATCACGATGCTGGAGCATGAAGCCAAACACTCCCCCCCAGCGACACCAGCCCTAAGCACATGAATACACGAGATAATTGTATTCTCAAACAGAAGTGGCTATGAACAGGCGATTCTCATTGCTCAGCAGATACAAGAGAGAGGGAGCACGAGCGGGAGAAGCTTGAATATGGGAGTGGTTGGGAGATCAAGAGATCAAGAGATCAAGAGGCGGTCTTCTCCTTCGTTACAGACTGGCAGGCTTCTCCAGCCAGGGCTTGCCGACACCGCCGGTGCAAACCTGCAGGCCGCGCTGGACACCAGGGCGAGCAGCGATGCGCTCGGCCCAGCGGTTCAGGTTATGGTAGCGACTCACGCCGAGGAACTCGCCGCCAATGACGCCGCTGGGGTGCTTGTAGCCCGATCCGATGCGGAGCATGTTGAACCAAGGGAAGATGGCAAAGTCGGCAATGGTGACCTCATCGCCGACAATGTACTCGCGGTCCTTGAGGTGCTTGTCGAGGACGTCGCAGAGACGCTGGGTCTCCATACCGTAGCGGGCAACGCCGTAGTTGCGAGCCTCGATCTGGTCCTCGGGGGCATAGACAAAGAAGTGGCCAAAGTTGCCGGTCATGGGTCCTGAGCGAGCGGCAAGTGCCGGGAAGAACAAGTTCAATGCCATTGGTCAGAGAGTACAGCAATACCGGGGTGATCACCTCGATCAACCAAGATCAACCAGCCAGGATGAACTGCCTCTTGTTGCTGGTCGCATTCTTACCTTGGCCGCCAATCTGCCAGAACAGCCAGCTGATGACCTCGGTGCGGAGACGAGGGCTGGCCGGCAGGAACTTGCCGTGCTTCTCGGCGAGATAGAGCATGATCGAGGCCGACTCAAAGAGGTTGATGGGCTGGTGGTCGGGGCCATCGAGATCGACGGCGGCGGGGATCTTGGAGTTTGGGTTGATCTGGACAAAGCCCTTGTCGAACTGGCTGCCGCCGAGGGAGACGAAGTGGGCGTCGTACTCGATGCCGAGCTCCTCGAGGATGATGCCGACCTTGGCGCCGTTCGGGGTGCCGAGCGAGTAGAGCTGGAAGGGAGCCGTGCCGACGGGGACTTCCTTGTCGTTGCGGGCGCCGGCCGTCGGGGCGTTGGTCGATGCAAACTTGTTGCCGGCCGTGCGGGCATACAGGTCCTCGATGTGGCTGGGAGGAGTCCAGACCTTGGGGGCAGAGGAGTCGGATGACATGGCGGCAGACAAAGTCTTTGGGCGAGCGATGGGTCGGGCGAGTCGAGAGAGACGAAGTGGACGAGGCGATGGAGCGATCAGACGGCGGGCGACGAGCATGGCTTTATGGGACCAGGGGGCGGCTGGTCGGAGAGCTTTTGAGCGCCTGGATTTCAAATGCCGTTGATGGCGCCCGTTTGTCATCTCAAAGCGCTGGCGCAGACATCCGCACCGCCGATGCATTCGCACGCCCGTCGCAGCACTCTGTCAGCAACGGAATCCTCTCCGGGCGGTGACAAATGCCGAGGCCCGACGACATCCGGAGCCGGGCTGGTGGGGTGTGTTCGGGTGGTGGACCAAAGGGCTCGCTGGCCATGGCTTGCGATGGTGCAATCTGGCCTGGACATCTCGCCACCCCTGCTCTGTGCGGCCGGGTTTCTGCATCTGTAACTACGTGTATTTCCAGCTGCAATCATGATCCATTCGTTGAACATTTTTTTGGTACCGCTCGCGTCCAAGTCAGGAAGCAAGAGGGATTTCGGACATTATGGTAAACGCCAAGTGCGGGAGGAGAAGGAGGGCAAAACTGTCAAAAATAAATAGACTTGCGGGGCCAGGCCGTGGGAGATTCAAAGTCGTGGGGGGCGTGGTATTGTGGACAAATGTACAGACGAGAGAGGGGGCCGCCCCCAGCTGCTTTAGTGCTTGGGAGGGTTGGTGAAGACCAGGCGGTTGGAGCCGCCCGCCCAGGTGGGGAGGTCCTCGAGGGCATCCTCGGTGGAGAGGTTAACGAGGGCGTCCTTGAGCTGCTTGGGGGTGTAGTCCTCGAACTCGGGCTGGGAAATCAGCAGGGCGAGGACGCCGGCAATGTGGGGTGAGGCCTGCATTTGTCCGATGTGGGTCGGAGAAAGTGTGTCAGCGAATGGCGCTGCAGTCGGTGCAGAAGAAGAGACGCACAAATGGAAGGCAGATGCAGATGGGCCATGCGAACGTACCATGGAGGTTCCGGAGATGATGTTGGTGGCGACGTTGCTGCCGATCCAGGCAGACTCAATCTCCTGGCCGGGGGCAAAGATGTCGACGCAGTCGCCGTGGTTCGAGAACCAGGCAGCCTCGTCGCGCTGTATGCGAAAGAAACAGTGAATCGAGGGTGAGCATGTCGAGTGAGCATGTTAAGCGAGCTCAACCCAGCCAAGTACCCCTCCCTCCACACGACTACAACATACCGAGTTGGAGGCACCGACGGTGACGGCGAGCTGCGAAGCAGCAGGCGAGTAGTCGCAGGCATCGAGGCCGTCGTTTCCAGCCGCAACGGCGAAATTAACACCCGCCTTGACAGCCTGGATGTGAGATGCAAAGGGACGCCATGTTAGTTTTACTCCGACCTTCGTATCCCCCGGCTGAGACCAGTCGATATCCAAAAACGGCGCTATACTGGCGAATGTACCGAGCAAGCTCATCTGCGGCCGACAACATACCACATCAACGGCTCGGTCCAGGGCCCTCGACCGGCCACCGCCCAGAGACATGTTGGCGACACTCTTGGTCTTGCCCTTGTCTCTCGACTTGCGCTCCTCGTGGTCAGTGACGACCCAGTCGATGCCGCTGATGACATCCGAAAGCGAGCCCGAGCCGTTCGAGCGCAGGACCTTGATGGCCTTGACCTTGGCCTTTTTGGCAACGCCGTAGGTCTTGCCTGCGATGGTACCGGCGACGTGGGTGCCGTGGCCGTTGCCGTCAACGTCGGGATCGCCCTCGGGAATAGTGGCGCCCCACTCGGCACGGCCCTCAAAATCCTTGTGGTGGATGTTCACGCCGGTGTCGACGACATAGCTGGATGTGCATGGTGCAGTAAGAGGCAGCGCAAGGAATGTGGCATGTAGCAGGAGGGCAATGGATGAAGGTAAGCAACAGCAACCCTATCCGGTGATAGCATGCCCGAGCACTATGCTGCAGCAGACGCAACCATGGTGCCGCAATGCTACTTACGCAGTAACACCCTCGCCGGCCTCCGGAGCGTAAATGTACTCGTAGGGCTGCCTGGGCAGGCTTCTATGCGAGATGCGGGCCAGGCCCCAGGGAGCATCGTTCTGGGTCTCAATGGCGTAGACGGTCTGGTCGTGCTCGACAAACTCGACCTATTCATGCCGAGCGAGGATGGGCAGGACGAGTCAGCAAAGATGCAGGTCTAAGGAGCAGCAGGATGCAGGTCTAAGGAGCAGCAGAATGCAGGCCATCTCCACTTCGTTTCTCCATTGCCGTCGCCACTTACGTGCTCGCTGTTGCGAATGTAGGCGAGGGTCTCGGCGTCGAAGCGGCCGGAGTAGCCCTTGAGCTTGCCGCCAATCTGGAACTGGCGCTGAACCTGGTTCAGGCCCGAGTTCTTGCGGCCAGAGCGCTTGGAGGTTTGGATGAAGTTGCTCTTCTGAAGCAGCGACAGATGGTCGGAGAGATCGACATGGTCCTTGAGGACGACAATGTACGAGTCCTGGATCAGGTCTGAGTTGCTGGCGGCCAGCAGAGGAGCCTCGCGGGAGACCTTGGCGGCATACGAATGGCCAATGGCCGAGGCGAGGACAAACAGGCAAAAGGGAGTGATGCGCATGGCGGGCTAGTTGGACCGAGCGGGGGTTCTGGATTCGGGTGGAGGGGGAAGGCGATGAGGAGCGAGGAGAATCGACAAGTGGCTAGAGGGATAGTACGGCAGCGAGCGAGCGATTCAACGGAGAGACGAAAGAGAGGGAAACAAATGGGCAGCTGGAAAGGAGCGAAGCGAGCTTGGAGGATAAGAGCAGACCGAGGGCGATGAGAGCGAGAGGGAGGTGAGCCGGATGGGGGAGTATTTAAGGGCGGCCGAGGGCATGACGGCGCAGGCGAAGCTGGTGCACTCATGACTGCCGGGGGGGGGCTCACATGGTGTTTGTCCAGGCCACATGTCCTCAGCCAAGGCCAATGGCGCGAGCCCGTCGCCTTGGAGGCCATCAGGAGGCCGTCAGGAGGAGGCCGGGGTGACGTCTTTGGGGCGGCGGCTGCTGCCATGCCAGCGCCGCAGCCGATGTGCGGTTCAGCGGCCGCAAGCGTCGGGCGGATGCGGATGGCGATGTGATTGCGATACGGGTGTGCGTATCTCGCAGGTGCGGTTCGGGCGTGTGGGTGGATGAGAGGCGGGCCGTGGTGGGCGGGAACGATGATGTGACCAGACGGAGCCGGCGGGCGACTCGATAAGCGAGTCGACTCGCCGAACGGATCGACGAACGGATCGACGAACGAATCGGTGGCTGGCAAAGGAATGGATGGACGGAATGCCGAGCAGGGACAGGCGCCATGGGAACGGTGTCCGAGCAGCAGCGGCTGGTGGGAGGTCGTCCAAGGACATTTATCGGAATGCATGGCACGAGTGCAGATCACATCAATGCGGGATGCATCTCTCACCACGCCGCGATTATAATGTATTATTCGATGCGAATCGCAATCGTTGCAGAGCAGTCCTGGTGGGGTATCCACTTGATTACTTGGTTGCTTGGTTGTTTGGTTGATTGCTTGGTTGATCACTTGCTTGCTTGCTTGGCTGTTTGTCGGAGTCCAGAGCCAGTCAGCTGACCGCATGTTTCTGGCGCGCGGATTGGCCCGCCTGGCTCGGCGCCTGATTGGCGGCACGAGGTGTGGCGCGCCTGGGCGAGTCGATCCATTCGATCCACTCGATCCAATCCACTCGATCTAATCCACTCGATCCGGCTCGATCCGCCACCCACATTTGATTTCGGCGAATCGCATGCTCAGCCTCGTGTGACAATTTTTTTTTTTTTGGACAATCCCTCAAAATCAGCCAGCCGCACCACACCTCTCTTCCGCCTTCTCCAGAAGCATCGCCAGGACAGGCAACATCAGGTATGCTTGCCCGCCACCGCCGAGCCTGCTGCATGTCGCATGCGGGTCCTTCGCATCCACCTTTGTCTCTGCCCCGGGCGTCGGTGCTGCTGTCGCTGCCGAGGATGCCGAATCGCTGGTGCTGGTCCGGCCCTTGCCTTGCCGTGGCCTCAGCAAGCAAGCCACTCTGACCCGCTCGCCCATCCGTCGCCCTCTGGCCCAGTCCATTCGCACGGATCGTCTGCTTTCCTCCTTCTGTCTGCACAACGTCCTCGGATCCCTGTCCGCCGACACTTCTCCCCTCCCGAGCCTCGAATACTCCCCCGACTCGCCCGTCTCCGCCGCACACATGTTCGAGTTCGTGCCCTTGGTCGATCAGATTGGCAACCTGCTCACCGACCTCACCAGCTCGGATTCCAATTCGAAGCGACGAGAGGCCGCCCGCAAGCTCGCCGAGCTCATCAAGAACAACGGCGGCGTCTCCATCATCTATGACTACGAAATCCTGCCCAACCTCAAGGGTGCTGCCGAGTACAAAAAGTCGGCTGCCGTCCGTGAGGGCGCCCTGCTGGCCTTCAACGCCATAGTCGAGTTGTGCGGCTACTCTATCCAGCCCTTTGTCATCGGCAAAGGTGTCGACGGCGACATTCTCTCCATCGTTCTGGATATGCATGCCGACAAGGAGGCCTCCGTCCGCCGCGCCGCTGATGATGCCATCAAGACGATCCTCGGCCAGGTCGTTGACGAGACCGTCCGGCTCTACTGGCCGACCCTGCTCGAGGTGCTCAAGAACGAGCGCTCCAAGTGGCAGACCAAGGAAGCGGCCCTCAAGCTCATTGGATCGCTTGCCAAAAAGTTCACCCAAATCACCAACGACTGCCTGCCATTGCTCGTTCCTGCTGTCTCCGAGGCCATGTGGGATACCAAGCCCGAGGTACCCGTTGTCCGCCTGCACGGCTGCCTGGCCGGCGCGGCTGTTGTTGCATCAGCGTCTTGGGCTCCTCCGGCCTCGACAGCGCACGCACCATGCTCTGCATTGTTCTGATGAATCTCGCTCTCCGACTTTGCGTCTCCCTCGTCCACTCCAGGTCTGCAAGGCTGCCCACACCGCCATGTCGGCCGTCTGCAACTGTCTCACCAACATCGACCTGACCCACCTCCTCCCTGACCTCGTCGGCTGCATCGCTCGCCCTGAAGAAGTCCCTGCCTGCATCGCCAAGCTGGCTGCCACCACCTTCGTCACCACCGTCGAGGGCCCCACACTGGCCATCATGACCCCGCTGCTGTCGCGAGCTCTGCAGGAGCGCAAGACCAGCATGCTCCGACAGACAGCCCTCATCATCGGCAACATGTGCAAGCTCGTCACCAACCCCGCCGATGCCCACCAGTTCCTCCCGGTCTTGCTCCCGGGTCTGGAGCGAGTCATTGAAGTTGCCGGCGACCCAGAGTTCCGCGAGGTCGCCACGAATGCCAAGGATACCCTGATCCGCGTCGGTGGAGGCGACCACCGCGAGGACCTTGACAAGAGCGAGGATGTAAGATCGATCCATACGCTGCGCTCCCCCGCCAGACTACCAGTCACTCACCCCAGCACCCTCGTTTGCTTTGAATTGATTGTATGCGTGCCTCGCTGACCCATCCCACCCCCTGCGATTCCGGCTCATGAACAGCTCGACGACGCCCCGGCTGGCATCTTCAAGAAGCTCCAGACCCTGCTTGGCCCCATGGTCGATGCCGAGCTCCTGTCCTTCCCGCCCTTCCAGCTCGTGCTGGAGCTTGTCTCGGCCGTGGCCTCCAACTTTGTCAAGGACTCGCAGTACACCCTCAAGACGTGGCTCAAGCACACGCCGCTCTTCCTGCAGGCGTATCTGACGGCCGAGCAGGCCGAATCCCTCGTCACCCAGCTCAACAACCTCCAAAAGTCCAAGCGTCGGGATGTCCAGATTGCCTCGGGCGACGATGCCGAGGGCGAGGAGCTTTGCAACTGCGACTTTAGCTTGGCCTACGGCGCCATGCTGCTCCTCAACCGCACCAACCTGCGATTGGTCCGTGGCCAGCGCTACGGCCTCTGTGGTCCCAACGGCGCCGGCAAGTCGACGCTGATGAAGGCCATTGCCAACGGCCAGCTCAACGGCTTCCCTTCGCCCGACGAGCTCCGCACCATCTACGTCGGCCACGACCTGCAGGCCTCCGAGGCCGATCTGCCTCCCGTTGACTTTGTCGCGGCCGACCCCAAGATCGCGGGTCAGTCGCGGGAAGAGATCCACCAGGTCCTGGTTTCCGTCGGATTCACTCCCGAACGCCTGCAGCTGCCCATCTCCAAGCTCTCTGGCGGCTGGAAGATGAAACTCGAGCTGGCCAGAGCCATGCTTATGAAGGCCGACATTCTTCTCCTGGACGAACCGACCAACCACCTCGACAAGGAGAATGTGGCCTGGCTGGAGAACTACCTCAACAGCCTCACGACCGTCACGAGCATGATCGTCTCGCACGACTCGGGCTTTTTGGACAATGTCGTGAGTACCTGAGCAGCATCCAGCGCATCGCTTGCGCTTTGGTCGTTGGATGGGTCGGATCAAGGCGACTGCTTCAGCGGTGTGGTGCTGGCGAGGCACGGTCATGCCGTTGGAGTGTCGCTATGGAGGCTGCTTTTGCGCTGTCCAACGCCCCCTCCTCAGATTCACTGATCGCTGCGTCCACTCACCTTGCTTTGTTATCGTCCAGTGCACCTACATCATCCATTACGAGCAGCTCAAGCTCAAGACATACAAGGGCAACTTGTCAGAGTTTGTCAAGATCAAGCCCGAGGCCAAGGCTTACTACGAGCTGGCTGCGACCCAGCTCAAGTACATCTTCCCCAAGCCCGGTGTCCTTGACGGCGTCAAGAACCCCAACAAGGCCGTGATTCGCATGGTTGGAATCAAATACAGCTACCCGAACACCAACCGACTGGCGCTCGACGATATCAACGTGGCATGCTCGCTGTCGTCGCGCATTGCCGTCATCGGCCCCAACGGCGCGGGCAAGTCGACGCTGATCAAAGTTCTCACGGGCGAGGCTGTCCCGCAGGAGGGAATCGTCTACAAGCACCCGACGTTGCGACTGGCCTACGTCGCCCAGCACGCCTTCCACCACGTCGAGCAGCACCTCGACAAGACTGCCAACGAATACATCCGCTGGCGCTTTGCCAATGGCGACGACAAGGAAGTGCTCGAGAAGGCCTCGCGCCAGATCAGCGACGAGGAGAAGGCCCTGATGAACCGCGAGATCAAGTTTGAGGACCAGTTGCGCCGCGTCGAGATGCTCATGGGCCGCCGCAAGTACAAGCGCACGTTTGAGTACGAGGTCAAGTGGGTTGGACTGAGACACAAGTACAACTCGTGGATCATGCGCGACCAGCTGCAGGAGTGGGGCTTTTCCAAGCTTCTCCAGGTGAGCCGCTGCATCTGAGCATCTGCCATGATTGCATTGGCCAAGACAGGTGTTTGCGCCAAGACGGGTGTTTGCATCATGATATCGCGCCTCTTGGCCGCTTGAACCTGCTCGGGTCGCAGTGTCCCTGACGCCTGATATCCCTGTCCCATGCCAGGCCTACGACGATCGCGAAGCCATGAACCCCGGTATCTACTACCGCCCCCTCACCTCGCCCATCGTCCAGAAGCATCTCCAGGACTTTGGCCTGGATCCCGAGTTCAGCACTCACGGTCTGATTCGGGGTCTCAGTGGCGGACAGAAGGTCAAGGTCGTGCTGGCAGCTGCCATGTGGAACAACCCGCACATGGTCGTGCTCGACGAGGTATGCTGCTCGAGCCAGATCGGCCACCGAGTTGATCCAAACCCCGAATGCGCAGCGATCTAACTGGACTGTGCGCTTGCTCTCACAGCCCACCAACTACCTCGATCGCGACTCGCTCGGTGCTCTCGCCCAGGCGATCCGTGAATACGCCGGCGGTGTGATCATGATCTCGCACAACTCCGAGTTCACTGGCGCCATTTGCACCGAAGTCTGGCATGTCGACAACGGCAAGGTGAGTCTTTGACAGGCATGCTTGCTGTGCTTCGACTGTTGCAGCGTCAAGTCTTGAACGTGGCCGTGTTGCTGGCCCTGGCGCTGCTGCTGACCGCGTTCAATGTTTCTAGATCACCATCCAAGGCAAGTCGAGCACTGTGACCTCCAAGGAAATCGAGGAGGGCCTTGAGGCCGTCAAGCTCGGCAAGGAGACCTCGAAGGACACCGATGTCGCCGGAGACGCGGCCACTTCTGCTGGTGCCCCCCAGGAGACGTCCTCCAAGGCCGGCTCTGCCTCTGCTTCGCCTGTCCCCGCCAAAAAGGCGGCGCCTCTCGGCATGGGCGGCAAGAAGCTGACCCGCAAGGAGCTTAAGGAACTCGAACGTCGCCGCCTCGTCGCCAGCTTCAAGGGCAAATCCCTCAGCAGTGACGAGGAAGAAATGGGCGAGGGGCGTGGCCTGCTCCCGGCCAACGGCAAGCTCGGCAACTTCTAAGCGCCCGTTGCCTGACCAGGCGGCAGCTGGTGGTCTATCGATGATTCGAAGCGGGAGTGAGGATGGGGAGAGGGCGCTGCTTTGCGAAAGCAGATGATGTCTCGCCGAGTCTTGTCCGTCGACTGTCCTGTCATTGCAAGCACCGACGGCCCCTGACCACACCACAACAGGGTTTCTGGTGCCGCAGACTCTCGCAGCCGATGCGAACTTGGCCGCCGTCGCAGCCGTTTGTCGGAGTTTTTGTTGTTAGGATTCAAGACGCGGGGGGGGGGTTTGGAGAGGGTGGGTGGCTTCATGTTGCTGGGGGAGATCGCCACTGGACGGCGTCTGCCTCTGGGGGTCCTTTGCTGGCCCACGCACTGTCTACACAATATAACCCTGATGCCAGGGGAACAGGACTGCTCTCGGCTTGCGGGCGCCGCATATGCCATCGCCGCATATGCCATCGTTGCGGATATCGCTGCCGATGTCGCTGCAGATTGACAATCCAGCTGTCCAGCCCTAACCCTGCGCGTCCACAGGCATCATGGGCCTGCGCCCCAGCCCTTGCCCGCGTGCTTTTTTTTCTTCGTCTGTCTGGGCTGCCGTCGATGCCGATCCAGATCTGCACATCCCCACAGAGACAACCTGCCGCAAAAGCCCACCCTGCATCGGCCCTTCCATCCTGCCGCGAGAGCCAGAGAGGCCGTGTCCCTGCCCGATTCCCTGACACCCTCGTCCTCTCTCACTCCCTCCCTTTCCTTCTTCGTTGCCTTCGTAAGTGAGCTGTATCTGCCATGCATCCAGATCGCCCCTCCCGCACATCCACGCCAATGTCCTCTCGATCCAGGACGGATCTGCATCCAAGTCCATGCCAGTGGCCGGTCCACGATTGTGTGCGATTGCGTGCGATTGTATGCGATTGTATGCGACTGCGTGCGACTGATGGCTACTGTAGACGCTTTCCAGCCACATGCATTGGCACTGTACCCCTGATTTCCCCCCCCCTTCTCGGTCTCGGATTGCTCATCCGGGCATTGTTTTTGTTTCTTCCTGATCCTGAACGCATCGTGCCGACGCAGGGGGCCCCAGCCGCAAGCGGGCGATCCATCCGAGCTTGCCAGACCTTGCATCCATAAGAGGGGAAGGCGGCGGCGGAGGATAATCTCGACGATCCCGCACCGCCATGAGGCCCTTCGTAATTCGACGATGGCTGGCTTCACCGCCCCTGTTATCCAGCAGCAGCAGCAGCAGCTGTTGCGTCGATCCAAAGCACATACTGGCCCTGCATGCATGTCGGCCAGCCACACATTCGCATCAAACCTATCCAGCCCACCTGTACCATCCGAACCACAACCACAACCACGGCCACGGCCACGGCCATGTTCCGTTACTTTCGCTTTCGCTGCTCGATCTCGGCCGAGCGCACTTTCACTCCCACGCTCACAGCAGGACTGCGGCCCACCCGATGGCGAGCCCCAATCCGCAGAACCACGCCGACTTCCGGAAACTGGAAGCCGAGCAGCCTCTGGAATCGTCGCACCCACACTCGGCTCAAGGTAAGCCCTCCATCAGCAGCACTGTCGTCGGCTCGGGATCGACCTGATTGCATCGACTCAATCTGCCTCTACATGCATGCGTTCATGCGGTCTTGCCTTCAAGTCGGGGGTCAAGCTTTGCCCTCCGTCTCGTGCTAACAGCATTCTGCCGCCAGATCCAGAGCCATCGACCACCAAAGTAGTCAGTTCACCAGCACAATCGCCGAATCCCATCCAGCCTGCCTCAGCGCCAGCGCATCTGCAGCCCAAGCAGGATGAGAAGCCCCGAGCGGCGTCGCAACACGAGGACACATACGAGAGCATCGACTATGCCTCCGAAGACAACGACGATATGATCGAAACCCTCATCTGGAAAGAGTCGCAGCCCCAATTGACGGGCACGTCTTCGTCCAGCGAGACTCTTGCCAGCCCGAAACCGTCCCAGGATGATAGCGACTCGCGCGAGGACTACATGTTCGATCTGCTGCTGTATCATGTCACTACCCTGTCTGGGTTTTCCAGGCGGTGGGAAGGCGAGCCGTCGCGCCAGCGCTTCCGTCGCTTCTACAAGGAGCTGCGATCAGATCCGCGTGGGCTGGCGATCCTCGGACGACTCAGCCAGGAGCAATTCACAGTGCTGCTCAAGTACTCAGAGATCCGCTCGGACGCTTCTGCCGAGGCCTTTGTCCGACTCGTGATTGCAGATATGCGGAGCCTCGGGCTCGTCGACGAGTATCTCTTCAGCACCGTGCTGATGAAGGCAAGACGGGGCTTGCCTGGGTCGACAGCCAAGATCGAGCAGTTTATCGAGGATTTCCACCAGAGCGGACTGGAGATCAGCCCCAGGATCTACGTTCTGTACCTGGAAACCGTGATCCGGGAGTTTGGGCCCAAGTATGCCATCAAGTGGCTCCGGGCGCACCCGGAGCGAGCGAGCCTGTTCGACCAGCGCACCGCCGACATGATGATCACCAATGGCCTTTGCCGCATCGGCGCCGTTCGGGATGTCGAGTCCATGGTCTCCAAGCTCCGGACGTCCCATGCCGACGACAGCTGGCTCGATCTCTATCTCGTGCGTGTCTACTCGACCGTGGGTGACTGGAAGACGACGGCGCGCTACTATCGCCGGTACGTCGACAGCGGCAACGTCCCACCCGTGTCGGTCTACCAGATCGTTTTGCAGATGCTCCTCAACGGAGATCTTCGCAACCGCTACCGAGGCGACATCCGCAGCCACACTCTGTCGCAGACCTTTTCCAGGCCAACGACGTCTGCTCGGAAGCGCAAGGACCCCAAGGACCCCAAAGAGTGGAAAGAGTCCAAGCACACGGCGCACGGCGATTCCCAGCCAAACACACCCGGCCTGGCCTCCGAGTCGAGCGAATCTTCGAAAGCCCGGAGCGACTACTCCCGCCGCCTGTCGCTCGAGGAAGAGGACGAGATGTACGAGCTTGGCGTCACTGTCTTCAAGGAGATGAAGACGCTCGGGGTCAAGCCCAACTCCAAGATCTACTGCATCTTCATGCAGTCCAACTTCCGGCGACAGCTATTCTCGCGCGTCGAGGATCTGTACACAGAGATGTGCAGCCTCGGGATCGAGCCCGATGCGCGAATCTACGGCATCCTTCTGCAAAGCCGGGCTGAAAGCGGTCGGCTGCAAGAGTTTGAGCAGATGATTGACCACCTTGATCGCGAAGGCATCGACATCGACATCCATCTCTACTGCATCATCATGGACGGGTACATCACCCTCAAGAGCTTTGACGGCGCCCTGTACTGGTTCGAGAAGCTGCGGAAGGAGCGGATAGCCCTGAACCTGGTCGGGTACACGGTCGCCATCCGGCTGATGTGTATGGTCGGCAACATGCGCATGGCCCTCGAGATAGCAAGCCAGATGGAGGCCGACGGCGTTATGCCCAACATTGTCACCTACAACACTCTGATCCAAGGCTACTGCGACTTTGGCGACATCCCTGCGGCCCACCGACTCTTGCAAAAGTTCCCCGAGTCGCTCAAGCCCTCGGTGACCACCTACAATATCCTGCTCCACGCCAACGCCAAGCGCCACCACTTTGACACCGTCAACAGCCTCTATTCGGAGATGCTCGACCGGGGCATCCAGCCAGACGTGTCGACCTACACGATCCTGATGCAGATCCAGGCCACGCTCGTCAACTCGAGCGGCGCCGTCAGCGTCTACGACGAGCTCGTCAAAGTCGGGCATCGGCCGAACATCACCACCTACCAGATCCTGATGAAGGCCTTTGCCAACTCGAGCAATGTCGAGCGTGCCATCGCGATTCTGGAAACGGCCCAAAAGGACATGCACGTCAACGACTCGGTCTCGCTGGGGATCCTCCAGAACGACCTTTTGAACACGCTACTCAAGCTCAACCAGCCCGACGAGGCGCTGAGGGCCTACCACCGCCTGAACCCCGGCGGGCCCAGCGGCCCGCTCTACGGCCGCATCACCCTCAACACCCTCGACATTCTGGTGCGGATCAGCGGCCAGCTCAAGGACCCGCTGGCGGCGCATCAGTGGGTGCGCGAGTCGGCGCGACTGGACATTGTCCTCGACACCCGCATCTACAACGCCCTCATGAAGGCCTACCTCACTGTCGGCAACACCCGCGGCTGCTTCAGTGCGTACAAAGAGATGAGCGACATGGGCATCCGCCCGGATGTCAGCACATATACCTTGCTCGTGACCGCCCGCGGCCAGAGCGACGGCCGTGACGGCCAGCGCAGCGTCTTTGCATCTGCGTCCCGGCCGGCCTCGGACAAGTCTCAGATGCCGCAGCGCCCACACGAGCGCCGCGACGGATCCAAGATCGGATCAAAGCCGGCACCGATGGGCAGCCAACACGGTCCAATGTCGGGAAACGACGAAGGCAGCAATGATGAAGCACCCAGACGAGAACTCGATGATTCTCTCAAGAAGTGGTATCGTCGCCAGAGGACGATCTCAAGTATGGTATCGAAGGAACTGTCAGAACGCAGAGCCAGCGTGTGAGCAGCGACAGAGCCCACCGCCAGCCCGCCCGATCGCCGCCCCCCTGGCATCCCGGCATCCTGGTATCCCTGCATCGCTCTGCTCGGGTCTGTCGCGCCGAGGGCGACGATCGCAACGGCAGCCAGCGGCATTTGCCCAACTGCTCCCATTCTCCGATGGGTCCGCAGTGTAGAACGAGCGAATGCCTGCCCGACTGCCCTTCCTACTCGAGCCACCGTACTTGACCATCATTGCTGCCTAATGTGCATCCACACACCGTATTCCCCCCCCCGCCGAACGGGACGTTTTCCTCCCAAGCGCCTTCCGGCAACCCAATCGCCGCTACTACTATTTTTTTTGAATGGAATACATACATACACGCATCCGCCATTCTTTGCAACGACCACAGCTCATCCCGGTGTGCCATTGGTGTGCCATGGGCATCCATTGGTGTACCATGGGCATCCATTGGCACCCATTGGCATCCATCGGCACCCATCGGCATCCATTGGCACCCATTGGCATCCATGGGCGATCCGGCTTCCCCATGCTTTCCGCTTTGCTGGGTCTGCTGCCGTTCTCCCGTGGGAATTGCCACAGTGTCTCGCAGTTCCCCGCTTTCCCGGGGGGTGTCTGTCGTGGGGCGGAATGCTTGGCCAACCCTGATTGAGTGCCGCTGCTTTCGACAACAGTTCTGCTGAGAAATCGCCCCGGTCGGCTTTCGCAGCATCGGCGATATCAAACCATCGGCCTCACTGCCTGCCCGCTCTGGACAGACAGTCTCAGCGCATCAAAAGAGCAGCCCATCGCCCTCGCCCCAGCCTGCCTTTGTCTTCTTTCCTGCGAGCTTGGCTCAGACGAGCAACCTCTCCTTCCCAATCGTCCTCCTTCCCGATGCCCCAGACATCCTCTGAGCAGACGCCGCTGTTGGCACCCCAGCAGGTATGTCGCTGTCGCCGTCGTTGCTGGACGATCACGGCGCCCGCTCCCTTCGGCTCCCTTCGGCTCCCTTCGGCTCCCTTTCGCTTCCGTTGGCCAGGGCCACCCACCTCCTGTCGATCGCCTCTGCTAATCCCCGATCCCTGGCACCGCTGTCCTCGACCACTTTGCTGGCGGTGGCATGCTGCTGTTCTTCCTCCTGGATCACCCAGAGCGTCCCCCACCATGCCGTCGACGTGCCGACCTACCGGGATGCTCACACCTCTGTCCCGAATCCATCTGTCGGCACACAGCGACCTGGCCGGGCCCCCCGGATCGTGGCCCTGGATCTGCTGCGGGGCCTGCTGATGATCTTTGAGTCGATCGATCGTAAGAATCGCTCCTTGCCGCAGGGGCGCTTGCATCCGAGCCGTCGTCTGTGGGTGGCTCGTGGATGCGTTGGGATCAGAATCACATCTCGCTCACGCTCTGTCCACACATGCTCGTCGGTGTTGATCCCAACCGCTGTTGATCCCGGCGCCATGATATGCAGACAGTCGTGAGGCCTTGACCGCCCTTCATCTTGGTAAGCCCAATCCCGCAGTCGACACTCCCACGGCCCTGGCAAGCTCTAACTGGCAAGATCTAACATCCCGTGCTGCTCGATTGCATCCTAAGCCCATGAACAGTGGTTCGAGGTCCCTCTCTATGGCACCAATGCCTACCACTTCCTGATGCGCTTCGTCACGGCCTTTTGCGCACCCGGCTTCATGATGACCATGGGTGTGAGCATCACACTCTTCACCGGCAGCCGCAAGCGGATCGGCTGGTCGGATGCCCGCATCCTTCAGCACTTTGCCATCCGCGGCTTCTTGCTGGCTCTGATCAACTTTTGGATGACGATGAGCTTCGTGGCTCCCTCGGGCAAGCCCCTCCTCTTGACGACCGTGCTCTTTGCCCTCGGCATCGACATGATCCTGGGTGCCATTGTGCTCCTGGCCGAGACCAGACTCACGAGCTATCTCTATCAACGGATCGAGAACTCGTCCCTGCCCCAGCACGACAAGGATCGCCATCAGTACCGTCTCCGACTGGCCTCGGTGCTGTTCTACCTGATCGCCGCCGTGATCCTGGCCGTTGTCATCACCGCCGTCACCCCGGTATACGATGGCGCCACGCCGCCAAAGGAGAGCGACTTTAGTTTCTGGTATCTGCTGTGGGTCCTGCCGTACACCGACATGATGGGCGATGGTGCTCGGATCGGAAGCGTCTACCCGCCGCTGGCTTGGCTCAGTGTTGTGCTCTGGGGTATCTTTGTCGGCAAGGTCATGACCGAGTTCAAGCTTGGATTCAACGACAACATCAAGTTCCACACGGTCTTGTCGGTGGTGCTCTTGGCCATCTTCTTCCCACTCCGAGCCCTTGGCGGCTTCGGAAACATCAACCCTGGCCTGGCCCACCAGCCCGGCGAGCTCCCCTGGGTAGCTTTCTTCAATCTGATCAAGTACCCTCCCGATGTGGCCTATCTGACCTGGAACTTGGGTGCAAACCACCTGTTCTTGGTGCTGTTCCTGCTCGCCACCAGTACCGAGGCTGCGGCCAACGCCCCTGGACCCTGGTCTCTCCGTGGCCTTGTCAGTCGGGTCGTTCCTTTGGACGCCTGGGAAACGATCAAGTCGCCCAACAATCCTGTGATGAGCTATGGCGTCTCGAGCTTCTTCTTCTACATCGGGCACTTCCAAGTGTTCTTCTTTGCCGCCTGGTGGATGAAGATATTCGGCATCGAGCCCTTTGCCCCGGGCCTGGAGTACTGGGTCGCTTGGGTCGCGGGCATGTGGCTCATGTTCCTCGGCTGCCGATGGTACGGCCAATTCAAGGCCAGCCAGCCCGCAGATTCGATCTTCCGCTTCTTCTAGCCCTGCCATATCATCGAGCATACCGGAAGCAGTGCCTGGCCTGTGTTTCCGAGGAAGGAAGACCCTGTGGTGTCATTTGACCGTCGCAATACACACCTTCTCGCTCGCAAACCGGTCTTTCGGAGACGACCTCCACGCAGCACCACAGTGGGCAGAGACAAGAGTGTTGATTGGCGGCGCCCTGAATCGGCTGCGACTTGCAGTGCAGAACCCCGCACGTCTCCCTGCAAGGAGGGGGAGGAAAATGGCGGGCTTGGCTGGGGCAATCCATGATAAGCCGATTGAAGCGGCCCACGTCGGCCACAGCCGATACTTTGCCTGCCTCAAGCCCAAACGGCGTTCCCATCGTCATCCCGTCAAGCCGCATCGTAACCATCACCCACGGACGGACTCAGAATGAGACTCACCACCTCAACCGTTCTCGTTTGTCTTTTGTTGGTTCTGGCCGGTGAGTGATGTGGCTGTCCAGCCAGCTCCGCCCCACAAACCCATTCCAACACCGACTCGATGAAACAGCTTACCCGTCCGGCTCGCGTGCAATTCCTCGCAGGCCCGCTCGCCGTCAGCGCCATCGTCCTGGTCGACAGCCGATGGATGGCAACGCAGCTTAACTCGGCGCAGTGGACGCTCCCGGCCGGCGCCAACTTCACCCAAGGCTTCATTGTCCAGCAATCAGGAACAGCACGCGTGAGTTACATGCGTCGAGGCTGGATGCTTGATATTCCGCGCCCAACCAGGCAAACATGGGCCACCTCGCGAGCGACTCGAGCGACTCGAGAACAGAGGAAACGGGGAGCCTCGGCTCTACTGTGCGATTTCCGCTCGAGCTGGAAGTGGCTCTGCTGACTGCCTTGACTCTAACCCCCGTGTGTCTCGCGCGCCCATCCAACTTGCAATTTTGGCCGCCGTGGCTCGGTATATCCAGTTCCTGAACATGCGGGTTGGTGTCTGGAGCCCCAGCACCTTCTCCATCGACATTAGCTTCTACACAGCAGCAGTCCCTCCGACACTGCTCTCAACGTGCTCGTATTCGAACCTGCAGTTTGGCAGCAGCAGCACTGCGGCAACAACCATTCCTCTGTGCCCCGGCTTGACTCTGACCGCCGGCCAAAGCATCACCCTTGTCCTCAGCAACCCGTCCAGCAACCTCAACTTCTGGGCTGTGCCATCGGTCCGCAGTCCCAGCTTTGTACCCGGGGTCGTTCCGGGTCCCAATGGCGGCACCACGAACATGATTTTCTGGATCGTGCAGTGAGGCCAGCATCAAGCCTCCACAATGCCAATGCGGCACTCACGTTCTCGCCAGGCTTGATGGAATTGGGCGCAGGATGCTTTTGCAAATCTCGACGCTTTTGTGAATTTCGGTGCTGTTCAAAGCAGACGACCCATACTGACTCAAACTACGATTTGCACACTGTGCATCCAAGGCTATACACTCTGCTGAATATAGCCACTACACAAAAGTCGCGACAGTACTCGTTTCATTGAATATACGCAGAGCGGCGGTGTGCTCGGTAACGATAGCGGTGCAGGCAGTGGCAGTAAATGCACCTGTTTGCGCTGTTATTTGGCTGGTGGTGACGACTCGGCGCCGTTTGGCTGGTGACGACTCGACACCGTTTGGCAGCCGAATTGACTCAACCGCATGGTCCGCACAAGTTTCCGGTGGTGCTCATGTCGTAAAGCATCTGTATTCAGCTCCAAACATCAACAGCAGCGCTCCTCTGCATCATTCAGACCGCGCTGCTTCTACCAGGCATGCATTGAGACGAAGTGCTTTCTTTCTATCGCCTGTGTCTCCAAAAACGTCTCGGGATCAGCGCGAATGGCGTCGACTGGAATCGCAGACGGCTCCTTGTGCGAACAGCAAGTACCACGGCCGAGCGACAGGCGACCGAGCTGCCGCTGCTCGAGACATCAAACCCAGCCACTCCAACGGGTCTTTGTTACAAACGACGCCCGACTCTACTCGGTCTCCTCGGCGACAGCTTCAGCAGGCGCCTCGCTTGCCGGAGCATCCACCGGCTCTTGCTCTTGCTCTTGCCCTTGCTCTTGCTCCGGCTCTGGCTCCGGCTCTGCCGCCGCTGCAGGCTCCTCTGTTCCACCGACAGCCACGTCTTCGATGTCATTTGTTTCTGAGATCACCTGTGCTGGCGCCGCTGCCTTCTGCGGGGCAGCCGATACTGTTGTGCTTTCGTACTTGAGTTCCTTTCGAATGGCATCAATGACCCCAGCGCAGGACATTTCCTTGCCGCTGACAGAATCGAATGCAAGCGCGATCCAGCGTTAGGTTCGGTTGGGCCGCTCCCGGCAGCAAGAGTGATGCACAGACACGACTGTGTGCTGTCGGATGTACCTCTGCAGCGCCTGGATAGCGCGGAATGTGTCGTCGACGGAGGTTTGATCAATGTCAGGATCCTTGTCGGCAAGGAACTGGAAGCATTCGGTGATGATATTGGCTGCGATCTTTCCGTTGTTGGCAAGCAGTTTGCATATCGACTCGATGGTGGCCGGGAGGGTCTGTGATGTCACGGTTTTTGTGAGCGCGAAACATCAGCGAAGGGCGGCCCAAGGTCAAGCACAGCACGAGCACAGCACAAGCATCACGGCATAGAATTCGGTGTAGCCCTTGGCATGGTTGGGCGTCAGTCGGGGCGGCATCATTCGAGGATCCGATACGAGGGACGATGCGAGGGACGATGCGCGCAGACGATGCCAAGGGAGCAGCAATGATAAAATGGAACATACTCCCGATGCTGAGGCGACCAATAGAAACCAAAACTTCAGCCACGGGATGCGGTCGCCTTGCCAGCCACCGACGCTGATGGAAGCAAAGCGGGATATATCAATCGAGGCTGCGCGACTCAGAGCAGGCACCAGCACAGGCAGCAGCGGGCAGGCGAGGAATGTGGGCTCGGTCGATGGGTGATGCGCAAGGCCCGTTCAATTGCCCGAGGGTGTGCACCACCAACACACGACAAGACATACGCAATGATCTCGTTCATCTGCATCTGCACGACCCCGTTGTCGTTGCAGGCGGCCTCGACCTCCTTCTTGCTCACAAGGGCTCGATCGGTGTGGGCAAACTGCAGCGGACAGTCATTCGAAAAGGGTTATCAACACGCGTCGGTTGCAACTGAGGGAGCGAGAAAATGCACACGCTCGACCCTGGAAGATGCGGGTCTGCATGGCTGTATCGAATGTGTGCTTGACGGAGGTATGCGCTAATGTGGATGGGCGTCGCTTTGGCCTGTGGTTGCCGATGGCAGGCGCCCGGTCACTCTGGCGACCAGGCAGCACGAGGCTCCGTCTCCATCAAGGCAACATACCTTTCCATAAAACGCCTCGAGCTGAAGGTCCGTCAGCTTCTTGCCGCTGCTCTGACTCTTCTGCTTTGCCAACCGGCCGAAATACTCGGCCGAACTCGCGATGATATCCGCAGGCTGGGTCTTGATGATGTGTTTGGCGTAGTTCTTGAGGATCTCGGGCAGATCAGGCGGGATCTTGATTTGCTCGGCGCAGTAGAGAGAGTCGTTCATTGCTGTAGCAGAGAAAGGAGGGGTGGCCGGCGGGAGCGCTGAGGTTTGTGGTGCAGTCTTATGCTTGCTCTCTTGTTCGCAAGACGTTCTGGCTTTGCTGAGAAGGTAAGTAATGTGGCAGTCGCGTCGGCTCTGGACTCGACGCCGTTTCTTGGTAAGTGCCAGTCGAGTCTGAGAGGAGAGGCCCTGCCGAAGCGGCTATGGAGCCGCACTTGGATTGCCGGGAGCACCAGCCGGCCCGAGCGGGGCCAGTGCATGTGATGGCAACCTCCGCCCAAAGAGGGAGACAATCCCAGGGCTGCATATCCCTGGCCAGACTCACGGCGAAGGAGGCTTGGCGAGAGTGATCGCAGGAAGCTCAAATGGCGATGGTCATTTTATTCTGTACCGTCTTGCTCGATGCATACCATTCCACATTGCACCGAGAATGGGACCGGGGTAGAAGAGTACTCAAAAGCGCCATCTGAGTGAGTATCATGGAAACAAACCAAACGCGCAGAAGCATCTGTTCAGTGAGCCAGAGCCACGATCGAAAGCGCAAGAGCCGCCAACAGCTCTGCGACAGCGATGGGGCGCCGGCCCGAGTCCGAGGTGGGTGGCTGCGTTGCAATCAAGTTGGTCTTGTTTCCGGACGCATTGCTCTGGGATGCCGAAGGCGGAGCCGGAGGCTGTTGGGAGGTGGAGGTGGCTACCTGGCGAATCTGGGCCGTGGCAATCAGCTGGTTGACGGGATCCACGGCAAAGATTCTCAGCTCTGTGAAGTCAGAGAACGAGGCTTGGGAGCCAGGCTGGCTTCGCAGGGTGAAGACTGGAGAGTCAAGGTTTCCGACTTGCTGGATAACCTGGTCGTCCGAGACAGTGATTGCGACGCTGGAGCCGGGAGAGCCGCCGTACCACAAGACTTGTCCTGGAGGCGAGCCATAGAATGTAAAATTGTGGACAACAAACTAGGGGAGAACAGGAGAACTGAACAGTCAGTGGTGTATGCCTGTCAAAGACACTGGTATGGGTCCCATATCACTTGCGTTTGAAGCACTATGCATCGTTCTAGTGCATTATCCCTCTGGCCTCGGTGTCTCATGATGAACCAATGTGCCGGCCAAAGCGCATGTCCACTTACCGTGCATCCTGTCAAGACTTGAACGTTACCATTGATAGTGATTGGGACGTTGGGGTTCGAGACCCAGGTTGTAGATTGCTGAACGAGCGGGGCATTCTGGATGATATCGGATGGTATTTGGTTGGGGTCGCAAACCGATGCAGCGACGCCGGTGAGGGATGCACCGAGGGCCAGGGCCGAGTAGAGAGCGAGCTTCATTTGTAGCAAAGCGATTCTGGTGGGATGAAAGGATTTGATTTGCGCTCGAGTGAGGGTCGGGACAGGCTGGAGGATGAGTCGGACTATTTATTCGTACAGGAGGGCTGTGCCCCCAGCGACGATCGAAAATCCATGGTAGAAATGGCTCCGCCGTGTGTGTACTCAACTTTGTTCATGCTGCTTGCAATGACTCTTTGCAATGACTCTTGCTCCTGCTCTTGTTTTGCTGAGCTTGCAGCACTGGACGAGTCGCCGCGAGCGCGGGAAGCTTCAAACCGCCAACGCCAATGCCAGCGAATCAAGCCCAATCGGGTGTGTTTGATTGCGTCCCGTCGGTGGGAGGAGTTGACGACGCTTCGAAGCAACCCACCAACTTTCCTCGTAGCAGAGTAGCCGTGGCCTCCCTCCTTCTGCAGCAACCCAGCGACAGCAACACAAGCTCCAGCTCGAGCGGCGCAGGACAGTCGACACAACCGAACGCAGTCATGGCTGCAAAACAGACATTTGGCTCGCCGCTTACTTCGGGACCCGAGCCTGACCTCAGGAAATGGGCCGAGCACAGTTTGGTTCTCCAGCAGCGGGGAAACCACATCCTCAACGCGCTTCACAGCGCCAAGCAGATCATTACCGACTTTGCAGCAAGCGGCGACACCAGCGAGGCATCCAAGGCGGCGACGGCAGGCACGCCCAAAATGCTTCTGTTCAGCGACCCGGCGATCAGCTCCATGGGCAAGCTGGCCATCAAAAAATGGGGCGACCAAGTGATGACGGATATGGCCAAGGTACTCACTGCTCCAGGTTCCCACGCCAGAGCATGCACTCCCCTGCCCGTTTTTCTTACGGCGCTTTGGTGCGGCATAGAACCCAGCGATGAAACTAATCTGCGCTCTCGAATCGAATCGAATTGAACAGGCCCCGGCATCGAGCCAGCTCCAGGCCTTGCATCGCGAGGTGATCCAGGAGCTATCGCCTTTCTACGAACTCGTCGCCAGCACCGCTGAGTTTGGCGAGACGGCCCTCACACTGATCAACCAGACCCTGAATCTCGTGGCGGTACTGTCGATTCTTTTGATTTCTTGGTTTCGCACGCTGACAGTGCGCTTCCTGGGTTTGCGCTGCCTCCCTCTGCCCTGAGTTGCTCCCGCACACATTCTTATCGCTGCCTCGACGCGCAATCTGCACTTTCAGATCGAAGGAAGTGCAGAAATATCGAACCAGCTACTGGAGCTCGTGCTGGTCTATTCATCCGTCATATATATGGTGTGCGGCTTTGGCCCTGAGCGCAAGTCTATTGCAGCGTGCTACGCTCGAGCGTACTCGTGTGCGAACGGAGGCACAGAGCCAAACTGGCCGAGGTAACCCCACCAATGCATAGCGTATCGGCATGGGGATGCGGTGTTGTGGCTCGTCCAAGTACTCTTCTGCGTCAAGTGCGTATCTCACAAGCTATATCTCACGCCGCATCACTAATCGCTGTGACCACAGAGTATACAAGTTTCTGGCCAGTTGCGAAAAGGGCCCGCTGTATCAGATCCAGGAGTCGCTGTCGCTGGTCTCGTCCAACCTGGCAGCCATGATCAGTCAGATGAAGGGCGAGGTAGAGTCGCGCATTTGCCGAACAGCCGAGGAGTTTCGAAAGTTTGGCGACCTCAGCATGACGCCGGAGAGCGATGGAATCAAAGCCGCTCCGCCGTCCGAGCAGGTATGTGTCGGTCCGTGGCCATGAGCGAGGGCCGGCCTCAGATGATCTCGCAACGAAAGGCGCCAAGCGCGGTTGAATGGCTTTGACGCTGTCGGTCGAGGGGAGTATGCCTCTCACTCACCAATTACTTGCCATTCATCTCTTACGCACTCAACGCCAACAGCACATCCACGGCCTGACGTTCATGGGCCGCAAATATGCCATCATAGTTGTGGGATGTCTGGCTTGCATGCCCGAGATCATCCCGCGGCAGCCGGCCTGTGCCGAGTTGCTCAAATCAGCGCTGAGTTTCGGCGCCTTTGTTCGACTGGTCCGCAACGAGGTAGCGTCGCGGCGTCGCTGCTTGCAAATGGGAGACATGAATGCGGCATTTGGTGCAGGCGGCCGTGGTGTTGACAGTCAAAGCGATTGTCGGAGTCGTTGTTTCGGCACATCCATGGCTCTGGACGAAGCGCCTCTGACATTCTGTTTTGTGGCGATATATCCCTGCGATAATTGACGTAGACACTCAACATCGCGGCCGAGTTTGAGCAGTCCGCCAAGCTCAACTCCAAAGTCGGCAAGCTCAAAGTCAATGTCACCGAGGTCCTCGCGGCCGGGGGTTCTTCGGCATCTGCAGGATACCACGCCTTCCATCGTGAGAGGCGGGAATATCTCCGAAATCAAATACAGCAGATGATCTATCTGAGCGATGACAAGCAGCTGTTCTGCTCCAAGTTTGAGGTTGGTGGGCGTTGGACGCTTCGATGCCGCACGCTGGGCCAGACACGGATTCGCAACACGGAGCTGCTGTCCGCCAGATTATGGAGAGTGCGGCGGTATGTCACAGGATGACTATAAGACTACCTCGAATGATGGCATGGGATTACTGTAGCACTAATCATCGCTGCGGCCGTTTGTCACGCATCATCGATTCACAATCTGCAGCTCATTTCAGGCGCCATTGGGTTTGCACGAGATGAGATTTTGTGGTACTTTGACCACTTTGACCGCGAAATAAACGAAAAAAAGAGATCAAAGAAGGAGGGCCGGACGCTCGACCTCAATGTCGTCACGTTGATTTCTCTGGTCAAGGAGCTATCCATCAAAGTAGCCAGCTATCGGACAGGTAAACACCGGCGGGCGTGAAGTGGACTGGACACCCGCCATGACTAAAGCAGCAAGGCTGATGGATTCAACCACGTTGGGCATCGGCAATCGGATATGTGATGCGCATTCATCTCGCTCCATGGATCGTGCTTTGCACTGACGACTCCTTTCCTGCCTTCGATTGATGTGTGTGTCTTGCCCGTCCCTATGCCCTTTCATCGGTGGGCCTCTCGACAGCTATCCAGCGGTATTTTTCCAACCAAATAGTGCAGTACCACATGCCTCGATCTCTCGCGCTCATCGAAGCGGCGCTCGGCAGCCACGAAATGCCCGAGACGGAGCTTTCGGTGAAGCTGCTAAGCGCCATACGGAATGCGATCCAACAGTTTGGGCCCGACAGCTTGGTGGAAATGGCCAAAACCGGTCGTTTGAAGGTATGCGATTGGATTCAGCCGATTCAAGTTGCGTTTCTTCAAACGGCGACTAATGCCTCGTCTTGCAAATCTGGATCATGGTCCTGCAGTCCCTCCGGATAGATTGGCTCCGGTTCCAGTTGGCGTTGATGCTCCCACAGTCTCTGGCCATTGTGCCAAACTGGACGGACCTGAGCAACGTCCTGTCAAACCTATGCGAGAAAACCAACTGGCTGGACGAATTTGACGCACAAATCGAAAAGCTCGCCAATCTGCGCGAGCTCTACTACTATCGAGCTGCCCTCGGCGAGCACATGCGCGACATTCTCGAGAACTCCGTCGAGCACATTCGGTTCCTGGGGCACGTTGGCGGACTCACCTCCGATTTCATGAGCAACATTTCTCAGTTCTGGACTGCCGAGGTAGGTGCATCCCGCACACATCTGCATACCGCCGGCATAGGACTGACGCATCTCTCGTACACGCGGCATAAATGATTGAAGAACAAGCAAATCGTGAGCGAGCTTGAGGGATACGCAAACGATATATGCTCTCAAATCGGGCAGAATGGCGCAGCCGCGGTCCATGATATCGGACAGCACTTTGCCGTGCTGTCTGGACAGGTGCGGATGCCAATTGTCGGTCATACAATCGAATACAAAGGCGCTGGCTGCGGGGCCCAGAGTCAGTCGCACTTCGCATCTGCTCACAGTTTGTATCTGATACTATTGGACTGCCACACGCAGGCAAGCCCAAATGGATCTCTTCGTTCGTCCATCTCCAAGTCGAAGAAGAGCCCGACCAAGAAGGGTGCTCTCGAAGAAAAGTATCTAAAGCCCGGTATGGAGAGCCACATGAAGCTGGACATGGATCCACTTATCCAACGGTAAGGTGATCCTTGATCGGAGACGACCGTATGAATGTTTGAGGCGTGGCGTGGTGCAAGTGTACACAGACAAACCGATGGCCATTCTTTGAGCGTGCGTTTGGGTCACCAACGCTCCATCCGGTTCAAGAATCCACACAGCCAAGCAAGCTGTTCAAAACGCAACCCTCGCTCTATCAAAGCTTCCAAAAGTGCAGATTCTGAGTGTCGAGTACCTTCCCGTGGAATATTTGATAGAGTACTTTGCCAACTACTTCAAAACGTAAGTAGGGCGCGAGCCAGTGCAGCATGATGATTCGAATGGAGCGGGGGCGGGAGCTGGTCCGCGTGCAGCATGGGCTGATATAGTGCATACGCTCTGTTCAAGGTATGTGAACACGGACCTCGTCAGGCCACAAGAGTCGGCAGCATCCAGTGTCCCGGCAAGCAACATTGAGGATCTGATCGCAAAGGAGGTGAAGCGACCCAGTGTGGCACTGGCAGAGCTCAAGGGATATGTGTCAGGAATCGCGACGCTGAATGGGCTCGGTGAGTTGCGCAAGTGTTACCGGCGGCCTGATTGAAATGAAGGGTATTGTACTGGAAGTGGCAGCTAGATTGGAAGTGGCGATCCGACTGATACTGGCAGTCGCTCAACGGAACTGGTTGTGCCCTGTCGAGTGCAAGCAATCCAAATGCTCATCGAGCCCTGCCCGACAGTTTCAGCGAACCTGACATCGATCCTCAAGGACGTGCTGGTGGCCCAAACAGACAAGCAGCTGTGAGTTCAATACTGCGGCTTTGGCAAGGGCTCCGTAACTCATTGCGTTGGGGGGGGGCCGTTTTCCATGCTCACGAATCTTCCTTCTCAGGTGCAATTCGTTTATGGATACCCTGGGTGACTCGACTGGCAAGGACAAGGCCGTGAGGCAGCGACGAGCGACCACTGATCCTCCTCCGCTGGCGGTATCATATGTGAGCTGGCACGTATCGCAATACCTTGCCGAGCTAATCTTCGGAAAGGAGAAACGCCGATTCACAGTCGCGGCTCATGAAGGCGATGGTGTAGACAAACTGTCGCCTCAATGATGTTCATGCATGCAGATCAAGATGCGACTCGTCCCTAGAAACCCAACTCATCTGTCGCACCTATAATACTGACACGTCCATCTTCAGGTATACGGAGTTGCTTACATTTCAAGTTCTGAACAACACGGCCATCTATTCAAACTCGAGACGGGCATTCATTAGCCGAACAACGGCCCCGTGGCAGCTGGAGGAATTCACCGACACCAACGGTACCGATCGTCCTTGTCCATCGCAAGCATGAGTGGGCACTGGAGCGATGCGCCGCTGGCAAAGTGGACAGCAACGAGCCTGCACAGGCCACACGAGCATGTGCATCCGTCCTCATACTTGTTGCGATTCGTGGACACCTTTGCAGAACTCGAGGCGTTGTGTAGACTCATCGGTGCACAAGGCATCCAGTTCATGATGGAGCGTCTAAACGGTGCCCTGAATCATCTGTCGTCGTACGTCAAGGTGAGCACCGACTGGATTCCATGCTGGGTCAAACATTTGCATCGAGGCGTCGTCACTATCGCCGGATCCAGCGCATAGTCGCACTGACCACATGGCCCGTGATGCAGGATGCGATTGCCCAAAACTCGGATATGCTCGAGAAGCTTCGCGATTGCTGGAACGACGACCCAAAGATATTCGAAGCGCTGAAGAAAACAAAGGGTGAGATTCCAGAGAAGCCAAGCTGGACTCTGAAGGCGACTGAGCCTCGATTGCCCATGCAACAAACAGCACTGCTAACGATCATATGTCGTGCTTGCCCCAGGCGCCAAAGAACATCTCTCCAAATCGATTCTTCTTGGCATGTTGATGGAGTTTCGAGCCTTGTTGGCGCAAGCATGTTTGTCTGTGAGTCATCGATAGTTCATAGGTCAGGGGGAAGTTGAGAAGTCCCTGAGCAATGCCGCCGGAGAGAGTACAGTTGGGCGAAGTCGCATAACGACGGCGTTTGAGATGCGATTGCGTTTGTCGGCAGGGCACAGACGATATGGATACTTGTGCTGATTTGCATCATCCCAGGTGTTTGACGAAAGTCATCCGGACATCGCGCAGCTCGTCACGGCCATCCACAGCTCGTATCCGCCCAACTACAACCGAGACTCGCTCTACACGGTGAGCGCCCCCCTTCGCCATCGGCAGTTGCAAGTGGCGGAATGATCAATCGGCCATGCCCAGCATCGAGTCGGTGGGCTTGGTGGCGTGCTTTTGACTGAAACCTACCATCGCATGCGACTGTCCACACACCGCCGGACAGAACATGGACGCTGCGGCCAACCAGATCGGCTTGCTGGACTCCATCGACCAGGGCATGATTCAGTGCCTGAAGCCGCTTTGTGGTGAGCGTCTTGGCGCTCCTCCGACCGAGCCGCTTGATGCAACTGTCTGGTCGGCTTGCATGCTCACCTGCTGTCCACGGCTCCTTCTGATTGACCCCTTGTCATTCCAAACGCAGACAAGGCAACAACCGACGGCCCCATCTGGAACCTGCTTCCGTCCTTCTTCATGTATTTGTTCTGGAACCTGACACTTGACGAAAACTCGAGCTACAATTCGGTGCTTGACGGTATGGCCCATCGATCTCGCTCGCGCTTGGAAAGCGAGTCAGGGATGACCCTGTCTTTGCTCAAGCAGACAAAGCATACACCGGCCTTAGAGCTATCGACCCCACGTTAATGCAACCGCGGTTGCTGACTATTGCCGCTCCTGCGATCCCACATGCGCATCCGCCGCCACCACAACACACGTGTGTGCTTGCAGCCCTGGAAAATAACGGCCACTGCCTGAAAACGGTCTTTCTCAACCTATCGACCTGCACCCAAATGCTTCTGATGAAGGGTCCATCCGAGAGAATCCGCAGTCTCCACCGCGAGTTTCTGGAGGTAATGCCGCTGCTCCATTTGCGGTCGTCGATGGTGATGTCGATGTCGATGACGAGGGTGATGTTGATGGCGAGGGTGGTATTTCCCACGGCTCAGATGACCTCGACGCTGTTGATGCGCATCAAGCCCAAGCCGAACGACAAGGAATACAAAAACATCGATCCTGTCCTGATGCTCCTCAAACAGGTGCGATGACGGAATGCCTCTGCGCGCTCCCCTTGCGATCTGGTTGCATCTTCCCGGCCGATCAACATTCCGTTGCTCCTACTGATCCCATGCCTTTGTTTCTTGACCGCTGTTCTAGACGGCGCGGGATTCCAAGTTCGTGTCCAGAGCGCAGCTTGAAAGCATCATTCCCCATCCGCTGCTGCAGCTGGTCACGAATGAGCTGTATCGCCGCAAGAACGGCAATGGCGGTACTATCGGCAGGGTTGGCGGACTTGGAAGCGGCAATGCCCTCGATGACGATTAGAGAATCAGAAACGGCTCGAGAGCGACATGTGAATGAGCCGCTATTCTAAACTACATGCAATGTAGCAACGAAACGATAGACCCGGATCCGCGGGGTCAACGAACGGCACCGTTACTCAGGTGCAAGCGAACTAGTCAGACTTTGCATACTGGGTGTGCTCTCCAGCTCCCTTTTTGCTTCGGGTTGATATGTAAACGGGCATTTGTTTCATCGTGCGAATCGTGCCCCGAATGGTATCATTGGGAAGCCAAAACCCCAGAATCCAGCACCGCGAACGCAGACGAATCGAGCAAATCGAAACCACACGACGGACAAGCACCTCCAACCAAGAAAATGAGGACCAGATGAGCCAATGATGACGGAAGAGCGGGAGAGCGAAAGGAAGGGACGGGAGGCACCAAATGAGGGAGATGAGGCCGTGAATGGTTCGAGATTGACTGAACGAAAGGCAGGGAATGTGTCGACCAGACCAGGGTCTTGTTCCTTCAGCTGAGCAGGGCCTATGATTTTGACGAAGACGTTGCCTTGGATATCATGAGGCCGATGGCGAACAGGAACACGATTGTGAGCAGGAACACGGCGAGGAAAAACGAGCGGTTGTTGGGGGCCGTTACGACGGCCTTCATGCGGTTGAAAGACTGCTTGACTTGGGTGAGATTGGATTCGATGCCCGAGCCCTACAGTACAGGAGCGTGAGCAAACGGGTGGTGCATTGAACGACGAGCAGACAAGAGGGCGAAGGCAGCGGGCAAAGCTGAGAGGCCGTTGGTGCAATCGGCGACGGATCGACAACAGCAATCCCCGTGTTCAAGCTTGCGGTCTCAGTGCGATACGATGGAAGCAGCCTGAGCACGGCTTACAATGCTGGAAAGTAAGCTGGGATGGTCGGGAACCGCATTTGGGTGAGCGGCGCTCGTTTATACAGGATAGAGCAGCAGACGGCCCGACGAAGCCAGCGGCACTCGAGACACATTAACGGCACAGCGACCGGGCCGAATCGAAGCGCACCTGTCCTGTCGATTCATTTCGTCGTGAATGTCAATGGTAACCTGCAGCAGCGATATTCAGAGAGTCAGGAGCACGAATGGCACCGGGTCCGGGGCTGCTGTCGAGGATGTGCTTCCAGGGCATGCAGTCCAAAGCTCATATCGAGGGCGTGGAGTGCGCCGGTTGCAACTTGGAGGGAAAGGCGCTATCTCAGGCTGTGTCGAAAGTGCAGAGGAGGGGGGAGAGGATCGAAAAAAGGAGCCGTACCCCTCTCAAGGCCGAGATTTGTCCAAAGAGCCGATTTACGCTGGCATCGTTATCCGATTCGAGCAGCGAGAGCTGCTGTTCTTCCTCGAGGGCACGCTGACGGTCGGCCGCGGAGCCGCTTCCAGATCTCCAGGCGCAAGCGATTTGCCGAGCGAGCAAGTGGAAAACAAGGGTGTTGATGAACGAGGGTTAGCTCACAGCCGGCGATGGAGCGAGGACAGATGGGATGTACTGGAGGCATCGAAGGACGGGGACTGCAAGTCGGGATTGAGCAAATCGACAAGGCCGTGAGCAGAGAAGGCGGTATCGCACAGATGATCCTCACCTGAACGCCATGAATGAAGAGGAAGGAGATCAGCCTGTGGTGTGGAGCTATCGGCAACTGAACAGCAGATGTGATGCAGTAGCGATGCGATGGCGATGGCGATGCGATGGCGATGGCGATGGGGGCGAGAGTGAAGCGATGTGCTGGAAGCAGCCAGACGGCAAGACAACCAACGAACGCGGTGGCAGTGCCCTTCCAGGGATTTGTGCAAGGGCCAATCGGCCATTGGGCTGGAGAAAAGGAGATGCGCTCACACCCAAGAAGATCCAGGACTGCCAACCATGGTGCGTCGGCCGGCCGTCCATCGTGTGAAGCGATTCATATATTCAAAGCCGAGCCACATGTGCTCGGACACAGTGCCAAGCGACGATTCTCAAGGCGAACCAACGGCAGCCCTGCTCATCCTGCGGTGTTCTGGGACTATCGTGTGCCTGAATCGATATCTGTGACGAAGGCCATTTGCTCATGGCCAGTCCCCGCCTCCTTGACATCCCACATCCGCACCCATTCATTCATTCATTCATTCATTCATTCATTCATTCATTTCGACAATCCTGTTATATTCATTTTCTCAATTCTTTTCTGATTTTTTTTTTTTGTTGTTGTTGTTTTTGTTGTTTTGTTGTTTTTTGTTTCTATACATGCGATGATGGCAAGAGGAGCGAACGGCGAGCGGACAAGGAGAGAGGGGCGGTAGCGCACCGTTAAAGATTTGCCGCAGCAATCTGCCAAAAGGAAGCAGCAGCGACGAGCGCGCCGGAAAGAAACATGAAAAATACCCAGAGCCACGAGGGGATGGGGGCGAGAGGAATGGCAGCCCGTTTGTTTGACTGAAGCTGCATACAAAAACATTGCCAAAGGTCCGACAAGGTTGCGGAGCCGGGGTTGCAGAGAGACGATGGGCCATAGGTTGAGTGGATATGCACAGAGTAACTCCAAAAAAACTGATAATAGGGAGCGAAAAGTACAAGAGAGGAAGAGGATGGCATTACCACCACCACTGCCCACCGGGGGGAGGAGAAGTTGGGCCAGACAAAGATTGGCCCGAGGTGCAAGAGGCAATGATGAGGAGCGGTGAAAACCACACTTGCGACATGGGAAGGCAGGGTGGCAGATATCAAGGTCCTCATGGAGAAGAAGGGAGTCGACCGCGGACAGAGGAGCGCAGGGATGATGCTCTTGAGAGCAGGACTGGAGGGCACTGGCAAAGCGTCCACGATGGGAGGGGACACCGACAGTACAACAGAAACGGGCAGCGAAGCAACATCGAAACGATCGCGAGGGCGACGACTGCGAAAAAACAGAAAGCGAGAGAGACGAGCAGACAGCGAGCGGTGACGCGGAGTTGGAGAGCCGAGGGGCTGGGAAAGCCGGAGGACTCAAATCGCATGTCGCACGCGACGAAAGCATAAAAAATGTGTGGAGTGGGGGGGGGGTACAGCTTGGAGGACGAGAGGGAGAGAGAGAGAGAAAGCAAGCAGCTAACGGAGTACAGAGCGAAAGCGGGAGCAGCGCGGACCAGAAGCGCCGGGGCCGCAACCCATACGATCGAGGGAATAAATAACGACGAGAGGAAGCAGGGCTGATTGTGGATCATGCGAGAGACAGCAGCATCCACCAGCCGGGATCCTGGTACAAATACAGAGGGGGGGGTCACATTCAGGGCACCGGGAGGGGGCCTGAGCAAGCTCAGAGTCAAAAACAGAGATGCACCAAATTCAACGGCACGCTCAGAAACACCCATAATCAAGGCATCGACAGTGGTTCGAAGCGCGTTCTAAATAAGCAGACAAAAAGGAAAAGGAAAGAATGAAAGAAACCAACTGGCAGAGCAGATGCATTGTCGATCGAACAACGAGGGAGCGCGGAGTCGATTGTACCTGCATCTGTCTGCACCGCAACTCGCGCTTGGCTTGCGGGTCAAACCACCGGGGCCGAAGCGAACAAGCCAGAGAGGAAACGACGGGCGAGTCGACGCGGGGGACTTGGGGAAGACAGAGACTCTTCGCCAGAGGAGCGGGAGCGGGAGTGTTGCGGCATTAGCGCGCCTCGTACTTTTCCAGCACAGCCTCCAGCTCGTCGAGATCGACGTCGTCGGCGTCAAGACGCATGACTTCCGAGTAGAAAGCCTTGAGGGAGTCGCCGACCAGGATGGAGCTGCGTTGCGAGACGGTATTCGAGAGCTCTGGAGCACGAGGACCCGCAAAGTCAGCGGCGCTCTTGAGGGCGTGCTGGAAGGAGGTCTGTCCAGCATTCGCGCTCGAGGCCTGGGGCCTGGGCAGCTTGGAGTCGGTGCGCTTGATGACCATGGAGCTGGCACGCTTGGTCACAGGTCTTGGCGGACGCAGCCGCGGGATAGGCAGCTGCGGGCCCTTGGAAGTGCTTGGGCTGCCTGAGCTCTTGAAGAAGGACTGGAAGGGCACGAGGATGCGCGGCGACGATGCCGAGTTTGGGGATGTGGGTGAGGCAAGCGGCGAGGGCGAGGACGTGGGCGAGGTGTTCTTGTTGCGAATGTGGATGCTCAGGGACGGATAGCGGCGGGAGGACGGTGGGGACGGCTGCTCAGGCGAAACCGATGGGGAGGGCGGGGGCTTGAGCCATGTGTTCTTGGCGAAGGATTTTGATGACTTTGGCGAGGCCGGCGGGGACGGCGAGGGCGGAGGAACCAGCGACTCGACGCTGGCGAGGTTGCTGGGCTGGCGTAGATTGCGAAGGGGAGACTTTGACTGCGAATGAAGCGAGTTGGAGCTTGGACGTTTGAGGGCCCATAGCAGGTTGTGGGCGCGTTTGAGGAAGTTGTGGGAGGAGGAGGAGGCCGAGGAGGTCGAGTGCAGCGACGGAGAAGGGGACGCCTTCCAGAGGCTGGAGCGGCGACGCAGGGACGAGGAAGGGTCCTGGGAAGCGTCTGTCATTGCGATGCAGACGAGGAAGGAGGAATTGGCAAGGAGAAGGACTTGGGGAAGCGGGTTTGGGAAAAGGACTCGGGAAGAGTGTGGATTTGGTGATTGCGGGAGCCGGGTTGCTGGGAATGCAACAGGTAACCAAGGAGCTGTGACGACAGAGGGACCGATGCGGCGATGGCAGACCAGGGACGACGCAGGACAGACCGGGGGCAGGCAGGGTCGTTGGGGGGGGGATCAGTGCGTCTGGAGGAGCAATGTTCGCGACGAGCAGATATGAGAACCAAAGGCCGAAACGGGGCCGGCGGAAACGGAAGGACGGATTTTGGGTAGCGAGGGCGAGACCAGGCTCGGTCTGGGGCGAGAGCGGGCGAGGGCGGCCGCCAGCCAATAAATAGGCGCTTGGCGAGGCGCCCGCGCAGCGAGAGCGACAAGGGTGGTGGGGGAGCAATGTGCGTTGTTGCTGTGTGAGCTGTGTGGTGGGTGACGTTGATTGGGTGTGGGACTGGGCGTGGGACAGCATGTGCACAGTCGATCCAGCTGTCGGCCGCACTGTTCTGTGGGCCATTGGCTCTGCGGGGCCGCTCCCGACCAAGCTGTCCCACGGGCTTGTGCGCCAGAACCATTTTCTGTGCGGCTGTTGTGCGACTCTGCCGTCCAATCAGCGCGCATGCCGCAGCCGCGCCTTGTATTGCTCAGCCAGCCAATCCCGACGCGAGACACAGAGCCGCAGCACGCCGGTTCGAGCCCCCGTCGATCCGGCTGCAGACGAGAAGGCGGCGGCCCGTGCGCAGCAGCGGCGCGGGCGCGGCGAGGGCAGAGAAAAAAGGAAAGGGCGTGGGCGGCATGGGCCGCAGCGAGGGGGCGTCTGGCCGCTGTGATGTGATGTAGTGTGATGTGATGTGATGTGATGTGATGTGATGTGATGTGATGATGTGATGCGATGTTCTGTCCTGGTCGACAGCCAAGAGCAGCACGTTCGCGAGTGCGTGGTGCTGCGCATGGGAGCCAGCTCAAGCGCACCCGATCCAGCCGGCCAGCTGCTGGCTAGCCTGGCCCCGTGCACCCAACCCCGCGGCGGCGGAGCACAGCGTGCGCCACACCCACTGGGCGGAATAACGCTGCCGCAGCACGCGCCGATTGGCTGCACCAGACAAGGAAAACGGAAAAGACGGCGCGCCAAGGGTGCGATTCCGGTGGCGCAAGGGATGACGTAAGTGGCGGTGAGCGGATGCGCAGCGGAGTGGCGGACGGCTGTGCGCGTGTGACAGAGTTGCAGTGTGCTGCATTGTATTGCAGTGGCACGGTCCCACCGCCGCACAGACGCGCGCGTGCCACACGTACACAGACAGTACACCCGCGGCACGAGACTCCCTGCGCCGCCGCGCCGCCGTGTGACCCTGTGCGGCCCTGTGCCGCGCGGCTGGCCCTTGCCTGCGACCCGACCTTGTGTGGCGGTCGCTGTGTGCCGTGGGCCGGCGCGTTGTCCCCGGCGCACTCGCTGCCGGACGCTGCCACACCCCGGCCACACCCGTCGCGGCTGCCCCACTGTTCCACCTGCCCATTGCAGATCGCAGGCGATTGATATCAGGCAAAGCGCTCCTGGGGGTGTGGGTGGAGGACGAGTGTATCGATATGGCATCGATATGGCATCGATGTGTGCGTCGAATAGACATCAGACCGACATCAGAGCGACATCAGACCGACATTAGCATCGCCAGACATCCCAGCCATCCCCAAGCCCACACGAAACACCCGCACGATTGCGCAATCTGCAGGATCGCACAGTCTCGGGTCCGCAGCGCACAAGCCCGTGGCGCCCCAGTGGCGGCTCTTGCGGGCACCCAGCCGCCACGCCGTCCTCACACGGCCCCGGCGCCAGGACCCCACGGTTCCTCCCTGGGTGGCTGGCGGTGGGTTTCTGCTGCGGGTGAAGGCTGTCTGCGCCGGTGGAGGGGCCTGGCGCTGATGCAGTGGGCGACTCGGCGACCGATGGATATCTGCTTTCGACAAGTGCACTATCTGCCTGAACAAGCACTGGTGTATGTGCACTTGACGAAACAGCACCCCCCGTCTCCAATGCACCAGCGAAACGTGAGCCTCCCCACCGGCCGGGCCGTCTCGCATGCCCAAGCGCATGCACATGTGCCTGTTTTGGTTGGGTTGTGTTTGGTTTGCTCTGGCTGCGGTGGCCGTCTCGAGTTGCATACCCGTCCATCTCGAATCGCATGCCTCGGCCATACCAGTTGGCCATCACCAGCCCGCCAGACCAGTCGGCCAGACCAGTACCGGCCCTCTCCGAGCACCGCATCTCTTTCCTTCCTTCGAAACCGCCGCTCTTCGCCCTCAAATACCATACCACCACCACCACCGCGCGGCTCGCCGCTCTGTCCGTCTGTGGCGGCCTCTCGGCGCTCCGTTGCTCTCGGCGCCCGCCGTGGCTCGTCCTGGCTCTTTCCCGTTTGCCTGCCAGCATTGCCCTGCCGCCTCTTGTCGGCTGCTCCCCCCTCCTCCTGTGGCGGCGGCCTTTGCCGGAGCCAGTTGCCACCGAGCAAGCGCCCTTGCTGGTGCTTGTGGCGGCCCGTGGCAGCCGGATGGACTGCGACCGCCGGCTGCCCTTGCTGGGCCTTGCTGGACCTTGCTCGGCCTTGCTCGCCCGTGCCTGTCCTTGCCGGCCGGCCTCTGCCACTGCATTCCCCTCCACCAGAGCACGCCGCTCTTAATCTTTGTCAGCTCTGTGACCTCTGTAGCCTCGTCGCCCTTGTCGCCGCCCTCCCCCTTCCTGCTCGTCTGCCCTTTGGCCGCTCTTGTCGGCAAGTCCCATCCGCCTTGATGTTTCCCACACCCGCGTCCGTCCGCGTCTCGGCTCAGCTGCAGAGTGGCCTTGGCGCTCCCACACCCGAATTAGACCGCGCTCGCTATACACCAACGCCGCCAACACAACTTTTTGTCCCCTTCTTCGATTCCAGCCGCGGCCATTCTTCTGTCCCGGCTGCTGCCATTGCTGCTCGTTGTGTGGCTGCTGCTGTTGGCGCTCGTGCAGGTCGTTAGCCAATATAGCCGCCGCCCTTTCGGATCTTTTGACTGCATCGTGAGCTTATCCGAGCTCGGATTTGCTGTCGCTGCACTCGCACTTGCACTCGCACTTGCATTCACTTGCACTCGCTTGCATTCACTTGCATTCACTTGCATTCGCCCGCATCGCTTGCTGTTGCGTGTTCCCCCTCCGGCCAGGGCGCTGTTTCAGCTTGCCATCCCCCACCCCGTATTCCTGACCCGCCTCGCTGCACTTGGCCCTGCAGGTCAAATTCCTTGGTCTCGTCCTTTTTTCCCATTCGTACTCTCTTACTCGTCTTCTCCCCCCCCCAAGCACAGCAACGTGGTCCTGGGCCTCCTCCCTTCCTCATCTTGCGGCTCGTCTCCCCACCAGTCCGCCATTCCACGACCTCGTCTGTCCTGTTCACATCGTCTTCTCCTGGGCCTTTCCCATCTCACGGCCCTCGACGAGCCCCTCTCCCATCCCACAACTCCCGGACATCTGATCCTCCCGCTCCTCATCGTAGCCCTCTCTCTCAATGGTCTCGATCCATCAACTTCTCTCACCCGAGGAGGCCCCGCCCACCGTCACGGCCAAGCCTGCGAGCTCGGTTGCCTCTGGCTCTGCTCCCGGTACTGCCGGTGCCAGCACCGATGCTGTCCATCACCACTACTCTCTGCCGCCGCCTCCCTCACCAATCTTCACAGCCTTGCCCTCGGCGACACACACTCCTGAGCCTCATACCTCGACGGCGCTCTCGCCGCTGTCCTTCAACGACACCAGCAGCCACACCGGCAGCTTCCATCTGTCCACCACCACCGCCTCATCGCCTGCCATGGGCACCCGTTCCGGCCCCGCCGATCGCCTGAGCAGGGCTGAGACCTTCCCGAGATGCAACCTCGAGCGCGGCCCGATGGAGTACGAGTTCCAACCCTCGGCACACTCGCCTGTTCGAGTCCAGCCCAAGGCCGAGACCTTTCCGCGCATGAACAATGCCTACCGCCCGGCTTCGTCCATCTACGAGCTTCGTCCCCCCTCGCCGCTGTCGATTCCGTCGCCTCCGAGTTACCAGTCGCCCGTCCCCCATCTCCGGGACGTCACCGACCGGTTTTCCGAATCGCTCCATCTCGGCCGATCCCTCCCGCCGCCGTCGCTGCCGCCCATCCGTCCGCACGGCAACAGCGACCTGTCGCGGTCTTCTTCTCCGGCCGATCCCCGCCTGCATGCCGAGTCGTACCCGTCGGTCCCGTCGCAGTTCGTTCCCGACGATGCCCACCATTACTCGCGCTTTGTCTTGCCTCATCCGTCGTCACTGCCGACTCACCATCCAACCTCCCGCTCCGTCCCCGATGTCTCGGCTGCCAGCCCTTCGGCCATGTTCCCGCCATCTTCGCATCCGTCGTCGCATCCGTCGTCGCATCCGTCGTCGCCGCTGGCCAGGGACCCCGAGTATCCTTCTTCCCAGTTCCCGGCCGAAGTCTCCTATCCGGCCTTGCCCAGGAAGCGGGCCAGCCAGATCTACGCCACACCGCCACAGCCACCGCCGCCACAGCCACATCCCGACCCGTCCCATGTTCATCACCACCAGCATCCCCGGTCGCACTTTTCGCCGTATCCGCCTCCCTCGGCGCTTCCTGCTCACGGCAGCTACACCCAGAGTTCCGCGCACCATGCTCCAAGCCCAAGCAGCACGCACGGACTCCCGCCGCTGATCATTGCTCGACACCACGACTCGGCCTCCGCTGGTACCTCTGGCGCTTCTCCGTACGATCAATCCCCCCATCACCCCCATCAACACCCGTCAGCGCACCCGCACCACCACCACGGCAGCCATCACCACCATCACCACCACCCCGAGTTGTCCCATCCTGGCTTGGCCAGCTTCCATCTGAGCCAATCCCGAACCCGCCACCACCCGTACCTGGGGGCGCTTTCACCCGGAGGCCATGCCCACCCGAGCTCGCCTTCGTACGAGACCCTGGCCAGGGCGTCGGCATCAACCGTTACTTCTCCCATCGGCGCGACCCTGCCGCGCGACGCAGGCTCGCTCCGATCGCCGGGCTACCAATCTCCAAGCGATTCGTACTTCCCGACCCTGGGCCGCTACACCAGCAGCACCACCGCCACCACCCCGACCGGCACTCCAAACAACAGCAACCCGCCCTCGCGCACCACCTCGGAAGCTGGCGAGCATGAACATGAGCACGAGCACGAGCACGAGCACGAGCATGAACATGGCTACGACCATTCCGAGTCCGAGGACAGTCCAAACGGCCACGAAGCTGGTGCGCATGGGCCAAAGGGCAGTGCCCCAGAAGGCGGATACCCATGCCACCTGTGCAATCGCACTTTCCAGCGCGCCTGTGAGTATCCGCAGCCGCGCCTCTAATATGTCGAATTGCCGCACTTTTTCTCCGGGCTGCCGTGTGTGCTGGTGCTGTCTGGTCTGCTTTGGGAGAGTGTTTTAGCCCCGAGGCACGATGGCAGCTGGGAATCGACAATTCGATCGAGGCAGTACGGCATCAACGCTCTCCGTCATGGCGACCGCATGGCTGCGACGGAGCCTTTCCTATTGGGATACGACTGGGGCGATCAACCCTTTGGCCACCGGCATCTCGACTGCGGCAACGACAGTGCGTCCATAGCGACGATGCACGCCACCCATACAAGAACGATCTATCCATATATGCCTGTTTCGAAGCGTCCTCTGCGACTCCACAGCTACGACAGCTTGCGATGGCCTCACGAGACATGCGGCGGCATCCATCGATGGCGGCCCGAATGGCGACACGGGCAGCCTCGTTTCCTTCCGGAACACTTGTCTCGATTCTGACGCTTTGATCCAACATGACCACCCCTCCCTCAGACAACCTCAAGTCACATCTGAGATCTCATGAAGTCAACAAGGTCTACGAATGCACGGCGCCCAACTGTACCGCCAAGTACGTTTGATGCAGCGCTGGGCTTGATGGATTGATCGGTCAATTGACAGCTGTGGTTTTGGTGGGACCGTGTGGCATACCCCCTCGCTCCATCGAATGAGTGGATACAAATCTGACCAAGCCTACATCTCCATACCTTTGCTGTCCTTGGACGCACGCTGCTATCGCTATCAATCGAACATCGAAACCAACAAATGCAACGACACACCTTCAACGACACACCTTCAACGACACACCCTCCTTCAGATTCGCCCGGAGCCACGACCTTACCCGCCACATCCAAACTCATACCAGAGAGCGACCTCATGTCTGTCCCCGCTGCCATCGCCAGTTTGCTCGCCGTGATGCGCTGCGCCGCCACGAGCGAGTCGATGCCCAGGGCGGAAAACACTGCGCCGCCGAAGGACGTCCTCCCAAGCGAGGACGTGGCCCGCAACTCTTCCCCGTTGTTGGGAGTCGCAAGCGCGAGTTTGCTGCTGCCAAAGCAGCTGCCATGGCCGCTGCTGCTACTGCTGCCGCGAGCGCCCCCACATCTGCCACTGCCTCAGACCACACCCCGACCTCCAGCTCGCCCTCCACCACCATCACGACCGGATTCACCAAGTACCCCGAGTCCGGAACGGGTCCCGCCAAAATGATTGCCATCGCCACCAAGCCACAGTTCCCGGAATCGGCCTCTGCCACGACAGCCCCGGTCTCGAGCTATGGTGCTCCTCCGTCTGGAATGGAAACCAAGGCCGTAGCTGAGCCGGTGTCGTCGATGGACTCGGATGGAGGCAACTATGGCCACAATTGAGTTGGACACTCGGCCTCTTCGTGGAGTCGTCCACCTCGTCTCCCTCCCCCTGTCTCCCTCGATCTTTCCTTTCCTTCCTCTTTCTTTCCCCCATCCCCCATCCCCATCCCCCATTCTCCTCTCCTCTACGCTTCTCCTCTTTCTCCATAACTAGAGCTTGGCAGATATGCCTCCTTTTTGAATCAATCGCGGTAAGTACGGCGTTATGTCAGCAACCACCCAGCATCTTCATTGCCTTATCACTGCTGCTTGGAGCGTATCACAGTCCTGGAGGCTGCGTCGGAGTACGTCGATATGCTCGCGGGTTGGCTTTTCGTATTCTGTACCTCGTTCCGCCGCTCATCAATATGTCTCCCCTCTCCCCCCCCCTCGATCGTCATCAACGCAATCAACTCAACCCATCATCGCTCGACTGTCACTGACCCATTGCATTCGGGACACAAGTTGCTTAGACACCATCCACAAGCTCGCAGCCCACGATCGCATGCCGCTTGCGGATTTAGACTCTGCCACCCTTCATCGTGGCAGACCCTGCACTTCCCTCCGCTCGGGCTCTCAAGGCCTCAGACTGCCGTCCCTGCCCCCCCCCTCTCATCTCGATCAAGCATCGCAGCCTCTCTCCTGTTCGTTTGATCATCTACTCCCCCCCTCCCTTCCAATTCGTCTCTCTTTGAATCTCCCCTCCTCGCCCTTTCTGTGGTTCCTTTTCCATCACCTCCTTGTCTCAACGGACTTTGCTCTCGCTTCTCCTTTCCCCTCTTCCTCCGTCTCTTTCCATCAGTGTCAGCTTTTTCAATCCCCCGTTGTATGGGGGAGGGACAAAGTAGTGACGAACTCTCATGCACCCGCTTGAGCCTCTCCACATCCGAGCATACCGGGCCCTTTCCTCCTTCACCCAAATCCCCCACTCCCTCGCCACCACCACCACCACCACCACCGCTCGTCATCACTATCGTACCACGATTCTCATTCTCCGTACACCTCTCCCTCCCTCTCGCCCTTGTTTGACTCTGCTCCTGACTCCTATCCGGCGCTGTTGTTGGCCGCCAAGGCTTGAAGCTCTCTGCGGACACTGTGTCTCCTCTCTGCCATCTTTCTCCACCTGGACTGTGTTGAGAAAGAGGCAGACTGCTGCTGCTACTGCTATCCTTCCTCCTCTCTGTCGGTCTTATGATAGAATTTCCATCCCCTCCTCCTCCTCCTTCTCTAGAATGGTTGAACCATCCTGGACTCTAATCTGGCGTTTGTTCCTTCGCTTTTCTTCTTCGTCCCTTGCCCTCTCTCTCTCTCCCCTCTCTCTTCCTTCGTCACCCATCCTTGAGTGTGTGTGTCTTTGTAGTCGGCAATCCTCCCCTCCTTTTACTGACGTTTGTCCTCATACAAATTAATGAAAAAATGTTGTTCCTCTCTCTCTCCCTCAATACTTTGGCCCTCTCCTCAGCGATCGCGGAGTGATCTGTGGGAAATGTGACTCGAGCCAGGAAGATGCGATGGAGTTGGGGTGACTGACAACCTAGTCTGCTGCCCTGCCTCTACAGAGTCAAGAGTCATTGCGGGTAGTGTGTGCATTCCCATCGAAATCAAAATCGAAATCAAATCAAAATCAAAATCAAAATCAGATCAGAGTATCCCTTTCGTCTTGCGGGTATTGCAAAAGCCCAGCAAAGACCGAGGGAGGTAATCAAAGATCGAGTCCGAATGCTGCCGGACCCAGCTCGATCATCTCGCTTCGTCTCTGCGCGAGCCGGCGGTGGAGCTGGAACCCTCGCAGAGCCTCAGTCATGACCAGCGGGAATCCCGCCATGATGGTGTCGTTGACCTGCCGCTCCAGGAGCTTCCAGTGCTGCAGCGCACTTATGCCCCCGCTGCTGGATCGGACTCGGCTGAACCCAGACGACGAGTCCACCGCCCGGCCCAGGTCGTCTTCGTCGAGCAGATCGTCGTCGATTCTGGAGCTGCCGATGCGGCCCTGAGAAGCGCCGCCGGCAGAGCCGTGGTTGCCGTCTTGATCGTCTTGGCTGTCGCTGAGCCGCCGGTCCGGGAGCGCAAAGATGTACCTGGACCACAGCCGATTGACGGCCATGGTGGCGAGGCGGTACCCAAAGGCCGCCAGGACAATGGTCATGACGTTGCCGAGATGGGCCCGGACGTTTTGTAGCCGGGGGTTGCGCTGGCCCAGCTTGCCCCAGACGGCGTAGTAGACCGACTGCCCGACGGCCGTCCGCAACAGCAGCAAGGCGATCCAGCCGAGGCCAGTGTTGCTGGTCAGGCTGACCGATCGCCGCTCGCTCATTTCCCAGCGCTTCTCGAGGGCAAAGGGCGCTCGCAGCAACAGAGCCGTAATCGCCTGGGCGAGGCCGGCCAGAAACCCGGCCAGGCCAGATCCATAGAGCGGCGTGAGTCTCGTGTGGAGATTCGAGACGACGAGCTTGGGTATCAGCGACTTGAAGACATGCACCACCGGTCGCGATGGAGTTGCCGCGGCATCGGATGAGGGTGATGACGATGCTGCTGGTCTTGGGCCAGGACGAGACGATGCTCCCGAGGTGGACATGGCCGGTTCGACAGGAGAGGAGGCGGATGTGGCAGAGGGGCTGTGGATCCAGAGTTTTTCGATACCGATGGGCGATGGTCGATGCGGTGGTGCCGCGTAGCAGGAGTGAGATCGAGAAGGACAAGCGACAAGTAAAACCAGGCGGGCCAGCAAGGAGGAGGGGACTGACGAACCTGGGTAGGAGGGGTTTCAATGGATCCTTGACTGCAGTGATAGGAGCAAACACTTGGCGGCGGAGAGGCTCTTGGAGGGGCTACGAGGTGCGTTGGATGTGCTGGACGGGAAAGGGAGCAGCCTCCGAGAATAGGCAAGAAAAGTAGAGGCAGCCGCAGGTCGAGCTGCTGAACACCCGAGCGATCGTGGGCGAGAACGAGCGAGGACGAGAGCCGGGCAAGCCAGACGGACGAGACGGCAGCACGGACAGCTCAACCAAGGACTGGAGAGACAGACGAAGAAGAGACGAGCGGGCAGCCACCCGGGGTTCAAAAGGCAGCTGGGCAGAGGCCGACGGACAGATGCTGGAGACCGAGGGCCATGTGAAATCGGGCTGAAAGGAAGATTGTCGGGGCGCGGGAGCATGACCGACACAAACCAGCGGGAGCAATGGCGACGGGGGCGATCGACGGCCAGAGCACGACAGCGAGCGGATGCCGGGGGTGAAAGTGCGTAGAGCACAAGTCGTTCGATTCAGGCATACTGACGGTGCAGATGTGGGTCGGGGAGAAGACAAACATGAACAGCACGGCGGTTGTCAATCCTGCGAATACATATGTCCCGGTGTTGCCCGGTGGGCTCCGTCGGGCGGCAGAGACGCCGCCGCCTGGCAGATTGGCCGTGGCTTCAATCATCGGCCATTGTTAACGCCGTCTCTGCATCCCGGCGGGCGAGCAAGTGCAAAAGTGCGGCAGAGTGGATGATAATGAGCGGGTAGTTCTGGAGGAATGTCTTCCAATTCGTCTGGGAAGTCGATATCCCTCAACCCACGCCTGCAGCACCGGCAAAGCCCAACACATCGAGGTCCTTCCGCACGCTCCATATTGCAATTGCGAGGTAGTGCTCAGTTGGTCCTCCGCGCCCATCATTCATAGCTGGCTGCTGGATATCGATCCTTGTTGTCGCCTCCCATGTTTATCATCCACCATCGCTCATCCACCATCACTTATCGCTCATCCATCATCCATCACTCGGCGCTTCACTGTGGCCCGATCTGCTCAGCTACAACTCGCCATCTCATCGCTGCCTGGTCCAGTATCGACGACGCTGTCTCAGCCGCACATCTACAAGCTATAACACTTCCTCACCCAGCCTCAGATACCACGACGCAGCCATGCCTGGTGAAAGCAAGAAGGGTGAACGGCGGGTCCACAACATGGTGCACGACGATGCCATTTGGTAACTTGCGATCCAGCATTCTCACTTGAATCGGCTTGTACTTCCAACTGCTGCTGTTACTGCTGCATGGGCTAGACGCAGCAACCGTCGACTGATATTGGCGAGTTGGATGTCTTCCCGCGATGCTGTCCGAGGAGGTGTATTAGTCTTTGCCTCTCTGCAGTCCGGAGGCAGCACTCAACAGACTCGACAGCAATGCAGCTCTTTGCAACCTTGCCCCTGCCCCGAAACCCACATATCTCTGACAGAGCTGGATCTCTGTTTTCTCAAGGCGGCAGACCATCCACTACGAGCTGACAACCGCCAGTAACTGGGAGGGCAGCTGGGGGTTCATGAAGGATGCATATCGCCAGGTGAGCCATGTCTTGGAAACCCTCCACGATTCTGCAGTCCCACGGCCCCGCCCCAATCTGTCGGCCTGGGCAATCGTGCGAATTGGAAAATCGCTGCTCAGAAGTGCTCTGATGCTGTCGCTTTCCAGTCGCCGCAAAAGGACGGCATCAACCATGTGCCCAAGCTGCCCGCGATCCCACGGTCCAGTGAGCCATCTCCAGACACCAAATCCGACTCGAGACCGGACCCACCGAGAGCCGCCGACACCAACCCACCGGTGCCGAGTACTTCGTCGTCGGCGTCGTTTGCATCGGGCCTGCCCTCGAAAGTGCCGCAGGGCCTGACGGACAACCCAGACTCGATCGTGTCCAACTGGCTCTGCAACCACAATGTCCCGCGCATCATTCGATACCGGATGCCCATCGAAAAGTACCGCTTCCCAGCGACGACGGCAACGGAGATTGGCTGGCTCTGGGGCAAGGGCGATGTTGTGCCGGTGGCCCCCAGCCCGTACTGGATTACCCAGAGCCGCGAGGCACCCAAGAACCACACGCTGGAGCGGTTCGGGAAGCATGCCAAGGGCCGAGTCGATACCCTCAAGTGGTGGGGAGGCGGACGAGAGTCGCTGCCCTGATCAAACTCTATGTCGAATGATGTGCCCGGCTGTTCTGTCTTGTGATCCGGCGACACACCACCGCCATGGCAAGATGGGGGCGTATCAGACTTGAATATAGCACTCTCCAGGGCGCTGATGTGCCCGACAGAGCACCGAGTCCTGCACCGCCCAACATCGGATAGAACAACTGCACCCTTGGACGCAGTCGTTACCGCCGCTGTTGGAACAAGCAAACAACACGTTCCACCGCCGGGCACTCTTGCGTCGGCAACAGCCGCATCGGCGCCTGCGCCTTGGCCCTTCGCAGACGCCCTTTGGCGCGACATGGCGCACCCCGCCCGCGACGCGCGGCGCCATGTCCTGCAGCCGCGCAGCCGCCTGCCCCCCCGTTATAACTCGGCCGCATCCGCCAGGGCCCGTCAGAGCTGCCTGCTGGTCTGCCATCCGTTCCATCGACTGAATCTCTTTCCTCCATCGACTGAATCTCTCCTCCATCGGCCAACTTTCTCCCCTTTGGCTGTCTGCAATCGAGTCGATCTCGTCTCCCAGTCGCCACAACCAACTACCAGTCGCCACAACCAGCCATCATGCTCGTCGCCAAGGCCCTGCCTTTGCTTGTCTTTGCTCTCTCGGCCCTCGCCTCGCCGTTGCCACAGGGCAACCGTGACAACTCCGACCCTGCTCAGCTCCCAGCCGCCCCACAATACCGCAAGCGCTTCGTTTACGGTGCCCAGGCACTGGAGGGTAGCACCTCCTCCTCCTCCTCTTCCTCCTCGGCTCCGTCCTCCGACTTCAGCAACGACGTTCCCTTTGGCGACGACCTCGAGCAGCAGTTCTCCCAAACCAACCAGGACGGCAACTACGTCTACGATTCTGCCGACAATGCCAACTTTGGCGATTCCTTCTCCCAGAACTTTGTTGTCGATGACGACAGCAATTATGCCTCGGCCCCGATGGGCGATGCCCCTTCACAGCCCGGTTGGATCGAGGACCCCAACGACCAGCCCCAGCAGTCCTCCTCGTCCTCCAGCCAGGTCCACGAATCGCAGTTCCTGGCCAGCCCTCCTATGGGCGACGACTCGTCCAAGCCCAACTGGGTCGAGGACCCCAATGATCTGCCCGCGCCCAGCTCAAAGTCCTTTGTCGACGCCAGTTTGGATGTCCCCATGGGCGACAACCTGTCCTCCTCGACCAACTCCACCAGCGACAACACCCAAGGAGAAAAGCCCTCGTCCTCGACCTCCTACACCACAATCGGACTGTACTCCTTGGGCGGTGCCTCGTTGGTCGGTGCTGCCGCGGTCGTGGGCTTCCGCTACCGCCGGCATCTCAAGTACCAGAGCCTGGACTCGGTGCCGAGCGTGAATGGCTCCCTGCGGCCGCGCAAGGACTCGAAGCGACGCAAGCACGTCAAGACCAAGCTCCGCGAGTCGTGGTCCGCCAAGATGCTTGCAAAGATCAACGGCTCCGATGGAAGTGGTGGATTCTCTTACAACGGCGGTGTGCTTGGCGTCAAGCCGCGCAGCTCTTCCAAGCCCATTGATCCCGACGAGATCTACGTCTCGGGCAAGAAGCTCAAGTCCAGCAAGAAGCAGGCTCCGCCCGCCAAGACTCTCTGGGCTGCCGACGACATTGAAGAAGACGAAGCCGACGACATCATTGCCCCTCCGGCCAATGCTGCCAGTCTCTCGGGTGGCTCCTACCAGAACTCTCGACGCGGCAGCCTCGCTGCTCTGACGGCCCTGGCCAAACTCGATGAAGCCACGCAGAAGAAGGCCCAAGACGGACGGAAAGGCTGAAGGGACAGTGTCAACCTTTGAAGAGTCTGCCAAAGTAGTCGACAACTTCCTCACACCATAATCATCATCCATCAACATGCCCACCCTCCAGTGCGAGGCGCCCGAGCGCGCGGTTGCTTAGTGTATATTTTATTCAATTCTACGTCATCTTCGCCCTTCCGCTCCAACTCCGGTCTTCTTATGGGCCTATCGCCGTCATAACAGTTGTCCAAAAATGAAGTAGGGGGGGAGATCACCCTGGATTTCTTGTGATGGACGCCAGGCCCTGTTTCAGCAGCCCAAGTCGGCCAAGGGGATGCACTGTTCCGAGCATGGCCGCCTTGATACTTTTGTTTGTCCGCGGTTGGTTGGTGAATACAACCGCCCACATTGAACGACATCGATCGGCGCTCGCTCGATGACGATGGATTCGGCCGGTGAGATATCGGGGTTTGCACAGACAGATTCCACGGGGCCAATGGAAACGATGTCGCCCACTTGGTCGCTCTCGGCCAGGCGTGTTTGTGTCTGAGATACCATGTCTCCTTCAACACGCTGTACATCCATGTCCATCTCCATGTCCATCATGTCCATCATGTCCATCATGTCCATCCCGCCCTTCCAGCCACAATTCGGCTCATTGTCCAGATCAGTATCTGCTCGACCGGAGATCCAGCGGACGCACTTCGTTGTAGAAGAAGACCCTGCATCGCGGCGAAAGTGTTTGGACAGATCGCGGCACCGTCTGCATTCCGTTTTCGTTGATGTAGAGGTCGTTCAGAGCCTGCAAGGAGCCCAGGTCGTCGGGCAGGGTCTCCAGACGGTTGCTCTGCAGGCACAGCTTCGAAAGCGCCCGCAGATGCACAAACGATGCTGGAAGGGCCGTGAGATGGTTGTGCTGCAGGTTCAGGATGCGCAACCTGCACAGGTTGCCGATCTCGTCCGGAAGAGCACTCAGTCGGTTGTTCTGGAGATTGAGCTTCGTGAGCGACCCGAGCCGGCAGAACGACACCGGCAGCTGTTCAAGCACGTTGTTCTGGAGGTAGAGCTCGGGGAGCATCGTCAGCTCGCCGAGCGACGGCGGCAGGGCCCGGAGCTTGTTGCTCTTGAGGTACAAGTACCGCAGCGACCCGAGCCTGCCGATCGACTCTGGGAGCCGCTCGAGCTCATTATCCTGCAGGTACAGCCGCACCAACGAAGCGAGATTGCCGAACGTCTCGGGCAAGTGCCGCAGCCGATTGCCCTCGAGATGGAGCTCGGAGAGCGACGCCAGTTGGCCAAAGGTCTCCGGGAGTGCTTCCAGGCGGTTGTTGTCGAGATGCAGCTCGGGGAGGTGCACAAGCCGGCCAAAGGACTCGGGCAGAGCCGCCAGCAGATTGTTCTCGAGCCGCAGGTACCGCAGCGAACGCAGATCCCCAAACGACTCGGGCAGGCCGGCCAGCCGGTTGTTTTCAAGATGGAGGAACTGCAGCGACGTCAGACGGCCAAAGCTGGCCGGCAGGGTGGCCAGACGATTGTCTTCGAGCCTGAGATTGACGAGCGACGTCAGTTCGCACACCGAGTCGGGCAGCCGGGCAAGGCCAGCCTGTCGCTGGAGAAACAGCTCCGAGAGCGACCGGAGCTGCCCGAACGACTCTGGGAGGGTTGTCAGCCTGTTGTTCAGCAGGTTGAGATGCTCGAGGGAACGCAGGAATCCAAAGGACGGCGGCAGAGCCTCGAGGCGATTGTTCTGCAGATACAGGCCCGTCAGCGCCGTCAGATTGCCGATGGTGTGGGGCAGGCTGGATAGACGGTTGTTCTCGACCCGGACGTTCGACAGGGCCGAAAACGAGGCCATCGAGTCCGGCAGCGACGAAATGCTCCTGTTCCAGATGTTGACGGAATCTCGACCCAGGCTGCCAAACTCGCTTGCCCATGCAGCATGCAGATACGGCCAGCGGGTCATCAGCAGATGGTGTCGCTCTAAGCAGGCTCGCATCGCTGCCCGGAAGAGCGTCTCGTCCGAGCTCACAAGGTTCCAAAAGGCATCTTCGCAGGGAGCACTCTTGGCAGAGGTGCGGGCGAAGAAGCGAAAGCAGCCGAGGGCAATGTGTTTGAAGGACATGCTGGCCTCCTTCAGCCTGGATGGCAGCAGCGCATTGGTCTCGGAGGAGGGGGAGTCTCGTCGGCCGATGCCATGATGGCCATAGACTTCATCCAGGCCGATGGAGTCGCTGTCTCTGCTGTCGGCCTTGAGCGATCGTCGGAGTTGGGCATCGCAGAGGTCAGCTATCGGGACCTGGATGAGTCTGGAGATGTGGCATTTCCAGAGATAGTGGCCGTCATCGTATCGATATCGATACAGCCTTGCGAGGCTGGTACACTTGAGCAGCAGCGGGAGCGGGGCATATTCGGAGTGGAGGACGATGTCGATGACGAAACCAAAGAGCAAGTGGCTCGATATCGCAGGTGGGAGCAGAGCGGGCGAAGCACAGGCTGGGGATGCAGTGGGCTGTGCAGGCGGTGGAAGCGAGAGATGCGACATGGGTGGACCGGGCAAGGGCAATGTGTGAAATGCGACGGATGCAGACAGAGCCGGTGACGGTGGCCGAGGCAATCAAGACGATTCGGACACTGGTGGCAGCATCGGTGTGCTTGTATGCGTCTTGAATGCCGGCCAACGAGACGGAGTGCCCTGGAAAGTCGCGAATATTGCCAGGGTTCGTCCGAAGGAGCAAGGCCAGCAGGCACATGTCATTGGGACGGTGCATGAGGCCAACGATCAGGAGCAGATAGCAAGTTCCCTGAATGGGCTCATGATGACCACAGCGAACATGCACTCCAAGTCTGCCGACTCGAGTAGCTTGGGTGGAAATCTGGGACTTGGCGATAACTGCTCAGCCGAGTCAAAGAAAGCGTCGCTGTATTGAGTGGCATGAAGGCGATGATGGTGCAATACTCCCAGTCATACTCTGCCAAACAGACAACCGAGACAAGACAGCCGACAAACGAGAAGAACAGCGAGTGGATATCAAGTGGGAAACAGCCCAGGGGAAGGTTGGGGCGGAGATGGAAAGAACAAGCACAATACAAAGCAACGACAGAAGGAAGAGTGTCCTCGCTGTGAGACTCAGTCGAGGACTCAGTCGAGGACACTGGATCGATGGTGTGGTCGAACCAGGATCTGACTGGTGAGACTCTGGGTGAAGCACCGAGGGCCGTCCAAGTGCAGTGCATCAACTGCCACTACCGGTCACTGCTGGCCATGCCTCAGGACAACCCATCGGTGCAGCCTGGTCCAGCACATCTGTGCCGTTCAGTTGCGGCCAGTGCGGCCAAAGACGCTGACCTCGGGATAGTCGTCCGTCTGGAGCGGCGAGACAGGCTCGGCCGGAGCAGGGAGGTATTTCACACGGTCCAAGAATCGGAGACATCGCTCGACGACCTTCTCGGCTGGGAGACTCGGTGTCGGATAGATCGAGCGGGTGTTGGGGTTGTCGACCTGGACGGACATGTCCATCAGCATGTGCATCAGCGGGAACAGGGCGTTGGTCTCGACGGAGGGAGCCGATTGGAGCAGGATCTTGAACTGCTCGCGTGTCTCGAACATGACTCGCCAGCCCATGGCATTGACGATCTCAAAGATCTTCTTCTCGGCGATGAGGCTGAGCATGGGGTGTCGGTGTGAGATGGGTTGGTGTGTGATGGGTTGGTGTGGTGAGCCGGTGCTGTCCCATCCATTCTCTATCCATGCCCTTCCTTCCCACTCGCTGCTCCCCCAGCATGCCATGAGCTACATCCTCACCTGTTCTCCGAGTCGCTGACATGGAACACAAAGTTGGAGAGGGCCTGCTCCGAGGCCACAATCGCCGTGACGACCTTGGCCACATGGTCGACCGGGTCCATGGTCAGGGTGACGGGGGTTGCATGGGAGGGAGCGATTCCGATCTGGATGCATCCCTTGACATATCGCCAGATGTAGTCATCAACGTTGCATGCTGGTGGCGAGAGAGAGATGGAGAAAGCGAGTGAGTGTCGGCCGAGGACTCACCAAGCACATCACCACATCACCACATCACCACATCACCACATCACCACATCACCACATCACCACATCACCACATCACCACATCACCACATCACCACATCACCACATCACCACATCACCACATCACCACATCACCACATCACCACATCACCACATCACCACATCACCACTCGCTCACCTCCGTATCGGCTCTCGCCGACGATCGCGGCCGGTCGGATGATCGTCACCGGCACGCCCCTCGATCGTGCCTTGTGGATCAGCTGCTCCGAGACCCACTTGGTCTGTGCGTAGCCGCCAGAGAGGTTCCAGTTCAGCGACATTCGCTCCTCGAGCGGCTGGGCCGAGCCCTTCATCGGCAGCGTACCGATCGTCGAGATGTAGTGGAGCGGCTTCAAGTGGTGGGTCGTGGCCAGTCTCAATGCCGTCGCCGTGCCGAGGACGTTCGGGCCCTTGAGTGCCTCGTAGTTGTAGAGCCAGTGGACCTCGGCACCGTTGTGCACAATCACATCACTCTGCTCGCTGATCTCCTGCCACCGCTCGTCCGACAGCCCCCACTTGTCCTGTGCCAGGTCGCCGGGAAGACCCACGATCCTGGGACGGATGTTGTGCTCGAGGTCGTGCATCTGCTGCTGGTTGAGGATCAGCTTGCTGGCCGTGTCAAAGATGCGGTCGATGGCGGCCGGCTCGTCCTTGGCTCGGACCAGGCAGTAGATCTTGGCGCTGGGGAACCTGCTGGCCAGCTCGTACAGCAGGAATGCGCCGAGGAACCCAGTGGCCCCCGTCAGGACGATGCCGCGAGGATTGTCGGGATAGACAAACCGAGGGAGGCCGTCGGCCGTCACACCCGCATCGTCGAACCTGACGGCTTCCTGGTACAGATCCACGGTCGGCGGGACCATCAGTCTGTCGTCGAGCATGTCGATGGCAAGCTGGGCGACATCGGTGGGTGTCATTCCGTTCGACAGCAGGATCAGCGGCGAGAGCTCGACATCCAGCTCGTCCTTGATGGCCAGGGCCAGGCGGCCGGCGCTGAGCGAGTCAAAGCCGACACCGCCAATGTAGTAGTTGCGGCCATCAAGGGCGGCCCTGCCCAGGACCCGGCTGCCGATCTGAGAGATCTTGGCAGCGACGCGGGACAGGAGAGTGTTGTCGATCCTGAGAGCCGGATAGACGACCGACGCAGTGTACTGCTCGACATTCTCGGCAAACAGCCTGAGCTTCTTGAGGTCGCGCTTGTTGGAGTCGTTGAAGGGGAATCGCTCGAGCGCAAAGCAGTTGTGGATCGGGACCTTGGCGACGTTCGAGAGCGCAAAGAGCTCCTCGGTCATCAGGATGATGTTGGCGGGACTCAGGAGGATGGCAGGGCCGCTTTGGGGGACATAGAGCATCACGATGCGCTTCTCGGAGGTCATGACAAAGGCACAGTCGGCGATCGAGTGGCTCAGGTTCTGGTTGACAAGCTCCTCGAGGGCATTGAGGTCGACATAGACGCCGTTGACCTTGACCTTCTGGTCGAATCTGGAGCGGTGCATGTGGAGGGATGATGTGGTGTGATGGGATAGCAATGTGTGATGGGAATGTGGGTGAGAGGTGTGTGATGAGGTCGATACATGGCAATTGGATGAGTGGTGGATGGGTGGGTGGTGAGGCAGGAGATGAATGCCACATCGCAGCCAACATACCGACACAGTGCCTCTGCATCGCACTCACCTTCCGACCACAGTGAACTCGTTCTCGCTGACCATCTCGACCCAGTCCATGGTGCAGACACGAGGCGAGCCGTCGCTGAGGAAGCCAAAGTATCCAATCTTGTTGTCCGGGTCGGCGTTGACAAAGCTGGGATGATCCTTGACTGGATGGTCGGGATCGACAGCAAAGACAAGGACGCCGCTGTTGGAGAACCTTCTGTCGATGAAGTTGCCGTGCTCGTCGATGATATGGCAGCGGACTCCTGGCTTGGAGAGCTTGTACACAAGTTTGGGTGGGACTTCGGTGACATCGGCCGGGAGACTGAAATAAGCTCCGGCACCTATCAATGCGGACTGATAAAGCATATCGTTGCTGGAGTCAGTCGAATGGTTAAAGATCACAATAATTTTACGATTTGATTATGTCTTACCTCACTTGAACCATAAACGGACTGAATCTCGGCATTTGGGAAGCGGCGTCTGGCTTCACAAACGACGCTTCGAGGCACAATTTCGGACCCAAGAAGGATCTTTCTTGTTCTTCGCCAAACGATGTGCCTGTTTTCCGACACTCCGACTCCGATTATCAATTTGAGGAACGAGGGAGGCTGATAATATAACAAAGCATATTGGTTAGTCACAGCTCGATACAAATGGAATACTGCGTATCCCTACATACCAATCCCATGAACTCGAGACCATCGTTGAGCATCTTGGAAATACTTCGGACTTTCTCGACACGATTTGAAGTTGTGTCTGGAATCCATGCTGATCCTCGGAGGTTGAGAGTTGCCAAGAGCAGACCAAGTGTCAGTGAAAACGAAGGTGCCTGTGGAAATGGAGAAGTAAGTTGATGATCAATTATGTTTTCGGGTGTTTGCGAAGGGTTCGTACCTGGGAGAGTCCGATGCTAATATTGATGATCCCAATCGATTTATGAAGGGTGATTGAACCAAAGTACGAATATTTGTATCTGATACACATTTATGAACAGAGAGTGGTCAGTGATCTCCGTTGAATCGCTTCGGACTGTGCTCAATACACTGTCTCGATCCACTTACGTCTTGGGGATGCCTGTCGAGGAGCAACAAGAACCACCATGAGCATCATGCATATCCTGTGATGACCCACAGACACTTGCTCGATCGTACCATGCCATCAGATGCGCCACTCATCCGATGTATCAAGCACTCCGCCCAGACACATAGCTGGCGGATGCTCTGACAGCCATCCATACCTGTCGTTCCAGAAGTCGAGAGATAGGTGACGAACTCATCGAGTGGCTCGCACGCCTCAAGCGAGGGCAGTGGGATGTCGTCCAGCATCGGGAATGTCGATGCATCCACAAGAGTCACTCCCTGTGTGCGTCCGGGCTTGACGCAGTGGTGCAGGATATACTTGATCGAGTATCTGGATGGATGCAGCCCTGTCAGCTGCTGTTTATGAATCGACACCTCTCTGCCGCCATCATCACTTCTGAGGTCGAACTATCTCACAGACAATAGACATGCCCACAAACGATCCAGACATGCCCACAGACAACACACCTGTCGCACACAGCCTTTCGGGCAGCCGGAGGCAGGTTGAGACCAAAGTTGATTGTCTTCCTGGATGGTGGTCAAGGGACGAGCGAGGAGAGTCAGGAGGATCACAGAGCCAGGAGGGAGGATCGCAGAGTCAGGAGGGATCACAAGCCAGGACAGAGCATGAACGATGGCACTGGATCGACAGTGCTGGTGGCGGATGTGTGGAGCAAGCAAGCAGCAGACGACTGATGCAGCGGGACTCGCCCTCGATCGCATCCAAGCAGCACTCACTTGCCAAGCATCCACACTGCAAGGGAATAGAACACCCAGTTGACCTCGGACTCGCAGAAGGTGCCGATGACCTCGTGGTCGGCGTCGTCCCAGCCGGCGAGGGCCCTGAGCCCCTGGGCGATCGAGTATGCTCTCCTCCACACCTGGCGATAGGAGTGTCGCTCGGAGGCACCGCTCTCGTATGTGTTGATCAGGAGGGCATCGGGCTCGTCGCAGGCGCCGTTGATGAGACACTCGATGGGATGGAGCCAGGGACCAAGGGAGTCGGCTGGTTTGGAGGATGCCGTGCCTGACGGCTCGGGCTGGGTTTGCTGGACAGGGGCTTTCGAGGTTGTGTCATCCACATCCATATCGACATCCACATCCATCGACGACTTGGCCGGGAGACTGGAGCTCGAGGCCATTTGGTGGCGGATGCGACGGAGCAGGGGAGATCGGGGGAGGAAGAGGACGAGGAGAGGGAAAGGGGCAGGCAAGACAAGATGCGGCGGGATGGAGTGGGATGGGATGTGGGATGTGGGATGTGGGATGTGGGATGTGGGATGTGGGATGTGGGGTGTGGGATGGCATGCAGATTCACCCCCTCGCCGATCGGAATGGCCATGACTGGTTCGGGGTTCGCGTCTGTGGAACCTGGGGCGAGTGGTCCACCTGCCACTCTGGCATGGGCTGTCGCTGCTCGGCTGTCGCTGGTGGCATCTGTGGGTGTCTGTCTCTGCTCCGATAATGCAGTAACACAGGCTAATGCAGTAGCACCAAGGACTAATGCAGTTCCACAACCGATGGGTGGCGTGGGCTGACCTGCCTTCCATCCACCCAACCAACAGCCCTCCTCCGGCATCCGCGAAAGACCGGAAGGGAAGAGCAGTCCTTCAATCCCTCTCATCCAGGGTCTCGGCGTATCAGCACAAGCCAAGCTCTGTCCTCTTCTCTGCAACTCTCCGAATCATGGAATCAAGAGGTGCAAGAGTCGATTACCATCGATGACACACGTCCAACTGTATTCGGAGCCGCATCCTCCAACGATCGAAACCAAACCCCGAATGGGGACAGCGTGAGCAGGCCCCAAGTTCAGTTCGTGACAGATAGGATGAGAAGACATGCAGCACTCGTCGGGGATCAGCTGCACTAGGCCAGAATAAGCAAAACCATCCCAAATGTAAGGACGGCATAGAGAATGCCGGTGCGTACGGCGAATGGCTTCTGGAAGCTCTTGAGCGACAGCATCAACGGATCAAGATTCGGCATCAGCAACAGTATACTGTACACAGGAAGGACGATGCTGGGGTTGGAGTGAACGGTACTGCAGTTATAAGCGAATACTTCGCTCGTAGTCATGAATATCGGGAAGGCAACCAGCAGCGGCAGCAGCAGGATAACGTGTCGGAAAGTAAAGTAAATGAGTGTTGCAACACATCGTCGACGCTCGCTGCCAAACGGCCCAGTGCCTTGATGCGTGCGTGCATTGTTTCGCGGGCTGTCTTCAGGCTCAATCAATCGCTGTTCGAGGTGGACGTAGGCCAGGTCGAGCAACAGGACCACTGTGACCACGATGAGGCTGGCCACTGGGATGAGGGCAATGTCCGGGAAGATGAACACTGAGACGATGCACATGAGTGTGCGGAAGATGGCGAGGACCGCAAGATTGACAAAGTTGGCGTATCTACGTGTGTATATCTGGCGGTCACAAACCCATGCGCCATGTGCATGTTATCGCCCTGGTTGCCATCAACAAACCCCCTGCACCGGCGTCGCATCTCCCACCAGCGAGTCCGTTTGCATCGGTGCTCTTCCTCCGTCAGCGAACTGGGAGACTCTGCCCATTTCCACACCACTATTCGTCCCTTCGCCCCGTCCCAACCGACTCCACGACCGCCCGCATTCGCATCTGCTTCAAAATCAAGTGCTCGCTTCGTGTTATGAAGAACTCAATCGCTGGACGGCGATTTGGGAAGGACTCTCAGAGACTTTTGTGAGATGTAGAGAAGCTGCTCGGTCAGATGCTGTCTCCTCTCCACAGGAACCTTTGAAAAGAGCTTGACGGGGATCAGAATCGCCGCGGGCACCACAACGGCAACCATCTGCTCAATCCACACATCGCCTTCTGTGATTCCATATTGGTCTGTGATGTACTTTTGTCGCAGCTGAAACGAAAACTCGACAATAAGGGCTGAATAGCCCAGAATCCTGACGGCATGATCGATGGACGATCTGTACGGCGCCATGAGGGCACTGTTGGGGCGAAGCTCGATGAGCGACTGTTGCATTCGACCGTTTGCCTCGCTGCACATAGCACATAGCACATAGCACAGCACTCCTACCGCAGCATCAGAAACATCCACAGGGTTGATAGCGTCACATAGATGGGGACGTACGCTGTATGATGGCAGAGCGAGTCTCTCAGCTCGCGGTCCGCCCAATGGTCACTGGCGTGGACGGCTTATCCATCGCACCTACCTCCGACTGGCCGAAGAAGCATCGGCAGCCCAATGATCATCGATCGCTCCATCAAATCCACAGCCATCCACCAGCGGAACTGGTCTGTGTAGCAGCTGTGCAGGACGTAGAACGGATCCGTCTTCTCCAGCTCGACATGGGTTCTGCTTTGCCGCTCCCGTTCAGGACGATCTTCCTGGACGGTCTTGCCCTGGTCCGTGGCATCATTCTGTCGATGGAGCCCGTATCGGAGGAGGGCGCCTGGGAGCACAATCGCCTGAACCACCACGATGGCACCGGATACAACGGCTACGGCTGTGTGGGAACCTGTCCAGCACTATTGCCGATGCTGAGTCAGTTCCTGGCTGCTGCGAGAAAGTACTGACTCGCTCTGGTGCGCTCGTCCCGCATCCAGCTCACCTGGATCGACGGATAGTCCCACACAACTGAGGGAAGACCCTCAATGGTCCTGCAGGACAGAATGCCGACGGCTGCTCGAGCGATGTTAGCACACGTCCGCATCAGTGTGAACACTCTCGAGCGTGCACAACGAATCCATCTTGCGAAGGATGCGCCTCACCTGTGCTGTAGACCGGGCTGAAGTAGAAAAAGATCAGGATGATGCTTGTCCGTTTCAGAGAGTGTCTGAGGCCTGTGTCCAGATACGGAAACCAATGGATCGTCTTTGCCCAGATCTTCTTGAACAGCGGGCCTCGATCAGGACCCCGGACGAACTGGATCATCGCGTGCCACAGACCCTGGCAAACGATCATGCCAAGAGCAACCACATATGGAGCGATCATCTTGTCGAACGGACTCAATGGAAGCACGCATCCGCCTTGACTGTTCTCTATGTTGAGGCTCAGGCTGAGAAACGATAGTGCCTTCGAAACAACAGTCGTGTGATCAAAGTCCAGCAGGTAGGCGAGCTGATATATCAGGACCTGCCAACAGAAGGATGGATCAGCCAGTGGGGCGAGCTACGGCTGGGTCCAGATTGGTGATGCTCCTGCGTGCAATCCAGGGCAAATCTCTGATGCAGCCAGGCGAGGCTTGCATGTGCCCGATCCGTCAGCATGGCAAAGATGCGCTGCATACCATATCAAACACAAAGCTCTCCTTTGACGCAGGAATCACACACAGGATGCAGACCACGAGAAACAACGCAATGAATGCCGCGATGCCAACTGCGATATTCCTTGCAGCGTCGTCGCAGCGGACGCACTGGCGGCCCCATTCGTATTGCCCCTCTGGACACTGTCCGCAGAGCCTGCAGAGACATTGATCGGACATGGTCACCGTCAGCCAGAGCCACAACCGTCACAGCCACGGACATGATCTCTCCAGACCTGCTGCCATCACACATCTGCCATCGCACATCTGCCATCGATACTTACACTCCAACGTGGCCATTGATGCACTGGTTGCCGTCGTCGATGCGACATGCGCTTGCACAGCCTAAGAGCCCACGAAGAATTCGTATCATTGTTGACAGCAACGGAATCAGCGAGCGTCCACGGCACATGGCATCAAGCAATGCGAGGATGTGGGAGCAGAGCAGGCCCTGGTCGCAGTACGATTTGTTGTCTACATACAGCCTGTTGTGGAATCGCACAGATAGAAGGCCGAGTCGATGGTTGAGGCGTTTGCATCGAACCAGTAGTTTCGCGACACCAATATGTTGCCGTTCTCGCATGTGGCGCCAACCGGACATGGTGTGCATGCCGAGTTGTAGTTGAGGTTGTAGGTTCCTGTCCCCGAGGGTCAGCAGTGGGGAGATGTCAAGAATGGCATTCTGCAAACTCGTTGGACATGCATGAATGCCATGGACGATCGTCTCCCGAGATAGGAGACACGGTCAGACCTACCAGCGGGGCACGGAAAGCATATCTGCGATGCCGTTCCGCTTGAATAGGGCTGCCAGCCTGGCGGGCATGCTGGAATTGATGCACTGTGGGGTCAGTTGAGAACGACTTCATTGAGTGGCGAGTGCTCGTCACTCACCAGCGGTAAGTGAGTCCGACGGAACCTGGACCAGTGATGCGAGTGGCGATGAGAAAACGCAGGCGGTGGAGTTTGTGAGTGAGTGTGCGGATTTCAGGAGCTCACAGCCACGTGGTGCCAGATGGAGCAGAGAGATCAGGGTAGATCATGGAGGCCGACGGAAAGTCAAGCGTGCGATACTACAGAATGGAGTGCGGCGCACCCAAGCAACCAAGGGAGCGGATGCTCACCTTCGACGATCCGTCATTGTTGACGAAAACACATCCCGGACATCCCAAGTCGATTTGATTTTTGAAGTAAGTTGCAACAGCTTGGGTCGTTAGGGAATCGTTTGAGATGGCATTTGTTACTTCGATCAGCATCTCACGCTATAGGGCATGTTGTGTTAATCAAGTCGGACACAGACAGCAGCACAATGAATCCACATGCCCATGAGGTTGCCAAGAGTCGAGCTTGGATAATACAATGTATTTGCGGCTGTGGCACCTAGCACTGGGCTCAGACTTACTCTCAAACATCCGTTGGCATCGAATATCAAGTATCCAGCTGCCCCATCGAAGGTTTTGTTTTTGAGATAATCCAGAGGATAAGAATAGTTCGTGGACAGTAGCTCCAGAAGTGGGGTATTTGGGTATATCTGCATGAGATCGGTCTGCAAGAAGGGAACCAGTGAGATGCAGGGCACCCAACGGTGACTGGCTCTGCTGTGCCCAAGATTTGCGGCTTTCATCAGCACGGCCTTACCCATGCCAAGGCTAGCAGATACACCGCATCATAGACCAATCTTGCGCAATAGTATAAACGAGCGATTACAGATGCGGTGAGTGGCTGAGGGTGTTGGACCGACTTTTGATGCAGTATCTGGGGCAGTCCCTAACCTGTATGGCCAGTCGCTTCCATCGTCATAGAGAGTCGGATACATGGTATCGTTTAGCAGCGAGAGAGCGTTCCACTTTTTCTCGAACTGCGAGTATCCTTTCCCGAGAGTGCTATTTTGGCCCGCTGATGTTGCGATTTGTTGTCAGCTCTCGATTGAATCAGTCGGTTTTGATGCTTCTCTCAACCGATAGAACAAGGGCACGACCAACCTACATACCAATTATATATCCACGCACGACTATCCCAGGGTCATAATCAAACCAGGAGAGGTTTTGATATGTTACGTATGGCGAATTGAGGCCCTAAATAGCACAGATGACTCAATCAAAACAGCCGCGAGATCTCAGCCGTATATCGTCGGCCACGGTCGGCGCACCTACCATCCATACGTAGGACGAGCCAACGAGGCCATTCTCATATGCTGAAAAATACAAATCCGAGGCGTAGTCAACCGTGGCGGCGACAAAGATGATCTTTGCTCCTGACCTTTTGAGATTCTCCAACGGAATGGCCAGATCGGAGCGGCTTCCCCGCGTGGGGCCATAGAATCCCTGCAGTGGAACCAACCATCTCTCTCAGCAACGACAGAGCCGATCGAATGCCAATTCATGTCGCGCAGAGCAGCCATATCGATACTCCGCGCCAAAGAAGCATCGCGATCCGTGGTGAACACACCTGCTCGAGCACAATGTTGAATCCCATTAAGTTGGCGACGGATTTGAAATCGACACTCCCTGTGTCATGGAGTGCCAAGTCAGACTCGAGTACTTCTCTGGAGCTACACACAGTCCAAACTCGCAGCCATTGCATCTTGCACCTCCACTCGTGTTGCAACGATTCAAGGCATGAATCAGCCCCCACAACGGCCTGTTGTCCTACCAGTAATCCCAAACTGGTCTCGTCCGTATAAAATAGCAATCTGAGAGCAAGCGATTCATTGCAAATCAGTGAAATCGATCATGTTATCGTGGATTGGATGCTGGTTGCACTTCAGGTAGATGCATTGCTCGGTGGCATGAATCATACCGATCTCCAACCCATTGCCCAAGCATAGCTGAGCAGAGCTTCGCTGCTGACCAGACTTGGTTCGATCAAAGCCACAAAAGTCTGTGACCAAAGGCGGCGTCAGCGAAGCGTCCGACTCTCAATGTTTTGCGTTTGAGTCATATATACCGGATAGGCTGTTCGATCTGTGAGTATCGTGGCTGATGTTTCGAGTCCGATATGCGGAATCTGCGAGAAGACAGCGACACATCCGTGAGTGCGCAGAGCCGAAGGCGCATTCGTTGGTGTGAATCGGAGGGAGTTGGCGTGAATCCTGGAGAGTATGGATTGAAGTACCATTATACCTTGTAAAAGCCTGATATCGTTGCTTCGTATTGATTTTGCTGCAAACAGGAGCTGCGGTCAGATGGATCGAGCGAGCACGGCACGATACTGCATACACGGAGTGCCGACAGCGCACCTGGCTAAACGAGTCGCCGATGACGGCTTTGATGTTTTCATTCTGGAGCATATCTAGGAGTCCAACGCTGCGTGATAGAAGCGCACGATGCGTGTGTCAACAGACGGTTTCGTTTAGCATGGGACCGAGACATTCTGCAGATGCGACTGGAAGCCGTGAGAGTAGTGTCGATGAGTGCAGCAAGAGAGTAGTCAGAGAGCCTCACATTCCGTCCCATATGTTTCCATGACTGTCCCTGACCACAGCTGAGAGCGTGACATCTGCGATCCAGCACGATATGGGTGAGAATGCTGCTCGGAAGGGGCCGAGTCAGCGCAGGCGGTGATGGCGGAGGACAGCAGCTCATGGCGACGACAATGCGAGCTGGATAGACGAGGAACGCATTGGAAACCAGCAGCCGCGTGACATACTTGGCATGATTGTCGAGCTATTGTTGATCTCGTCGATGGCCAGCTGCATCGCCTGGAAAATGTATTGGCCTTGCAAAAACTCTATAGATTCGATCTGGTAGTTGAGACCGATCTTGATGGCGATGGTATTGTTTCGCGCGGCAGATCTGCTTCTGGGCAGGAACGTAACAATGAGGATCGCCAGCACAAGGCCGGCAATGCGAGGCATCTCGCAGCTGGATGGAGATCGATCGAAAGACTGTGACCTTCTAGAGCCAGGAGGAGAATCGATTCTGGATCACAGTGAGGCCCCTCTGGGCTCAACCGATTGCTATTTTGAAACGGGACATCACACACGGACGACTTGCATGGCGTGCATGGCTTGTGTGAATCAGACGACCCCCGGTTCACATCCCCAGCCCATGTCCTCTTGGTTCACCCAGATCTCTCCTTCTCTCGATCCAGTCCGATCCGAATCCGCTCTTCCACTCCCCAATATGGAGACTCTGCGCAACGTCGTCTCCGGCCTCTCTCAGCGATTCTATGCCAACGCAGAGATCCTCCACAGGATTGTCTCTGGCCAGGGGCCTCCCGAATACGCCTTCAATCCCGACGATTCGAACTCCATCCATGCAGCTATCCGCGAGTTTCTCAAGGATTCACAGAGTTTCTACAAGGCGGTAGGACTATAAAGCCACTCCTTGAAACTTCGCATCGATCATGGATATGGCGAGCAGCCCCACTCCTTGATCATCCATCCATCGTATGGCCTTGGACAAACGATCTGCGCAACAGCGATCCGCATTGATCTGAAAGCACTGCGTTGGGATCTGACAATACCACATGCTCTGAAACTCTGCTCGTTTGTAGGTGGACTGGACCGAGCCCTTCCTGCTTGCTTTCGGGCTCCTGCACATCGCCATATTTATTGCAGCCCTGTTGGCTAGAAAGTCGCTGAACGGGACGATCGTCGTCTTCTTTGCCATCGGTATGGCACTGTCACCAGCTGCTGGCCCGATCAGCATTGTTCAAGACTTGGCTTTGGGGTCTGCAGTCTCTCGCAAGGCTCCCATATGCAAGACTTGGGCTCACCATGATCATTTCTCCTTCGATGGCCGATGCGCACTTCAGGGCTACTCATTATCCTGGGCGAGCCGCTCAATCGCCTGGCATCCAAACACCATGCCGCATTTGCCAACACCAACTATTTCGACGCCAATGGGGTCTTTATGACGACGGTGTTTTCACTCCCGCTCCTGATCAATATGCTGGTTGTCTTGGTGAGCGCTGGACCAACTGCTCTGTCTCGGCATCCGAGGAGCAACCGATCCTTCTGTCAGCGGTGGATTTGCCTGGTTGGAGGCTCCACCGTTCACCTTCGGTGCATGTCGTCCTTCGATCCCTGGATACGACGACTGAATTTCCATGTCTCGACCGACAGATCGTGATGCTCGGCCATCTGTTTTCAGTCATGGCCAAGGCTAAGGCCGCCCAACTCAAGTCCCAGAATCACAGCAACAAGCGCAAGAGTGACTGAAACATGCACCAAGCGAGCTCGGCTACCCATGGATCGTTGCAGTTCTCTGACAACATCCATGCGAGAGAAGCAGTCTCGGGCTATAATTGCATGACACTGGCAGCATCGGCGGAATGAAGCGATGTACTCTTCTTCCACCGATGGTGAGGGCCCCTTCAACGACTCTGCACCCATGCTGATCTGGCATATACTTGTATGATTCGGTCACCGCCTGCGACATCAATATCCACCATCACGCTCACTTTATGAATGAGCCCAACCACGACGGACAAGCAATAGTAATGTTGCTGCAGATAATCACAGATGGCTCTCAAAGCGTGCACTGTCCCGGGTGATCTGCACCGACTTTATTCTATGATGGCGATTTGCTATATCTGCGATTATGGCATTCCAATCGAGCGGCGTCCCGCTATTCGGCGAGATTCACGGGATTGGGAGCACGAGATGATCTTCGAAAGAATCTCTTGAACTTGAACCCACGCCGATACGATTGGTATGTTGAGGGCCGCCAAATTGACCCCGAGTCACCCGGGAGTAGTAAAGATGGCCATCACACAATGGTTAGTAGGCGATATGCTGCCATCCATGCATAGTGGACTTGAGGCCAGAAACTGCACCGATTACCCCGGAGTGCACGAAGCGAGTGCTTACAGATTCGAGGACAGCGAGCCTCTTCTTCTTGTCCTTCTTGGATTCGGTGCCCATGTTCTCGAGAGCAGCTCCGATAGCCTCGATCTGTGAACGGTCGGATTGGCGACTTGTTATCACTGGTTGTGCACGGTCGCTGACAGAAAAATTGACTCCATACCTCTGTATCGGTGGCGTTCAATGGGGCCTTCAGCTTGTGGATGCCTTCGGCACCTCTGACTGCTGCGGCCATCTCGCGATTGCCTGCCCTCTCTGCGACCTTGGAGATGATCTGGGCGACATCAGGCAGGAGGTTGATGGCCGTTTCGTCGCTCTGCAGCGCGAGAAGTGACTTGTCCGCGTTCTGGTAGCCATGGCGTTAAGCGTGAGATTATAGAGTTCGTTGGCTGTCGATAAGCCAAACATTGACCAGAGACACCACTCAGAGAGCCAGAACGCCTGCGGGACATATTTTCGAACCAGAATACCCGAATCGATTGTCGGAGGCTCACCTGAGGCGACGCTCCAGCTCCAGCTCCAGCTGGAGGGGCGGACGCACTGGGAGCTTTGCCATTGGCATTGTGATCACCAATGGAGGCAAGCACCTGTCAGAAACGACATCGGAGTGGGTCGTAGAAATGAGTCAAGGGCATAATGAGGCGACCGGGCCGTCCATATAATTTGATTTGAGTGCGGTTGGTTATCGGGTCTACAGGCGCGGACTCCCTACGCTCCATGGTGCCGCAGTAGCAGCCCATCCATGGCGATACTCCCTCTCGATAAAAACGCACCTCCTGGGGCGATAGGTCCGTGTAGCTCTTCTTTTTGGCCTCCGGGAAGATGAAGCAGTTGTTCTCAAAGCCCTGGAGTAGATATCACCGTAAGTTCTGGGACTCTATCGATAGTGGGCGATGCGGCCAGGTCAAGCTGTCGCACATGTTCATTGAAGTGTAGCAATTAGGAGAGGGCTTACTCGCTCGTCTTTGCACTTTGGTTCCTTTGGATCGGCGAGCCACACCCCGTCGACGATGTATTTATAGGCTACTCTGTGTCCAGCCTCAAAGCTATCGTCTTCAAACTGGATTTCGGTTTCGAAAATATCGCCGGTGTTCTTGAGGTAGTGGGTTCCATTCCAGTCGTCCCACTCGCCAGTGATGATCACCTGAGGGCAAGATTGGGCCGTATGTATAACGACATCAGCCAGTGCAAACGATTGATAGCGCACGAAGGAAGGATGTGGCAGCAAACGGCAGCCAAACAAGATCAGTTCAGGTCTGTGCTTCCCGATTCGCCAAGTCTTTGGTGAGCAAGCTCAAGTGGCAAGACCACTGTGGGAGTGCCCGCACGGGAAGGTGGTCTAAGGGCATACCTGGGAGGCTGTGTCTGCCGGCCATGAGAATCTGTGGGAATACATGCCGCTGGACGGCTACGGAAGCACATCTGCAGCATCAGTCGGCAGTGAATCAAGAATGCACCGGCGGATCAACAGATTTCAAATATATGGCGAACTTACACGAGGGTTGGGGGCTCAAATGGCAACGGTTTCAATTGGAGACGGACGACGGAGGTCGAAGACCTACGATGCACGGTGATGAGCTGATCGAGTCTGCACAGAGTTAGAACGCGCGTGAGTGCAGTCAGCGGTCGTTCCAGACGACAAAGCGAAATCGGTTGGCCATGGTCGGCAGCTCACTTGAGAGGAATGAAGCTCAGTCCCCCCCCCTTCTTTCCCCTCACTCTCGTGAGCCCAAAGAAACGCGGCTTACTTGATAGGACGCCGTGGGAGCGGGTCTGAGGCAGAAGAAACAGGCAAGACAGAGGAGGCACAGATAGGGTTGAACAGTGAGCACCGACGGCAAACTTTAGTGGGCGTATGGATAGACGAACAGACGAAGGGACGAACAGACGAATAGACGAACGGATGGAGAGCAGTCGAAGGGAGAGCGCAGAAGGCGGCGTGGGGCAGGCAAAATGGGTGCGGGGTGGGAGGGGTCTTCGGACTCCCACAAGTATCCGTTTGGCAAGCGGGGCGGCTTCTCACGAGGACGCTGTGTGGGCCACTGCCCGGGCCAGAGCCAGCACTGCTGGCCAAGCGCACTAGATAGAGCGAGCACTCTGAAACGAAACACTGCATTGGCGGTCCTCCACTGAGAAAGAACCCGAGGCGCCTGAGACCGAGCTCAAAGTGGTCTTGGAGTATCAACTGAAGCCACGGTCCCTCCGCGGCAAACAGGACAGCCAGATATCATCATCAGGGAGGAGCAGTGATGGGTGGGTAGGCTCAATAGCGGCGGTGTGGAGCCGCATGAGGCTCGATTGATGAGACTCGATTGAAAAGATCGCTTTGATCTCACGCTTCTGTTCCGCCAGCGCGCGGCACCAAATCGGCAGCCAAGAGCTCCATCCCAATCTGGCACCCATCTGCTTCATCGCTCTCGGGCTGGACAGGACACTCCCAAGCACCTCTGGCGCATCGGCTGACGCTGCCGCAGGCATTCGGCAGCACTGCTTTCCTTGCGCTCTCGACTGGGTACCGGCCCAATGGCGAGCCGAGACCATTCGATCAAAAACAACCTGGGGCAGCAGCTCCAGCAGCTCAAGAAGAGCGACCATGACCGCTCTGTGCAGGGCCACCCTATCGTTGCTGGTCGGGGCAATGCCGGCGCAGGTGCAGCAGCAGTATCGGAAGACACTGCTTCCACTCAACCCAAGTTCAGCTTTGCCCAGCTGGGAAATCGTGTGGGTCCGATGATGCCCAGCTCGCAGCCGTCGAGGTATCGCTTAGATCGTGGAGAGGATGCACCGGACGAAGCTCCGTTTGCCTCGAGCGGAGCAGATCGTTCGATAGTGCACATGGCTGTTGCCTCTGGGATTGGTTTTTTTCCAACAGAGTTCCTCAGCGGCCTGGGCCCCACGCTAATGTGCTGGAGCAAACCATCGTCATTTGCCAGATCTTTCAGTTTCAGCCATCCATCCACCACGGCAGCCCCCAAATCTGCGGTGGGTATCGTCTCCGCACCACTGCGAATCCAGGACGGCTCCCTGCAAGCCATCTGGCTCTATCGATCCATCATCCAATTGCATCGCATATGCCCAGATGTTCTTGTAGCAGCCTTGGTTGGTCGCTGCATCGGCTCTGGCCTCGAAGGGGGTGTGTGTGCAGTTTGCAGAGTCAATCGACATCGACGGCACCTGATGCGATTCGCTGTTGTGGCCTGAAAGTGCTGATGATTTCTGACGAACTATCGTGGGGCATCGGCATTCCGCTTCAAAGACCCGCCCTGCTGCTCCGCCGCCCGTATCGACAAATCGAAGCAGCGCAGACAAACCAACCCCGCCATGGCAGGTCCAAGCCAATTCCAATGCCACCGTCGATCTCGATGCGAATGCACCAACGCTGGCAGCAGCAAGTGAGTTGAGCCGTGCTGGCTGTCTCCAATGCCCAAGTCATCCGATGCCCAGATTGGAATCGCAGTTGCGATTGCGGCCCTGCGATTGCGGCCCTGCGATTGCGGCCCTGCGATCCTTGTCTGGCATCTACGACTCACGATATCGTTTGTCCGATCTCCCTTTCGACGCTGGATAGCACACCGGGGCAGCACAACAGGGCCCTCCAGTGCTCCAGCAACCCGTCCGCAGCCCAAGCACCACGGGGATGCCTCTCGTTTGGTTCGGCACGACAGCTGGGACGATCTCGACGACGACATGTGGCAGCAGGTAAGCCCACGGCTGCCAGCAGACCCAGGGTGCTTCGCATGGTGCCGAGACAAGGTGCCGGCACTTCCTGACGCTGCTTGGACTTTAGATGGACCAAGACGTCGCAGCATCCATCATGCTTTCGCCCGAGCCTTCTCGGAGCACTGGCCAGTCTTCAGCAAAGCAGGCAAGCCATGAGATGTTGTGTCGATGAGCCTTGACTCCAGAGGCGAGGGTGCTGTCGACAGAGCCAGCGCTGACTCGGCGGTCAACACCGTCGCCACTCTTTCGTTGTGGCTGTTCAGACGAATGTCCAAGATTTGCAGGATCGATTGGCTGCGCTAAACGGCCGATGGGTCCAGATTCTAGAAGGCCTGGTTCGGTTCGTCGAGGACGACGACCCGACCGAAAGCGATCTGCTTGAGAAAGCGGCCCTGATTTCGGAAAAGTAAGGACGTTGTCTCCCGACAGTGCTCGTTTGCGACCGCCGAAATCGCCACTCTTGGCTGCATGACTCACAACGAACGCTCGATTTGCGCTGGTCGGATTCCTCGGTTTAGGAAAGCACTTGCCCCCAGAATCGACGAGCTCAAGGCTCAGATCCGCTCGCTGGAGAAAGCCTCGACCGCAGACGCCACTGCAACAAACAGCTTGGGATCGCTATCGAATCGGCAATCTGCCACAAGGTTGTCTGTCGCATCGAATTCAGCATCGGTATCGGCATCGGCATCGACATCTCGGTTTCCTCCGCCGGTGGTGGCTTCGTCGCGCGCATCCGGAAGCAGGATCTCGCCACCCAACGCCGAGCAGATGTCGCCGCTGGCATCCGACAGCGGATCTAAATCGATCACAATGCTAGCAACTGCATCGGCCAGAAGTATCGAGAATGCTGCTCACTCAAAGCCCGGACCTTCAAGAGCCTTGCAGCGCGCCCCGTCGCCAGCACCGCCGCTGAACGGCATGCCCATTCCGGCAGACATAGACGAATATTATTGCCAGGACGACTTTATCCCCGATGAGGCATTCTGTGACGACTGGCCCGATGTCGATGATCCCATTATCCACGACTATCAAGACATGGATATTGGCGTCGGCTCGTCAAAGGGAACTGGTCCCCTGCCCGACGCCTCGAATCGACCCTTGGCCATCGCCAGTGCAGCATCGGCCACTTCAAATGTGCCGTCGACCACCCCTTGGTCTACCACAGCGCTTGTCGGGGCAGCGACATGTACCAGGAAAGCCGCCGCCGCTGCTGGAGGTCCTGCAAATCCCACAAAATCCTTCGGTCTCTCGACAGGCGATGGCTTTCAAGCTGCACATGGCGGCACGAACTCCGCGAGTCGCAGCTTCCTCAAGCCCAGTTCCGCCATTAACCTGGACCGGCGGCCGCTCAATAACTCTGGCGCGATAGCCGAAGTGATCGAAGAGGCTGAGCCAGACCAATCTGAAGATAGTACGCATCAAATCCAAACCCGCGCACCAATCGGGCATCTCTAGAGCCTCTGGGTGGACCTGTATATGGGCGCGATGAGGATTTGAAAGCTACAGTGTATTCAAACTTGCGACACACCAGGTGATTTGCTGCCCAACACAGCCGCTCTGTAGCTCATTCCTGGTCTGTCATTCCCCTCCTGTGCCAGGTCGGATATATCCGTGGTCTGCTGAAGTCAACTGGGCATTGCTGAAGCAGTTTGGACTCAAGCAGTTTCGCCACAACCAACTCGAGGCAATCAACACCACACTTTCGGGCAAGGACTGCTTCATTCTGATGGTTTGTTGAGTGCCGCTCTTGGTCACGATGTCGGCATGAGGCGATTGATGCGAGGTAGCTCGCTCTCTACGTGATATGGCCTATAAAACTCAGCTTCCGTTGCAATCCTTCGCTCCACCATCGACAATCGTCCACTCTGGTGCGCATCCGTTCTCGGCTTCGTTTTTCGTCTGAAACAGCCGACGGGAGGTGGAAAGAGTCTGTGTTATCAGGTAGGCATGGAACGAATATGTGACCCTTGGACTCTGTTCGAGTAGCAGCCTCAACCCACGGCTCGAGCAGCGAGTGGGGCACTCTTATCGCAAAGTCTGTTTGATATTGCCTCCGCCCATGCTGCCTCTTCTCATACCGATTCCTCTGATGCGGTGCGGCTGCTTAGCTCCCAGCCATTGTCTCCAAAGGCGCAACGAGAGGACTGACAGTAAGATCTGAGCCACCACCGAGGATCGCGCCGTTGATATTCGGCATAGCATCGGCCCGCACCATGTCATCAAACTAGACATATACGCCAGCACTCACCGCCATTTCAATGCCATCTCAGGTTGTCGTGTCGCCTCTCCTGTCGCTGATGCAAGATCAGGTAACACACCTGCTCACACTTGGTATCCCAACAGCCATGCTCAACAGCACGCTAACAGAAGCAAAGAAAAGCTGGCTATTTGATGGTGAGAGCCGCAACCCCGGTCCAGTACTGCGACTGTCGCTGCCTGTTATGAGCGACATGGCCATAGCCGCAGCTCTTGTGACTCGTTTAGCAGATCCCCTCCTCGCCCGGCTGTTTCTGCCCTCGATCGACCAAGGGGTGTTCGTGTGAATAGGCGCGAGCTTACTGACGAATCGTTTACCTCTTGACAGAGCTCTATGCCCCTGAACTCCGCCCCAAGCTCCTCTATGTCACTCCCGAGATGCTCACCCGCAGTAACAAGTTTCGGAGCGCGCTGACGCATTTGTACCAAAGAAAACTTGTGGCACGGTAAGGCATTGCTGCGTCTGCATCGATATCCGAGATAGGGATCAGGTCGCGAGTAGGGCCAGGGAGTCAGAGTATGGTTACAAAACAGCGTGTCTAACCGGCCGTGTGCCTACATTTGGATTGGAAGCTTTGTGATCGACGAAGCGCACTGCGTTAGTCAGTGGGGCCATGATTTCCGCCCAGACTACAAGGTGAGTCCGCAGCTACTTGCTGGTTTGTTCAGACGTACCGCTTGCTCGCTCGGTCTGGGGAGGGGAGTTGAACTGCCCCCCCCCCGCAGTGGCACATCATCGCGGCAACATTCAATGGCCTATTCGCGCAAGGTTTGTTTCGCGAAAATGGTGCTAATATCGCTTACTCTTTTCCCGCCTTTCCTCGAAGGATCTCGGCTTCTTAAGGCGCGAGTACCCCAATATCCCAATCATGGCGCTCACAGCCACGGCCAACGAAAAGGTCAAGAGTAAGTATCTGTTGATGGCGCCTTCCAGCAAGCCTCGTGTTGTGCCCATAGCACTCTTCAGGCGAGTTTGCAGCCTGCTGCGTGCCGTGGACCAAATCCTAACAGCAGCTCTTTGGACAATTCCAGTCGACGTTCAGGCTTGTCTCCAGCTACAAAACTGTGTGACATTCGTGCAAAGTTTCAATAGAGCCAATCTGAGGTACGTCGAGGAATGCAGGCAATACACCCGGCAAGATCAGTCCGCAGCATCAAGCCCCACGGTGAGGATGGCACTAATATTCTCGGTGCAGGTACGAAGTACGGCCCAAGAACCGAAGCATCGACGATGACATCGTCGCCTTCATCAACACATTTTATCCAGGCAAATCGGGGATCATTTACTGCACCTCGAAGCGGTCGTGTGAAGAAACGACGGACCGACTCAATGTAAGTCTTGTATCGAGTGTGAGTGGATGCGAGGAGTAGACCAAACGGCTGTTGCTGTTGCTGTTGCTGTTGCTGTTGCTGTTGCTGTTGCTGTTGCTGTTGCTGTTGCTGTTGCTGTTGCTGTTGCTGTTGCTGTTGCTGTTGCTGTTGCTGTTGCTGTTGCTGTTGCTGTTGCTGTTGCTGTTGCTGTTGCTGTTGCTGTTGCTGTTGCTGTTGCTGTTGTCGTACTTTGCGTGCTTATCATATGTCACGGTCTGCCCATGCCCGCGCCAATTGTCAGAATCGTTACGGTCTCAAGGCTGCCTTCTACCATGCTGGCCTCGACAAACAAGACCGACAACGCATCCAAGAGGAGTGGATTATGAACAAAGTTCTCATCATCGTGGCCACAGTTGCCTTTGGCATGGGTAAGCTGTGTCTTGGGCATCAAATGATCTAGCAGAGATGCATAGCAAGGGAGCCACGGTGGACAAGAGTAAAGTTGTGGTTGTGACGATTTGGTTGCTTTCTTCGCCTATGTCGTGTTGGTTGTCGCGGGTGGTGCTGACTCTGACTCTTCACAATCTCAGGCATCGACAAGTCAGATGTTCGATTCGTGATCCACTACTCACTTCCACAGAGCATCGAGGGGTACTACCAGGTACAGATGCAGCCGCAGTCGACACGGGTGCGCCTGGGGTTCCAACAGCGCTATCTAAGCACAAACTGACCGTGTCTCGGTTCATCGTGCCCAGGAAACAGGACGGGCTGGTCGAGATGGCAAGGAATCGACCTGTGTGCTGTTCTACTCCTACCGAGACAAACACGTGGTGAGTGTCTCCAAATGCAATCAGAGGGCTGGTGCCCAAACATTGCGTGCGCTTAGTCGAGTTCTAACGATGGCACTGATGATGACTCGGACCCATCCGCAACCGTCACCCAGATCGAGACGCTCATCGACCGAGGCGAGGGGAGTGCCGACCAGAAAGAGGTAAGTTGAGGGAGGATGTCGTCCGAGACCGGAAGTGAGTCTGCTATTTACGGGGCTGCCACCAACCCAAAGCCAATACAGCCGTGGATTGCATGTACATGAGATCGGGCCAAGCAAAGACTGATCCGACGTTGCCCCGCGGTCTTTGTCAATCACGGCTTTTGTTAGCGTCAACGCAACAACCTGCGCCAGATGATTGCCTACTGCGACAACCAAGTGAACTGCCGGAGAGAGATTGTACTGCAGGTATGTTCTCCTCTATCGGCATCGACCCAGGAGCGGCCGATCGTGCATGTAGCGGAAGCTTACAGGCCACGCAATGTTGGTCTTTACTCCCCCACCGCTATCTGCAACAGTACTTTGGAGAGCGCTTCGACAAAGTACTCTGCAATCGCACCTGTGACAACTGCCGGAATGGCACCACCTATATCATGCGTGACGTCACGAATGCGGCCATCGATCTGGTCAAGTTCGGTAGGTGCTGCTTACCCATTTTACACCCGAGTCGAATCGACGGACGACATTGCTGCCGATGCTATGCAAAGTATAAATCCACAAGCAGCAGCCCATTCCACGGTCTGCTCACGCAACCGTTGCGCTTTTCTCCGGGGCTTGCACTTGCAATCCTCTGCGCTGCCAGTCCAGTCCGTGCGATCGCAGAGAGTCACATTGAACCATGTCATTGATGTGTACCGCGGGATGAAGCGCGCCAAGATTGTGCAAATGGGCCACACGAATCACGAAATTCACGGCAAAGGTACCACTCTGTGCCATCATGGTGTCGCCGTATGGGCATATGGACATGTGTCTGGCCGCCGCGACCCTTGCTTGCATGTGGCCATGGGTGTATCTGCGCTCAGGATCGCTGACGCTTGAGCTGTTTCGTCTTCTACTTGGCACGGTTGAACGTAGGAAAGCACTATAGCAAGTCGGATCTCGAGCGTATATTGCACGAGCTGACCGCGCGTGATGTGCTGGTGGAGAACTGCCAGCGAAATCAGCAGGGATTTGTGACAGCGTATGCGCAGGTATGAGCACCCATCGAGGAACGAAGGACGAAGGCGAGCTCGACCCATCTGTGCCTCGGCCACGTCTGCGCCAATGAGTTCCTCCGCATGCTCACTCAGCCACCCAGCCGGCTCTTCACCCTGAGTACTCACTTGCGTTTGCTCTGCACTTGCATTCGGCCGACTTCTGCAATCATTATATTGGGGGGGGGGAACCAACACAGGTGGGTAGGAACGGGGAAGCACTGCTGCGGCACCAGCTCAACATCGCTGTGCCGTTCATGAATGAAGATGCCGCTCCTCAGACAACGAGCACGACGGGGCCTGCACCCGCGACAAACGCTGCGCCTGGCTCTTGGATCCACAAACTACCGACCCGATCCAAACGGAAGACTGCTGTGGCGTCGGATGTCGATGACGACGATGACGACGAGACCTACGTGGAGAGCGAGATGGCCGAAGTCAGGGCCGCCAGAACCAGAGGGACCACCAGAGGGGCTACGACCCGATCCACCTCGAAGCGAACAAGATCGGCCGCTGGCGGCCACGTAGAGGTGTCTGAGACACCGCCACCAGAGCCACCCCAGATCCAGGGCATCAAGAGCAAGTGCTTTGACGAGCTCAAGCGTCTGAGGAATACGGTAAGGATGGACCGAGTCTCCGGCTTTGACATGGTTTCGAAGAGAAGGTGGATTCGTGGACATGGCCTGGTGTCAGAGATTGCTGTCGGTGGATGCGCGTACGTCTTCAAACAACGCAGCTGATCTGTACCCGATACTGACTGGCTGTGGATGCCAAGCAGTATGTCCAGAGGCTCAAGTGCAAGCCGGAGAGCATATTTACCGATTTTACACTCGGCGAACTGGTGAGTGGCCATATTGGTATTCAAGAAGCAGAGTCGTTGCGAGAGCAGCGATCGTACTGACAGCGGCTGGGCTCCTGGGCACTGATGCGCTCACGACTCTTACCACTTTGTGCGCTTCACGATCTGACCCTTTGGCCTTGACGTTGCACAGTCGTCCAAGCTGCCAACCGGCATTATGGAATTCCTGAGCATACCCTCCATCGACGACGACAAATTTGAACGATATGGCCGGGAGTTTTTGGAGGCCACCAAGCGATATGCACGAATGGCAAGCGAAGCAGCAAAGTCGGCATCTGACGGGCGTGGAGCCCACTCGGCTCAGCTACCAGAGTAAGTCTGCGTGAGAAGAGTACCGTGGCCAAGGCAATGCATCGACAGCACGATGATCGGGCTCGGGTTACGGTTGGGCGGGGGCGAGGCGAGGCGAGGGCGGTGAATGCAAACGCCAGCGGTGCGGGATCTGGGAGCTGTGATGATCGCGGTAGCAGAAGTTGTGGAATTGGGACGGCGGCAGTGGTGGTCGTAGCGCAGCTTCCTGGTGCTGCGACGGGCTGAGGGCGAGCGCTAGGCCGCATGAGTAACCGACAGATTCCTTGTTGCGACTTGCCGCGGACACTACAGAACATCACCGCACTTTGCAAGCGGCGCCGGTGAGTCTGTCAGGCCGTTTTGGGTGCATGTGTGTGGCAGGCTCTATGGAATGGTGCGCAGAATATGCCATGTCTCAGGGAAGCGCAAGTGGATCGCTCTGACCAACACCGAAACGTGGCCTGACTCGATCCTTGGTGGATTTGACATTTGTGACCCCAGCAGCAGAGCCTGCTCGCTCGCACAGGCGGCTGCTCCTCGGCGGCCCGAGAATCCAAACCATGCGGCTGCCATAAGCCCTCTCATCAGCTGGAGCAAGTCAGGTTTCATCCATCACGAGCAGCGCGACTTCGACTTCACCCTCGATCCCACATACACATTGCCAACCCATCTCCACAATGAGTGTGACACTCGGAAATGGTGAAGGACACGCGGAGCCGACCGATGGCGACAATGCGCAGGATGTATTGGCGGAAACAGCTGGGTCGGGGAAATGATGTGCGCCAGATGCGAATGGCCGAAGGGAACATGGAAGGTGCTCCTGTATTTCGAGTGGTGGCGTGAGAGAAGAGTTGGGGCACTCTATCCCAGAACCTCAGCCTTGTGAATACATGAGCCACTCCAGGATCGAGGTGAGGCTGGGACCGTGCAAACATGAGTTTCGAGATAGCCCATCCTCCTCCGTTGGTTGACCAAAGTGGTGAGATGCAGGACCGTCATGCGAAACCTCGTATCTATGGGCGAAAGGCCGCGACAGTGTGCGGACAACGTTCTAAGGCGAGGGGATTTGTCGAGATTTTGGCGAATGGGCCTCCGAACAGGATCAAATCAGATTAGGCGGTGGACAAGCCGTCGCAGGATGGGCGGCAAAGTAACAAAAGTGCATCGTCGAGCACAAGCAGCCAAAGAAAAGAGTGGGTGGCCCAGCCTACGGCGGCGGCGAGAGTATGGGGAGCGCTGCCGAGCCCGTCGCTCGACTTGGCAATCTCGCGAAAGCAGATTACGGCTATCGTAGCAGCCCGGGAGCGAGGATCGGGACACGCGATGAATGGCATTGGTAAAGTCGGCGTAGAAGAAGCAGGAGAGGGTGAGGGAGGGAAAGAGGAGGGGGGAGGCGAAGCGATGCTCTAGTTGTGCTCCTTGGCACAGGATTCGAGGTTCGACGAAATCATGGCGCTGAGGACCTGCTCAACAACCGGGAGCGGCGCAGTGGTGAACAGAGTGGCCGGATAGTTCTTGGTGCCCCACTTGGGATGCCGCAGGACTTTGCAGCAGCCGGCGAGGATGGTCTGGTACTTGAGAAGCCGGATTGCGCCGTCCACATCAGGATACAGCGCAGCACCACGGTCCGAATAGATGGGGTATCCCGAGGCCGGGTCGGTCATGTCAGCCCAGTAGCCGAGGGCGGCGATGTTGTCCCGAAACTTTTGGCCAAAAATGTAAATCTGAAGTGGACGGGAAACGCGAATGGAGTCAGAGAGATGCGCACAACAGCATGATGGGCTCAAGACATGATGGGCTCGTGGTCCAGCAAAAGGGCAAATCCACTGCGCTGCGCTGATTCATCGGCCCCAACTCGGGATGGATGGGGCATCCGATGCACTCGCACGGGGAGATGGGAAGTCGCCTACATAGTCGAGCAAGATGTTGCGTTCCAGGTTGGTCTCCGGCGTTACGGCGACCAGGTCGTGGCGCGAAAGCTGGAAGGTGGGAATGACAAGCAATTGGTCGAGGTGCTTGGAGTTCTTGAGTTCCGGAAAGACCAGCGCCAGCTCCTTCTTCAGATGGCGGCCGGGGGTGTGGACGGAGACCTGCATGGTGGTGGAGGTGAGGGAATGGGTGCTGTCTGTAGAAGGCGAGTCGGATGTGGGGTCCGAGTTTGAGTTTGAGCTCGACTTTTTGCAGCTGCCGACGATCTGGGAGTAGTAATCGGACTGTTTCAGGTCCTGGGCGGTGAAGGGGTACCGGAAGACGATGGGCTCGATGAGCTCGACGGGAGGGGCCTTGCGCTCCATGGGGCTGCCGCTTGGGACTGCGGCCAGCGACGGCGAGGGCGAAGGAAGGGTGCAGAACATGGTGTTGGCGAAATGGATCGGAGAAGACGGTAGCGGATGCAGCGGCAGCGTGGAAGAAGGGGAGGGGGGAATGGAATGATCCAGGAAAGACTGATGGTGATCCGGATGGGAGCAGAATGCACACGCCGCGAGGAGACTATTCGACGCAGGAAGCGACGCAGGAAGGCGGGAATAGGATCTCTGCAGCGGATGAGCCGACGAGCCGATAGAACCACCCGCAGAGCCGACGAAGGACTGGCGAGGGACGTGCAAAGGACCTGCAAAGGACCCGCAAAGGACGTGCAAAGGACGATGGTCGGAGATGGGCAGAGACGACGGATTTCAGTCCACAGGGGAGTTTTTATAGCGAGACTGGCGCGAGACGGCGCCGACGGAGCGAGAGCGTGTGTGTGTGGTCGCGCCGCTGTTTGTGTGGGCAGGCGGTGCTGTGTGTGTGTGGGATGCTGGGGCGAGGGGGCGGCGAGGGGAGGGCGAGAGGCTGACGAGAAGCGTCCTTGTCTTGGCTTATCGGTCAGGGCTTGTCACTGTGTGCAGCACCGCGGTGCGACCGACCGAGGCGCGGCAGCTGAACGCTGCGCACTCGTCTGGGGAAAAAAAGGTGTCGCCATCGACGGCGCAGCTGGTTGGCTGGGGACGGGCATGGGCATGAAGCAGGCCGCCTGCAAGCCATGGCCGACGACAAGGGCGCCGTCGATGTGCAGAGCAGGCCCCAGGAATCTGCTCTTTTTTTTTCCTCACCCACACCCAGCCCTGTCGATGAGCTCTCGCCGCGATGGAATGCTGCGTTTCTCGAGCAGGTTTCTGGCACAAGGTCGCTGGACAAGGCTGCTGGCACAAGGTCTCTGGCATGTGAACCCTCCGCGGTTTTTGGGGTGGCGGAAAATCGACACCACGCAACCCTATCGCGCGTTACACAGCTCAACCCCATCGCACGCTGCAGCCCTTGCCCTCGCTCGCACGAGACCGAGACCGCACCGAGGCCGCAGCGAGACTGCACCGAGGCCGGCGCGCCCCCAGCTCCTTCCATATCCGGCGCGCCCTTGCCCTGTGTCACGCACCCAGCTGTATCGCCCATACACACAACAGTGGCGCTATCGCACACACACACACCCATCTCATCGCACACACACACACAGGCAAGGCCCAGCGCGCGGTCGCCCGCCCTCGTTTTTTGTCGTGCGGCCCGCAGATCCCCGCTCTCGCCCTTCCCGCCTCCGCATCGCTGGTCCGCCTCGCTCGCCCTCGGCTTCGTCACCCATGCCTCCCGGATCGAAAAAGTCAAAGCGGGGCAAGAACAAGTCCTTGCTCGCCTCGACCAAAAACTGGGTTCTCCTCGGCCAGCAACAGCAGCAACACCTCCAGCAGCAGCAACAGCAGCAACAGCAACAGCAACACCTCCAGCCGCCCGTGCACACTCCTTCCCCTTCTGCCTCGCCGTCCTCTGACACAATGGATCCAGATCAGATCTATCTCGCCAGCCTCTTCCTGCCCGACAACATGACCGTCGAGGAGGCGGCCCAGTACCCCGTCGGAAAGGTCCCCGGCAGAGGCAAGATGGTCGAGCGCTACCTCGCCGAGACCATGGAGCGACGCATCATGTTCATCGACGGCGCCATGGGCACCATGATCCAGCGCTTCCGCTTTACCGAAGAAGACTTCCGCATGGAGCGCTTCAAGAACCACAAGAAGGACTTTATCCGTGGCAACAACGACATCCTCTCCCTGACCCAGCCCGCCGCTATCATGGACATCCATCGCCAGTATCTGATGGCCGGCTCCGACATGGTCGAAACCAACACCTTCTCCTCCACCACAATCGCCCAGGCCGATTACTTTATGGAGGATCTCGCCTACGAGCTCAACAAGGTCTCGGCCGAGATCGCCAAAAAGGTCTGTCAGGAGGTTACTCTGCTCGACAAGAGCCGTCCCCGTCTCGTCTGCGGTGCTATCGGCCCCACCAACCGCACTTGCTCCATCTCGCCCTCCGTCGAGAACCCCTCCTACCGCAACGTCACCTTTGACGAGCTCGTCACTGCCTATGCCGAGCAAGTCCGTGGTCTGCTTGACGGTGGCTCCGACGTCCTCCTTGTCGAGACCATCTTCGACACCCTGAACGCCAAGGCTGCTCTCTATGCGATCGAATCCGTCTTTGATGACGAAGCATACGAGTACGTATCGTCCGTACCGCTGCATTCTGGAGGGGACGGGGTGCGCTGAGCCGAGCCGATGTAGCCCTCTCTAATGAGATCACATCACATCACGCCGCATCGCGCCTCATCGCATCGCACTGCGGAAGCGTCCGATCTCGATCGACTGAACTTGATTACCGCCGCGACGTGTCGCCGTGAATGTGGATCCTAACCCACCTCCTCATCTGTAAAACTCACTCCACCTTCATCACCCGCCGTCCGCTGCGCTCCTGTCGCTCCAGTCGCTGCCCCGTCATGGTCTCGGGTACCATTGTCGATCAGTCTGGCCGCACCCTCTCTGGCCAGACGGGCGAGGCCTTCATTTCCTCCGTCGAACACAGCAACCCTCTGGCCATTGGTCTCAACTGTGCCCTCGGTGCCGACCAGATGCTGCCCTTCCTCGACAACATCTCAAAGAACAACCCCGCCTACACCATCTGCTATCCCAACGCTGGCCTGCCCAACACTTTCGGTGAATACGACCAGAACGGCCCCGACATGGCCAAGCAGGTCGAGCCCTTTGCTCGTCTCGGTCTGATCAACATCCTCGGTGGCTGCTGTGGTACCACGCCTGAGCACATCAAGGCCATGAGCGAGGTCGTCAGCAAGTACCCCCCGCGCAAGCGCCCCACCTTCGATCCCGACACCCTCATCGTCTCTGGTCTCGAAACCCTCCGCATCAACAAGGAGACCGGCTTCATCAACGTTGGTGAGCGATGCAACGTCAGTGGCTCCCGTTTGTTCTGCAAAAAGATCCTCAACGGCATGTACGAGGACGCCCTCAACACGGCCCGTGTCCAAGTCGAGAACGGTGCCCAGGTCATCGACATCAACATGGACGACGGTCTGCTCGACGGCAAGGCTGCCATGACAAAGTTCCTCAACTACATCGCCTCCGAGCCCGACATTGCCAAGGTCCCGCTCATGATCGACTCGTCCAACTTTGAGGTCGTGCTTGCCGGTCTCAAGTGCGCCCAGGGCAAGTGTATCGTCAACTCGATCTCGCTCAAGGGTGGCGAGGAGGACTTTATCGAGAAGGCCAAGATCGTCAAGCGCTTCGGTGCCGCCGTCGTCGTTATGGCCTTTGACGAAACTGGCCAGGCTGCCATCGCCTCCGACAAGTTCCGCATGTGCGAGCGCTCCTACCGCATCCTGACCGAGAAGGTCGGCTTCCGCGGCTGCGAAATCATCTTTGACCCCAACATCCTGACCATCGCCACCGGCCTCGAGGAGCACAACAACTATGCCGTCGAGTTCTACGAGAGTGTCAAGCTCATCAAGGCCAACCTCCCCGGCGCAAAGATCAGCGGCGGTGTCTCGAACGTCTCGTTTGCCTTCCGTGGCAAGGACAAGATCCGTGAGGCCATGCACTCCGTCTTTTTGTACCACAACATCAAGGCCGGTATGGACATGGGTATCGTCAATGCCGGTTTCCTGACCATCTACGACGACATTCCCAAGGATCTTCTCGATATCTGCGAGGACGCCTTCTGGAACCGCGACCCGAACGTGACGGAGCGCCTGCTGGCCTATGCCGAGCAAAACCAGGCCGGCGGTCCTGGCAAGGCCGAGGAGGCCGAAGCCTGGCGCCTTGAGCCTGTCGAGTCGCGATTGGCCTACGCCATCATGAAGGGCATCACAAAGCACATTGTCGAGGACACCGAGGAGGCTCGTCAGCAGACCGACAAGTATCCTCGCCCCCTCAACGTCATTGAGCAGCCCCTCATGAACGGCATGAAGGTCGTTGGCGAGCTCTTTGGTGCTGGAAAGATGTTCCTGCCCCAGGTCATCAAGTCTGCCCGTGTCATGAAGAGTGCCGTCGCCCACCTGATTCCCTTCATGGAGAAGGAGCGTCTGGAGGCCCTGCAGAGCACGGGCCATGCTGGAAACCCCGACGATGCCTACAACGGCGTTGTGATCATGGCCACCGTCAAGGGCGACGTGCACGACATTGGCAAGAACATTGTCGGCGTCGTGCTGGGCTGCAACAACTACAAGGTTATTGATCTCGGCGTCATGGTCCCGTGCGAGAAGATCCTCGAGGCTGCCATCCAGAACCGGGCCGACATCATCGGCCTCAGCGGTCTCATCACCCCATCGCTCGACGAGATGGTCTATGTTGCCAAGGAGATGGAGCGCCAGGGCCTGAAGATCCCTGTGCTCGTCGGTGGCGCCACCACCTCCAAGATGCACACGGCTGTCAAGATCGCTCCGGCCTACAGCTTCCCCGCCATCCACGTTCTCGATGCCTCGCGCTCGGCCGTCGTTGTCTCGGCCCTTCTGGACCCCACTCAGTACGACGACTTTGTCGAGGATATTGCGGATGAGTACGAGGATCTGCGTGCAGAGCACTACGAGAGCCTGAAGGACCGCAAGTACCAGAAACTTGACCGCGCCATCGAGAACAAGTGCCAGATCGACTGGACCAGCCAGGCCGCCCCCACCAAGCCCAAGTTCCTGGGCACTCGTGCCTACAGCGACTTTGACTTTGAGCAGCTCATCTCGCACATCGACTGGAACCCGTTCTTCCAGACGTGGCAGCTCCGCGGCAAGTACCCCAACCGTGGCTTCCCCAAGATCTTCAACGACGAGACCGTGGGAGCCGAGGCCAAGAGGCTCTATGACGACGCCGTCGCGATGCTCAAGCAGATCGTCGATGGCGAGTGGCTCAAGGCCCAGGCCATCGTCGGCTTCTGGCCCGCCAACGCCGACGGCGAAGACATTCGTGTCTATGAGTCCGAGGCCCGCGAGACCGTGGCCGCGACCTTTTACGGACTCCGCCAGCAGGCCGAAAAGGACCACGACTCGAACGAGCCCTACTATTCGCTTGCCGACTTTGTCGCTCCCAAGAGCACGGGCATCGCCGACTATATCGGTGCCTTTGCCGTCTCGGTTGGCTTTGGTGTCGACGAAAAGTGCGCCGAGTTTGAGGCCAACAACGACGATTACAGCTCGATCATGCTCAAGGCCCTGGCCGATCGTCTGACCGAAGCCCTGGCCGAAATCGTCCACGAGCAGGTGCGCAAGGAAAGCTGGGGATACGCCCCTGACGAAAGCCTGTCTCCCGAGGAGCTGCTCCAGGTCAAGTACCGCGGTATCCGCCCTGCCCCAGGCTACCCGTCGCAGCCGGACCACACCGAGAAGCTGACCATGTGGAAGCTCATGGATATCGAGAGACAGACCGGCATCAGCCTGACCGAGTCTCTGGTGAGTGAATCGATCAAGACTGCTGTTGGTGGCGGAGGCAATGCCGAGGAGTGCATGGTTGGATGGGACTTGGTGGTGCCGACGATTTGTAGTCGCTCCGCCGCAAGTCGCACCCTCAAATGCCCTCTCCTCTCTCTCTCTCTCTCTCTCTCTCCCCGCGTGTACTCGACTGACGTTGTGGTTCCGCTTGATTCCATAGGCCATGACCCCCGCCGCCGCCGTCTCGGGCATCTTCTTCGCCAACCCCGACGCCAAGTACTTTGCCGTCGGCAAGATCGAGCGCGACCAAGTCGAGTCGTATGCTGCCCGCAAGAACATGGACATCAAGGTCGTGGAGAGATGGCTGGCCACCAACCTGGCCTATGACGCCGAGTAATCGATTTGGGACGCTCCTGCTTCTTCAAATCGACATTTCTCCACGTCATGCTCAAACTTCTCCAAAGGCAGTCCTCGCTTGATCGTGCCTTGCTTTTCTCCTTTGTTTCCTCCCTCTCTCCCTCTCCCTCTCTCTCCCTCTCTTTCTTTCCCTCCTTGCTTTGATCAACCACTCACCCCATTCGTTCCATTGTTGCATCACATCGAGCTGGCAAAATGAAACGATTGCGGACATGACGGGATCAGTGGTCCCCTTTACTGTGATTCTTGAATACATGTGCCCATCGTCACTCCTCGCAGCGGCGTAAGGTTCAGTCCCCCGCGTAAAAGTCTCATTCATGGGTTTGGATGTCATTATGAGATTCAGGAGCATGGATCAGGGTCGGGTGTGGTTGAGGTAGGTGGAAACGGCTGCTTGGATGTCTGGCGTGCCAAGGTATGTTGCCTGGGAGGTGAAGGTGTGAGTTATGGGATGGAGTCGACTTGTGCCGGCAGATGGGAGAGACTTACCAGGATGACGACAGGACGGATTGGGAGATTGAGACTCATCACAAAGTAAACATGGGATGAGGGAGAGGAGCGCCAGCGACGGCCAAAGAGGGTGTAAGGAATTTTGATATAGTGAGGGCCGTGGCGGATCCATCGAGGCATTTTGTTGACTTGAATCCATCGAGACGAGAAAAACGACTTTGATGCAGCGATGAAGTTGTCTGGATCGTCGGAGCGAACAATCTCGTTGTCGCGACAGAACCAGGTGATTTGGTTGCCTGATCGATCCTGTGACCGAATCCATTGACCATCGGCCGAGAATTCCACAAAGGACACACAGTTTGTGTGTCCCTTGAGGGTGTGCTTCATTTCACCTGTGGTGACATCCCAAACTTTGATTGTGGTGTCATTTGAGCCGGAGACAATCCACTTGCCATTGGGCGAGATTGCCACGGAGGACACAAAACGGTTGTGTCCCTCGAGTGTGTGCTTCAATTCGCCTGTGGCAACATCCCACACCTTGACGGAGTTACTACTAGAACCAGCGACAATCCACTCACCATCGAGTGAAATCGCCACAGAGGACACACATGTTCTGGGACCTTGGGAGACCCGTTTCTCCTGGCCAGTGGTAGTATCCCACACTTTGATGGTTCTGTCCCAGGAACCGGAGACAATCCATTTGCCATCGAGTGAGATCGTCACGGAGTTCACCCAGCCTGTGTGTCCCTCGAGGACATGCCTCAATTTGCCTGTCGTAGTATCCCACACCTTGATAGTCTTGTCATTGGATCCTGAGGCAGCCCACCTACTATATGGTGAGATCGCCACGGAGGTCACCCAGTCGTTCCTTCCCTTGAAGATGTCCTTCACCGTCCCTGTGGCGGTATCCCATACCTTGACAGTGCAATCCAAAGACCCGGAGACAATCCACTTGCCATCGGGTGAGATCGCTACGGAGGACACCTAATTCGTGTGTCCAGTGAGTGTCATCTCACACGGATCCCAGGTGGGCGTTGGTCCGCAAGTGACCAGGAACGGGATCTTGTCCTCGAGTCGGTCGGCATATGTCTTGTAGATCGCCGTCTTCTTCGGTGTGAATGCATACCCTGAGTTGTACACCTGTGGTGCACTCTTGATGATCGGATCGGCAAACTCGCGGATGAATCGGTATGTGTCCTTGACCAGTTCCTTTGTGGTGTTGCCGACGATGGTGCTGGGTGCCTTGGCGATCACTTCTCGCAACACAGCCAGCTGCTCAATGATCGACTTGACCACATGTGTGAGCGACACACTCGAGCCAGAAGAACACATGCGTCTTGACGAACCGAGTGAGCACCGCTGCCACATCGACCATCTCGACCGACTGCCACACCGGACTCGACTCGGCCACTCCGTCCACACACCACACAAAGTGTGTGATCCAGTGGGCGACGCTGTATCGCAGCGACGGTGTGATCTTGGCTGCGACCCTGTCCTCGAGATCGTCGATCTTGTCGTGAAAGTCGAAGATCTCGCAGATGTTGATCACTGGCTCCTGGGCCAGGATGCGGGCCAAGCAACGAGATGCCAGGACCAGATTGAAGCAACCGGCCACATGGAAGGCCTCGCCCACCGATTCCTCACCCAGGAGGAATGCGATGATCGTTTCGTGACTGGCGTGGGGGGCCCGCTGCTTCTCGCCACCATCGATCGGTGCCAGGACCGGCACCAACAGCTCGACCACATCCATGATCGTGTCAAGAGCAATTCGAAAGCGCTCGGCGATCATCGCTGGGTTGATTTCTGCTCTTGCGAGCGTGACTGCGGCCACGACGATCTTTGTCTCGGCCGGATGAGCCGGGTCTGCAAAGATGGCTCTGAAGGCAGCCGTGAGAACGGATGCTCTGGCCTCGTCACCGAGCGACGCCTCCATCGGAACCATGAACGAGAGACGCTCGCCACTTCCTCGGGTGCGCTCGGCAACTTTCGTTTCCTTCCTGATTCGGTCATCGAGAAAATCGAGCTCGCTGCGACGGTCCAAAATGCCGATAGTGGGTCTTGGGACAGCGGCATCGGTGCGTGGCTGGGAGGACATGCGAATGTGCTGGGTTGAGGAGCACCGAGGAATAGAGGTGCCGTTGTTGTTGCTGCTGTCGTTGATGCTCGAGTTGTGTTGGAACACCGAATCACCAAGGGAGGCGATGGGACGTGCAGGCTCTTGGTCTCCATCTTGAGGAGGATATTGCTCGCTCAACTGGCGGATGATGGCGAGGATCTCGGGAAACTTGGGTCTCTGGCCGGGCTCCTGGTGCCAGCAGCGTTCGATCAGGGCCCAGATGTCGTCGGGGATGCCTTCCACCGGCTTGGGTCGGTTTCCTTTGACGACTTGGGCCTCGATGATCCTTTCCCTCATTGGCTGGCCATCGACAGTGACCCATACCGGTCGGCAATTGTTCATCACTTCATAAATGATGATGCTAAACGCATAGACATCCGTGGATTTTGAAGATCCGGCGGGTTGCTCATCGTCCAGCATCTCGGGTGCCATATAGCTGAGTGTGCCGCCGACTGGCTGGCTGCGACGAGTGCGGTTCATCGTGGCCGAGTTGTGCTTGGTTCTGGACATGCCAAAGTCGGCCACAACTGCATTGAAGGCACTATCGAGCAGCACATTGAGAGACTTGAGATCGCCATGGACAATGTTGTTGGCATGCAGGTATGCCATGCCAGAGGCGACTTGGTACAGGAGCCGGATCTTCTCGGCGATGGAGCGTGGAGCTGGGGCGGTTGAGAAGTGGCTGTGGAGGGTGCCGTTGGGCACGAACGGCGAGACCATGAAAGGCTTGACTGCAGTGTCGCAAGCACCAAGGAGTTGGAGAATGTGTGGGTGACTGAGTCCGTGCCAGATGTCAATCTCACGGTTGAACTCGACAAGCTCGTTCGGGTTGTTGTTGCGATAGAGCTGCTTGACGGCGACAGTTGCGCCATAATATGATGCCGTATAGACCTCGCCATACCCGCCGGCTGCAAGTGGACCAGCGGACCAGTTGGTGATAGCATCCTCGGGAATGTACCACGGTTTCGCAGCCATGGTCCAAACGAGTGCAGAGGCAAGTGGTCAGTGACAAGCAAGGGCGACGCCGATGGAGGAATCAAGGCCGATGGAGGAATCGAGACGAGTGATGGCGAGCATCCCATTGCATATATACTCCTGGAATGGACCACAGAATCGTCATTGTCGCTCGCTCCCCATCACAACAGAGAATGCAATCGCGATTCGGGGGCCCTGGTTGATGGAAAGCGAGACGACGACACAATGACAGCAACTCAAATCCTGCTGGCAGTGCGATTGGCTGGTGATCGAGGCTGATCAGTCGTGTGGCGCATCGGTCGACCAGGGGCAGCAGAGAGATGCACTGGACGGCACGGGCAGATGGACTGGGGTGATGTGAGTGGAGGTGTGAGTGTCAAATGAAGCAGGTTGTGTGGTCGACTCACTGGGATGTTCATGGACGCGCTGCCATGTTTCATTCCTGGATTTCATATATCCCCATTTGGGTCGTCTGTCCGGCTCGCTCAAAAAAAGTTCAGGGGAAATAGCTGGTGCACAGACACGGGCGAGAGCGAGATGCCGGCGAGATGCCGGCGAGAGATCGAGGAGAGAATCCCAGCGAATCGCATCTGCCCTCGCGCGTCTCTCGCTGCTCTCGGCCTGCTCTCGGCTCTCGTCCCGGCTCTCGGTGTCCCAGCACGAAATCGGCTGCGTCGACTTCGTGCTGTATCAAACACCACCGGTAATATCCATCCTCCTCCAACATCTGCCGATAGTCGTCGCTGCGAGTCTGAGCTGCTGCTCCTTCGCATCGAGCCAATCGCACCAACAAGCCCTGCGCCGACTGTGGACTTGTACGATAACCTCCGTGTCCAAATCTGCCTGCCTGCCATCTGCCCGCCATGCCCCCAAAGAACGCCGCCAAGAAGGTCGTTGATGACAAGACCTTTGGCATGAAAAACAAGAACAAGTCGGCCAAGGCACAAAAGTTTATCCAGCAGCTGCATCAGCAGGCATCTCAGGCTGGAAACAAGAAGGAAAAGGTGCGGTCTCTTACAGCCGAGGTCCTCGGCATGGCTAGACAGGTGTCTCTGGATTCTCATCGCCCATCGAATCCGAGTCTCCAGCTGGGTTCCTCAGCTCGCCAACTCGATTTTTGACCCATTCTCTCGATCCTGATTGTATTCATAATCCGGCAAATCTTGATCTTCCCATGTGATGACGCACTGGGTCACCGTGGAACGACTACCCTTCATCTCAATCTGGTGCTCGCCTATTCCCGGTTGGCTCTGCTGCGTGGATGTGAACGTTTGTTATGGATGATCGCAGACCCTTGCTGACCAGCGGAAGGCCGAGCAGGATGCCCGGAAGAAGGCCGAGGCAGACCGAAAGAACGAGCTCTCCGAGCTGTTCAAGCCCGTTGCCCAGCAACAGAAAGTGCCCTTCGGTAACGATCATTCTTCCAAAGCCGCCCAACACCAACACCATGCCATGATGCACAGCTCGTCGCCAGCACCAACGACACTTCATTCGCGATCGAACCAAATCTTTGCATCCCCTCCGCCATGCTGCCCGCTGCACTGTCACGAAATCCGCTTGTTTCAATGCTGACACTTGTTCCCGCACTTGCTGCGATCAGGCGTCGATCCCAAAACAGTCATCTGTGCCTTTTTCAAGCAGGGAACCTGCCAGAAGGGTGCCAAATGCAAATTCTCCCACGATCTCACCAAGGAGCGCAAAGATGCCAAGATCGATATCTACACCGATAACCGCAACGAGAAAGACGATAAAGAGAGTATGTTCTCGGATAGTGCGGCAGTATCATTCGGGCTGATGGCGATCATGCCTTTGGGAAGCATCGCTTGGGGCATTGTTGCTGCGACTTGGATGATCCTTCCGCTCGAGACCCTGACCGAGACGCCTATGTTACCACCCACAATCACAATCGTTCATGCGCGCACGCACTCATCGATCTGCACACCAATCGGTCTGTAGATGACAGCATGGACACATGGGATCAGAGCAAGCTGGAGGACGTGGTCAACAAGAAGCACTCCCTGAGCGATAACCAAAACAAGCCCACCGACATTGTCTGCAAGCATTTCATCGAGGCGATCGAATCCCAAAAGTACGGCTGGTTCTGGGAGTGTCCGGCGGGCGGCGACAAGTGCAAATACCGCCACGCCCTGCCCCCCGGCTTTGTCCTCAAGAAGAAGGAGACCGACGAGGAGCGACGTGCCCGAGAAGAGCGGGAAAAGGCCAACGAGCTCACCATCGAGGAGTTCTTGGAAACGGAGGTTCGTGCACGGCACACGCTCGAGCGCCTCGCTCTGACCGCCGAAGAGACCTTTGCACAGCGATTCTGTCTCAGTACTTGCTTGACACCTTGTCGCGGTGGAAGCCGTGCCAAGCTTGCAACCCACTGACCGATATCCATTGCCACGCCTCTTGCCCCCGGGGCAATCGTTACAACCACAGCGCCACAAACTTGGCCCCAACCTGACACCTGTGACCTACGAGTCCTTCCAGAAGTGGAAGGAGGAGCGAAAGGCCCGCCTCAAGGCCGAGGAAGACGATGCTCTGCGGAAGCGTATGGATGCCTTCAAGCAGCTCAAGTCTGGCGGCAAGCCCTCCATGCAGTTCTCCGGAAGAGAGCTGTTCGAGTTCAACCCCGAGATGGCCAACACTGGCGATGACGAGGACGCCATGGACGAATATGTGCGCGACGAGAGCGACCACGAGAACGACGAAGACTACCAAGCCGGCCCTAGCGGCGTCCTGGATGATGACGAGCTGAGCGGAGTTAACAGGAAGGGAAAGGGTCGGGCTGACGTGGACGACTTGCGAGTGCAGGACATTCAGATTGAGGAGGAGCTGTTTGACGATGAGGAGCTGGCAGGGCTAGATGACGACGACGAGGACGATGAATAAAGCGGCTCCTACTCAAAAGCAAGGCCCGGTCGTGGACGTGCGAGATTGTGTGCTGTGGATTGTTTGTATTGAACGGAGAGATTTGGGCCAGCGCCCGAGTGCTTTGGGCTCTCAAATCATCGCTGCAAGCATCAATGTTGGTCGGTCCTTTGGATTGCTGCGTCATGCTGTGCGGTACTTCAGGCAGCGGGAGTGAACACGCACAGGGCATCGTACATCGAGGCACCGAGATGCTCGGCGATGAAAGGGTTCTTGAACACTGCAGACCAACGACGAGGCAACCACGGCACCAGGACGACCTCAGTCAGCGCCGCGGCTTTGTCACAATGTACGATCGATCGCCCCGGTACACCCCGCGACTTGCGACCCAAGCAGCTCTCACCTCCAATCTTCAAGCTGTCGACCTTGAACTTTGCGTGGTAGTTGGTGTGGATTGCCCTGCATCGAGGATGGTGTGAGTGCGCATCCACTGAGTCCTCGTCAGATCACTCATGCTCGGTCCACGCCGCCAGCACGAAGCGAAGCCCCAGTCAAGTGCCGCTGAGACATCCTTACCTTCCCATTCCCTGGACATTTCGAACGAGCACACAGTGATCATCAGTCGCACCAGAATCAGTCGCAGTCAGAATTAGTCGCAGCCAGAATCAGTCACTCCTATCTCTCCCCACCATTCCTGCGGCATAGCAATTGTCTCCACAAAGGGATCAAGGCACTTTACCTCGAGCACAACCAGGTCGCAACCAGCAGCTTCAACCGCGAGCTTTTCGTTGATATGGCCCAGATCTGTGGCAAGATTGGCTCGATCTTCAGCGACGTGTCGTCCATCGTGCTCAACGAACGGTGGCATAAACACACGCGGAGAGAGACAATCGGTTTGCAAATACATTGCTGACCACCAGCATAGCCACAGTTCAAACGACATGGCCACACCACAGAGCGACTCACGTACCAAGACAGGGCGAGCCGTTGCCGTTGCCAACGACGAGCAGAGCTTCGTTGTTCCAAGCCTCGCTGATGATGCGGTCAAAGGATGCCACAGCCTCGATGATATCGCGCAGCTCGTTGGACTGGATTCGAGACCACCGAGTGCGTGCCATGATCCGACCGCACCCAAGCCCGTTGCGCGAAATCAGGTCAGGCGTCAGAGCAAATCTCTAGCGGTCGACATTCCAAGACAATCGCGGGCGAGGGTGCTTTGACTGTACAGCAGCGCAAGCCGAACACGCCAAGCATGAGCTTCAATACATACGGTGATATCGTTAACCGCCGGGAGGGTGTTTGCTGCCAAAATGACAGAGGTGCCCTTCGAGAGCAGGAAGCGCGCAAACGGAATCATGCCAAGAATGATGTCGGCGCCGCTGTTGTCCACAAATACGATGGCTTTCTTGTAAGGCTGCTGCAGGAGCTGGTCCTTGAGAGCATTGAACTGGAAGAACTTGTCGTTGTACTTGACCTTGGACTGTCGAATGTGCGCGTGCATGAGCCCCCAAGTTCGTACCCGGACACTCACTGGGCAAGTGCACGCAAGCGGATGCGCACCCTCAACGCTTACCTTGGCGGTCTGGAAATCAAGCTCTCCCTGTTGGTAGATCCGAGCCAAGTGAGCTGGTTTGCGCATTGTGCCAGACCACGCTTTCCAGCAGAGCCATTGCCAGTCCAATTCCATCAAAGCGACAGTGGCTCAGCGACAACGACAAGAATTCTGTCAGACTCACCCGCTTGAGCATCCCATGGACCGATTTAGCCCTGTCGATGCGCGCCAGTTCCACGTCAGCGAGCTTTACTCCAATTCGTAATCGACGCTTGCCATCTCGGCACAGGCTCACATGCACAGATCGATGATGCTTACCCCCAGTCATACATGTTGCCTGAAAACCAGAGCAGATCCAGAACCGTGGTGAGTGCAGGGTTTATGCACCCCCATCGTCAATCGCTGCTCGGCTCCAGATCATACATCCTTGCACAGATACTGCCATATCGGGGGTCCATCTCACTATTGCTCCACTGCTACGGTGTGCGCTTGCTGCTGCAACTGCTCCACTGCCACTGGTCTTGCTTTGTTCTGCTCTGCCTTGCGTATCGCACACGATCCTATGCCCGCAACAGAGCCCTTACCGGCAATAACGTTGTGCACCAGCGACAGCAACAAAGTCTCGTCTCCAAGACTGTCGAGCTCCTTCAGCAGGTCGGGCAGAGCGCGGAGCGCTGTAGCGTTTTCAACTCGCTTGACGCCGGCAAAGACGTCGTAGAAGCCCATCTCCCGGAGGCACTGCTCACGAAGCTGCAGGAGACTGAATCATCTGTATGTCAGATCGATACGCCTGGACGTAACTGCCCGATCAGGGGCACGATCGGAGCCCTCCACTGATCAGCAGAGCTGCATTTGCGCATACCTGCGGATCGTAAGGACGCCATACGAGTTGGGCTCTTTGGTCAGCCGCTCCAGATGCTCGCGGTACATCTTCTCGAACTTGCTGGCCCTCTCTTTGGCATCCTCCTTGCCAACATTGTCCCATTCGATGACGAGCTCAACCAAATCGGCCAGGTTGCGATCCAGGAGGGTGATCCAATACTGCTGTGACTCCAGATCGTTGAGCGTCACCGTGTCTGGCTGGTACGTGTTGATGTCCTCGAGGGCAGGAAAGGCAGTGAGCCCTGTGGGGTAGCTATCCAGCGTTCCGACGGCGGCAAGTGCCGCTTGGGTGGGCTGCTCAACATGGCTAAAGTTCTCGGTGAAGGATCCCAGGCGAGCCTGGCGTCCGGGCATGTGGCGCAAGAACGCACCCACTGCCCCGAGGTAGCCCTCGTGGCGCAAAAAGAGGGCCTTGATCTTGCCCTTGGACCAGAAGTTGATGGCATAGCTATTGGCACGGTTGGGCGGCATCGTGTCAGCAAAAGAGTGGAGCCACAAGACGAGCCTCAGAATCCTACGAGAGCAGCCGGCCTCGTCATGGCAACCCAGAGTCTGTTGTAAGCCAAGGGTCGCTCTCCGAGCCAGTCTCCAATCTTACCTCAGTGTGTTCATGGTGATGGGATGTCCTGGACAACGATAGGTCCAAATTGCTGTCAGCACCAGCGAAATCGTGTCTTGAATGACATTGGTTGCGTGTCCTCCAAAGAGACTTACCGCGAATGAAGAAGCCGCTGAAGTAGATTCTGTTGGGGAATATGTGTGAGCCGTGGCGAACAGGACGAGTGCCACACCAGTTTCCGCAGTGCACCCAAGCGCAAACGGTCCACAGACTCGACAGGACTACCTCTGGATCCCATGGGCCTGAGCGTTGAGGTATGCGATCTGGCCAATGTTGTTGCTGTGGACAGAGCCAGGAAACAGACCGTCCGTCAGTTCGTGCGGAATTAATCCAGCGATAGAGCCATGCAAGCACGGTTGTCAAGCACGAAGACAACAAACCTGACAAGATACTGGGGAGGCATTCGGTAGCCAATGTGGACATCAAGACACGGCGTATTTGGAAAGATTATACCGTCAGATCGTGCAGCACGATCACTCCATAACCAACCAGCGTTGGCTTTGCTATGGGACATACGGATATGCCAAGACCATCCAGTATGTATAGCACGCCCACAGAGACGAGCACTGCATACGTACCAGCAACGAACGCGAAATATCCTCGTGGCGGAACTTGGACTTTCGCTCCTCAGGGGGCGCTTTGAAGACCTTGCCAAAGGAAGATGCGATGGTAGTCGACTTGAGCCCGATGTTGTTGTAGGCACTGCAGTAAACCAGAGGAATTAGCTCACGGCACCCTCTCAGCCGCGGATTTCACCGTGTTGAGCCGGCGGCCAGTCTCCACATGTCTGCGAGGTGACGCTAACCCGCCGTAGATGTCGCCAACCTGGAGGAGAGGATCGGATAGCCATACTGTCAGATCACAACGGCGCAACAACAGAATCGACAGCACAAGCAGTTCCACGACAGGCTCAGATGAAGCATGCAGTCTAACGCAATCCAGTGGCATGCCAGGCCCAGACAATCAGCAAAGCCAAGCAACATACTAGCATATCAACATTGCGATTGTCGCCGCTCTTGGACAGCTCTGGCGAATGGATCACAAGAAGAGAGTCAATACGGCCATTCAGGTTGCTTTGGTCCTCATGTGCTTGAATCCACGAGAGAACTCCGGGGGACATGCGGCCACAGGCACGTACCGAGCATTTCGTCATAGGTCTGAGCATTGGTCATGAGAGAAAGCAGACCCCATAGGGTTCCTCCGCCGATGCAAGTACCTGCAGACAGCCCAGCAGAGGTGGTGCCCACAGCCAAGCTGGGAAGTCAGCACACAAATGGCGAAGCCGACTGCCACCGCGAGATGAAACACAAATGCAGAGCCATCACTTGGTCCGGTTCCTCACCGCTGACGCGCTCAAAAGTCTCGTCGCTGGTAACCTTGATGATGCTGACTCCTGAGCCGATGTTGACAAGCTAGGACATGACCGAGTCGGTTTGCGTCTGGTCAACATATCGCTCGACAACCCCGTCGACGCCAGAATCGCAGCCCGTCGATGCACACGCATACTGCCACGACCATCGCCATCACTCAGACAATATACAAACCAGGTACGGAAAGAGACTGCCCATGTTCGTCTCGAAGACCATGGGCTGTGGACGGCGCTCGTCATACGTGAATACTTCGTATGGAACCTGGCGGACGAGGAAGTTCAATCCTGCAGCCAGCCGGATTGTTAAGGACTGCGCTGTTAGTTTGTCGCCGAGTTGAGAAGCCGAATCGGCAAGCTACATGGGCTTGGTACTCGGCCTCATGATGTGAATCGCTCTGGTGTTTGCTCGTTACAGTGTCCGGCATGGCCCCACCTGTGATCAAGCTATCCATCCACGACGTCCAGTAACGATATCAGAGAAGCGAAGAGTCATATTCCAGTGAGCAGTTGTGGGACTGTGCCGTAACGGAGGCGTATCCGGCCAGTAGTATTGTGGGCCGCATCCAAACGAGCCATGAGTAGAGCTTGCTGCCTGGCATGCAAACGCCCCTCCTCCTCCACCATCGCCGTGGTCCTCACCATTCCATCTCGTCTTCGCGCTGGATAGTAACGCCGAGTCGCTTCTGGAATAGATCTGTTGGGGCAGTGCGGTTGGACGGTCAGATTCTGGCGGAGCAGCGCCCCCATCCAGGCAGCGGTGTCGGTGTCGCAGCAGAAACATCATCGAGTCCAGGGCATTGCGATACGAACCATAGTACTTGTGTGCACCACCGCCAGTGGCTTACGAATGGTGAAGATGTGTGGGAGGACGGAGCCCGGGGGACGGGTGGTGAGTGCAGATATCAGCATATTGCCGCGCGCAATCATATGGCGAGAAGAAGAAGAATGCCCAGCAACTGCCCAGCAACTGCCCTCCTGGTAACGAGCTGCGATGGGATCCAGATCGCCATTGCCCATCAGCTCACGAGACGCCTGTGTCTCAGCCGCCTCTCCATTTTCCACACCTTTGATAACTCGCTGCGAGACAGGGACTTGGCCGGCGTAGGTGTTGTAGAGAACATCGTGGATAAAGTCCACACACTGGTCGATGTGCTGAGTCTCAAACTTTACAAAGTTGAGGCGGCCTCCGGGCGAGTCTGACTTTTTCGAAAACCAGACGACCTTGGCCAAGCTTCCTCCCTGGTTTTGTGGTGCGGCATCGAAGACGGAGCGGTATTGTAAGCGACAGCGATTGAGCGGCGGGGGCAGGCTTTTCGGATGCGGAATCGATTCGAGTCGTGGGATGACGATGTTGATGCAGAATCGAAGCTGTGCGGACGGGGAGGGCTGCTGCGGCCGTGCGATCCTTGGGTAAAATCACCCACTCAACCCCATGTCCCGAACTTACGATGTCGACTGCGATTTGCGAGACATCCTCGGACTGGTGGGGGAAAACAATGTCCCTGGATTGTTCGAAAGGCGAACCAGCGAGCGACCGAGACGATCAGACAGAGCTCCAGGCTTTCGATCGTCCGTCCACCGAGCTAGCTCCTCGGCGCGACGGAACCAGGGCGGCATTCGGCATCGACGGAATTGGCCGTCGCTGCCTTTATCCGACTCGGCATGATGCCTGCAGAAGGGCCAAAGCTCATTGCCCATCGAGGAACAGCTGTCCTCCTCACCTGGTCTCGGAGACCTCGGTCTCCTCATCGCAGATAATGACTCCCTGGACGTTCAGATTGTGTCCTCTCATTGCGGGGCTTGTGCAGTGCCTCGTTTGTCTGAAGGAGGGGGTGGATGCAGATGCGGATGCCTGCTTGTCGTCCGGGTCTGGGCTGCGGGGCGGGAGAGAAGCGGGGACCAGGATCTGCAGGGCAAGCGAAAACGGAAGCCCATGCGCGGCCGGGACGGTGCAACACGCGCAGCGACGGGTGATTGGGCCTTGGCGATGGCGTGGCCCCAGCGCAGCGACGAGCCGACATGGGTTTGAAATCATGGCATGGCGACAGATGCGTGGCCGTGGACAGCGGCGTGGCATCGGCGGGCACCCTCTGGATCGCATTCATGATGGCGAACGATGTGTATTGTCGTCTATCAGATTTGGAGGATGGCCAGCCAGCCGATTCGGGCTGGCGGCGCATTCGGTCCAGAACTTTGCGAATGCAAATGGAAGAGGGAGATGTGCTTGTGTTGTCTGAGCATAGGCGGAACCAGCAGAGCGTCGGTCTGCATCACAAATGAGGCGGGGGCTGCTCTCCAAGCCAGAGCGTCGGTTCCAAGGGGTCGACCATGTGGATGGATCCGTCCATCAGGTAGTGTTTGTTGTTCTCCTCGACTTGGTCCAGCAGGTACTGATAGTTGACCATCATGCCGTACGACTGCCGGATGCCTTTATCTGTTGCAACACACCATGCCAATGTCAGTGGCGATGGAGGATGGGCTGCTACTGTAAAATCCGCAGCAAAGGACGACAACACGAATGTATCGCCCGGAATGTCACCGAGCCCGAACGAGATGCGCTGCTTCGCGCCTGCGGCGACCAAAGTTACCTGAGCGATCAGCCTGCCAGTTGATCCGAGCGACGCTGGCTCCATTGCGGATGTGGAAGTTTGCTGAGACAGACAGCGCAGCGAAGAAAATCGGCGAGCGTTATCAACACCACTGCAAAAGTTGGAGTATGCCCGGAATCGGAATCCGCTTGGCCCCATCGTCTCTTGTCTCGCTCGAATCGGCAACGGCTCACTCACCAACGGGATCGAAACAAAACATGCGCTTCTTCTCCGTCAGGATATATTTGGCGCAGAGACGCAGCAGGATCGGCTCCAAAAGGTTTCGGCTCGCAGGCACGTGCATCCATGCATCGTCACTTGTCAGCTCCTGTCACAGATCGGCAGCAACAGCAGAGTCGTCAGCTACAGAGTCTGAGCAGCGCCGGCGAGAGCGACAATCGGCATTACCCTGAGGACTTGTGCCGCATTGGCATCGCTCTTGTCCCTGATTGTGCACAACGAGTGCACCTCCTGTGCCAAGAACAGGGGCTTGCTCCGAGCACGATCTTCGACCAGGTTCATCTGGGTTTCGAGCCAAGGGCGGAAGCCGGGGACCGGCGAGAGGGTGCAGAAGGTGGTAATCTGCGGATAGTCCCGCTGCAGCTCCTTGACGACCCGCTTGATCAGAAAGTTGCCGAGTTCGACTCCGGTCAGGCCTAGGATTCAGATTCGCGCAAAGATATCGAGAGGGGTTGGTTCGTGAGAAAGCCTGTGGTAACAGAGCTCGTGCCAGTATTGTCGATAGTCGCGGACGGCCGCTGCGCTGTATCCTGCTGTCGCGACACTCGGGGTCGTGGACGATACTGGTAGCAGGAATGGTATTGCGACCAAAGACCGGTGTGGGAGAAGATACCTTTCTGAGACGACGTGATCGAGTAAAAGATGGCCGTGTTGGCTTGCTTCTCGTCGTTGATCGTGGGCGTCGACTCGATGATGTCATGGATGTTGTTGGACACTTTGTCGACCAGGGCAATCTGCGACGAAAGGGCCCATCAGCGGGTGGTGATCTCATCGCATCAAACACCAGCGCGGAGACAGGCGCATACCTCGATAAAAGTCAACGGGGTCAGCGGGAGGCCGCTGTGGAAGAAGCCATAGCACAGACGGCCAGGGCCAAGTCGCTGTTTGAGAGCCTTCCAGTCGGGGATCGGATGGACCGCCTCGTACTCAACCACCTGAAGAGGGGAGGAAAGTTAGAGCTGGATCCTCCAACAGGACACAAACAAGTCACAGCCCTGGTACTCCAGCATCGTTCTACATGCCGCAGAACGGCTCTGGCAAGTCACGGCCATGCCCCGGCCAATGCAGATTCCACGAGGCCTCTGACCATGACTGTTGTGCCCACGAGTACCAGAGAAACCCACACCCACCAGCGCACCCTGTCGTTGACGGCGACAGTCCCACCTTTTCGAGAACGCTAGCCTCGGAGTTCCATGTGATGCGCTTGAGGTCCATGGTCTCCGTATCAAACCAGGCTTGGAATTTTTCACGCAGATACTCGCTCATGGCCCTGAGCTCGTGGTTGAGGCTGTGGGTCGAGTCCTCGCTGATCAGATTCACCAAATCCTTGCGGAGATTCACCAGGAATCGCATGCCGCCCGGGAGCCTATGAACCTTGGTAAAGAAGCTGTCGTAGAGCGGGGCTAGCGACGAGCGCAGAGCCGACTCGACCCGACGGTGTAGAACGCTGGAGGACTTGCTCTACCAACACGACGAACAAAAGAAGGCTCAGAGCAGAGTTTGGATGCAGCAGTGCGATCGGGTGGGTCGAGAGCAGGCAGGATGTGGGAGCGAAAGTGGCTTCCTTGAGCTCACGTCGCATTCGGCGAGAGAGCAAGATGCAGATTCAAGCTGGGGAATGCTGGGCACCGATATGACGAGAGTGCATGCGCAGGACCTACCCCTTGTTCTGCCTCGAGGTACTTGCGTGCAGCTGAGATTGTCTCGGCCCGATCGACGCCTGGACAGAAGCAAGCGATCGTGTGCATTAGCCCCACAGATTTGTGTAGAGGAATAGAGCGTCTGGCTTCGATTCGACAGGGCTGCGAACCTACCGAAATCTTTGGCCAGGACTTTGAGGAACTCACTTTTGCCGTGCTGCTCAGTCGGACAAGGTAGTGAGCCGAGAGAGTCGTTGTCGGGACAGATCGTCAGGCTGCGGTCGAGCAATCATCCAGCACTGCCATCGTCAAAGGAGCATGCGAGTAGCACGATCAACATGGGAGGGGGAGGTACGTACAGGGTTGCAGCTTTCGTAAAACTCGCAGCACTGGCGAGTAACCAGAGCCGGCATGATGTCGCCGCTCTCACGACGGGTGCGGATGGAGCCGCTTAGCAGACGACGGACGAACTGAGCGTTCTTTTCAGAGTATTCGTGGGTGCCATCCGACATGGTGTAGGTATCTAGAATCCGGTTGTTGGTTGGAGCGTTGGGAGCCGGGGATGGTGGACGACGATCGCAGACGACACAGGCGATGCAAACGGCGATGCAAACGGTGATGGAGGGGAGAGCACGAGCAAGTCAGTGTGTGAGGAGCAAGCAAGCACGAGCTATTTAAATCTGCTCGGAAAGTCCCCAAGATGGGCTCAGGGATCCTGCTGGTGTCAAGGATCGGAAGAACGGCAGAAAGGCAGCAGCAACAGCACCAACGGCGAGAAACCGGGCCATGACACGGCTCATGGACCCAGAGGCACAATCCGGCATCGCCCGATCCCCAAACCCCCAACATTTTGGGAGCGCCTCCGTGGAGCGGCTCGCAGAGACCGCCCCGCCGGTGCGTTCTTGGGGAAGAAGCACCAGCCCGAGGCTGCCCGGCGGCCATGTCCCAGCAGCGAGCCGCCAGAAACAGAGGGGCAGGAACAGCCGATGCCAGCGACGAATCGTCAAATGGCCAGACCCGCACGGAGAAAGGACCCAACGCAAACATAACCGTAGCCGGAGGAGCCACCCAGCCAAGCCGAAGCAACCCCGCCCTCCCCCCAAGCAGCGCGACCAAGACGGCTTACTGGGGTCTTTTGAGTAGCGAATAACGTCGTCCCAGTAGTTTGCCACGATAGTGCTCGGCAAGGGAGTCGAGGGAGGTCGCTGAGAGTGTGCTGAGCGCCGAGCCAGCCACAGGAGAGGGTGCGGTGCTTGTCCAAGACGGCTCGAGAGTAATGTGCCGGCGGGGCGGCTGCGAAAGCAACGCATGGTCCGACTGCGACGAGGTCGGGGATTTGGATGGCCGAGGACTCGGGCGATCGATCTGCTGCCGACCAAAGAGCACGGAGATGACCAGGGCAGACCGGGGTGGGCACTCGGAGAACCGCCGTGAGGGCCAAACCGCAAGCCGCGATCGAAACCCGGCGCCGTCGGGACTCATGCTGCGTCACGCGGGCAATCAGGATGGACTTGGTTGTCAAGCAGTGGCTGGCAATGTCGACCCACAACAGCGCTTCTCTCTCGCCAGCGCTGCCGACGATCGTTCGCCAATGCCATCCCCGTTTGGGCACGATCCGCTGGTGGTTGTCGTCTGCATCCCATAATATTGATTTTACGTTTCTTGCGTACAGCCCCCGCACAGACCCCATCCATTCTATTCGCTCTCGTCCAAGCACCGCTCAGGCCGGCGGGCCCACGGTGACGACAGTGCTGGCCTCGTACGAATCTCGATCGAACCCGATGCGCTGCAGGATCGTCGGGAGCTCCTCCTGGTAGTCCAGATGGCGATGCACAATGTCGCTGACCTCGTAGTTCTCGATGCGACCCAGCTTGATGCGGGTGCCTTCGGCAATCGCCGGACCGGCTCCGCGGGCGCTCACCGGTCGCAGGCCAAAGAGTGCGGCGCTGGGACTCAGGTTTCGGGACAGGAACTGCAGGAACCAGTCCTTGTGGCTGAACACGTTGACGAAGCGGTCGCTCACCAGAGTCGTGATGTCGATCATGTCCTTGCCAGCCACTTCGACAGGGCACCCGAGCATGTAGACGCTGTCGATGATGCCCCACGGGTTCGGTCCGTCCGCGCGAGCATGGCCAACCATCTCGAGAAGGCAGTGGTAGATCACTCGGGCGCCGAGGCCCCAGCCGACCAGCGTCACCGGCCGGGTTCCACGAACAGGGCCCATCAGCAGGTTCTTGGCCAGCACGATACCCGCCGCCTCGGTGCGAGCCAGAGCAGCCTTCCAGGGCTTGTCGACGAGGTAGCTCATATCGAGCAGCGACCGCGGCCACATGGTTTTGGTTGTCAGCGATGTCATCTTGGACTGCTTGGTCAGCTCGTCTTCGGGGACATATGTGCCACCCGTGGCCATAAAGTCCCTGATGGCGTTGGATATTTGGATCAGCTGGTTGCGGTCGAACATGATCATATCGACCTCGGAAAAGGGGCAGATGCCCAGCAGCGACGACCAGGCCTCCTTGAGCTTCTCGCCGGCATGCAGCCAGCCACTGACGGCCAGGATGCAGTGGATGCTTCTCCGCTGGGGCGTCAGGGGCACGACCTCAAAGTTGGCCTCAGTGAAGCAGTAGGCTAGAGAGGGACCAGAGAGGGACCAGAGATGGACCAGAGAGGGGCAGCGGGGTGTCAGTGGTGCGCGAGGGCAATCGAGGTGGGAAGTGGCCCAGAAATCAATGGAGCGGGCTGAGGCAAGCGACTTACAGACTGGGCGCACGACCGACATCCACGGGAATGCCTTGCGTGTCTCCTCGGCCACCAGACGCTCGACATCCTGCTGGAACAGGCTTCGAATCTTCCATTTTTTCTCTTGGCTATCGACTGAAAGACGGTCGATGTCCGTACTCACATCTTGCTCGTCCTGGGGATCCGCGGCGGCGTTCTTGCCGTCGTCGACACTCTCGATGCCGCTGTCTGCGTCGCCGTCGCCATCGCCGTTGTGCTCCTCGCTTGCTTCAATGGTAGCAGCCCCAGTAGTCTCGGTTGCCTCAGTCGCGACCTCGTCGGACACGCCTTTCAGCTCGCTGGCTGCCTCAGCCTCGATGCCTTTCTTCGCCTCCAGGGCCTCTGCCTCAGTGTAGAGTCTCTCGGTGATGTTGAAGATGCGGGCGGTGATGTTCTTTGCCAGACTGCGAAGGCGCGCATCATAGCGCAGCTCGCCAACCTGGTTGGCCTCGACCTTGATGACGGAGAAGATCAGGTTGAAGACAATGCTGTATGCGATCGATAGCCGGTCGCCAATGTACTCGAGCGACTTGACGGTGGAGATGCTGTCGGTTTCCTGGCCGGTCTCGCCTTCAAGGTGCTTTTTCAGAGCCTTCTGGAGGGTCGAGGTGAGATCCGAGACTGTGATGCCGTGCTCGGCCAGATCAACGATCATGCGTCTCTCTGCGGCGGAGAGTTGTCCGGGCGATGGTCGCAGGGAAACAAGTGCAAGACAGATGGCGGACAGAGAAGTATGAGATAGATTGCTCGATGCGATAGAAACTGGCTGCAGGAATCGGGACAGCCCACGAGATTGGAGTGGGCGGCTGAATCGAAACAAGCTGCACGCCCATAACAACCAACCCCTACATCGACTCGCATCGGGCTAGTGCCCAAGCCGAGATCGCCACTCACCGGGCTCGCTAAAGACGTTTTCAGTGAACAGATCCGAGAGCAGCCGCTTGACCCATTGGTTGTAAGCATTGATGATTTCTGTCAATACAAACGCAGTCAATGTCTCTGGACATGCAAAGTGCCGCATCGGCAGTGACAGAGCCAGCTGCCCAATCCACCAAACACCAGTGCGATCGGTTTGATGCAACAAACAAGCGTATCTTGGCTGATGCGCCACCACCAGCAGCCACACCAGCAACCACACCAGCAACCACACCAGCAACCACACCGCACCACAGAAGCCGCGGCAGGACGCTACCTGTCTTGGTTTGCTCCGGCTTGCTCTTGGAGCCGAACCATGAGCCCGTGGTCTTGACGGGGGTTGCGCACGAAGCGATCAATGCCTCGAGGTCGCTGCTCTCACGACTGGCGACCAGATTTACCAGTCCGATGTAGGCAAAGAGCTCTTGGTGGGCCAACGGCCGGAACACCTTGGCCGGGGGCTGGGGCTCCTCTTCCTTTGGCTCCTCGGCGTCGGCACTGCTCTCGGTGTCGTTGAACTTGGACTCGGCCGTGTTGGCGACCGAGGCCGTCTCCGAAGCCACCTGCGAGGCGACCTCAGAGGCAACCTGCGAGGCGACTTCGGAGCCAGGGCCTGCGATGGCAGCAGCGGCCGAGGGCTTCGAGCCCTCCGAGGTTGCAGGATGTCTTGACCGAGCTGACGGGAGACGGCGGGGGCCGAGTCTGTGCGCTGTTTTGGGCCTGCTCGATCACAGACTTGAGGGCGCTCTTCTTGATCCTTCTACGGACGACGACGGTCTTGGTTTCGACGACGACATCGGCATCGCCATCTTCGTCTTGATCGGCAGAGCCGGGCAGCGGTTGGGCTGGAACAGGGTCTTGGGCAGTCATGGGGTGCACGAGCGGGGACGGCTGGAGGCAGCAGGCGACAGAGGAGGACAGGGGCGATCGACGGCCTTGGGACCAGACGGGGACAGGACACCTGAAACGTGGGTGAACGACGGCGATGGCCGGTGTCGGGACAAGCGGTGGCGAGAGCGGTGCGGCCAGAGAGGAGTGCTGAGGGCCAGAGCCGAGCGAGCGGCGAACAGCAACAGGGAACCAAGCGAGACCAGGCGCAAGTGCTTGGGCAGACCAAGTGCGGACGGTGTGCGGCTCATCTGCGGCCAAAGGAGATTGGGTCCAATTCGCAAGCCGATCCATGCATGGCCGGTCTGCGCGCACGTTTCGGGACGGCGTGCATTTCGACGACGCGTGGCTGCCACGGGGCGGGTCTGGCCGGGCCGGCCGCTGCTTGTTGCGGGCGCACCCGCTGCCGATTCGGGAACGGCCGCCAGTGGCCCAAGGGATGGGCTTTGTTGTGCGGGCGGTGTGCGAATCGCGCTTTCCTGATTACCATCACCACCATCACCACCACCACCACCACCACCACCATCATCACCATCACCATCACCATGAACTCTTCCGCTCGTGCATCCACCTCCAGCCGGTCGCCGAGGCAGAGTGTATTGCTCCATACAGGACTTGCGCACGTCGGCTGTCGCTCAAAGCGTGGCGGCCAGAGCCTCGTCCAGGCACCGGAAGAACTGGTACACATCCGCAAACGAATTGTACAGCGGCGCGGGGGCGACTCGGATGACATCGGGCTTGCGCTCGTCGCAGACCACTCCGTGCTCAAGCAGGCGCTCAAACACAGGCATCATCCGCCCTTCCTCCAGGAACAGTAGCGAGAGCTGGCAGCCGCGCTGCGACTCGTCCAGAGGCGTGATGATCCGGAGGCGGCCCGGGTACTTGTCCTGCAGATGCTCGACCAGGAGCTCCAGGTATGCCGTCAGTCGGACCGACTTGTGGCGCAACGAGGCCATGTCGGTCTCGGCAAACACCTGCAGGCTGCCGAGCAGGGCGATGGTGGCGAGCACCGACGGGTTGGACAGGCGGTATCCGGCAGCACCGGCAATCGGCTCGAACTCGTGGCTCATCTGGAACTTGGTCGCCGGGTTGGTGCCCCACCACCCAGCAAACCTGCATGCGAGAAAGACGCATCGTGCCATCAGCCAACCAACACGCAGCGACATCGATCCAGCTCGGCTGTCGCACTGCAAGACCCACCTGGACAGCGAGCTATCGCCGGCATGCTTCGAATGGACAAATGCGCCGCCTGGTCGATTCGAGCAAGTCAGTGCACCGAGCTTGCAGTTCCCAACCACAATACCCACTCGAATGTGCCGCTACGCCGCCGTGCATTTGGCACTTACCGATGCCGCCAGGACCAGAGTTGAGGTACTTGTACGAGCACTGAGCGAGCCAATAGCACATGTAAGCCACCCTGCCATTCACAGCCGAGCAGTGCATCGACACTTGCTGCCAGTTTCCGACTGTGGCTGTCCGACAGACAGCGATTGCTCACCCAGCAGGCAAAATCGACTTGCCAACGATGCAACTCCAGCGGGACGTTGCCGACAGCATGCGCCAGATCGACGCCGATGAGACAGCCCTGTCAAACACAGCAAAACACAGATACAACCACGGAAGCCGTTAGTGTGCATCCATGCTCCAAAGACGATATTGCACAAGTGCAGAGCGCTTGCTGCTCGACAATCGGCGACGCAACAGAGTCTGTCGGCTGGCTCTGTGACAGCCCATTGCACATACCTGTTCGCGCGCCGCCTGAGCGATGGCCTCGATATCAAAGAATTGGCCCGTGTAGTATTGGATGCCGCTGATGAGTACCAGGGCCGTGCTTGATCCTTCGCGTCGGATGGTTGCGAGAATGTCCTCGGTTCTCAGTGCATATTCGCCGTCGCGAGGATCGATCTCAACGATGGTGGTCTTGGGATCGAGGCCATGGAACTTGACCTGCGACTCGATGGCATACTGGCAGGGAAGAGCATCCACGATCGTCAGCGACAGACCTTATGGACTGAGTGACCGGGAGCGACACCGCAACCCTCCCCCAAGGACAGCCCATCGGTCGCTCCGAGACGCACATAGTCGGATGGGAACGCCTTGCCCTCCATGATGATCTTGAATCGCTCCGTGGTGGGTCGGTAGAATGGCACCATCAGAAGATGCACATTAACCGTGAGGCTGTTCATGATGGCAACCTCGTCAGGCTCGGCACCTAGGTCGATGTGACGCAGAGAAACAAATGTCTGAGAGGCTGGACCGCTGCGTGCAGTTGCACGACGAGAGCAATGTCTGCCGACCAATACGGCCGTTGTGCTGCCCGCAAGTATGCGGGGCCGACTCCCTTCGGTGGCAATGGCTGTCGAAGATGCTCATCGAGTCGGCGACGACGACAGAGGATGCCGACAACGACAGGATGCCGACGACGACAGAGGATGCCGACGACGACAGAGGATGCCGACGACGACAGAGGATGCCGCCAACTCACCCACGATCCTTGCGCTTTCTTCGATGACATTATCGTCGATAGAGACCCAAGGACGGTCGAACTGATGATTGAAGTGTCCATGGACGCCGCTGGCGAGCCAGAAACGAGGAGGAGAGAGTGCAGAGATGGTTGAGCCTATAGCCGAGGACCGGGGGCCAGTCTTGGGCGGGCGAGTCGGCGGGCGAGATCAGGATGCTTTCTGCACAATGAACGACATCGATTGCATCGCTCGGGTGCTCGCCAGACATGCCGCTGATCTGCTTGGGACACAAACCACTGAGCCCAGATCTGGAGCTCCTGGTCAAGCAGAGCCTTGGTGCGGATGGGCTGCAGACCAAGCGAGTTGCCGCACAGATAAATAGCCTCGTCGTCGCTGCTGCTGCTGCTGCCATCAGGATGGCCCGTCTTCGAGGGCAACCCGACACTGGCAGAGTGGCGATTGATCGCCGCCACCGAGGGGATATGGAACTCTTTGCGGAAACGCTGGAGAGGATCGAGGCGGTCGAGGTGGCGGGGCAGATCGGGATGGTCGATGCCCTGGAGCGAGAGCTCCGCAAGCGTATCCAGGATCGAAGTGCGTCCAACACCCATTGTTCAAGATTCAAATATGAAGGAGGAGGAGGGACGTCTGCAGGGCTTGGTTGGTCTAGATGGAGAGCAAGTCCAAGCCGGTCGCTGTGACAGCGCGTCCTGGATCTTTGCTGGCGCAATTGCATGGGATTTCCATTACCGATGGACATGCCGCAGCCACGGCGAGCAACGGAGCGAGGGAATTATACCATCGAGCCTTGGCAGAGCGGCCCGGGGCCTCTCTGGGGCGAAGACGAGATCGCTGAGGCATTTGCTGGCGTGGCCGACGAGCGCATGAGCGGCGAGAGTGAACGAAACAGCCAGACTTCCATCATCCTCGTCCTCGTCCTGGCTCTGATTGCGGCGCCAGAGGGGCATCCGGATCCCTGGGCCATTGGATCTCCGTGACCCGCTGCCAAATTGCGATCCAAACCTCCCCGCATGATCACCACGCCGCCAGAATCCAAGATACCAATCAGACAGAGTCCTGCGCCAAACGACATGCATGGAGAGGTGAGAGTGATTGATTTTGATCTGCCGAGTCAAAAACATATTGTACATTATCAAGCAGGAAGTGAAGGAAGGGGAGAGGGTTGGGAAGCGTTGTGGAGCAAGAAAGAGTGCCTCGTATTCTCATCCAGCAGCCACCAGCACATCGACGACGCCTACAAATCAGAGACCTCACTCAGACACGACTGCTTTACGGACCCAGGGCTCGAGAACATATGGACCAAACAAGAGCAACAAGTGCAACAACGATGGAAATGGGGGAGAGGGTTAGGATCGGCATCCGGCAAGGTGCTTATGAATCAATCTCTTGACTCAGGTCAAACTCGATGACAAAGAAGGGCGTGTTGTCCTTCTGGGACTTGGCCATCAAGCGGATGGGCTGGTCGTTGAGGTAGCGCAGCAGGTTGATGTTGATGCCCAGGCTGAGATCGAATGTGTTCAGGTCGATGAATGGCGCAAAGATCTGAGCAGAGCGCCGAAAGGGATTGTCAGTACAGCAGCCATAGCCTCTACAGACAAGCAGCCGCACTGGGTTGGCCGTGGAGCCACATCCGCGGCGAAGACATCCGCGGCGATCGGCCTGTCGTTTGGCTTGTCGTTTGGCTTGTCGTTTGGCTTGTCGTTTGGCTTGTCGTTTGGCTTGTCCTTTGGCCATATCGCAGTCGAACCCAGTCGATCGATTCCGGCACGAGTCCCAGCCGGTCGATTCCAGCGCGGGTCCCGGCTGCCAAGCAACAGCCGGCGCCGTGTCCGGGGCCCTCCCATGCATCACCCCTCCTCTGTCCGTGGAACAAAATTTACCTCGCAGTGGTACACTTGGCTGGGCTTGAAGATGGTGTCCTGGCGGGTCTGCTGGTCCCGGAAGTACGCACGTCGCTCGTTGACGTCATCGCTTGCCACAGCCACATCGTCGATGCCCTCGAACATCAAGGTGTTCTCCTCCTTCAGCTCGACCTCGCCGCCCCATGTCCATGCGCCAAGGAGCTCTGCGGGCGAGGGAGTTGTTTGCACTTTCGAGGCCAGCTCCGAGACAGAGTGCCCGGCCGATACCGAGGGAAGAGCGGTGCTGGAGGGCTGGACGTTGAGGGTGTTCATCGAGCAGAGCATGGGGCTGTAAAGCCAGGGCTTCTCGGCATAAACATCGGCCAGGAGAGCGGGATCGATGAGGTTGGCAAACTTGAGAGCGACCCAGGTGCCGGTGGGAGGGTTGACCTTGTTCTCAAACTCGGCGCCGAAGACGACGTCGTCGACACTGTACTCCTGTGGGTTGAGAAGCGGGAGCAGAGCCCGGACGGTTATCATCGAGCAGGCCACCAGTGCGGCAGGCTCCTGCATCGCCATCTCCTGAGCTGGGCTCGGCCTCGGGGGCAGTCCGGGTGACAGTGGGCTGGTGGTGCCACGACAGACTGGGCCAAGCCCTGGCTGTCCAGCTCTGGTTCTGTCTGACTTCCGGCAGCTGACTTGCCCTCGGACAAGCCCAGTTCACGGAGCCGACCCAGAAGAGGACATCGAGCCCAGGGCTGTCCAGAGCAGGCCGCCGATGCCCTGGACACAGATTGAGCCAGTCTCCTCCTCAGGAAGAGCCCTGAGAGCGAAGGGGCGCTGCTCCCGAGATGTGCACAGACCAACAGCAGCGGTAGATCACCACCGAACCGCACCCCGCCCACACACGGCCAGGACCGGAGGAGGGACACAGGACTCTGCTGACTAGGGTACCTTTCGGAAGCGTCCGGAGAACTGAATCGAGAAGAGTCTTCTTCGGGTACCAAAGTAAGGAGTGATGGCGATGGGAGGGGTGTCGTCGGGAGTGAAGCCCCTGAAGTTCTTGACTCGCACGGCAATGTGGCCGGTGAAATACTCAGAGTCCACGAATTGGGGCTGTGAGTCGTCGTTGACGTTGTAGACCTTGAGGTTCTGGGTGTTGGGGCCGATTCGGACGCAGAGCTTGCGCTTGCTAGGATCGGGGCCGGTGGAGCCGGAGCCAAAGAAGTAGTCCATGGGTGCGACGAGGGAAGGGTGGGGAGCAGAGAAGGGTCGGCCGGGAGGGAGCGACGATGTAGGAGAGTCGAGCAGAGGCGGCAGCAGACGGGAGCAAGACCAAGACCAAGAAAAGTGGGAGACTTTGGATGCAGGGGTTGTGGGCCGCTGGATGCGTGGCTGAAACGAAGGCGTGGACAGACATATTAAATTCATATCTGGGCAGCGAGACCTGGCGAGAAGGCGGCGAGGGGCGGGGCGGGGCTGGTGCTGGGGCGGGCGGCCGTTCCCACAAACCAAGTACCCGTCGAGAGCGAATGTGACCGACTGACTGCTGTGCCGGGATTCCGAGGACATGCACATCCCTCCGGTGTGTCCCAGGGCATTGCTGTTGGACTGGTGGAAGCAGGCATATGTCCGAACCCCGCGGCGGTGATGCTGGGACGGCAGCGCAACGCCCCATCCACCACAGCATCGGCACGGCGCTTGGCTGGATCAGATATGTATTCGAATCGTTCGTCGCTCGCTGCCACAGCGCAGGCTGTCGATCAAACGCTGAGCACAAGCCCCACTGTGTGCGAGATGCTGACAAGCAGCGAAACCCCTCCAAATAAGTGCCAGAACGAATGCAGGCACGCAAAGCGCATGCGATCCGCCGCAAAGCACAGCAGTCCAAGACAGCCAAAGGCCAGACCGCTGTAGCATCCAACCGAAGCGAACCCACAGGCAGCCATGGGAAGCCCAAGGGCAAAGAGCCAGACAGCGATCGAGCCAGTGGTTTCCCACTGCCAGATGAACAGCAGCAGAATCACGGCTGCTGGCAAGATCCACACGGCCTCGAGCATCCAGATGCTGTGGGAGTTGGGCGAGTGTCGGTTCAGGGCGACCGAGTTCTAAATGATCCGAACCGAAACGATGCGAAACGAAACGAAGCGAGGTAACACGTCCGCGAGAGAAGTGGGTCAGTTCCTCGCTGTGCTGTGGGCATCCCTCACAGGGCAGTACAAGTGTATCAGTGCAGCACTTTTTGCAGATACGCCTTCGAATGAGCGACGGTGCGTGGGGTAGTGGACACTGCACCCATACCAGATAGAATGTCATGACAGCAAAAGCCTCGTCGGCTGCCGAGAATACCCGGTAGTTGGTCATATGGTAGACGGTCGAGGCCACTGCACACACGCAGGTGGCCAGGATGCAAACGTTCAGCAGGAGCGGAATGCGGTCGATCGGCACATAGAGGTATATGATCAAGGGCAGGCCAAACAGCGGCGACGTCATGGTGCACCAGAACTCGGCTGGAGAGGTCGCATTGTGGAGATGCAAAGCGACAGGGTCAGTAGCGAGTCAGTGGTTGTTGTGGGATGGGGCATGAGTTCTCAGACTCAAACTCGGGCAAGCCACTACTTCGGAGCCGATGCTGGACATTCCTTCTCCTATCGATAGTGCAATCGCTCGCTCTCCGCAGTTGGAAGAATACGTTGGATCCGGGATCTGTGCAGCGCTCCACCTGGGTCCCGGGTACATACCGACCCAGGCCACGATGCTGTACTTTTGCTCCATGGTCGTGATCTCGGCTTCGGCAACCATGCGCTGCATCAGCGAGCATCTTGTTCTGCCCAAGGCGCCCTCCGTGGTATTCTATCGCGGTTGCAGGAGCAGTTGGATGAGCAGAGGCGCCGTTCGAGCAGAGCACGTCAGCAGAGTGTTTGATTTGGAAGACTGATGACAGGCCACAGCAAGCATGCTTACTCGAGTACAGCAGCGGAAGACTCGATCATCCTTCTCGATGGAACTGGATACACAGGGCATCGGCATATTAGCCCGGGACTACAGCAGGACGCAGTGCCGCAACTGGTCTTGCCCTTATGGCAACCTTCCATTCTGCAGCCAGGGGATGCATCAGGCCGCCGCCCGAGATTCCATTTCATCCAGCCTGTACCTGTAGGACTTGCTGCAAACCATCGGCATGCTTTCGGATTGATTCCCGGCAGGCTCTCGCACGCTTTCGCAGCAATCCGCAACGAAATTTTGTGTGTCGGATGTTGACAATGCGGGTCACTTCGACACGGGGATGCCTTGTGTGGATCAAATGTTGTTGATCGGCCGACCGACTGAATGACATCGATCGGCGCTCGCACTGTTGCGGTGAGATGTTGGAGTCTGAGGACAACTCCATTCAATGGACGACTCGGGAGATGCTCTGACAACGACTTATCTATTCAACACGCTGCGTTGACGATGCAGAATCATCCATCTCGCAGACGATCCCGCAGACAATCTCCGTTATATATTCAGGAGGAGCTTCACCCAGCAGCGACGGCCAATCGAATCCGTCTCGATCGCTCCGGCCTAGAGCACAAACGGAAAGCCAGACGATGCACCATCGGAGGGCGTCACCATCGGCGGACGTCGTCAAGGAATGTGGGATGTGTGTTGCGAGGCTAAGTGATCTGGACAGATGCATTGAGTCAAGATCAACAACCGGCCTGCAACCTGCAATAGGTTCTTGCCCCTTTCATAACTAAAACGCACACTGACGAAAGACAGAATCGACTTTGCCGGCGGAACCTGTCCGCCAGTGTCGCCAGACTCGGGGCGCGAATCAAGTCGTGATGTAAAAGCTGCAGAAGGCGGGTGCTGCGACGAGGACACGAGGAGAGAGCAAATCGCTTGTGGCGACGCCGGAATCATAGTGGCATTTGCCTCGTGTCGCCAGAAGGCCGCTCTCGCCGGTTCCAAGCGCAGGCCGGATCGATGGAGATCCGACCAAGGCAAACCGCGGCAACAACCCGATGACGATGAAGGTGTGATCGATTGCAGCGGCGGTCGGTGTGGAATGTGCATGTGGAATGTGCATGTGAAATGGGGAATGGGGTGTGGTAGGTTTGTTTGAGGAGTTCAGGTTCTTTCTTTCATGGGTTGATCCAGAAGAACAGACACCCCTCGGGTTCGCTGCCCGAAGGCGCGATGGTTCGCTATTCGCATCACATAGTCACAGCGGCTCTCATCACGAAAGCTCAAGACTGCCGGCTTAATTGCTTGCGGTGATAACTCGACGAGCAAGGCTGGAAGCGGCGGCGGGCAAGAATTTATCGTTCGGTCGATGTGGCTTGGACAGCTTCGCCACATCAATTTTTTCCGGCCCCTCGCGGCTGCTCATCTCGGTCACCTGAAAGTCACGTTGTATGTGGCGCAGCAAAAGTTGGAATCCGGCCATGGTCGGTTGACGGCATTCGGTATCACCTTGAGCCGATTGACGGTGGTGGTGGGCAATTGGTGTGGAGGAATGACCAATTGTATCATTGTTGGAAGCTCCACTCCGATTGCGGACAAGAACCACCACCATCTGAATCTCTCTGGTTGGAAACCTAGTCAAGCGTGGCTGTGTGTCAGCGAGATGACATGATCGTTTGGCTATCGGGCAAGACTCACCTTGACAAGATGTCTTCCCACGACTGATTGAGCGAGCGATGCGTTTCTGGATCTGGATCAAGGACGCCACTGTGAGCATCTCTGCCAGCCCAAAATGCGCTGGTTTTGAGGAGAATTTTTCTTCCCCAAGGGCAGAACCAGCCATCGCTGCTATTTTCTCGCCAGATGGCTCCCCGCAAGCGAATGACGCCACCCAGGCGACCAAGTGGATCCAGAGTACCCACAAGATCCTTGGTCTGCAGCAATGGATGAGCACCACACCAAGTCCCAAGATCCCTGGGTTGGATCCCTTCCTGCAATACATTCGCCATGTGTTCGATGGAGACATGCTGGACAAACAGCTGTACTTCAGCCTGACCCGGCGACGGCGATTCAAGCGACTCGATCTCCACAGCAAGCGACAGCGCACCGTCCACGAGATGTGCAAGCAAGTCATTGACCAGGCACCAAAGGAGACCGAAGTGGTGATTGCCTTTGGGAATGTTTCGTGGAAACAGGGGAAGGGATACGCATCCAGTCCCAGGAGACTCAGGTTTGCCAAGTACTTTGAGCAGTTCCACCACCACCAGAGACGACCACCAGACCGACCCGTCTCCAAGATCCATGTGTGCTCGGTGAACGAGTTCAACACATCCCAGGTGTGCTCACACTGCCGAGAAGCCAAGCGACTCGAGAAGGTCGAGCATCTTGATATCGAGAAACCACACTTTGTCCGGAGCTGTACAAGCTGCCATACGCTGTGGGATCGAGACATCAATGCAGCCAGGAACATGATCTCGGTATGCCAGTCGATCATCGCCACAGGAGATCGACCGGGTGTATTCAAGACTGTGCTTCCCAAACCAACCAAAACCACTCGATTGCCAACGAAGACAGGAGTGCAATGCCATGGCCTGCCCACTGGGGCCTACAGTCAGTCAGCGGGCTTCAAACATCTGAAGCCAGAAAGGGAAAGTGTCCCGTTTATTTCTGGATAGACTGTAAGTATCTCGAACTGTTCCTTGTGCATTTCGACAGTGGATGCCGGGTCGCCCATATTCTGGGCAGTCCACTTCGGGGTTGCCATCCCTCTTGGGATGGTGATGGGAGGTGTTTGACTCTCTTGTGCAAAGTGTGTGTGTGTGTGTGTGTGCAAAGTGTGTGTGTGCAAAGTGTGTGTGTGCAAAGTGTGTGTGTGTGTGACGGCGAGAGGCTTCTCGCCTTCCCTCGGGGGTCTCTCGCCAGAGACTGCTCTTCTCGCCGACCGAGGTGGCTCCGAGAGCGCGTTTTTTCGTTCTCGCTCATTTTTTTAACAAGAAATTTTTTCATAGTGTTCGCCACATCGGAGATCACGCACCCCGGTTCCCACGGACGATTCCATCTGCTGATTGTGGTGGTTTCGGTGTATTGGCAAGCAGACAGCGGCCGCGGCTCTATCCAAAAACTTTCAGGCCATCGTTTGTGATGGGAATGTCGCCCGAGTTGGCTGGCCCCGTGCCGGACACGCCCGCCGAGCTGCCCGAGTGTTTGCCCAGCAGGCTCTGGAAGAGCTCCGAGATCATCTCCTCGTGCCACGAGCCCCGAGGCTCCGGCGCCATAAAGTTCTGCAGCTTCTCGATGACATGGTATCGGATCTTGCGGCCCTTGCTGGCCTTGGTGTCGACGTTGGCCTTTTTCTTCTTGCCCTGCAGCTGCTTCAGCTGCGCCCATCGCATCGACAGCGCCACCGGATCGTCGGTCTCGGTCATGCGCGACTCGATCAGCTCCTTGAGCAGCTGCTGATAGTAGTCCGAGTCATCAAAGATCTCGGCGTCGTGGTTGGCAAGGTGGGCGTCCGCCTCAGCCACATCGGGTTGGGTGCCCTCGGCTTCGTCGCTTGACTTGGAGGCGGCCTGGCCAAGGGTACGATACTCCGATCGCTTGAGACGTGTGCGCTTGACAAGTCGCTCGCGGTCGTTCATGATCGTCTTGATCTGGCTGAGGACACTCTGCGACCCACGCGTATGCAGCAAGTGTTAGCGCACGGCTTTCCATTCGACTTGAGCACCGAGTCACTGGGCTAGCCATCGATCCACGCCGGCCGGTGGTCGCACGACTACTGGGCTCAGTCGTCCTCACCTGGTTGATCGACTTGAACTTCTTGTGGAGCGGAATGCCGCTGGCTGCCTGCACCTTGTTGCTCCACTTCTCGATCGTGGTGTTTCTGTACGCCTGGAAGGAGGTGTCGAGCTCCTTGATGTCTGTCCACATGGAGCCCAGCAGGCTGTCGGGGTCATCGTAGTCGTACTTTCGTTTTTTTGACGATATCTCGGGCGTCATGGTGACTGTGTCGTTCTTCGAGACCAGTTCCTGTTTGCGAATGATGAGCGTCAGGAGAGGCTCGTGGGGAAGATCTTGGCGGGGCAGAATAATCCAGGCGGCAATCCGGACATCTGGCTTCTGACACAGGCAGCCGAATTACCTTTCGGAATTCCAGAAGCGATTCGACGAGCGATCCCAGGCCGCGGGTGGCGGCGTTCAGATCCTGAGCAGTCTCTTCCTTGGCTGGAGCGTGCTCCATGAAGAGTGGATACACGTCGTTGTGCGGGAGTCGGTTGGCGATCGTCGCGACTTGCTGCATTCGGATTCGACAATCGAGCAGGGTCTCCCAAATATTCTGCATTTGGGCATGGTGTTAGAAGCCAGATGGGAAGTATCGTGTGCAGACAGCGAAGGAGCCCAGGAGACGCCCGCCGATGTGAGCAAGCAAGATGCCGGACTCCAGCCGTTCAAGACCAAGGGTTCTGAAAATGCAACTGCCGATCAAGAAAACAAACGAACCATCTGATTTCGGACGTGCCGGCCCTTTTCGGCATCGCCCTTGGCCGTCTGGGAGAGTGTCTTTATCAGCTTGCTTTCCTCTGCCTGGAGCTCGGCGAGTTCATCAGCCAGCTTTCGGCCCTCACGGTCGTCGTAGTCCCCATCGCCATATTCATCCTCGTCTTCTTCTCCATCTTCGTCCTCATCATCGTCCTCATCATCGTCCTCGTCCTCATCATCGTCATCGTCCTCATCCTCGTCATCGTCATCCTGATCCTCATTATCGTCATCTTCTCCATAGTCATCCTCATCATCGGCGCTCGAGGGCTCGTCTGCATCGAACAGACTCTTGCGATTGGCACGCTTGCCCGCATATTTTGGGTCCTCCACTATCGAGCCGATTTTGGTGCGGATCGAGCTTCGGCTGCATCGGGGAGGTCGCGGCGATTTGGATAGCATCGTCAATACGCTGCTCAATGATGCGACGCCGCGCGATGCTATCGATAACAATACGACACTCACCCAACATCTACATAGTGTTCTCGCCCGGCATCCATATCCTGGTCATCCAGGAAGGATTCGTCGGCGGGCCGGTCAAAGGTCGAGAAGCCATCGGCCTTTTCGGGATCGAACGTGGATGGGGCCGGGTTGGCCAGATCGGTGAGCAGCTCGCCGAGGGTGCGCCGTTTCCGCGAGGTCATGATGGTCGTCGAGATTCAGAACGAGCCGCTAGGCGATGTATGCACCAACGGCAGCCACAGTGATGCTGGTGGTGATGCTGGTGTGGTGGAGCCAAGGCTCGCTCGGTGCTGATGGGATGGCCAGAGAGCGGCGGACGCGGCCGCTGCGCTTCTGCCCAAAAAAAAAGTTGACCAAGCCACGCGACCCATCCCGGCTTCGCATGATCCGAACAGACACGAACCCTCCATCGAAGCATGCCCTCGACCAGCTCACCCTGGACATGTGCACGCCGCGGTGGATGCAGACGCCTCTGTATTTGATTAAGGGAGTCCTCCAAAAGAGACAGCAGCCCAACATTGGTGACCGATGCGCCGGCCAAATATCCAGCCATACAAGCAGCCGGGGACAGCCGAGAATGGGCTTGGGATGGGCCGAGGTCCAACGATCCCTCGAAGACATTGCCAGCAGCATCAGTCGGTCTTCTTGTTGCCAGCAAACACGGCCGACTCGGTGTTGAGCACAAGCACCTCGCCCTCCAGCAGCAGCCTCTGGATGCGCTTCTGGAACTCGTCAAAGACCCGTGAAAAGTCCATGACCGTGATGGGCGTGGGATGACCCGTCCAGTGACGCTCAAAGTGATCCATCAGATAGCCTGGGAAGCGGATACAGCAGGCCGTGTAAGTGAGCTGCTGGGCATGGCAGTGTCGCTGGGCATGGCGGAGCCCCGGAGCTTCAGTCCAGGTTGATACTGGGTCTTGCATTTGCATGTACATGTGCTCCATCCAATCGCTCGCGGTGTACAGAGCGAGCACTCACAGTAGAATTCGTGGTAAGCCTCCTTGGTGGTGCCATATTCATAGAGGAAGCACTGGAGCTGCCGGGTGCGCAACATCTTGAGGGCAAAGCCGGTCATATTGATTCCGACAATCGCCATGGAAAACCTGGAGGAAACGTGATCGAGTGGAGGACGGTGTCTGTTCAGCTAAAGCGCACCGGATTGTGAGCAGGCACTTGGGTTGATCTGCCAATGCCTGACATCTTGCCGGCGACAGCATTGCTGAGCCGCCCTTGACCTTACCAAGCGACATCGTGGTGTGAGCTTTGGAGGACCCGGGCAATCGAAGCGGGATGGTATTTTGCGTAGTAGTGCAGGTCGTCCAGAGCCAGCATTCCTATCGCCACAGTTACCGGTACGCACAGTGGCTCGATCAGAGAATAGCCCTCGGCTTGAATATCGCCTCGTCGAAAGGACCAGCAAGCAATCGGGGCTTACCCATTCCCCGGAAATCGGTGGCCGGATCAGTGCCTTGGAACCCAATCTTCTGCCACTGCTTCGAGACCCGGTCCTCAAGAGGCTCCTCTGGCATCAGGAGATCCCACAGCTGCGAGGACGGATGGCAACAGCAATGCATTTAAGACCGGACGGCCTTACCGCTCAGTCTCGGGCTTTTGACGCTCCCCCGGTCCACTCAAGTTGCGCATCTCCGCTTGGTCGCAGTTGCTCCATACCTCCAGGAGCTTCCGTTCATGAGCCTTGTTTTCCGGATCGTAACGGGTGGCAGCACGGGCATTCAATTCGTGGGTGAGGCGGTGAGCCGAGGAGATGATCGTCATACACTTCTGGAGGGAAATGGCCTCTGGACTGGAGTTTGGAGTGATGATCCGACGGTCAGATACGGCCCTACAGGTCGGGGAAAACGGCACAGCTGCATCTGACGACCGCGAGATACTTGCGTCGAAGGATCGCCGTTTTGAGGGAATCGTTTCTTGACAAGGATGCGCTCCAAAGCCCGCTCGAGATTGCCCGAGTGGGACTCGATCTCTCGGCGCTCGATCTGCCAGAGGGGATTGACCGGGCGATGGGTTGAGAACCTCGATGCTTGTATATATGCACGGGGACTGGTGATCAATGTCCGTTGGGTCTGCCGGTGACTGATACATACCACAAGCTCCTTTGAATACAGCAGCGACATATCTGGGTGCCGAACCACAGTCAGTCAGTGCTGTGAGCCGTGTCGGTTGCGCCTGCGCTGATCCGCAGCGAGCCATGGATCTGCGACTGGAGATCGCCAGTGCTCACCCGACGCCGTTATCATGGTCAACCTTACCGACTCGGTGGATCGAGTGGAGCGATGGCTTGATTGTGAAGGTGCTCTCCGACGGGCTCGGCAGGAGCGGCACCTGCTCCGAGCCCTCTGGCGCCGGCGTAGACTCGAGCGAAATCCTGTACTCGGTGTGACTCTCGTAGACGGCGATGTGGTGGCAAATGCGGTAGAGCTCCGTGGTGTTGGTGAAGAGCCGGACGAGGTACTTGTAGAGCTTGAAGAAGAAGAGCAAGCCGGGGTTGTTGTAGATCTTGGCGAAGACCACGGTGGAGAGCCACATGGACGGAGTGCCCCGGCCAAGGAACAGGTTGGGCATGACAGATGTGGATGCGGATGTGGATATGGATGTGGATATGGATGTGGATATGGATATGGATGTGGATGTCGACCAGATGGCTCAAGGCCGAGACGGAAGCAGATCGAGGACACCCCACAAGGACATGCCGCTCCGCATGTCAGCGGCACCTGATCTCGTCCCCTTGCCTGTTTTGGAGCGCCGGTGTCGCTGGAACGTGCTGCGCATCTTGTTCTTATCGATCGACTGTTCGCTTTTCCTTCGTTGTGCCCTGCCGGCTTGGTGGACTGTCGCTCTGCAATTCATCTCGCCCATCGGCCCATCCGTCCGTCCTGCGATTCATCCAGCCCGGCGGTCCATACGGTCCTGCGATTTATCCGGTCTTGCCTCTCGGCGATTCATCCAGCCTCCCGCGATCGGCGTCCGCTGTCTGCCAGCCACCCGGCCTCATCCCCCGATCCGACATCGTCTGTCGCCCATCGGCCGTGTCCCTGCATCCCCGGCTCGTCTGCCTCCCACGCAACGCTCCCGATGGCCACCGAGTCCTCGACCGTCTACAGCCTGTCCGACGACCCCGTCGAGGCCTATCTGCACAAGTACCGTATCACAATCGCTGCCACCACCGCTGCCGTATCATGTGTCGTGGTTGGCTTTCCTGTAGGTCTTGCTGTAGATGGCAGCCCGCATCCTTCATCGCCCCGCCCGTGAGGACTGGTTCTGGCCGGATCAGCCTGCATCTGGCCATCGCTACGATGCAGTCAGTTCCAATTGCTTGGCCCGGTCCATGCTGTCGCTGCTCTCCATTCGCACTGGCACCGCCTGGCTCTCTCGACCCCCCCCCACTCCATCCGATTCCAATTTGCATTGCTAATGTGCTATGGTGCGACCCACCTCCAGTTCGACAGCGTCAAGACCCGGATGCAGGCCTTCCGCTACAAGAGCATGAATGACTGTGTCGCCCACACTTACCGAACGGAGGGCGTTCTTGGATTCTTCCGAGGCATGGCACCGGTCCTCGTCACAGTCTCGGCGCTCCGGTCGCTATCCTTCACCGTCTACACCTCATCAAAAATCTATCTCAACGACAAGCTGGCGCCCTACGCCCTGCCTCCTTGGGCTAACCTGACCGCCTCCACCTTCCTCTCGGGTGCCTTTGTCGGCTCCGTTGTCGCCACCCTCAACTCGCCCATCGAGTATGTCAAACTGCATGTACAGCTCGAGCGGCTGCTGGCCAACGAGACCAAAGGCGAAATCTCGCGGTTCCCGGGGACGACCACGACCAACATCGACACCCCGCTGGCCCGTTCAGATCCGCCACCGCCCAAGCGTTCGTCGTGGGGAATGGCCAAGCACATTGTCAACAAGAAGGGTTTCTTTGGCCTCTATGCCGGCTATCGCCTTCACCTCACCCGTGACATCCTCGGCACCTCGATGTACTTTTGCGGCTACGAAAACATCAAGCGTCTGTTCGAGCTCACCCTGGAGAGCGGCAAGTGCGGCCCCGTCCACCACATGCTGGCTGGCGGCATCGCCGGCACAAGTTCGTGGCTGATCCTGTTCCCCATCGATCTGGTCAAGTCCAACGTCCAGAAGGAGGCCCTGAAAGACAAGCCGCGGTTCAGCACAACCGCCGAGTTTGTCCGGCTGAAATGGGCCAAGGGCGACATGTGGGGCTTCTACCGGGGCATCGGTCCACAGCTCGTCCGGAGCTTCCCGATCCATGCGCTGAACTTTTTGGTCTACGAGCAGGTGCTGGACTGGTGTACCAAGCGGGACATTCTATGAGTCGCATCGGCCGTCATAGCTCTATTTATCGTCGTCCTTTCTTTTGCATCACTGTCTGCATCTCGGCCGGGAGTGCCCTCGGCTCTCGCGCCGGCACTGCCTTCTGTATCGTGGTTGACACCACCTGTTTGGCTGTATATCGCATGTCTCAATAACGCTCTCTTGGGGCCACTACGCCGTCTGCCTCCAAGGGTTCTTCGTGATGGCTGACTCCAAAGGCAACGAGGAACCAATCCAATTCAAGCGGGAACGGGATGGCCCTGATGTGGAGCGGCCCGGTCATCCCATCGGCGGAGGGACAAGGTCGTTGTGGATCTCGTAGTAGACAACCGTCGAGTCGGGAGCATGAATCCCGAGGATCATGCTGCGAGCGAGCGGATGTGGTCGTCAGAATCTAGCAGTATTCCTGACCCGTTCCACGGCCTCCTGCAATTCCATGCGCGGGATTCGCCGACAGACAGTCCGCAGATCCGTGGGTATACCTGTTCTTGGCGACCGGGCCGAGCTGGCAGGTCTCCAGATGCTGGAGCAGCTTGGTTGTGCTGCAGGAGCGATCCAGCGTTGGGTCGCAGCCGAAGGATGCTGGCAGTCAGCGAGTTGCTCAGCGCTGATATCAATAGCGAGCTGCCTCCCGCTCGCTCACCTGTCGATCGACCATTGTGTCGATGCAAACACAGGGACCACCAAATGGTCCCCCTGATCGGCCTGCGCTCGCTGGCACACATCGGATGAGGGAACATGCGGTGGGATGCCGCTTGTGAGACACAAGTTCGGAGAGTGCACAAGCCATGACGACTCAGCCAGATACTGGCAAGATATTCCAGCACCCGTGCGGCCAGTTTATGCAGCCTACTTACGCTATTCCGACCCTTGCCCGTGAGTACAATTGGATGGTCGCTGTACCCGGTTCGGTGGACGCTCACCTGGCGCCATTGCTTTGCTATGCTCGTCCAGACGGATGTTTCGTGAGTGCTATTGGATGTGGTTCGTCGCTGAAACCCAGTCTCCCTCGATGGGGAGGAGAGCAGTGGCATGCTGCACGCTCTGGCACCCACCAAGCAGCAGGTCGATGTAGACCTGGAAGACAAGCTCCTGGAGTGCCTCGCTGGCGCCCTCGAGCTGTGGGCGGATCTGGGCAAACTGGAGCGCATTTTGTGTCAGGAATGGGTTGAGACAATGCCGGACAGGGCTGGACACATACACACGGATGCGCCTCCATCAGCGCTGGGACAAAACGGAGCGATGCGATGGGCTGCGTCAGTCTGGCTCGTGGGTCAGTCCGACTGGTGGGGGGCAGCTGTCCAAGGCGATGGCGATGATGTTTGAGTTCGGGATGATGAGGTTCAGGTTGGCGATGTGCCTGGGTTTGCCCTGGTTTTGCCCTGGGTTTGCCCTGGTTTTGCCCAAGCGCAGTCGCGCGACACAGCACGCCGCGACACAGAACATCCATGGCTGTGTGTGTGTGTGCATCCGTTTTTTCTTTTGCATTTTTCGTCCGCGATTCCCGATCAGATCGTTCAGCCGGTTTGCCTGCTGGACTACGAGCCGAGCGCCTCTCGATCGGTATCCTCCGCCATCGCCCGATCTTGTCTCCAAGCCCAGACCGTGCTCCATCACCATCGTCATCACCATCTAGCTCATGTTTGCCGCTCTCAACTCAACCCGCCTGCTGCGGACGGCCTCGCATTCCGTCGCGGCGTCGTCCCGGATCCTGGCGAGCCACCAGAGCATGCCCGCGATCGTCTGCCATCAAACTCGTTCGTACAACCGGAAGCGCTATCTGGAACAAAAGAAGGCCGATCGGGCGCTCCTGAATCAGGACGACATCACTTTCTCCGATGCACTTGAGGTTTTCAGAGTAATCGATCGTTTCCATCTGCGTCGAGACCTGGACTTGGGATTTGGATCAGGATACTGGACTGCAGTGATTGGGCCACAGGCGTCCTTTGGAGCTGTGCACTCTGCCATGACGACGCAGCGTCCTCAGGCTCCGCACGAACAGCCCAGGGATCAGATGCAATTGATGCAAGCGATTGTCACGGTCCCAGATGGCGAGCCGCCGTGCCCCGTCCATTGTGGCATATGATTCTGCCTTTGTTCGACTGGCATGCTAACGATGGAATCGCCGCTCCCGCAATTCGATGTTGTCATCGCGCCGCTCCCAACCTCACAGGTATACACCATGAACCAAATCCTGCCGCTCACTGCCCACATCAAGACTAACAAGCCCGACGACTATCTCAAGCCCATTCGCGGCGAGCTGCGGCTGCCACACCAAGTGCGAGCGCTGGAAACTGATGCGGATGAAGTGATCTTGGTTTTCGCCAAGGTAAGACGACCCGTGTCCGCTCCCGGGATCGCGGATTTGCTTCGGGAAAGCTCTCTCAACCTCGGCCTTGGATGCCAAGCACCGTCGCGCTGGCAGTGTCCAACTCGAGCCAGCTGCAGCAACATTGCCGGCTGCAATGCCCTGCCACTGCATTCCATGACGGTCCAGAGATCCTCCGCCAGTGCATGCGACCCATGCTTGAACATTGCTGATTCCGTTGCTTCTTTGTCCAGGGTGCACACGCCGAGCAAGCCAAGGCTTTGGGCGCGCATATCGTCGGCGCTGAAGATCTGATCTTGGAGGTCAGTATCCCATCAAACCATTTGTCGGGGGCACACCCGGAAGCCTCCTCCCGGACATGCGACCACGCAGATAGCACGAAACTGGCCCCCGTACTCGGCATCCCATCACCAAGCGCAGCGATGCAAAAGATCCTCGGGTGCCTGTCCCTAACCTTGCCGCTGTTCTTGTTGCGTGTAGCTCACCTCTGGCAAGTTCCCTCCTCGAGTCGACAAGGTGTTTGCGACAAAGGCCATGTTCCCGCAGGTCGTCAAGATTGCCAAGATCCTCGGTCCCAAGGGCCTCATGCCCAGTCCCGCCAAAGGTTGGGGGTCGCTCTGATTGCCGACACCGATGTCTCGCTGACTGAGTAGCCGACTGGCTGACTCGCTGGCTGAGCAACTGATAGACTGATTGTTGCGACTTGCGTTGACGGCGGGATCCAGGTACTGTTTCGGACGACATCGAGGGCATGATGAAGCTCATGAACGCCACTTCCAAGTTTGAAGTTGACAGCGATGGATACGTCCACTTTGGTGAGTGCTCTGGCGAGAATCTCTGAAAGCCCGGTGGAAACATTGAAATCACTGGGGTGCACCGTGCCAGAATTGGCGTACAGGATATCAGACAGCATTGGCTCGTTTTACTGACAGTTTTTTTTATCTCTTTCCAATCCAGATATCGCCAAGGTGGGTGCCAAAAACAGTGTCTTTGACCAGAGTTGACCGGGCCCACGTGGTTACGAGCTAGGGCCCCTCTGTGTCCGTGCCTGCGACAGGATCTGGCCATTGTTTGTGGTAAAATACTAACCGTCAATCGTGTGCACTGCAGACGAACTGGAAGGATGAACAGGTTATGGGTGAGTCACCGTTGGGGCACCGTGAGCACGCTGTCTGAGCATCCTGGTTCCTGAGGACTCGCGGGGCTTTTGTGATGTACGCAATCAGTATCGTTGATGCCTGCATACTTGCTCCTCGACAGAGAATTTTGAGGCTCTCTTGAAGTCCCTGATCGATCTGAAGCCACCAAAGTTTGCACGTAAGCGACCTATCACTGCCGCTACTGCTACTGCTACTGCTACTGCTACTGCTACTGCTACTGCTACTGCTACTGCTACTGCTACTGCTACTGCTACTGCTACTGCTACTGCTACTGCTACTGTTGTCACATCCCCACGACTCATCCTATCAACCGCTTGTACTCATGCCTCCCTGTGTCTCCCTGTGTCTCCCTGTGTCTCCCTGTGTCTCATACTTCTCAGTGGCCAAATTCATCGAGTCTGTCAACATCTCCAGTCCTCATGTCATCGGTGTCCAGCTACCGCTGAAGCCGTTCACTCTCCTCTCTGGAACCAAGACCTCCAAGTAGATGACTCCGGCTCCTCTCTTGGCTGGCTGCGGCCTTTGCTGCTGTTGTTACTTGCTCCTAGCGACCACTTCATCCTTCATTCGTCCCACACACAGCGACCCGCCCCCCCTCCCTCTACCACGCCAGCTTCGTAATCACGCACATATTGCATCTGCAATAGCCCCTACGTGCACCGAGTCTTGACCCTGGGTTTTGTTTTGTTTTGCTGTATGATGATAGGTGGTCGTGGAAGACGACTCTGAGCTTGATCGACCGGAACCGTCCCCGCTGCTTTGTGGGGCTTGGTGAAATTGCGAGCAGCTGTAGTCGTTTAGAACTAAATACACACAATGGCTGATCAGTGACCAGGCCGCAGCTTCCACAAGCGCTGCGCTGACTTTGAGGGTGTCTCAAGTTCAGCTGTTGCGCTCCCTGGGATGCATCTACTCGACGGATCAGTCCCCGTGGACTGGTAGGTGGGCGTCTATGATATGGGCAACGCGGCTCATCCCGCTGCGACGCTTTATTTGGAACCGCTGCATTAGCGAGCGTTCGGAATCGGCTCCTTCAGTGAATCAGATTGTGTTTGTCACGACGTGGCTCCCCTCCCCTTGACCGAGGAGACAGAAGAGAGAACATGCGGATCTTGGAGGCGAGGAAACGCCAAGACTGGATATGAGGGTGGTATGCAGATGGCGGCATGATGGAGGTGGGAGGAGGAAGGCAGCGAGCGTGCTGGGTCTCGGTGCCCGAATGCGCTGGGTCCAGACACCCGAAGGGGGAGGCGGTGTGTCAGAGAAGATCACAAGAACATCGACAGTCACAACCTCGTGGCTGCACCAGTGCCCAGACTGGAATGAATGGTAGGCTGGTTGGGTTTGATTCGCTCGGGACGGACCACCGGTGTCAGCCCGATATCGCCTCGTCTGCCCGAGTCGGCGTCCCGCTGCCGCCGGAATCCGGCGTCTGGTGTTTGCTCCGCAAAACAAGTTCCAGGAACCGCTCAGCCCGCTTGATGACCCGGCCCTTGACCACCAGAGCCGAGTCGGGGTCCTGACACGATTGTCGATAGAGCGCATAAAGCTGGTACGTCAGATCCGCCCGGGCCTTGTCCATGGCGAGCTGGAGCATGGTGCGAACGACGTAGCCTGTGACTTGGAGCCCTCGGCGGATGCCCCGCTGGTACGCTGCGATGGCGCCGTCAAGATCGCCGGCCATGCGGAAGCGATAAAGCTCATCTTCCCATGCTAGAACGCACACCCGTGACTCTTGCGACTTGAGGGTCTTGAGGGCCCGCCTGTGGAGCTTTGGATGGAGTGATATCCGGCGCTGTTTGGCAATGCCCATGTACTCGCGCATCACATCGAGGCGCCGTTCGGTGATGGCGCTCCGCAGCACGGAGCTGATCACGGCGCTGCTTGGCTTCAGCTTTTGCGACATGCCCCGTCGATAGATTTCCAGGATCTCGTTTAGAGATACAGGTGGGATCCGCAATTGCAGGCTCCATTCCACCTGGCGGGTCGCCCACGAGAGGCTCGATAGCGCGGAGAGTTGGGCCATGTAGTCCTTTGCGGTCGCATAGTCTCGCGCTGAGCAGTAGAACTCGGCGGCACAGACCAGCACAAAATCGTGCTGCATGAACGGACGGATGGCGCGTGGTTTCGGGATTCCACGGGTGCTTCCGCCGGGATCGCTGCTGTCGTTATTCGGGCTAATTCCGTCAGATTGGCCTCGGCTTTGATGCTGGTCTCGGCTTTGGTCTTGGTCTTGGCCATGGTGGTCGGGGGAATGTGCCCGCCGTCGTATCGGCCCGAGATCCGGGAACGAGCCTGGGTCTTGGTCTTGGCTTCGGTCCGGATCGGATGTGCATTCGCCAAAGTGCGTGCTTTGATTGACACAGAACTCAGACATGATTTCGTACTTTTGGTCATAGAGCCGCAGCATCCGCTGCACGAGCCGGATCAGACCTGGGGTGCGGGATTTTGAGCTTGTCATGGCCGCATTCGCAGCCGATCGCAGCAAAAGGCCGATCGTCTCCGGGGTCGGCGTGATGTCGTGCTTGACGATTTCTTCAAAGATGTATCGGGCGGTCGAGATATTGTACAGAGTCAGGGCAGCCAGGCGTTGGTATAGGGCCGGGGACGGAACAGCACCTTTGGCGCGGAGACCTTGGTAGATCTGCATGGCGTAGGCTCGCTCGGAAGGCGTCTGCCGCAGCGACCCCAGGAAGGACTCGATGTACTCGCTGTGATCGTACTTGACCCGAAGAGGGTTGGGTGGGTAGTATCCCCGCGATGCGGACTGCTCGGGCATGCCCGATGGCGCCTGGATCGGGCGGACATGCGATCGTGATGGTGGTATTGACGGAGGTGAAGTGTGGGCGACGATGCTGGTGACGCTGATCGTCCGGGGAAGTGAGCGGCCGGCGGAAACCCTTGGCAGCAGCGCCAGGATATGTAACCGCCGCAGCGGGCCCGCTCTCGCTCGCAGTATCATTCGACAGGATGCTCGGTGCCCACGGACAGGACTCTGGGCAATCATCCAAGGACGATCGTCTGCCGGAGAAGCGCTCCGAAGAAAAGGCAGAGAAAAATGAGTCACTTTGTCGCGAAAAATGCGAGGAGCGAGACGCGCTCTCGGCTCTCGCTCGGCGGCCTCGTCTTCCGGGAGGGACGTGCACGTGACACGCAGGCATCGACATGGAGCAAGACCGCACATGCCGGTCTGGCTGATGCCCAGGGCCAGAGCGGCCCTATGATCGTCGATCGTACACGGCCGTATACGGCATTTCCACGGCAAGCGGTGGTTGATGGGAAGGGACGCCCAAGAACGCTGCTGGACCCATTTGGCTTTGAACATGCTCTATATTCACAAACACGGCCGACGTTCATCCACTGGATCCGATTGCCTGTCGTCCACTCATCGCACACCACCATCATCCAAGCGCCGTCATAGTGTCCCGCCGCTGCTCTTGGCCACAAACACCTGGCCCATCAGCGGATCCCGCGTGCTGCCATCGAGACCACAGACAAGGCTCTCAAGCATCAGAGCTTCAGCCCCCTCTGGGTCGACCGTTGTGGAAGTGCTTTTCCGCATCAGAGGGTTTTCAGGAACAGAGTTCCGTGGGCTTGTCAGGCGGTCACGCGCAGACACTGGCGAGCTGGTGGGGGCGGGGTTGACTTTCAGAACCGTCGGCTGGGACTCGGGCTTCGACGACGACGAGAGGTCGGTGGCCGATCTTGGATTGCTGTGTGCGCGGGTCTGGTTGAGCCTCAGGCTCTCGTAGAACTCGGCAGCGCTCTCCGTGTCCCGTCGCCGTCTTGTCGTGCGCTTGAGATGCACAGACGCAGCCTTGCGATCGATGACGACGCCGCGCCTCTTGGCAAGGTCCTCCAGTGCCTGGACCACATCCGAGGTGCGTGCCCGCTTGTATGCGCAGATGAGCAGCTCGTACACCATGGCGTCCGCCACAATGCCCCGACGGTCGAGGTCGACGAACAGGTCCTTGGCCAGCGACAGCTTGCCGATATAGAGGCATCGTTGTATCATCAGGGTATAAAAGAAGAGATCCAGCTTGACCTGCGGGCACGACAGAATCATGTCGGCAAGTCGGCACACGTTGTCGTCCGAGTCGAGGTGGGTTTTCAGCAAGACCGACGCCATGACCGAGTCCAGCTCCCACTCCTGCGCGTACTCCCGAATGAAGAACTCGGCTTGCGATGTGAAGTTGGCGCGCAGGCATCCGTGCGTGAGCGAGGTGAGTGTCTTCTTGGTCGGCTTGATCTCGCGCTGCCTCATTTCGCGGTGCAGCTCGAGAGCCTGAGGAAGGTTCCTGCATCGCACGAACGCCACGATGGCACCCTCGTAGATCGACGCATCAAGATCCTGCTTCTCACACCTGAGAGTTTCCAGCAGGACCATGAGCCCCCCGCCGTCGGCAGCAACTCGGTGGATCGATAGGCACTTTGTATAGTCCCGGCTTGTCTTGAGAAGCTCTCGGCGACGGAGCTCTTGATAGATCGGGCGCACGAGCGCCGGGTTGGATTGCTGCACTTGCCGCCGAAGGACAATCAGATACGCATCGAGCCCAATCGGCAAGCCCAGGCGGCGGAGAAGCTCGAATTCAGACAAGACAGCCTCTGTGTCAAGGAGCTGGTATGTCAGAACTTGGACCAGGGTGTAGATCTCCGTGGGCGTGACGGCGTGGCCGAGCAAGATCATGTGTCGGATCAGGGTTCGCATAGAATCATGGGCAAGCTTCTTGGGTTTGATATCGGGTGCAAGACTGAAAGCGCGACGGAGATCGTCGATCGACAAGATCCGGAGGGGCCCTTGCTGAATCTCGCCAGATGCAACGACATGGCTCATTGCGGCGTTGTACAGCCGCCAATCCTCATCGAATGGACAGATACGTTTCTGTATCGAGCTTCTCATGCGAGCGATGTCAAGCTGTCCAGCGAGTCGTCTGCTGCTTGGTACCGGTGCCTCGGTAGCCATGCCTTGTAGACGCGAACGGGATGTGCTTGTGAACGGCCGAGCCGGGCAAACGACAAGTCGTTTCCGGCTGAGACTCGACAGACGGGTCCGAGAGTTGCCCCGATCTAGCAGTACATTCGAAGAATATTGGCATAGCGATTGGCCAGGCTTCTGGAAGGTTGGCTGCACGCCGTGTTTGTGTCCCATATACCAATGAGCGCTTGTATCCTTGACACGAGATGCGGTCAAGCTGATGCTTGACGGTCTCGATCTTGGGCTCGTCTTTGATGGCTTGCAGGAAATGCTTGTGCAGGATGGCGCCTGTAACGATGACTGTGTCTGCAACAATGGCAGTGACGATGATGGTGACGGTGTCGATGGCGATGGCGAAGGTGTCCGTGGTGATTGTGCTTTGAACACAGGTGTCGGTGACGTTGACGGAGAAGCCGGCGGTATCGGCAGCAGCGATGGTGACAGTGACATGGGTGAACTTGGATGCGAGAGAACATCGGGGGCTTGAGCTAACAATGACAGCATCCCTCGCGATGACCGCATGGACTGCGGTGATGGCTGTCCCCGTATCCGCGGCGGCACTCCAGATGAGCAGCCCTGCTGCAACTGGTTGGCGGTGCCTGATAAGGACCATCGCAAGCGATCGGAGACTGGTCCGCGACGTCCGATTGTGAGTGTCCTCCGCGGTAATGGAACGACGATATCCAGCGGACGCGGGTTGCGAGTGGGTGCGGGAGTCCTTTCATAGCTCTTAACTTGTGACGTTTTGAGTCTGCAACAATGCCACCAGCGTTGACGCAAGCTGCGAATGGTCATGGAGCGGTGTCGGAAGGCCATCGAGGAGGCAGGTGGTAGATGGGTAGCCGGACGACGATGCGAGGGATGGATTGGGACGTGACTCTTGGAGACAGCGAGGGGAATGCTTGTCAGAGTGGAGAATGCATTCAGGCCGGGACAGAAGCTCGGACAATGCAGGCACTTGGGCAAACGAAGCAAGGCGGAGAGGATTCTGCGCCTGCGATCTTGGATCGGTCGATGTCGCCGAGCGTGATCTTGGGAAGAGGTTTGCGCCAATTGCAGACGGCAAGGATCACCGAGACTTTAGCGGAACAGAGCGAGTCGCTGGGTGCACTACGATTGGCTTGGAGAAAGGTGCTGCAGACTCTGGGAAGCGGATCGATGCAGCCGATGCTTTGGAGGGTGCTTGGGCAGCCAACTGCAAAGGCAGCGCGGGTGATGGATCGAACAAATCCGCTTGGATAGGAGCAGCGGGCCGATCGAGCGGTATGAAAGTGCGGGACAGCCGAGGCACCGCCCACGAGACACACGATCTGGGTGTGAGAGAAGAGGCGGGGAGCAAGATGACGAGCACGATGGCGAGCAGTCAGGACAGGAGCATCCAGCAACAGCAGGCGATGACGATGGCGATGGCGATGGTGCGCGATGCGGATTCAGTTTTGTTTTTTCGGCCGGTTCCAGCCGGCTCGGTGCCGAGCAAAGCCACACTGTCGCTGTGGGCGTGACTCACCTCGATGCAACGAGGCCAACAGACGACCAGGGAGGACGCCGGTCGAACAGATGGCGAAGAGGGCAGCCGCTCTGGGAGGAGATTGAGCATCTCGGGATTGCAATGGATGGATGGGATGAACGAGATTGCAATGGATGAATGGGATTGCAATGGATGAATGCGGGCGCAACGGACTTGCCAATCGGCTTCCCGCAGATTCGCCACCAACTTCCCACAGACTTGCAGCACAACCCCACACCCCACACCCCAGTCATCCGGTCGTGCCTTGCGCTTGCGCGTGATGTTGCAGACGAGCACAACGACCCGCCCAGCACCACACGATCGCCGAGGGACTGTGGCGTCTCGGGCTCAAATTTGTCTGCCTCCGGATACTGGTCAGCCAGCCCGATACGGTGCAGCGCTCATGGGCAATACCAGAGTCGCGGGGTGCTGGCCGAGCAGATGGACGCAAGGCAAAGGGGCCAGCTCGGGGAATGCTCTGGAGCGGGCCCGTTTCCATCCAATCAGCCCTGGGAGACATGCCTGCATCGCACGAGATCAGACACTGTCGCTTGGACCACCAATACCATCCGTTATGCGACCTCTCAGCCAGTCCATTTTGCCGTGTCGCCGTGTCTGCCCCCGGTCTGTACATGCCTCGGGACAAACCACAAAATCACCGCTCCCTTGAGCGGGCAACCCCAATCGGTCGTGTGCGCAAAACGATAACGGGACCAGGGGGTCGCGTGGGCCTGGGAAAATGCCTAAACCAGTGGCTGCTTCCCAGCTGCAATAGTGCGCTACTATGCCGGTGGTCGACCCGTGCATGGCTGCAGAAGCCTGCCGTATCCAACGGCGAGAGTATGGGCCTCCTTATCTTTGGTGCGGGATGGTCAGCAGGCACAGTCGATCTCCGCCTGACCGACGATCGCTGGCCAGCAGATCCCCCCCCCATAAATACCCCGAACGATCCCGCCAACCATCCACAGCCACCTCCAGCTCTGTCCACCAGCCCTCGCAAACCGACGCCCGTGCCTGTCCTGGAAAATGAAGTTCTCTGCCACCGTTGTTGTCGCCGGTCTGACCATGGCCGCTAGCGCTGTGAGTATCCATGTCGCTGGGCGGGGGGGGAAGACCGTTGCGACCGAGCGCGGCCTTCGTCGCAGGCTTCATGAACCAACAGGAGGCATGACGTCGCCTGCCATTCACACTGCGTCTTCGGCATATCGACCACATGCTCACCGGCTCCGTTGCGACCGCGCTGTTTCCGATCCCAGATGGCTTGCGGCTACCCTACCAAGGCTGCCTGCCAGCAGAACTGCTACAACCAGCTCATCTGCAACAGCCCCAATGTCAACCCCAACTTCTGCCAGACCTGCCTCAACGCCTGCAACGACTGCCCCAACAGCGCCCCTCCCCCGAGCAACGCCCAGCTCCGCGCCGCCTGCATTGCCAACTGCCAGTCCCAGGGCATCTGCAACAGCTCCAACGTTAACCCCAGCTTCTGCCAGACCTGCATCAACGCCTGCAATGCCTCCTACCCTTAAGCGTGTCCAGGCCGAAGGCGGTCGCTCTCTATGAATACACAATCGGCTCTACACTAGACTTTTGGCTCTTTGGACCCCATGGACTGCCACGGACGCGGCAAGCCACCAGAGTCGCTGGGCTGTGATATATATTGAAAATAACGCCCATATGGCTGGATAGTGAAAATAAACTTGGCCCAGATGCATAGCATCAGGGCTTGACTTTGGCCATTGTGCCTCCAAAGCAGTATTAAGCAAGAAGCCGGTGTAGCCAGCACGAAGAGGCGGCGGAGACGGAGCGACAAAGTCGAAGTGTCCGTCTTTAAAGGATTGCGCCTGATTGTTCATCGCAAAGCATCAGTTTCTTTGCTCGCTGTTGCCGTTGGTTGAGCTGTGAGGAACAGAGCGTCCAGTCGGGATGGGTGAGAACAGCACCACAAGTCTGTGTCTGGGGCATCAATGCTAACAGCACGTCTGCACTGGACACGATGGTATCGTCATATCGACTGATGTGACTGAGCAAGAACGCATGTAAAAGAGACGTAGGTACCTTCTACTTTGAGTGGTGTCGAAATAGGACGGCGGGGAATCAGGAAGTGGCTGGAAGCTTACAGAGCCCAGATTGTCCTTAAGTATATCACTCGATGACGTTGGAGTATCTATTTGGTCGAACGAGGCTGCCGAAGCTGGCGGAATCGCTGGTTGAACCGCTGGCTGAACTGGGACAGGAGTCACTTCGGTCGGCGCGGCGGCGGCTGTCTCAAGATCCGCTGAAGGAAGAGCGGGCTCCTTCTTGAAACGCTTGATGATTCTCTTGCGGAAGATAAAGCCAACCAAGACAACAATCATGCCTGTTGCGGAGTGGAGTGGCGGGTTGTGCACGAACGAGGATGTTAATTAATATGAAGCACCTCCCACAGTGAGCAAGTGAATAGAAGATAAGGTGGTATTTTCAGCGAAGCCGATAAGACCGACATCGACAAAGACGCTTACTGACGAGTACAGCCGAGGTGATGAAGGCAATGCCAAGTCCGGAGATCCCAGTTGGACCAGGAGGCGGCTGGACAATGTCTGTGAGCACTGTCCTGTTCAATGGTTCCCAGGTTCCCGAAGCCGGGTTCATCTGGAGTTCCCATAGTTGACCTTGTGTGTTTGTAAAATATAGGTTCGAGGCCTCTTGAGGACTGTTGAGAGTGACGACAGATATTGCTGTAATATTCATGGTACGAATGCGACTGTTGAAGTCCTGCTGATTGTTGAAAGTCAAAGGTGCCCATGATGCACTGCCATTGTGGAACGTCATCTCGATCTGGCCGTTCTTGATAGTAAAAACGTGCAGTGAGACGAGAGAAGTGGTATTGATCGCTGAGGCCGCCAGGAGAGGTTTCTCTGGGCCGACTTGATATTTGAATGAACCTATACTCCACAAGGGACATGAGTATCGGAGTAATTACACTAGGATTCATTTCCATGAAACGAGATGACAAACGATGGACCGGGTCATAACAAGAAAGCACAAGGTCAGTAGTATATTATATGAAACTAACCTGTGGACCAAGCTAAATTGTCGCTGGTCATGTATTCGGTCGCCTCGACTTTCAAATTTTGACCGTAGACGCGAACCTGGTGGGTTGTATCATAGTCCAAGGCAGCCAAGCTCGAGCCCAGGAGAAAGTTTCGGTACCCGACTTCGGTGATATTCCAGCGAGAGCTACTGTCCGCCTGATATCTGGCGACCATGAGACTGGAATCGGTGTCCTGGTAGAACAGATCAAAGTTGGTACAGTTGTAGGCCGGGACGGCGAGGCTAGTGTTTTGGAACGGAACAACGTTCTTCTGGGAGAGGGTGCCGTTCTGCCAGGAACATGGCTGTCCGATACACTCCACATCAGCGAGCGTCTGCTGGTTGTTGATGTACATCAAACGGATCTATAATATGGAGGGATTTTGTATGGCAACGTGTTAGCGTGACTGCAATAGATGCGGCACGGACACACCTGGAAAGCGAGTTTGGGTGTGCGGCCAGCTCCCGTCGGATGCAATAGTGGAGAAAGGCGATCAACGACTCACGGGAGAGAGCGTATCCGAGGATATCGTTGCCAGGGGCGTGAACAACTTGGCGTCCCTTGTGACAAGCGTGCTTGGGGACCACAGCGACGAGTTCCAGTCCCGGGAGGTAAGCTGGATGTTGCCTGCGGGGTCTTGGTAGAACAGCAGAATGGTGCCGTTGCTGATCACGGTTGAAGCGACAGATGAGGCCAGTGTCATGTTGAGAGGCACGAGCGAGTGGTTCAGGAGCGGGTGAGGTGCTTGGTGAGGAGGGAGTCAAGGACGAGGGTGATGAGCCAAGAGGTGTGGGATGAGGCCTTGCTAATATGAACCTGGGAAGCGAGGGAGAGCGAAGAAAAAAACGATGGCGAGCCAGGAGGCAGAGGGGGGAATGACAACGCGGCTCGGCTGAGTTGGATGCTGTGTTTCACACCAGATGCCTGACCGGCCTCTTGTTTTCTGTCAGCTTCGGCCATATTCACGGCGAGAGAAACACAATCGCCGAGGCAGGGGGGGGGACGCCCAGGTGCGACTCAGCAGCCAGGGCAGGCGAACACACCCCCGCCGCGCGAGCCCAAGACGCGAAAACCTGCCGAAAGGAGACGCGCGCCGCAGCACCGCGAGAGAAAGGCTCTTTGTGGCGGTGGGGAATGGGGCGGTGTCGCTGCGCATCCCCGTCACACCAAGCGCAGTGCAGGTGGCGATGTCGAACTTGCTGCGCACGCAATCTCCTTGTTTTGCACATTGCACATTGCACATTGCGCCATGCTCAACCACCATCGCCGTGGACATCCGCCACTCGCCAACCCAGACAAACTCCGCCTCGTTTCTCAAAGCTCGAATGTATTGAACACGCTGTCCCTGACTTGAAAGCACCACCGCCAGCCCCTTGGAGATGTGCTCGCCCATCGTCGAATGATCTTCCAATCGTATCCAACAGCAGTCCACTCTGGATTGCATCCTCACGCAGTAACCATCCTTTGTCCGCGACTGGTCACCGCGGATGAATCGAGACGATGCCGAATCGGTTTGCCGGACTGTCGCGCCGTAGCTCCGGCGCTTCTCGAAGGCGGAGCAGCACCAGTCCCGCTTATGAGAACCGAATGGTATGTGCCTCGCACTTGGGTCTTGCACGCTGTCACGAAACAACACAGTCCTCTCGGGGACTGGTTGGCGTTGCCGGGCCGACCTTGCGGCCCACGGACCGAAGCGACGACATGCTGACGGACGATCTGGGCCGGGCTGTTCGGCGGTGCGTCAGCGCCGCTCGTCCGCTCAGCTCAAAGGCTTCCTTGACGCCGACCGTGGTCTTGGCCGAGGTCTCGACGTAGCCGTAGGCATTAATCGAGTTGGCAACGGCCAGCCCCTGAAGGAAGGAGAGGGATGCATCCATCGGTGGTGGTTGTGAGCGACTGAAAAGCATAAGCAGGCGGGCCCTCATGAACCGAAACTCATGCGCTTTCATCGAAATTTGTCCACGAACCTCCCGGAAGCTGAGCGGACGGAGACCCAATCGTTCGAGAACATCCAGGCTTTCGACGCTGTGGCGGAGATCAGCCTTGCACCCGGCGAGGATGATTGGCACCGACGCACAGCACTTGCGGATCTCAGGAACCCACTGTCAAACGATCGTGGCCGCAAGGGAGCAAGAGCAGAGGCAATACCCCATGGTCAGGATACCGCCATCTCGGTGGCTGTCGCTTCTGCAGATCGAGGGAGTAGCTACGTTACCAGAGCCTCGACATTGTCAAGCGAGTCGGGCGAATCGATCGAGAAGCAGATCATGACCACGTCGGTGTCGGTGTACGAAAGCGTCCGGAGTCGCTCATATCCTTCCTGGCCGGCCGTGTCCCAGAGCGCCAGCTCGAGGCAGGTTTCATCGATGGTCACACTATGGACGCTGTTCTCAAAGATGGTTGGGACATAGTCCTGCATTCGTGGCGGGAGGGGGGGGATCAGAGAACAAGAGAGCGGCCGTTCAGTATGGCTGGTGAGGGGTCATTCAATAACAAACCGGTCGTCCGTGATGTTGGCCACAAAGCGCAGAGCGAGACCAGTGTATTGGCCCGCCTCGGAGGCAAGCGGACACTGAGACAGAGAGATTAAGACGGCCGAATGACCAGGTGCAAGGGACAGCGACAAGGCTGGGAGGTGAGATGGTCGACTTGCTGTTGCGCACCGTACCGCCCCGCTCCCTATCATCGGAGGGCGTTGGCTACCTACACCAAGAAACCGCCCGGTCGAGAAAGCCGCCAGCAACGAGGTCTTGCCGCTGGAGCCGTCGCCGACAATGACGAGCTTACGACGGGTGCTGAGAGTCATCTTGAAGCGCGGACAGAGAGCAGATGGCACAGCCGAGGGCCGAGATGGAGTCGAGAATGTGACAGCATCGAACTCTGGGCCCTGTCCGGGGTTCGACATTTATTGCCGCGGTGGTGGATGGTGGCGGCGAGTCGACCAGGGTGAGCGGTGCTGGCTGTATGTGCTGAGATCTGCAGTATGGACAACAGGGTCTCAGGGCAGCCGCATGGCGTTCATCAGAACCGGGATACAGGCCATACCAGGGCAATCTGCTAGGGCAATCTGCTGGCTGCTGGAAACAATAGGTCGCCGAGGTCGATGGGCAGCGGGACCAAGACATTGTCGAAACCAGCGCACCTTCCTTCGAGCTGCCCCACCACCACCACCCCAGCCACCGCCGAAGCTGCTGGCGCATTCCGAACAGCACATGCTGGCAGTGCGAGCCATCTGGTGTCGGCCGCGTCTGGGCACGAAGAGCCTCGAACGGCGGCAGTGCATCAGCCCTGCATGAAGTCATTTACACATTCGCCGCCGCCCACATTCATGACAGCGCCACCCTGGCTTGGATACATGTATCCTGGACGAAATGAACATGCGTCGGCCTCGCCGCCCAGACATGCTCCGCCGTCCGTCCCATTGCCCATTCGTCCCATTGCCCATCCATCCGTCCGATCGCACCGCCACCTCCAACCATGCCTTGGCCATATCCTTGGCCATATCCTTGGACCATGCCCTTCGGCGTTGTGGGAAAGCCATGAGTTGTGCGGCGCAGTCACAGCCGCTGCGCACGTCAACTGCTGCGCGCCGAACCTTCCTGGTTTTGTTGCCCCTGGCCAGCCCCCGTTCCCAGGCGAGCCCAAGCCTTCGCCCCAGCGGGGTGTGATGAGGGGCCATGTTGGCTGTCCATAAATTGCTGGTCTTCCAGATGTCTCCTCGGACCACTCCAAACAAACAGTCCCGCTGGACTCATCTCCCCGTCCTGCTCGCCGGATAGCCTTCTCCTCCTGTCGGCAAACAATCAGCCCGTCGCACTTTCCCACGGCCATATCCATTGCCGCTGTTGCACTCTTGCGCTTCTCTGCCACTCAACTCCGGACAAACCACCACCGGACACCCCAAGCCCTCTCCCTCTGCCTCAGTTCCATCGTCGTCGCTGCTGGTGGCCTCTCAAACCTTGCCGAGTCCATCCTCAAAGCCTCTCTCCCCATCCCCTAGTTTCATCCACGTCGCTCATGCATCGATTCCGAACCACCAACGGCATCCGAACGAACAATCACCACACTATACGGCGACATTGATGGCTCTGATATTGAACACCACATCCAATTCTCAAGGGGCTATGCCTGCCCAGCGCACTGGCGACTCTGCTCCCGCTAGCCAGTCCGAAATTGTATCGTGCGGCTTGACCCTTGACGCACCTGACGGGTTCGAGCCCGCTCGAGCCCACGCTCGCAACCACACCCTCGCCCAGGAGACATGCCCCCGAGTCTCTCGCTGGGCCAGCGGTGCGGACGACGAGGTTTTGCCGTGGTCGCTCCTGCCCTTGGCCGGCGAAGACGACTTTTCGCGGACAGCGGACGCCTCGGCTGAAGCGTTCGGATACCGACCCCACGACAGCGATGCCACCTCCGACGGTCCCTTTCTGGCAGCCAGCTGGCTTTGCTCCACGCCGACACTGGCTCCCCGCAGACGCTTCGACAATCCCTCGCACACTCCTGTCTTGCCCGTGATGGAATCACAGCTCCACATCAACGGTCAGCTCCAAGTCCAATCACATTCCCGGAACCAGGCCCAGTCATTGTGCTCGCCTCAAGCTTCTGGAGGTCTGTTTGGCCCCGCCGGCGAGGTTCATGACGACGACGGTGTCATGCTGCGATTCGAGTCCGAAGACATGCAAATCCGCATCAGCCGTGGTGCGTACATCCGCATCATATGCACCACCACCTTGACCTCGGACCAGTGTGGTCTCGTCACCACCACAGCCAACACCTTTGGCCGCTCCATGACACTGCTCAATCTGTCTCCGGATGCCTATCGGGTCCTGACGGTGCCCAATGCCGGCGGCGACTCGGTTCTGTCCGAGGCATTCTCGTGCGAACTCATGGTTCGGATGCTTGGGGCGCGCCTGACCTGGACCGAGATGGAGGTGCGATATTTTCCCATGGGCGGCGCCATGACCGACTATATCGTCCGGATGGGCAGCGTCGACGTTGCCGTCTCGGTCACCCGAGCCATGGCCTGGAACAAGTCCATCCGGTTCACCCACCAGGATGCCTACCGGCTCCTTGTCAAGAAGCTTACGGGCATCATCTTTGCCGGCCACAACCTGATGCTGCCCGACCGCGTTGACAAGCACATCCTGCATATCTTGACCCCGCACGGATACATTGCCAAGACAATCAAGCGGGTCTGGGCCAAGCTTCCACCCCACATCCGCGCCAGCACCATGGTCGTGGTTACGGTGTCGAACTGCAAGTGCATATTTAAGAAACGCCGCGAGCTGTGGACGCTCATCGACGACCTCAAGTAACCCAGCATGCTACCTGCCGCGCGGTCGCTGAGACCGAAATGACCATACATAGTTCCACTGGGGAAGATTGACGAACAATATTGCCCCGAGCTCGCACAAGCATCGTTGCTCACCCAAAGTCATACGGCGGTGTGTCCTGTTCACAACTTTCCCAAAGTGAACCGGGATTTCCTGCTTTGAGTCACTGTTGTTACCTTTTTTTGGTCTTGAATACACACATACCGCCCATGGCCTCCATGGTCAAACAGCGTGCCCAAGGTGACTGGAGACGGAGCGTTGCGAGTGACCCGAGTACTTTGATATCGAGAAACCGCACTCTATACGGGGCTGTCCGAAGAGTCGAGCCTATCCACCATACTCCTGCTTCGAGTCGTCAGCGCCACTCGATCGCGACCACAGGGCATCGACCGAGTGTATTCAAGACGATTCCCCCAAACTAATAAAGAGAAAGAGATTGTCAATCAAAACTGGAACAGGCGCACGGCCAGCCCACTGGGCCTGCGGATAACCTTGAAGGTACGGAACTGAGAGGGGATATTGGCCGCAGGAACAGCAGTCTTCTGTTCAGGTATTGAACATTCTATGCATTTGGACTAGACACTGAATGGTCCGAAGGATGAACACAACTCATCCTGGTGCTGCGAAGGAATCAGCTGGTCACATGATGACGAGACACCAGCTGAAACGGCTCTCGTGAGCATGGAGGCCACAAATCCTTGAACTTTTTCGATCCTGTCTCAGTCCCGTCGCGTAAAAGTCTCATTCATGGGTTTGGATGTCATTATGAGATTCAGGAGAGCACAGCCGAGCAGGGAGCATGGATCAGGGTCGGGTGTGGTTGAGGTAGGTTGTAACGGCTGCTTGGATGTCTGGCGTGCCAAGGTATGTTGCCTGGGAGGTGAAGGTGTGAGTTATGGGATGGAGTCGACTTGTGCCGGCAGATGGGAGAGACTTACCAGGATGACGACAGGACGGATTGGGAGATTGAGACTCATCACAAAGTAAACATGGGATGAGGGAGAGGAGCGCCAGCGACGGCCAAAGAGGGTGTAAGGAATTTTGATATAGTGAGGGCCGTGGCGGATCCATCGAGGCATTTTGTTGACTTGAATCCATCGAGACGAGAAAAACGACTTTGATGCAGCGATGAAGTTGTCTGGATCGTCGGAGCGAACAATCTCGTTGTCGCGACAGAACCAGGTGATTTGGTTGCCTGATCGATCCTGTGACCGAATCCATTGACCATCGGCCGAGAATTCCACGGAGGACACATAGTTTGTGTGTCCCTTGAGGGTGTGCTTCAATTTGCCTGTCGTAGTATCCCACACCTTGATGGTACTGTCACTAGAACCAGAGACAATCCACTTGCAATCAGGCGAGATCGCCACGGAGGTCGCTGAGGCTGTGTGTCCTTGGAGGGTGTGCTTCAATTCGCCGGTGGTGACATCCCACACCTTGATAGTGCTGTCCCAGGAAGCAGAGGTGATCCACTTGCCATCGGGTGAGATCGCTACGGGGGTCACCCAATTCGTGTGTCCAGTGAGTGTCATCTCACACGGATCCCAGGTGGGCGTTGGTCCGCAAGTGACCAGGAACGGGATCTTGTCCTCGAGTCGGTCGGCATATGTCTTGTAGATCGCCGTCTTCTTCGGTGTGAATGCATACCCTGAGTTGTACACCTGTGGTGCACTCTTGATGATCGGATCGGCAAACTCGCGGATGAATCGATACGTGTCCTTGACCAGTTCCTTTGTGGTGTCGTCGACGATGTTGTTGGGTGCCTTGGCGATCACTTCTCGCAACACAGCCAGCTGCTCAATGATCGACTTGACCACATGTGTGAGCGACACACACTCGAGCCAGAAGAACACATGCGTCTTGACGAACCGAGTGAGCACCGCTGCCACATCGACCATCTCGGTCGACTGCCACACCGGACTCGACTCGGCCACTCCTTCCACACACCACACAAAGTGTGTGATCCAGTGGGCGACGCTGTATCGCAGCGACGGTGTGATCTTGGCTGCGACCCTCTCCTCGAGATCGTCGATCTTGTCGTGAAAGTCGAAGATCTCGCAGATGTTGATCACTGGCTCCTGGGCCAGGATGCGGGCCAAGCAACGAGATGCCAGGACCAGATTGAAGCAACCGGCCACATGGAAGGCCTCGCCCACCGATTCCTCACCCAGGAGGAATGCGATGATCGTTTCGTGACTGGCGTGGGGGGCCCGCTGCTTCTCGCCACCATCGATCGGTGCCAGGACCGGCACCAACAGCTCGACCACATCCATGATCGTGTCAAGAGCAATTCGAAAGCGCTCGGCGATCATCGCTGGGTTGATTTCTGCTCTTGCGAGCGTGACTGCGGCCACGACGATCTTTGTCTCGGCCGGATGAGCCGGGTCTGCAAAGATGGCTCTGAAGGCAGCCGTGAGAACGGATGCTCTGGCCTCGTCACCGAGCGACGCCTCCATCGGAACCATGAACGAGAGACACTCGCCACTTCCTCGGGTGCGCTCGGCAACTTTCGTTTCCTTCCTGATTCGGTCATCGAGAAAATCGAGCTCGCTGCGACGGTCCAAAATGCCGATAGTGGGTCTTGGGACAGCGGCATCGGTGCGTGGCTGGGAGGACATGCGAATGTGCTGGGTTGAGGAGCACCGAGGAATAGAGGTGCCGTTGTTGTTGCTGCTGTCGTTGATGCTCGAGTTGTGTTGGAACACCGAATCACCAAGGGAGGCGATGGGACGTGCAGGCTCTTGGTCTCCATCTTGAGGAGGATATTGCTCGCTCAACTGGCGGATGATGGCGAGGATCTCGGGAAACTTGGGTCTCTGGCCGGGCTCCTGGTGCCAGCAGCGTTCGATCAGGGCCCAGATGTCGTCGGGGATGCCTTCCACCGGCTTGGGTCGGTTTCCTTTGACGACTTGGGCCTCGATGATCCTTTCCCTCATTGGCTGGCCATCGACAGTGACCCATACCGGTCGGCAATTGTTCATCACCTCATAACCGATGATGCTAAACGCATAGACATCCGTGGATTTTGAAGATCCGGCGGGTTGCTCATCGTCCAGCATCTCGGGTGCCATATAGCTGAGTGTGCCGCCGACTGGCTGGCTGCGACGAGTGCGGTTCATCGTGGCCGAGTTGTGCTTGGTTCTGGACATGCCAAAGTCGGCCACAACTGCATTGAAGGCACTATCGAGCAGCACATTGAGAGACTTGAGATCGCCATGGACAATGTTGTTGGCATGCAGATATGCCATGCCAGAGGCGACTCGGTACAGGAGCCGGATCTTCTCGGCGATGGAGCGTGGAGCTGGGGCGGCTGTCAAAAATATGTCACGGCACCGTGGCAGGACAATTCGTCTCAGATTCGCATCCTTGCTGAAATGCATGCCCTGAATCTCAGCCACTCATTTCTCCCCTCTTCCCACACTACTGTTCATTGCATCCGCTAGCACAGACGTCCAATCGATCGATCAGTGTCGCTCGTGTGCATGGCCGGGACTAGTCGATATCGAGTAACACGTTATATTGCACAGTCGGCGAGAAAAGACAGACATGAGGAGGGGGGAAACAAGTCGCCAAGGCAATCCGCTGAGAACAGCAGTCCCTGGCAACCAAACAACAGGGGGCAAGGGGCGAGAGGATAAGGAGAAGTAAAGATAGAGCAACCTGATAATAAACGAAGTGAAGGGGGAGAGGAGGGTGTTATCCTCGAGTTAGGAACAGTATTGAGAAGGTCATTTGGGGAGTATCGAGTCACAAGCCTCAACCAAAAGCTTGCCGATAACCGTTCAGAGCTCGGAGGGATGCTCTGCCGAAAGTGGGGGGGGGAGGTGTGCGGGTCCGTTTGTCCAATGGAGGGCCCAAGCCCAAGGCTGTCTTGGGGCATTCAAAGGATTTATACCCAAGCTTCTTCAGGGGGAAACATGTCCACACCGACAGCGGAAGTATCGGTTCAGAAGCTGGGGGGACATTGGACTACAGGCTGGCCGGCGCTGAAGTGGGCTGCTTAGAGCAGCACACATCCACTCTTGTTCCTGTTGGACTTGACTGGCCGAGGAGCATCTCGCAAAGAAGCGCGAACGGCGCTCTCAAAGACTTCGCGGACACCCTCGCGGTTCTTGGCAGAGGTTTCGACGTAGCGATAGGCGCCGATTCTGTTGGCCATGGCTTGACCCTATGGTTCACAAAGCAACGGGAGGCGTAAGCCAGAGGAAACCAGAGGAAACCAGGGCAATGGCATCAGTGATCGGGTTTGGCTCAGAAACTGGTTGTCCCTTTGTGGAGGAAAGCACTGGTATTGAGATATGGGCATACCTCATCGGGAAGAACAGGGCGCTCGTTGCGGGCGGCCAGGGCACGAAGGGTGGAGGGGTCGTTGCGGAGATCCTTCTTGCAGCCAACAAGGATGACTGGCAGTCCGGGGCAGAAGTGTCGGACTTCGCTGATCCACTGGAAGGGGAGGAGTCACGGATGCAATGCGATGCAGCGACGAGAAGGGCGGCGGATTGGCGATGCGAATCAGTACTGGACAAGCTGGAGGAGGCCAGAGGACATGTTGCGGATGGTGCTGGACGCACGCACGCTTGCACGCTTGCGCGCTTGCAGGCCAAGCCGAGCCCGCCACGCCAGCCGATGTATCCGGCTGCAAAGGCATGGCCAGCGGCTCCTGCTTCGGAAACGCTCCTCTGTCTGCTGGGCGGCTCATGGGAGGCTGAGTCGTCGACCAGGAAGGCCCAGCGCAATCCAGCCCAGCCGAGCCCAGCCAAGCCGAGCTGCAGCGACGAGGAGCGGCTTACCTTGGAGGCGACGTTCTCGAGCGAGTCGGGAGAGTCGATGGCAAAGCAGACCAGGATGACGTGTGAGTCCGGGTACGAGAGCGGACGGAGACGGTCGTAGTCTTCCTGGCCGGCAGTATCCCAAAGGGCAAGCTCGACGGCCCGGCCATCGACGGTGAGGTGGGTGACATGGTTCTCGAACACGGTGGGGACGTAGACCTGCAGCAGAAGGGGGGGAGGCAAGCGAGATCAGCATCGATAGCCTGTCGGGGAACCAAGTCGGCTCACAGCCAGTCGAACTCCCAGCCAGTGGACCAAAACAACCGTTGCCGATGGGCGATCGCGGGTGGCCAGGAGATGCACAGCGCACGAGACCCCAGCTTCAATCGCCACCGCTGGCAAGGTGCTTGATGATAGCACATGTGGATGGAAACAGATGGAAGTCGATGCAAGCAGAAGTGGTGCAGGCAGAAGTGGTGCAAACAGGCCAGAACAGCAACCGCACAAACCTCAGGGAAGCGGCCCTCGTGGAAGACAATCAGCAGCGAGGTCTTTCCGCTGGCGCCGTCGCCGACGATAACGAGCTTTCTTCGGATTTCGGCCATGGTAGAAGGGGCAGGGCGGAGCTAAGAGGTCGGGTGCGGAGCGAGCAGGTGGATGCCTGGGATGAGCGGAGCAGGACGAACGAACCCGGACAACGAAGCGGGTGCAGAGCAAGCGAGGGGTGCGAGCAAGGCTGGCGATCCAGAAACGGCAGAGATATTGGCGACGGACAGGGCCAAGACGGACGGGCGGACAAGCGAGCCGAGCGCGCATGAGCGCAGAGAGCGTCGCCAGGCCGGCAGGTTGCGATTGCTGCTGCTGTTGCTGTTGCTATCGACACTTTAATCGACACCGCCATAGACACTTCAATCGACACTTCTATCGACACTGCCATCGGATGTTGTTATCGGATGTTGTTATCGGCGTTGTTATCGGCGTTGTTGTCAGATGTTGTTCGGCAAATCGCCGGTATCATTTGCTTTGCTTTTACATTTTGCGGCAATGCCACACAGCAACAGCACCAACAGCACCAACAGCAAGCACAAGAGAGCGCATGCTTGCTTGGGCCTCCGGCCTCCTGTCTTGCGTCGCTGCTGGTGTCCCACCGCGACCCCGGCCCCCTGTCCCACCACGCCCCGGCACAGTCTGTGTTGGCGGGGCTGCTGCGGCGCGGCGGTTGGTGTCGCCCGTGTGTCTCCCGTGTCGCACTGTGTTGCTGTGCGCAGCTGTGCGACACACAGTGACACACGATGACGCGCTGTGACCCACAGAGCGAGACAGCTGATTCGTCCTGTGTCACGGCGTCCTCTTTGCCTGGGTCGCTCGTTGCGCGCACAAGGCATCGCCACACGCCCTCTCGTGCCGGACCCCAACCGGAAGCCATCGACCGCGGCATGACCGAGATGGTGAGGGCATGGATCGTCCTTGGACTGTATTCTTGCGCAACGCAGGCAAAGGTCGAAATGAAAGCAAGAAGAAAAAAAAGGGGGGGCAGAACCTATACAGCAAAGACGCTGGACTCGGCCCTCCCGCGCTCCGGTGGGATCGGGTTGTTTGCTGCTGGATTGACCGGCGCAGCGCCGTGTTCGCGGCTGCGTGGCGATGCTGTGCTGTTTGCTGGCAAAGTCAAAGAGATTCTTTAGAGGAGGATGGTAAGAGGATCTTCGATGTAGCTCTTGAACTTGGCGAGCCACTTGGCGCCAACAGCCCCATCGACGACGCGGTGGTCGCAGCTCAGAGTGACCGTCATGGTGTTCTGGACGCTGAAGCCCTTCTCGGCGCTCTCATCCAGGACAAGCTTCTGCTGGGTGGTGCCAACAGCCAGGATGGCCGCATGAGGGGGGTTGATGATCGCAGTGAAGTTGCTGATGCCAAACATGCCCAGGTTCGAGATCGTGAAGGTGCCGCCCTGGTACTCCTGGGGCTGCAGCTTGTTCTCCTTGGCGCGGGCAGCCAGCTCCTTGACTTTGTTGGAAATGGCAGCCAGACCCTTGCCCTCGGCACCGGCAACGATGGGGGTGATCAGACCGTTCTCTGACAAGCATCACGCAGGCGAAGCGTCAGTCGATGTCCATAGAAGTCGCCGACAACACGATCACGCCACGAACATTGCGATACCCGCCGTCCAACACTCGATCCACGCCTGTGCCTCGAGGGCAATCACGACGCATATGTATGCCCACCAACTCACCGGTGGCGACAGCGACGGCAATGTCCGAGGTGCTGAACTGGCGGATGAAGGTGTCTTGCCACGAGCTGTTGACCTCGGGGACATCACGGAGAGCAAGAGAGGACGCCTTGATGACAAAGTCGTTGACAGAGAGCTTGTAGGCGCCGTTGCCCTGGGAGTTGAGGACCTCGCGCAGCCTGGCGGCATCACAGCACCGAGTGCATTAGCTCCACACACCAGACCCGCCGGCATCCCTTAAAAGCACGACGGTCCAACACAACGCATGCCTGACAACCAGCCAGGCGCCATCTGCGGCTCGTCCGCACGGCCCCACGACTTACTTGAGGATCTTGTCGACGCTGACCTCAACAGAGAGGTAGTAGTGGGGCAGGGTCTGCTTGGACTGGGTGAGGCGGGTGGCAATGACCTGTCACGGCGGCATGGATGAGTACGGCGTCCTCCAGCGTCGCCAAACACTCGATCCTGTGCAGCAACAGTTACCTTTCGGACGTTGGTCAGAGGAATATCGACAAAGGCAGCACCAGCGGCAGTGGTGGGCGCAAAGGCAGGAACGGCAGGGGCAGCAACGGCGACAGGGGCTGGCGAGAAAGTACAAGGTGATGGTTAGCACAGCACCCAAAAGTCCGAGGACGATAGCTATTAGGCAATACCACCACGGACCTACTAACGCGATTATGTCTCTCGCACTGCGTGATAATCCACTAGCATTCATCCACCCCACGGACCCTTACCTTTATAGGAGTCGATGTCGGCCTTGACGATGCGTCCGTTGGGTCCGCTACCTGAGACCGTTTGGAGAGGGATACCGCGCTCAGCAGCCAAGTTTCTGGCGAGAGGGCTGGCAAAGATGCGGCCTGATGGATGCACCAGAGTCGCAGACGCATGAGCGACTTTGTCTCGGAGCACAACCCGGTGGCTGCAGCATCGAGCCGACTGTGCAGTTCGCATGAGTGAGCCTGTAACTTACCTTCGCTGGCACCAGCAGGAGCCGAGGCGGGAGCAGCAGCAGCGGCGGCGGCAGGAGCGGCAGCCTGGGGAGCGCTGGCAGCAGGGGCAGCGGCGGCAGGAGCAGGAGCAGCACCCTGGACATCGGCCAGAGTGAACTTTTCAAAGGCAGCGACGTCGTTCTTATCCTCGACAAGGACAGCAATGGGCTATGGTACGAGTAAGATATCAACAGCAGGCACCAATGTAAGCACATGGCTCTCGATCGAGCCCAGGACACAAGCTCGCGAGCAGCAGTCCCGCCGGCCAAGACACGGCCCAGTTCAGCTTTGACTGCTATCACATTGGCCAGACAAGAATGCCGCATCGCTGCGCCGCTTGGCCATCGAGTGATCGTCCAAGGACCGCCGACCAACCTTGTTGACAGCCAGGTCCTTCTCGCCGGCAGGGACCAGGATCTGGGCGAGGTAGCCCTCCTCCTGGCACTCAAAGTCCATCTGGGCCTTGTCGGTCTCGATCTCAACCAGGATGTCGCCTTGGTTGATTTGGTCGCCGACCTTCTTGTGCCACTTGCCGAGGTTGCCTGCGTGCGATGCAGCGGAGACAGCAGCAGTGTGAGATACTCAGAGCGACACATGGCCGCAAGACTCGCAGAGCGATTGCGCCTGCGCATCAAACACATCGCTGTGCGGCCGCGGGATCGGGCGAGGTAGCAGTCGTACCCTGGGTCATGGTGGGAGACAGAGCAGGCATGTTGATGATGCTGTGGCTGGGGAAGGCTGTGGATGGGAGGGTATGGTGAATGAATGTAAGCGATCCATAACCCATGTCGCGGACTCTGCAGCGAATCTACTCGATATGGGTGCCGGAACCCGCTGACGAGACCCGAGGACTGCTGGATATCCAAGCACAGTGAAGCTCATCGGCCTGGTCTCCAATGCCATTGGGGGTCGACCGATCCAGAAAGCAATGAGGCAGCAGGGCGACAGAACAGCGGCTTACATCCAGAGGCATACGATCGGAGCTGCATGGCCTCATAGCGGGCGTTCAGGCGCTGGGTCAGCGAGGGAACAACTCTGAGGGTGATGGTGGACGCACACGCGAAAGAGATGGGGAGAGATAGGAGGGATGAGTACACGCAGTAACAGACGACGAAGGCACAGGGATCATACGCTGCGAGGCGGGGGGGGGCGAAGATTGAATCTCGATTGGGCAACGGTGGTGGCCAGGATCTGTCGGCGCAGGACACCACGCAAGCCTGGAGCCGACGACGGCGTCAACGGCGGTTGTGCCGCCAGCGATAGAATGCAGCCAGCACCAGGGCAGACCCCAGGATGCCATCGGCTCGGTGCTGTATCGGGTAGGTCGGATCCATATTCCGATGCCCGGGAAAAGCCGACGCCGATTCGGTGGGTTCCCTGACTGGAGCCGCGGGATAGATCGAGCGAGGGACCGCTCCAGCCGATCGAACAAAACCGAGACCTCCTCCGATGGTCGATAAGCGCTCGGGTGCGGCCCTTGCTTGACGTGCATGCCTCTCTCTGTCCCGGTTGACACCCAGCGCCTTCGTGGTGAAGCGCAGCAGCCGGCGTCGACTCGAATGGTTTACCTGCTGGAGAAGTGGAACCGGGCCGTCTGCGATACGGTGACGGTGGCCGGGGCGACGCAGCGAGCGGCAGCGGTAGCGGCGGCCTGGGCAGACGAGGCAGCGCGGGAGAGGGCCCGGGGCTTGGCCAGGGAGGATCGAGCGGCAGCAGTGGTTCTCAGCATGGCGATGGCGGCGACGGAGGCAGCGGCAACAACAGGCAGGTCGTCCAGAGACAATCTCGGAGGAAGAGCGCAAGAAAGACAAACCCGGTCGCGCCGAGCCGGGTTTTGTCGCCAGAGCTTTTTCGTCGCGAGCGCGCTGTGCCTGTGTGTCTGTGTGTGTGTGTGTGTGCGGCGTGTGTGTGTGGCTGGGTGTGTGTGTGTGCTCTCGCTCTGCCGAGAGCGCCGCGAGGGCGCCTGTCCCGCGCTCTCGCTGCTCTTATCGTGCCTCGCTGGCCTTCTCGCTGGCCCGCTGCGCTTTTTTCTCTCGGCCGGCCTTTGTCCTGTGTGCGCAGCGCGACAGAGTTTTGGGGATGGGGTTAGGGCTGGCCCTGGAGGCTGCGCATCGCGTCCTCCGGATATGGCAGGCGGCTGCCTGCGCGTCATTTTGGGGCGGCTGGTGCTGTGCGGTGACATGGTCCGACATGGTCCAATGTGGTCCTGCATGGTCCTGCATGGTCCTGCATGGTCCGTCGCGCCGGGGTGTCATCTCAGCTAGTACTGGGCGCGCTGCATCGGCGACTAGTGTGTATATTCAGCTCCAGAAGCAGGTTCGCCGATTGGTGCCCGATTACATCTTGATATTCAGTGCTCCTCTGCATCTCGCTACTTGGTGCGGCTGTCGTCTGTTACAGGCCGTGGTCCCGGATGAATCGCTGGATGGACAAATGTGACATCAGCGGATGGACAAATGTGACATCAGTGGGTGCTGTCCTCCATGTGCACTCTGCAGACCAGGACACATCATAGCCGCTGCAATGCGCCAGCAACAGTCGACTCACCTCGAGCTGAGTCTCTGCGGTCGCTTGTTCCGGCAGCGGAGGAGCAGGTGGATGCATCCGATAATACTGGGCGACCAGCTGCTCTGCTTCTTTGGTTCTGGTTCAGGCATGGCATCGCACGATGATGTCAGCGAGGTTATGGATCATCGACTCACCAACGCAGGATGGCCCTGCCCCGACCAACAGCGGCCCAGCACAGGACTCTGCTTGCTGCATTGCTTACCGGCCGTTGCCCAGGATGTACTGCAGGAGCGCGGTGATATTCTGCTGGCGGCAATAGTACTCGGCCGACCGCACCAGTAGCCTCGCCGGTAGATGCGAAAAGGCCTTCTTCTCGTTGACCGAGTCATAGAGTAGATGCAGGATCCATTTCTACGTGGCACATCCGGCAGTTCCGCAATCGTGTGTTAGTGCTGATGCTTGTCGCAGAACCGGCAATCTTTTGTGGATACGCCAACTGAGGATCGACTACTTCCAGTAGCCTCCACCATGCTTACCTTTGACGAGATGCCTTTCCACACCTTGCGCAGCTGTGCAGGCCCAGACGGAACCTCAGCATTGGTCGGATCACTGACCATTGCCACGAGCGTCGCTACCGTCTTTGGCGATGCGATGCAGAGATATTCCTGTTGCATCCGAGAGAGGAGGCGTTATGACAACCGCACACACGACGTCCACGGCCCGTCGGCCATGTCGCCGGGAGGGGTTCCGGGCTTGATCCACTGCTGCAATGAACGACATCAGACGGCGCCATACCTCCATGGTGGTCTTGAGGTTCCTGGATGGGAAGACTGAAAGCACACAGAGCAAGAGGAAGAGCGGCGCATCGGCTTCAGAGCCAAACGATTTGAGCACCGATAGTATTTGTCTCAAGATGCACTCGGAATCGAGCTCGGGCAGGAATAGGCAGTCCTGGATGAGGCTGAACACTCGGTAGAGAAGCCAGTTTGCCTCTAGAGACGCGGCCGCACCGATTAACGAGTTCATGCGCGGAAGGCAAATCGATTCCACAGCGTCGAAGTGCGTTAGATCGATGAAAGTGCACAAATCTACAGAGCGATACTCTCCATGGCGAGGTAATCGAGCACTATGTCCAGTGCTGTCGTGGTACACATGCACACACAATCTGCTCCACAACACCGTGGTATAACTGATGCTGCAGCAACTGGGGCGCTTACTTGTATCTTCGGCGGTGTAGCCCTTTGTCGCAAACTCCAGTGATCGGCGAAGCACCTGATTCCAGCTGTCCGGCAGAGATGCCAGCTGGATGAGCTGCGGTCGTGCGCTGATGGGCTCGAGGACGCTGAGGAGGTAGTGCCACTGCAGAGGCATGATCACCGGGTCAGCAACAGTCGTGTACGAGCCAACTCGGCAATGGCTGCCAGTAAGAGCTGCGGATCGGCTGTATCCAAGCCCCTCCCGTATTCGAGCACACATGCACAATGGCGTTCATCGCTTGTCGTCCATACCGATTCAAAGTGGATCAACTGTTTCAACAGATTCTCCCAGAGCAAGAGGTCGTAGATGTCAAAGTCGATACATATGTTGCAGATCAGCTGCGAGGCCAGTGTCTGCGTCTGAAAGGGGAAGATGAACATTGGATTGCTATCAAATTAGTGCCAGTAGTTGCAACTACGCGCTCATTCCTATCGAGCGGTGGCATGCGATCGATACCGACCCGCTTGTCGGCCTGCGAGTTCGGGCCGTGGTTGAGCCACAGAGACCGCACGAAAGCCTCTTTGTCGGCCTTTGAAAAGGTGCTGATGGTCACGGGAATGTGGAGAGCTTCAAAATCCAGCAGGTAGAGGAGCATCTGCATATAGTGCCTGAAGCGAGCGCATGTCATGGATCGCATAATGTCAGCAACCTGGCGGATGCTCTCTGTGGCCAAAATGCATGTGATGCCCTCTCCAACTTGCTGGCAGCGGCTGAGCCTCGCAATACTTGCCTCGCTTGCTCGTAATCCACGTGCTTGGATTCGAGGTCGCTTCGCGATGCAAACAAGAACAGAACGCTGAGCGCCCGAATTCTTGTCAGGGTACGGGCGCTCATCTGTATCGACACCACGGATGCGCGGGGATCGCGTCGAGAATCCAGAAAGCCGTCAGTTGGTCGTCTGTTCGGGCCCAGCTTCATCATCCTGCGTTCACAGGCCCAGCGAGTTCTGGCACAAGGACGCAGCGATACGGCCGGTCCTTACATTTTTGTATGCATAGGTTGTCAGGCGAGCGATTCCGTTGGCCAGAGTGTCGGCCCTCAGGATATACAGAATCGTGCGCTGCAGCGAAGACTCTGCCTGGGACTTTGTCAGGCCATGGATCTGTATTGGAATGTGTGGGTCAGCACTGCGTGGCGAATCGAATGCATATGCAGTAGAGGGTGTACCTTGGCATAGGCTGAGGGAAGCTGCAGCTCCTCAACCCCTGACGATTGTCCAATGTCCTGTTCAATCAGGCTCTGTGTTGATTCAAGATAACACAGTTAGCAGCGTTGCTCGAGCGATTCAGATTTATCACGTTCCGGAAATAACCGCCGGCATCGATTGATAGGCAATGATAAAGGCTTTGAGCATACCTTGAGCAGCGACGACCTCAGCGCCTCAACATCAACCGAGTACCGCTTGCAGATGTCGTTCGCAACCGAGTGCAGTGGGAGTCGGTCTTGATGGACACGGTTTCAGCAATCGATTGCGCAGAGAGAGATGGTCGATGCATTGGAAGAGTGTCAGAGACGATCTCAGGGGCAGTTGGTAACGAAATGAAATGATTGCACAAAGTCAGGGGGATCTGCGGCTCACCTTCGTTGAAGAGCGCCTCCTCGCTCTTGTCGGCGTAGAGGCGCCGGACAAGGTCTTCGGGCTCGTCAATGTAGACCGCGTACTGTTCAAGGGAGTGCACATCCAGTTGGTTGATGGTTTCCGCACGCAGCAGGTTCTGTGAGACCGGAAGTTTTGAGTCGTCGCCACCGGTCGTCTTGTTCTGTCGGGCGCTTCGCTGTCGAAGAGTGAAAGCCATGCGGTAGGCGTTGGTCTTTTCGAGCTTGTTTGTCAGCTGCTCGGCAATCTCATTGCATTTCTCGATCGCAACATTGACATCCTTGATCTTGGTAACGAGAGGCTTGAAAAACGAGAACTGGGTTGGCAGAGCTGAGCGCTCGTCGTCCATGTCGCACTCTGCCATGTTTGTCTCAGGGGCGTCCGTGTTTTTCCTCTGTGAGGCAATGGCAAATATTAGACTGCATGTCTCGCTTCTCAGGTGCAATAGAGAGGTCGGTGGCCGCAAATGGCAAGTACGGTCATGCAGTAGGTGGCAGTGGATTTTTTTTTGGCGGGACTGCAACGTCGCTTGAGACCATTCGCAGGACTGACCATGCTTTCAAGTGTTTTATCGATCAGATGCACGAAAAAGTAGTCCGTCCCCAGTTTGAGGGGGATTGACAGCGCCACGAGACTCGACAGCGTGGTTTCGGTGAGTTCGGCTTTCAGGGTCATGTCGGGGCTTTCAAGCAGCAGATGGTACGGCAGCCGCGACTTGCACAGAGGGTATGTCTGTCCAGATCGATCCAAAATCCAGGAAGCGGCCAGCGAATCAATCATACAGATGCAAGTGCCCGCTGAGTTGGTGCTGCAGAAGCGCAGCTCGGTTTCTGCGATTCCACAAATCTCTACCGCTGAGTGGCATGCCAACCTACTTGGATGAGCGTCTCAACCAATTGCGCCGCATTTTCTCCATTCTGCTGCAAGCGCAGCACTCGCGCTGCTTCCCATACTTCGGGTGTCGAATGCCGTGCTATCGTCTGGAGGATTTCGACCAAAAGAAGCTTCTCGCTCTTCTCATGCGACTTGGGCTTGGGCCCCTCTGACGAAGCTGCTGTCTTGCTTGTTGGGAGACTGCCAGCAAGATGAAGCACAAACTGGATCGCTGAACAGCGGGATTGATATGGGATGATCAGGCTCGAAATCACTACTTCGTGGCATTGCCAGCAGCAACCACAGGCCCTAAACTCGCAAAGCACCAACATCACACCTTGCTGCGATTTCGATGTGCAAAGCTGGCTGCATTACCTTCGTAGTCATACGGCGACACGGCATCAAGGCACTCATGCTCCATGAACTCCCTGAGTCCTGCTTGATCCTCAATGTTTTCTAGGACACCGTGAATGAAATCCTGGTATCCGGTCGACTGAACCTTGAGCGAGTGTAGAATAAACTCGAATATCACCGTATCCTCTGGCAGTGGAAACCAGGAATCGCAGACAGGGTGAGCCAAAGTCCGGGTGCGTCACGATGGTGATCTGGAGAAAGGACAGAGCGTGTCCCTCACGTCACCCAGCCGGCCGACAAGGCTTGCTGATAGATCGCTCAACTCACCATCGAGAGCATGGGATCTGGCAAACTCGATCGCCAGCTCCAGGTCGAGATTGGACTTGATCAGCAGCTCGGAGATGACGCGCTTCTTGGTCTCGGGCTTTGACAGCTCTGAGACATCTTTCTGGCTGAAGGGGATGCCTGGTGCGGATGATAGAATGGCATCAGAGCCGAATACGATGCTCGCTCCGACAACGTGCCGACTCGGAAGCTTGAAAGGCTGAGTCGACAGAGACAGATACGCAGTGGCAAATACAAATGGATGAAAGTAGCAGGTGTCATCCAAGAAACGTGTGATGCCCACCGTATTCCCGAAGCGTCTGGAACCAAAAGTTACGCTTGGAGAGCTCGGCCATGCGCTTCTCGTTGGTTGTGTTTCCCAGAACCATGGCCGTCGCCACTCCAAGAACACACATATTACGCGTGAATGCCTGGCTGCTGGAGGTGGTGATGATCTCCTGCAACGGACAAAACACATGAGCGTATTTCGTCAGCAAAGTGAGCGCTCACCTGGGGCCAGTGTCGCAGCGAACACTAGGCAAGCCATCGGAGTGTCCAGAACGTCACGCATTCAGCATTGCTGAAGGAGAGCAGACGACAGATAGACTTACCCTGAACGTCTTCCACCCTGGCTCCTTCAGGAACACCAAACAAGCCAAGGCCAGACTCTGATCCATGTTCTTGTGCACAGGGGCAATGACCTGTGTCCGAAAGGGCAATTAGTCCATCACCAGCATCACGCGCATGCTGCCGTTCCTTCTGCTACTGCACCAGCCGTTGCAATCAAAGTAGCCACGCCACCTACCTCGCCAAGCAGGGAGTGCACCAAGCCAAAGGCTGATTCATTTTCAGAGACTAGCTGGCTGCCCTCGACAGCGTCCAGTCGATGACTGATCTCGGCAACAGAGTAGAGCAGGCAAAGTGCTGTGAGGTAGGATCGATTCTGAATCAAGTGCTTGAGCAAAGGGTCTGCCTGTTCCAGGGGCATCAACGCGTTGCCTTTGCGCTTGCGGTCTTGTCCCGAGCCCTTGTGGAAGGCGTTCCACTCGTTACAGTACTGGGCACAGTGGCCCACACTGGTGTCGGCCGAGAGCACCAGTCCGATTCCGCCAAAGTGTCCGCCGAACAGCGAGCTACCAAAGTCATCCTTGATGTTGGCGATGACGGGGTCGTGGAAACCATGCAGCTCGGCTTGCGAGAGCTCTGCAATCTTTCGCTTCGTACCACTGGGAGCTACAAGTCCGCAAATGCGTCAGCAGAGGCGCTTTGCCGACCGGCGCCGAGATGCAACGCTCACCCCCGGAGATACGTGCCTTTGTTGGCCTCGGACAGCAAAACTGCATAGTCGCCTTGGTCGCTCTGGCTGAATATGCTGTCAAGCAGATCGAGCCGGCGATACTGATCGATCGCATCTGTGGAGAAGGAATGGCACCAAGAGACTTGTCAGGAACGTGAGTGTTTGACAGTATCCGAGTCCAGTCGAAATGTACCTGGAAGATCACTCGCGGAACACAGGGACTGAGACCGCTGCACGACTAGCTTGATATAGCTTGTGATTCGGAACTTGTGATCGTCAGGAGCGTGTGGGCGAAGCCAAACCACAGACAGTCAAGGTTTTGCAAACGACGGCACATGGTATTTGCAGCGGAACTCTTGGTTGGGCAGACTTGGATATGCTGGACATCCCGCCAGGACACTTACGTTGGGCGACGACGCCAGCTCCGAGATCTTGTTCTGGCTGAGATGCTTGACCAGCTCGTTGGTGATATCTCGCAGCAGCTCCGCCACCGCCGGCTCGGTGGACGATTCGTACAGCTCCTAGTTTGGAGGGCACATGACACAGTCAGAGATATCCACAAGGGTAATGCCGTTCGGATGCCGAGGTCAATGCTGCGCTCGATCATTCATTGTGTTTAGTACTGCAGCATGCATCAGTTGGCATTGGAAGGGCCACCCACCTTGGAGATAGCAACTGCTGTCACGAGGTCGCCATCCCGGATCGCCTGGATAGCGATGAGGCTGTGTAGATTGCTTCGAGGGAACCTCAGTAGCTCTGCCAGTCTGATGCCGATCCAAATTTGCGGAGCAGCCACAGTGCGATGGTCAGCAGCCGTTCAGGCAGCTCAAAGCCAGCAGAGCTCAACATGAGCGAATGCACAACAGGAATCACGAAGCCATAGCGCATGGGCTTCCAGCAGACAAGATGCATCTGTCGACAAAACAAACCTGTACACCTGTTGCTTTGTGTAGATGCGATCGCCCTTCGAGGACGACGCCAAGGCCATCGAGCGCTTGGAGGGCGACTCGCGGCTGTGCGGCGGGTGTTCGTCGGTGAAGGCTTGCGGCGCAATCTTCGACAGGATCTCAACGTGCAGCTCCCGGTTCTCATACATATCCATGTTCAACATCAATCGGTATTCGGCAAAGATGACCGCGATGCTCCGGAGCTTGACCAGCAAGTCTGGCTGGCTCAGATGCAGAGACCAGTGCAGGGTATCGAACTCTGCCTTGCTGGATTTCTGATTGATCTCTGCGATATCCCTCAGGGGCTTTTGCGCATACTCGGCCACAACGACATATGAGTTGATGACCCAGTCGAAGGTGGACTGCGCTTGGTCGGTCGCTGGAGACGCGCCGTTGGAGCAATCTGCGTCAGGGAAGCAGCATGTGTCAGTGCGACTCTGCGCATGGGCAGTGTCAAGGAAAGTCACAATGCTGTCTGCCATACCTGTCGGAACCCCGTTTGGATTCACATTGCGCACGGTCTGCGAAAGCTTCTGATCGAGCCACAGGGCGATTTCGTTCAGCACAGTAATGGCTTCGCTGGTGCTCAGGCTGCAGGGTATCAACGTCGCCCGGGCCTCGGCTGGAAGACTTGTGCTGTCGTTCTCCAGCCCCGTGTCCAGCAGTTTCAGAGCCTGGTCCTTGTGTCGGTGTTGTAGCAGATAACGCAGCCTGGCTCGGTAAACATCGAGCTTGTTGAGATGCGCATATGTGTTGACGACCTGTAGGGGCGTTGTATGCGCGAGTCAGAGCCACGGCATTGAATCGGCCCAGCGGCAGTGTGCACAGCGATGTATCTTCATACCATCATTCCGTCCTGCACGGGCTCAATGTCCAGCGCCGGAGGTATTGTCGACAAGACAGCGATGACTCCTACATCAGTGTGTTGATGGCGGATAGCACCACAAGCCATGGCTGGTGAGTATATCGGGTCGACTGTGACTCAAACTGCCAGAGATGGCTTGACTCGGCTACGAAACCGACACGGGTGCAAAAAAAAACACATACTCCGGCCCATCGACAAGTCGCTGACGTTGAGATTCGGGATACCGTGTTGAAGCAGCATCCTCTTCAGTCGGAGCAGCATGTGGGTTTCCTTAAAGTCCTCGTATCGCCGAAGAAAAGTCCATTGCAGACACTGTGTGTTGCAGATCGGGGTCGTCAGGACAGCTCTATCGCGCGATGGCCGCCGGGAGCCTTTTGGCGTGTGCCCACTCACCGTTTCAATGTGCGCTTCCAGCTCGGCCGACCATGGAACGCGGGTGCGTTTGAGCACTTCCACCAGCACGTTCAACTTGGCGCCTTTCGTTTCCATGCACGAAAGAATCTCGAGGACACGGGCTTCCCAGGAACCTGGAAAACGAATACATACTACTGTCAGATTGCGGTGGACACATATCCAACGGCACACATCGGCACGTGTCCTAGTCCAAAAGTGCAAGGCCCCAACTGTGGCCGAATCGCTCTTGGGCAGCTGCTCACCATCGCATGCTTTGGCTACGTCCAGCGAGCCGTTCATGATCTCGAGACAGTACTCGGTCAGGAGCTCGTCGGAATCGAGAGCATGGCGCTCGATGTATGGCTTGAAGTGATCGCGGATCGCTCCAGAGAGCAGTTCGTGGGCTGACACCCTCTCGAGCAGGCCCAAGGCTGTTGGGGAGTAGCGGAATCAGGCAAACAGTAACACTGGCATACTTCAACAACACTGCGTCCTGCTCCTAGCAAGGGTACTGACCTATCTCCGCAGGCGAGGTCTGCTGATATTCTTGGAGCGGAATGTAAAAGCCGTGTTTGTCCTGATGACGGATATGGCGAGATTGATATCAGTACCGCCGCAGCAACGACGAGCCAACAGCCCGCAAAACACGGATCAACAGCTTCCTGATGGTCATCGGCGCAGTCCTACCGATAGAACGACGAGATCTTCAAGGGCCGTCTTGAGCTCGGTCGGAGGCGCCTCTGGGGCCTCGTCAGCGACTCTCCAGATCGAGCTCTCGACGTAGTTGCGCGGGGTTACAAGCACGTCTACGCCATCGACGCTCGGAAAGTTCAGCATCCGGCTTTGGGAAGTCGAGTTCAGGTCGTCGAGCAGCTGGATGAGGCGGAAGGCCTCATGGGGTCGCTGATCCTTTTCTTCGACGGCAATTGCCCGCCTTTCGATCCACGCAATGATCCTGGATCTGGCATGGTGTTGTGTATAATCGATAACAGGTAAGCCTCGCGAGTTTGATGTCCCTTCATACCACCCGCGGCGCGACTGCCAGCTGTAATGACATACTTTTCAACGACCCGGTGAACGTTCGGGATGATGTCGTGCTTGATCCAAGCTATGTACTCCTCAGGTGGCGCGTCCATCGAGACGTACTCCAGGATATCGGCAATCTCCTCGAGCAGGTCATCATCTGAACAAGGCGATGCGAGCAAGGGAAGATTGGTGAGACGTGCTCTGGCCACCATTCAGCGATCAGCCTGTCCACTTACCAGCAATGTGGCGTCGCCACACCACAATCGCTTGACAGAGTTGGTTGTTTGCGAGCAGATCCGAGACCTCCGTCGCAAGGAAAGTCATTCGGAAGCGCTGCCATGCCTCAGCATCAAACTGGTCGGCGCTGTTGTCGGCCTCGAGCATGAGCTGGTAAGTTCCAAGCCGGTGAATAGCATGGTGGACACTCGAGACAGCCACGTCCGTCAGGGTTGTGAACTCGGACTTTTTGATCCTCTGCGACCGACCGCGCGCATACGATAGCAGCCTGTACGTCGAATCGATCGTCGGCACCTTGGCTTGGACACAAAAGTTGATGCAGTATATGTGGTCCTGAGAGTCGACACACTGGCTCAGTCTATGTCCAGCCCAGCCAAAGGCACGTCCGCGACCACCAAATTGGTCGACTTGGCAATATGAACATGCGGGCCGCTGGTGGCATATATAGAAGGAAACAACGCTGTGCCATACCTCCACTTCATCAAGCTGATCGAGCAGGCTCTGCACGACACAAGCCAGCTCTCCTTGCGAGTGGCTCTTGATGGAGGTCATCAGGCTGCTGAGTTGGACCTTGGTGACGACCTGCGGGAGTCGATTTGTCAGCACAGACCAAATGTGTGGGAATCACTTTGCCGGCAATCGAGTGATCAACGACGACCTCAACTGCAGCTCACCTCGATCGGCAACCCACGGGCTTGAGCAAATGCCTTGGCGTCGCCGAATCGCTTCTCGTTGATCAAAGTTTGAAGATGACCCATTGGCTTAGACTCTGATATCGCCCGAACAAAGTACATTTGTCGGCTGTGCACACGGATTAGTTCAGCCACTTTGCAGGCCGGGCGGGAAGAGCCATGAGATGTGTCGCATTTGCGTCTGTGTCTGCAGTGGAGCCTTACTTGCTTGCCGGATCCCACAGCCCTTCGACAAAGAATACGTCGTTCTCAAGCGAGAAGAGTGGCGCCTCGGTTGCAGAGACTTCATGTGCATGTGTCCCAGTCGAAGGACAGCGCTTGATTTCAGAGAGTATCCACGAGTTTGCATGCACCTCGATCTGATTGACGATGCGGAAGGTCGGCAGCTCGATGAACTGAATGTACTTCCGGCTGGACTTTTGGTCGCGGATGATCCCCGAAATCAGGACAGCGCCCGATCCGGGTGCGACGGCCTTGATTTTAGCATCCACGAGGTCTGTTGCTCGGCTGAAAACTGGAATACAGCTGGATGCCAGAAATCGCAAGCGTACCACACTATGGTCAGAAAACTCAACGGACACAACGACTCAGCCCAACCTGGAGGTGCTGGCAGTGTCTGCTCTTGACGAGCACAATCTTCCATAGATGAGCGATGCGGTGCCTCTGGCAAGGCTCGATCGACCACTGCTCGTGAGACTTACTAGGGAAGGACTCGCAGCTCCAAGTTGCCGTCGCCCGAGAGTGTCAGTAGATATCCACCGGATGCGTCGACGTCGGCGCTGACGATGCTGGGCTGTGGGTCCGATGCCGAAACAGGGAATTCGATGGGCTGCGAAGCCAGCGACCGCCCCCACGTCAGTAGCGGCGCCGGGCCTGAAAGGCAATGTGGGTGGGAGGTGTAGTGAGCTCGCCGTCGCTCAACACAGCATTGATAAAGGGGCCCGCAGGGTGCCGCTGCTCACCGTCGACGATCAAGCTTGTCCCCGGTACTCACCTTGGCCACACACTATCAGGTCATCTTCGATGCCGTTGTACTGAATGCAGCGCACCAGCTCGAGGTGATCTGGGCTGATCGACACACTCTCGCGAGTGATCTGGCCCTTGAGCTGCTCATGTGGCAAGATCGGAACCAAGACGGTGCGTCAGCAGCTAGCCAGCCTCGGTGGGCTCAAGATGCAAGTCGTGGCAAGCCTTGGGTCGTCTGAGTGCCCCACCTGCATGGCAGCCTCCATGTTGTGCTGGGCAGCCGCAGCCATGATCGCTTGGAGATCGATGTTGGCAAAACGAAGTATGGTCATACTCCGAAGGACGATGAGGAGCTCCTCGGTTGCGGAGCTGCACAGGATCCGCCATCATAGTTAGCCACATCGAAGTACAGGATCGATGGTCTTGAAAGTAGCGCATGGATTTGCCGGCGCTGTACTGGACTCGGTCGAATTACTCACCCTGCAGCCTTCAAGAATCCGATCCATAGGACTGGACACAGATCGCCGTCCTCGTCGTCGTGAAAGTCCTGTGTCCATACGACCTTGCGCGATGACAGCTCGATGATGCTGACGCATCCCTGAGCCGTGACAGCAGCCAGGTAGTCTCCAGATGTGTTGAGGGTGAGCTGACCAACGTTCGAGTCTGTGGGTGTTCCGGGCAGATCCAGGCGTCAGCTCGGTGAGGGGAGGAAGATGGACGAACGGCCCAATGCAATCGATTGCCCTCCTCTCCAAGACACTCAGCATGCCAGCCTACCAAAGGATACGGTATCGAGGAGCGTCGAGCAATCGCTGCCGACAATGTAAATGTGGCTCTCGATGGCGATGCAGAAGAACTGGGTTGACATGGCGGCTCGGCAAGGCGGCAAGTCCTATGCAGGGACCAGAGAGCCGGAAGCAGCGTTGGCAGGTTGTTCCCTTGCGGGTCGATCGGTATGTCGGCGTCGCCGCTCGTTGATTCCATGGCGATGGTCGGGGTGCGTTTGGTTCTCCATCTTACCAGATCCGGCTCAGCTTCGTGACCGAAGGCAATCAGCGTCTGCGCTTTGTATATCGAGTCGCTGCCGCAATCGCCACCTTGGCCACTTGAAAAAGACTCGACCAGTGCACTGAGGGCAGCGACAGGCTCCTTTGAGAGCATCTCCTGGCCCACGATCGTCCATAATCGGTCCTCGTCATCGCTGGAATCGTCCCCGTCGTCGCTGATGTCCTCTTCGTCGGCACTGGGGTTGTCGTCGAGTCCCATGTCGTCGTCGCTGCTGTAGTCGCGCTCCCACTCGTCGTCGCTCGCCATGCTCTGTCGCTGGCTGTTGAGATGCAATCGCTCCAACCGAGCAATCGTCCTGGTGGGCACTTGTGCTGGCGGAATGCTGGGCTGTTGCCTCGGCTGGCAGCAGCGCAGGACATCAACGAGAAGCGCACCCACTTGCCCAGCGAGCGTCACACAGGCGCCCGATCGGGCAATATTGAATCCTCTGCCGTGTTCTGGGAATACATGGTGCAGATGGAATGCATGGAATGCATGGTGCGGGTGGTGCCAGCCTTCGACCACCTCGCAATGGCGATGGGGACGGTGCAGTTACTAGGCCGCTCGTCCAAGAGCAAACGCAGAATCACCATGCCATTGCATCGCAGAACAACACCGCGACAATCCCGCTTGGTTCCGAATCGGTATCCACCCACAGAAATCGACCAGGCGTGTTCGCAGCGAGGCGGCCCTGATTGGGCTGCCGATAACAGCAGCGATGGCGGCTATCGCTCAGCAGGTGCAGCTATAGCTCCGTGGATTTCGGGATGGTCTGTCTTTTCTTGGAAGATCCGTAGTTGTGTATGTTCAGATCGGCGTCCATGGCCTCGGCCAAATACGTTGCGCGGGAACTGCCTTCATCGTCGTCGTCATCGTCACCTTCTTCACCGTCATCGCCTTCACCGTCATCGTTGTCGTCGTCGTCGTCGTCGTCGTCATGCATATGTCCGTCCTCATCTTGGTCGCCGCCACCTTCATCCTCTCCATCATCTGAGTAGCCGTCCCTGTCTCGCCCCTCGCTCTCGTCCACATCGCCCTCTCCATCGTCCTCGTCGTGGTTGATGATCATGCCGCCGCGTGGGACGTGCACCCCCTGCTCCTCGAAGCTGCGGATGATGGACGAGTCCATGTGTGCTGGGGAAACAGAGTAGCTCTGGCGTGCGCCGCCGGTTCGACTCGGAGCCTGGATGGCAATACCTCCTCCAGAATCAGGCGAGCCTGCACAAGAACATGCCAGAATACCACCAGCAGAGTGAGTACCCACGTTACGGTGCACGGTGAGCACCGGTGACTTCTTACCGAAGGCTATCGGCTGGGACCTGCGCATCTTCTGGACCTCCAATGCCGAGTTCATCGCGTTTGAGATGTCGCTGCTGATATCGGCGAGCTCGCCCTCGTGGACGCTTGGGAAGAGCTCGCTGTGGGGCGTGCCGTCGTCGCTATCGAATAAGAGGCAGTACTCAGCATGCGCCCATAGCGTATAGCGTGTGAACATAAACACCGTTCTATGCGCTTACCGGTATGGCTTGAGCACCTCGCGGTTGATGAGAAGCGACCGCGCAGCAGGCAGATCCGTTTGGTCTGACTTGCGTGAGACCACGCTCTTGCCCTCGTCCTTAGCCTGCAGCGTCTGACTGCCGACAAACTCAAAGAACTGGAAGCTCGGGCCCATCCAGATGGGCCTCTCCGGAACAACCTGGTTGTACGACGAGATCTCGATCTCGGATTTCCATCTAACGAGAGCGGATGTGTGAGGAGACTCTGATGGAGATGAAAGCCACATCCCCAGGTTCGCTCATCAAACATGCGCCGAACATGCATCGGCCGATGCGCGATTAGGGCGATACTTTCACTGTGGCATTGTCCGATCTCGGCTGCAGTTGCTGCTGTTGCTGGGACAGTCGAGCGACTCACCGCTGAGAGTGCTTCTCTGAGGATTCGTGCTCCCGTTTTGCCTTTGGCGCTTCTAGGGCAAGCGTCCGAACTTCGTCCCATTCGCACTCCCGTTGCAGACACCACTCGACGATTTCGGTTGCGGATATCTGGACTGCGTTGGAGGAAGGCGCGCCATGGTCAAAGGCAGACGATCCCAAGCTACCGGGTGACCGGCTGGAGGTCGACATTCCGTGCAGGGCCGTCGACAGCAGACTGGATGGTGAAAATCGATCCCCAGACGCCGGCTTCGGCGGTGTCACGATCGCCGACGCCCTGTGCTCGATGCTGGCGTCAATAAAGTGCAGCGTCAGATGTCCGTTGGGGTTGAAAACGAGTAGTCGGCGTCGCCACAGATTGGACTTGCCCTGCTCGAATGGGTGTGACGCCGCTCCGTTCGGCTTTGACGCTGCATGTCGCCCGGACTCGGCGCGGACTTTGCTTTCGCGCGCAGAGTTGGCGAACACACTTTCTTCGTCCAGTCCGAAGCAGGCAATCAGAAGACTGCGTCCCGTCGTTGATCCGCGGGGTGTCTCGGCCACAAACGACCGAGATGCGGGCTGCTGTTGCTGGTAGAAACCCTTTTGGGATGCCAAACTGGTCTGGGAAGCCGAGCTGGCGGACCGGCCAAAGCCGTCGATCGCTGGGTTGGGTGGCAGTGGGGGTAGTGTCTCGAGGGAGGCTTTCTTGTCGAGAGGCGCAGCTTGTCGGATGCGGGCAGCGGGATAGAGCGGTGTGGTTGTGCGAGCCTGCGTGGCGGGCGGGGAGTATACAGGCAGAGCACCGTCGCTGGGTGATGAGGAGCTACCCTCGGCTTTGCGCTCGGAAGATTCGAGGCCGTAGAGATGGGTGGTGCCCTTTGCAGTGCTGACACCGACCCACTTGCCGTCGAGACTGCAGGTGATGTCTTCGACTACAGCATGGGTATATCCGCGCTCGAGCTTGTAGATGCAGTGCGGCACATGCGGGGACCGATCGGCCTTTGGGCGCCCGGGGAGCTCCCAGATGTAGCAGTTGTTGCCGTGGGTCGACACGGTGATGAGCCGGGTTTGGGATGGAGTGAACATGACTATGGCGACGGGGTTCTCGTGCGCCTTCCAGCAGGCCACCGCCGGCGGCAGCAACGTCGAGTCATCCGTGGCTGACTTGCCGAGCAGTCCCAAATCTCGCACTGCAATCTGCACAACAGGAAATAGGAGCGCCAGTCAGCGTATAAAGCAATGAGCGCGTGTCTCGGCAGCGACGATTTGATTCTAGCGAGCCAAATGCAGTGGTTGAGCCACGCCCTTTGATCGAAAACAACACCAACGGTTCTACATGCAGAGCTCGGTGAGGAGGCCGGAGACTGAGAGCCTGTCGTGCGCTTTGAACTACCAGCGATTGAACAACACAACAACTCACATAGCCCTGTCGATGGTCCGATTTCTTCTCGCTGTCCCGCGGAGCACCGCTGCTGCTGGCTTCGGTCTCGGATGCATCTAAGCCGCTGTGGGTCGGTCGGGGCTGTGTGCCCGAGAAGTAGCTCGAGAGTGCCTGATAGCCATATCCACCGATAACCTTGACACCACCGATCAGCTCCTTGGCAACCTTGCCAGCGGCCTTACCAATCTTCTCAGCGTTGATGGCAACGCTGGACTCGACGGCATCATCGTCCGACCCACCTTCCGAGCGGTCGTCGACGATCGCGGTTGTTCTTGGAATTGTCGAGATTGGCCCCTGACACGCGTAGGCGAGGAAACGAGCGCCGATATCAAAGCTGGGTGTCTCGGTCGCGGGGTTGATAAAAACGTCGTTGATGACGACGAGTGTCGACAAGGAATGGGCGCTCAGAACATGGATGCTGGTGCTTGTGCCCTGAAGAATGGAGCCACGCTGTCAGCGCGGTGCTGAAACCAATGCCGGACGCCAGCATCTCTCCATCCAGACAAACGGCACCGATATCGGCAGCACAGTCGAGGGTGAGACTCACAATCAGAACATGTCGAGTCGTGGCCTTGACTTCCTTGATTTTCTCACGCTCTCGCTGGCGAAACGTAAAGATGACTTGGTTTGTTGCAAGCGACATGAAATGCGCCGCGCGTCCTTCGAACCGCGACGAGCCTTTTGCTTCGGCGCTGAGGTGAGATAAAGCACAGGCCCGCGCGTGTTATCAGAAGTTGCGAGCGGGCATTCAACGGATCCGTGAACTAGCGCAAGACAAAAGTCATGAGCTGCACTTGCAACTTACACAACCGCAATCAACGGCCGAGCTGAAGCAAAGCTATCCGAGAGGGTGGTCGACCGCTCGGGCATTGGAAGAGCCTGAGAACCGATGAAGATGGAGTGATCAGGAAGGGGAGTGATCAGGAAGGGGACTGACCGGACAATCGAGTCGAACGTGCATGTCGGGCACCCTCATTGCGGACATAGAGCGCCCCGGTATCCTCGCGACATCAAAGGCGTCGGTTGCTGCCCGAACCACTTACAACAATGTTTTGGATGCTTTCGTAGTAGCCACGGACAGAAAACACCTCGCGAATGTTTTCAAGGTCCCCCAGGCTCCAAACCTGGATACCGCTGGCGTATCCGAGCAGCAGGCAAAGTCTGTACCGAATGCGGGTGGGTGGCGGTTGATCATCAGCTGATGCGGTATATGATGCGCGGCGATTTCGATGCATGGCAATCTTGATCGTCGGGATCATCGAATCACCCGATTGATCAATGCTTTCATCCCGATCCCGCAATCTCCAATATCAAACGTATGGAATGACACATACCTGCGGCTGTACCATGCAGGAGAGATCAGTCGCTCAGGGTCAGGCAGCGACAGCTGCGGGAGCGGCAGATTCCAGTCAACCCATTCGAACTTGGAAAAGAGGATCGTCTCACCGACGTCGTCGTGACCGGCAGAGTCTCGCGGAGCAGTGCCAGCAACGAATTTGTCGGGCAAGTTCTGAGCGACGTATGAGCCGATATTGGATATGTAGGATGTGAAGCTTGCGAGGGAAGTGGTCGGGGACCTGTAACGCCAGTACTTGGTCAGGCGCCGAGCATATCAGCACGCAGCACCCCCGAATAGCTGCCAGGTGAATCCCTGCGTAAGAGAGCCGATTCAGCGACGAATGGGCCCTGCGCCGTACCTAAGCTTCTTGGGCTCGGCTCGCATACCGGCACCGGCGCGAGGAAGGGTTGCAAAGATGCCGACCCCGAACTCGTTATCGTCGACTGCCGAGCTCTTGGCCCCGAGACTCTCCTCGTCTCCGTCTCTTGACTCTGCGTCGGTTGTTTCGCCACGAACACTGGTCCCGCAGGATGCAAGGCCAGTCGGGGCATACTTGCTGCCATAGAGCCTGGGGGCATCAAAGCGGACAACAGCCCCACGCTGTCAATAACAGCGGCAAGCGATAGCCAAGGCCGATACGAGAGCTCCATTCAGCGACACACACCAAAGATGGTCGCCATAGACATGGACGATCCGTGCAAACTTTTTCTTCTTCCCGGAACTGATTTCGCTCTTCGAGGCCAGGGTGATGCCAACACCATACGCGACCCTGGCGGTGGTATGCAATCAAGCCAGGTTATTATGATAACGAGGAATTCAGAGTCGCGGCTTGCCCAACGACGAACCGAGAGGACAACGATGGATGCGATGAATGTGATGGATATGGTGGATATGGTGGATGTGATGGATGTGGTGGTTGTGGTGGCAGCCATGCGGCATTTACCTCTTGCCATCTCGGGAGACCGTCAGGACAACGGGCTCGCCCGGCTGGTAGTTGAGATCCCTTTCCGGCAGGCCGTGAACTTCATCGATACCGAGTTGCTCTTCAGAAGTGGTGGGGCCAGAGTTGTTGGTGAAACAGCATGTCAGTCTTGACTCGTGCGAATCATGTCTGGACGGATCACAGGCCATTCGTGCTGACGGCCCGCGATGCCGAGTTCAGCACTCACCTTGCGATTTGCTGTCGCGAATGTCGGTGGTTTCGATCTGCAGCTGGCAGAGATGAGGAACCTTCCACAAGGCATACACTGGTGTTGCGGAGGAGATACGGCACGGGCATCAGTGTCGGATATGGTTCGACGGCGGCATGTTCTTGGAAGGGTCGAGTTCTCCGCCCTCGGCCCTCTCGCTTTCAGTCCCATCGGATCGGGTGGCCCAGTCGGTTCGACATCGTTCCGCCGCTCCGGCACATCCGTTGGCACATGCGCCGTCGTGGCTGGCACGCTCTGGTCAAGCGATTTGGCCCTGGGCTGGACGGTCGAGCCAAATGAGCATTGCTCATTCAAGCAAACCCTTCTCGTCCTTGTTCGATCGCCAGTATGATGCGAGTGCCTGAAGTACTTTGGAGAAAGCCGTGATGGCTCGCCGGATGCGAATTGCTGCAGAATGCACATTGCACAGGCAATCATTTGCGGCACCTCCTGATCTGTTGCGTGGCTTACCGGTCGGGATAATGCCCTCGTGGCCGTCCCTGTAAAACATAGGCTCTCCATCCACGAGAACGACGGTGCCCGTCTGTCCAGTGGCGGTGATGATGTCGACCGAGGTCTCGTTGAGCGGTTGGCCCGACTTTTGCGAGCTCGGCAGGAGGGCATTGAGTGAGCGGCCGTCATCAAAGGCGAGCGAGGGAAACCGGCTGGTCAGCTCGGTCTTGAGCTTCTTCCGACTGCCGCTGCGGAGGCGGGCTTCGGCCTTGATGGTGAATGCCGAGCTGAACATGGCGGACGGCCTCGGCGGAGGAAGGCGTGTGGGAAATGATCTGGCGAGAGTGTCGACAGAGACGCCGAGGATGTGAAGTGAAGTGAGGTGTGTGCGGGCAGATAGGATACGGCAGGACTGGACCGGATACGACAGGGAATGGACGAAAAGGCGGGTCGGCAGGACGCCAGGCGCGGGGATGAACAGATCACGGATAACTATTGGCTCGACAGCGAATCAAAGGGCGTAGGGATCTGGCGAGCGAGATCAGGACGGACGCAGCAACGGGATGCGACAATGGGATGCAGAGGTGGGCTGGGTCGAGGGCAAGCGGGTTGATGGACGGCCAGACCGAGTCCGACAAACGCGGATTTGGACGGCCGGACACATGGAGCAGCCCCGCGCTGGCCTTGCCGAGCCGCAACCTGCTGCGATCGCATGATGCAAGCCGAGCCGAGCCGAGCCGAGTCGAGCAGGCACAGGGCACTGCGGGGCATGCATCCCGCTGCTATCGGTCCAAGCCAAGCCAAGCCAAGCAGCCAGGTCGGGCAAATGGCACGCCGGGGGGGACAGATGACTTTCAATGAGAACGCATGGTCGAGCATGCGGCAAATAGCAAACACATCCAGGTCTATTCATATATGCTGCTTTGGCTGGTGCCGCCGTCGAAACATTAGCGAAGAGCGGGTCCGAGAAGCCCGCCGCCGCCGCTCCCGCAGAGTGCCTCATGATGGCATCGTGCTCAGTCCCACAGCGAGTCCTTGGCCGACGCCCACTCGTTGGCCGGGGTCTTGCTGGACGACGCCGGGGTGCTGCTTCCGTAATTGCGCTGGAACTGCCGCTCCCGCTGCTGCTTCTTGTCGCTATCGCGGAGCTTCTGCAGGGCAAGTCGCTCCTGCTCGCGACGATGCTCAGCGAGCCGGTCGTCCTGGACCTGGCCGAGGGCATCCTTCTGCAGCTTGACCCGCTCGGCCTTGCGCTTATTCTCGCGCTGCTTCTTGGTAAGGGCTTCGTCCTGGACAGGGGCTGCTCGTGCGGCGGGCCTTTGGGGAGCCGATGAGGTCGAAGGGTTGATTCTCAGGGTGTTGGGTTTCCCTTCACACCACAGCGACGTCAGAACAAAGATGACCCCGTCAGTACTCTGCCAGCGCATCCAGGTCATGGACAGGCTGCCCTCTCGGCTGGTTGCTCAAAGCGATGCAGGCCATTTGCCAGAGAACAAAAGCATACTTACTCGGCTGCACGTCGACGATCTGCCATCCATCCTCGGCCTCGAGCGGCATCACGGGTGTTTCGGGCTGCACACGCAGGACCCGGGCGACCTTGACATCGTCCTGGTCGGGATTGCGATCCTCATCGCCATAGTCGATCCGGCTCTGCTGGAGGGCAATCTCGGCAGCGGTGAGCGAGCTGGGCTTGGATTGAGGCTGGCTCGCAGAAGCGAGTGGGGCGGCATCCAGATGGGTCGCAGGAGCAGCCGCAGAGGCTGCAAGCGGAGGAAAGTCCTGGCTCGTGAAGCTGCCGATCTGGGCCGTATGCTTTTGACGGTTAGCTTGGCGGGACTTGGCCTGCTTCTTGACAGGGGCGCTGGTTTGCTGCGTCGAGCTCACGGCAGCAACAGTATCTGTGTCAGTCGATTGATCGGCAGCGATTGCCGGCTCATTGTTGGGCTTGGACTTGGCCTTGGATTCTGCGGAGGCTTTAGAGTGCTTTGGGGCTGATTTGGAAGAGGTTTTGGACTGCTTTTCGGCGGTCGGGACTGGGGCCGGGGTCGCTAGATCGGTTGGCCTTTGCTCCTCATCGTCCAGGGACTGCGAGGGGTCGTCACTCTTGGAGGCCTCGGCGTGCTTCTTCTTCTTCAGCCGTTTCTTGGCCGACTTGGAGAGGCCCGCAGGCTCGCCGCCGGGAATCGAGTCCGCTCTGGCCAAAGTGGCCGCGGCCGATGCAGGCGAGCCAGTGTACATCCAAAAGAGGGCCCCGACCGACACCACAAAGAGAGCAACGTAGATGTTCATGACTGGGCCAGGATATGCAGGCGGGAGATGGGGGAGAGGTGGACAAGGCGACTCTGAAGAGACCAAGCCAGGCAGCGGAGCCGATCGGGCTGTCAATGGCCGTGCGGATGCAGCAGGAGATGGGGCGATGAGCCGGAGAAACCGAATTTGCAGGCGACGTGGAAAGCGCAGGGTGATTGGCCGAACGAGCTTGCCGCGGCCTGGCGCGTGTTCAGCCTGGACCAGCGCAGATCGATGCGCTCGACCAGGAGAGCAGCCAGCACCGCATGTTTCCGGTTCGCAGCGGCGCAGACAAATCGCACTGTGCCGACCCATTTGGATGCACGCGAGTGTATATTCAAGATCCAGAAAAAAAAGGTGGCCACTGGCCCCCAAAGAACGGTGGGGTGTTCCGTTCCGATTTTGTGAATGCTGCAATACAGGTTGGAGCCGTCCTTGATGAACACGCCCATGGCAACGAAAGGCAATAGCAGTACGAAAGAAAGGTGAAGGACAAAAACAACCAAGAGAAACGACAGAGTGGATCGAGGGGGGGGGAGGGAGAGTACCCTACTCGACGGGCGAGCTTCCATGCCGACGAGCCATTATGAGACGAGCAAATCATCCACTCCTGGCACGTTTAGTCGTGGAAGTCCATGCCATTGCGTGTGGCCTTGACAATGCCAGCGCGGATGACAAAGTCGCCAAAGTGCTCGCCAGTGCGACGCTCGAGCGCATAGCGCTTGACGATCGGCCGCAGCTCGCAAAGGATCTCTTCTTCGTTGAGCGACTCCTTGTAGATCTTGCTGAGGCGCTCGCCGGCAAAACCGCCACCGAGGTACATGTTGTACACGCCGGGAGCTGCGAAGAAGGGAGACAGAGTGGGAGGGGTAAAAGGCGCAAAAACATTTAGAATCGATCATACCGTTGTGAGCATCCCCACCACCAGCATCGTCAGCATCCCCACCACCAGCATCGTCAGCATCCCCACCATCACGATCGCGAGTATTGTCGCCTGCGCTCCCCCAGACACATACCTTTGCCAATAAAGCCGAGCTCGGCAATGGCGGGGCGAGCACAGCCGTTCGGGCATCCAGTCATGCGCACGGTGATGGCATCGTCGCGCAGGCCGTTCTCCTCCAGGATCTTCTCGATCTTGGTGACGAGCTCGGGCAGGTAGCGCTCCGACTCGGCCATGGCCAGACCGCAGGTGGGCAGGGCCACACACGCCATCGAGTTCATCATCATGCCGCTGAGGTTGCCGTTCTCGATCTTGTAGTCCTTCAGCAGAGCCGCAATCAGGGCCTTGTCGGACTCGGGGATGTTGGCGATGACCAAGTGCTGGTTGGGGGTCAGGCGGAAGTCGCCGCGGTGGATCTTGGCAATCTCGCGCAGCGCCGTGCGCATGCGGAGGTCGGGCGTATCCTTGACACGGCCGTTCTCGACGTACAGGGTGTAGTTCCAGCGGCCGTTGGCGTTGCGTGTCCAGCCGTAGACATCGCCGTTGGAGGTGAAGTTGTAGGGCTTGGGTGCCTGCAGCTTGTAGCCGACACGCTCCTCGATCTGCGAGCGGAACCAGTCCAGGCCGCGATCGTCGATGGTGTACTTGAGACGAGCGTGCTTACGGTTGGTGCGGTCGCCGTGGTCGCGCTGCACCGTCAGGACCTTCTCGCCAATATCGAGGGCCTCGCTCAGCGGGGCAAAGCACAGGGGGCGAGCCAGGTTGGGGTAGGTCTTCTTGTTGCCGTGGGTCATGCCCATGCCGCCACCGACGGTGATGTTGAAGCCAATGAGCTTGTCGTTCTCGATGATGGCGATGAAGCCCAGGTCGTGGGCCAGCACATCGACGTCGTTCGAGGGGGGCACGGCAATGGCAATCTTGAACTTGCGGGGCAGGTAGGTCTTGCCGTAGATGGGCTCGGCGTCCTCGCTGGTGGCGACGAGCTTTTTGTCGAGCCAGATCTCGTGGTAGGCGCTGGTGTTGGGGGTGAAGTAGGCGCTCAGGGTCTTGGAGAACTCGTAGACGTCGTGGTGGACCTGCGACTGCAGCGGGTTGGGGTTGCACATGACGTTGCGGTTGACGTCACCGCAGGCGGCGATGGTGTCCATGAGGGCGTGGTTGATGTCCTGGATGGTCTGCTTGAGGTTCTTCTTGATCACGCCGTGGAACTGGAAGGCCTGGCGGGTGGTGATCTTGATGGTGTCGTTGGCGTGGGTGCCGGCGATGGTGTCCATGGCAAGCCATTGCGCCGGGGTGGCCACGCCACCGGGCACACGCACACGGATCATGAATGAGAAGGCCTTCTCGAGACCCTGGCGGGCACGCTCATCGCGCAGATCGCGGTCGTCCTGCTGGTAGATGCCGTGGAACTTTGTCAGCAGGGTGTCGGGCTCGGAGAGGGCGCCGGTCGAGGTGTCGACGAGGCCCTCGGCAATGGTGCCGCGGAGGTAGTTGCTGGCCTCCTTGAAGTCATCGGCCGAGGGGGCGGCGCTGGCCGAGACCTCGATGTTGTCGACGCCAAGCGACTTCCACAGCTCGGCAACCCACTGGTTGTAGCCAGTAAAGTAGCCGTCGGGGTCCTGGTCGTCGCCAAGGCCGACAGGGGTCAGGGGCTGGCCGCCGAGACCAAGCAGCTTGGCGTACAGGTCCTTGCCGGCCTTGGCAAAGTAGTGAGCGTCCTCGGGCAGAGGCCAGTAGTGGCGATCGCCCATCGAGAAGACAGAGAAGTTGACGGCACCGATGTTGGCCTCGTCGGGGGTGGCGGCGGCGATGCTCTTCCAGAGCTCCTTGGCGTTGCTGGGGAACTCGCCCTGGCCGGCGGTGGAGACGACAAAGACAATGTTCTCCTCCTTCTGCAGATCGTCGACGGCAAGGGCATCCATGACCGCGACGCGGGAGCGCAGGCCGCGCTGCTTGGCCTCGGACGAGAGCTTCTTGGCCAGTTTCTCGGCGTTTCCGCCGTCCGAGCCGTACAGGACCAGAACGGGCTTGGAGTTGAGCGAGCCCAGCATCAGCTTGTACGACTCCTGGATCTTGGCCTCCATGACGCCGCGGAGCTCGCGCTCGACGGTGGCGGCAAACTCGGGGGCGATCTGGGGCTCGCTGTCGAGGACGAGGGCGAGATGGTTCTCGCGCTCCAGGAAGCTGTGCAGCTCGGCCTTGACCTTGGCCGAGTCGAGGGCAAAGGGCTCCTTGAGGGCTGGGTTCCAGCGGTAGAGGGGCCAGTAGCCGCTGTCGATGGCAAGCTTGCTCTCCTTCAGGATGGCGAGCGGCTTGCTGATGGTCGAGCGCTGGTAGTTGGGCACGGTGATGCGCGGAGCATACGCCAGGACGACCGAGGGGCCGGGGTAAGCCTCAGCCTCGGCGAGGGCGCGCAGAACCTGGGCATACGAGGCGTAGACCGAGACCGAGGCAACGTAGACGCCGCCGTAGGTCATGGCATAGAGACCAATATCCTTCTTGCGGCGATCCTGGTTCTCCTGGGCCTTTTCCGAGTAGGGCTGGGTGTCCAGCAGGATCATGTTGACGTTCTCTTTGGAGCTAATGACGTGGTGGACACCGCTGCTGCCAATGTCGTACCACAGCAGATCGCCGCCGACGATCCAGCGAGCGGGCTTGGCAAACTGGTCCTTCTGGGCGAGGACCTCCTTGGCGACGGGGTTGGTCTCGGCAGCGAGCAGGGCGATGGCGGCGTCGGCGTGCTCCTTGGCCTGGTCGGCATTGTCGCGACTCTGGAGCCAGTTCTTGAGGGCATCGGCGAGCTTGGAGCTGATGGCGCCAGCCTTGCCATTGGCCAGGGACGAGACCTGGTCGACAAAGCGGGAGCGTTGCTGGATTTGGGCAATGTGCAGACCAAGGCCGTACTCGGCGCTGGCGGTGGGCGACTGGGTAGGCGCCGCCGAGTTCTGCTCGGAGACATTGGCGATGCTGAGACGGTCGCCAAAGAGCTGGTGCAGCATCTTGAGATAGGGCTGCTCGACATCGAGATCGAGCTCGGCAGAGAGCGCCACCGAATCCAGAGGAGGAACACCGCGGACGACGGCACCTTCGACAGCAATGACGCCGTGCTCGTCCTTCTGGAGTTCGCGGAGGATATAGTCGATGTTGGAGCCCTGGAGCTGCTTGGACTCACCCAGGTGGACGCGGGCCTCGCGGATCGCAGGGGGCTCGGCGGTCCAGGAGTCGCTCTGGAAGGCTGAGGCGACATCGAGGAAGAGAGGGCCCCAGTTGGTGGCGAGGTGCTGGGCAAGCTCGACGACGGCGATGCGCTTGGTGGTCTTGGGCAGCGCCGCGATAAAGTGGGCGTCAGACCAGGGGCGATAGACACGGACGCGAACAACACCGACCTTGTGGCCGGACTGGGCCAGATGGTGGATGTGGTCCTCGACGGACGAAGGTGCGGAGCCGATCAGGACGATGACCGAGGTGGCGTCGGAGGCGCCCGAGTACTCAAAGAGGCTGTATTTGCGGCCGGGCAGGGCAGTTCGGAGCTCGGTAAAGACGCTGTCGATGGAGGCGATGGCGTCGGCGTAATCGATGTTGGCCAGGGGGGCAGCATAGAGCTTGGGCTCGGCAGCGGGCTCAGAGTGCTGCTTGTAGGCATTGACGTGCTGCAGCTGGGTGGTAGAGAGGTGCTTGAGATCGGAGAACTGCACCGAGTGGATATCGGTGGTGGTGTTGAGGCCATTGAAGACGTGGATGGCGGGAATCTGGGTGCGGAGGGCGGCAATGTGGGAGGCCAGGGCAATATCCTGGGCCTCCTGCACCGAGTTCGAGGCCAGGATGGAGACGCCGGTCTGGCGAACGGCCATGACATCGGAGGAGTCGCCGTACCGGTTCAGCAGGGCCGTGTGGACGACGGCGGGTGATCGGTCGGCCAAGAGCTTTGACAGTGTCGGGATGGCGCTGATGAGTTCGGAGGAAGGAGTGTACGCCGAGATGAGCTGGCGCTGGGCAGTGGCTGCGGCCACGGTCGAGTAGAGATCGGCCTTGGGGTTGTAGACGGTCTTGGAGGTGCCGGGGTGGCCAAAGGCGTTCTTGGCCTTGGACTCGGCCCACTGTGGGATCAGATCGCCGGCGACGGCCTGGTTGCCGACAAAGATGTTGACATCGGCGAGATCGTAGCCGATGTACGAGATGGCGGTTTTGGCGTCGAACGACTGCTTGGAGGAGGCCATGGCTATGAGTGTGGGCGGGCGATTTAAATAGGTCTGATGGACGAGTGCGTTTGGGCGAGAACGGAGCGCGAGTCAACCGAGTCAGTCGAGAGGATCAGTCGGGAAGATCGGTCGAGAAGATCGGTCGGTCAGGATGGCGCGGGATACGCGGAGTTGGGCGGCGGCGATAAGAGCAGCGACAAGAGCAGCGCGATGAGGAGACCGTGCGCAGGAAAGAGAGGGAGAAGCGAATGCGACAGACGACGACGAGGCGATTACGGAGCACGCACGGCGACGGGTGAGGGAAAAAAAGAATCGACCGAGGCCGGAGAGGAAAGGCAGACCGATTTAAGCCGCGAGCAGGGCGAGGACGGCGAGAAGCGAGAAAAAAAAGCGGTCAGAGAAGCCAGCACAAGGGGGGCCAAGGCGGCAACGAGATCAAAGACGGCCGGTCGCACAGAGATAATCAGCAGCCCGGCCACGGGATGTGCATGCGAGGCAGCGAGACGAGGGCCGGGTGCAGATGGAGATGGGGAGACGAGACGGATGTGGATCCGGGAGGCGATATCGGGGGAGCATGCGATGCCAATGCTGGCTGGGTCTGGCATGTGTGTGGACAGGAGGCACTTCGCGCAGCCAGACGCAATGGCTCGCCATATCACTTCCCGGCATCCTATGAGTGCCAAACATCCATGCCATCCCCGGCGTCCTCTGAAGGCCAGCCACTCGGGCACATGCGTTGCGACCCCGCAACATGTCCGCGTCTCGAGATTGTGGGTCAAAGGGGGCGGAGCATGGCCAAGTACCTGTTGCGACGGATCTGGGGGATCGACTGGAGGCGTGTGTGTGGGAAAGCAGCAACAACGGGCGGCAATTGGCGGGGGGGGGCGACAAGAGCGACTTGGCCCAGCAGAGACAGGAGGGCAGGAGACAGACGGGCCGATGCACTGCGATGGGCACCAGTGTCGTGTGGAAAATCTATAAATACCAGACCAGCAGAGTCTGCGCTTTGGCTGCGTCGGGTTTGGGGCAGCAATTTTTTTTTTCTGCACCAGCCACGGATGGCATCATCGCCGTCTGCGCGTTGTCAGCACCGGCTGCGGAGATGCGCCAGCCAACAGAACACAGCCTTGGCTGGCTGCGTGGGATTCGCTGCACGGGGCATGTGAGCTGTGCATGGGGGGTGCAGGGGCAATCCAAGGTTTTGATCGCCCGATGCGATGTCCACCCATCCCGCCAACGCATTGGATCGAGTTACTCGCATTCCGCGCCGGCGCAGACACCGATGGCTCGCTCGCCCTCGTCTGATAAATCCAGGTCGTCGCTGACATTCGCCCCGCCCGACCTGCCATTCCCAGCCCTTGCCAGCTCGGTGCGTGGGTCGGCCGGAAACCACTCGCCGCCAAGCCATCGCGGATGCTCTCGCACCTTCTGCTGTCGCAGCGATGCCGCTCTGGAGTCAGCAGCAGGACGGACGCAGCGGCATCGATCGGCCCGCTTCGTTGAGCTTCGCCTCGACGGACATACCCGCTGCACATCTGACCAACCTGGCGATTAGTCAAGTTGTCCCATGCAGATTTCAAACCCGTGGGAGCGCTGCATCGCCCGTCGAAGCCGCCCCCGGCCATCTCGCCCTGCTCTCGCCGGCTCTCGCTGGAGTCGTAACGCGCGGCAGGAATTGCGCCATCGGTGGCGATCTGGCGATGGTGCAATTGCCCCGCGCGCTGATTGGCGGCGGCTGGCTGGCTCGACGCGGCTGCACAGCAAGCCAGCAGCCACTGTCGCTGTGGCGACACGTGTGCGGCCGCCCCTGATTCGCCGCCGCGCTTGTGCTCTCGGCCTTCACGCAGCCGCCTTTATCGCAAGCATATCTTGCCAGCGAAGAAAAAACCCCCCCGTCCACGCCCCGCCATTGGTCAGCGTTGACCCCAGGCTTCTTCATTTCAAAGCGCCGGCGGCTCCCCGGGACCGCATAAAACCCAATGCCCGGCCGCTCTGCCTTGCGGCGGCTTCTTCCCACACCAGTCCCGACCAGCATACCCGCTCTGCGTACGAGTCTGCCTCCCGCCGCGATCCGCCCAGCGCTCCAGCATCCGTCTCTGCCATCGCTCTCCCGCCACACCCGTCTCTTCTCCGCACCCACAGCCATCATGAGCCCCACCCGCGAGTCTGATATTGCTTCGTCGGCCGTCGCCACCTCGGCATCGTCGTCGTCGAAGAAGCGTTCCCGCTCCGAGTTCGTCGAGACGCCCTTCAGCCCGAGCTATGTCGAGTTCCTCAACAAGAAGCTCGCCACCCTGACCCCGCAGCAGGTCCTCGAGTGGGCCATCGTCAGCATCCCCAACCTGTACCAAACCACCGCCTTTGGCCTCACCGGCTCGGTTGTTGTCGACATGATCTCCAAAATCAGCTCGGCGCACTCCTCGGCCGTCCCGCTGCAGGACGCCCAGAAGCCCAACCACCTTGTGCCGCTTGTCTTCATCGACACCCTCTACCGTGAGTATCTGTTTCGCTACAGCGTGCGCTGCCAGATCGGCGATGGCACTGCCGTGTATGTACCGGCGCCGCATGTGTGGGAACCGAATATCGGTGGTTTTTTTTTGGCGCAGCACGAGACTGCCTCGTCGGCCACGAGACCAGCCACCGCTGTCTTGTCTGCGGGCTTGTGGGCGAGCACCGTGTGTAAGGCTGTGTCGTCCCCGCTGGCTGGCTCTCGCTCTCGTGCCTTGCCCTCCGCTGCCCAGATACAGCCGCTGACGTGCCCTTGATTCACACAACAGACTTCAAGGAGACTGTCGACCTCGCCAACCGCGTTGCTGAGCACTACGGCGCCGACATCCACGTCTACCGGCCCGAGGGCACCGACACCGTCGAGGAGTTCGAGAAGGTCCACGGCGAGAAGCTGTGGGAGACCCAGGCGTCTGCTTATGGTAGGCATTGTTGTGTTTTGCTGCTCTGCTCGCTTTGGGGCATGGGCCGGTCTTTGTGGCATTGTGATATGCCCCCCCCCCATGCATGCGCTAACGGCCCTCCCGCCTCCGATAGACTATCTCGTCAAGGTCGAGCCTGCCCGACGCGCCTATGCCGAGCTGAATGTCCAGGCCGTCATCACCGGCCGCCGCAGGAGCCAGGGCGGCGACCGTGCCCAGATCCCCATCCTTGAGATTGACGACACAGCATCGCCTCCGCTCCTCAAGCTCAACCCCCTCGCCAGCTGGGACTTCAAGGCCGTCTGGGACTACATCACCGAGAACAAGGTCCCCTACAACCCTCTCGTCGACCAGGGCTACAAGTCCATCGGCGACTGGCACTCGACCCAGATCCCCAAGGAGGGCGAGAGCGAGCGCGAGGGCCGGTGGCGCAACCAGAACAAGACCGAGTGCGGACTTCACAAGAACTACTTCCAGATGCGAGCGGCCTACCTCGCGGCCAAGAAGAGAAAGCTGGAGGACGAGTCGGGCCAGACTGCCCAGGCCTAATTCGCCCAGCCGCGAGACGGTCCGATGCACATCACCCTTGATCCCTTCGCCCCTGCTTTTCTATACGCTCCCCTCTGGAGGCCCATCCCTCTTCCTCCACGTTTTCTGTTATTTTATCTGTATATCGCTTTGTCATAGATGACACTCCTATCCTTCCCCCCCCCACTGCGCACATTCCCTGGGCTTGCCCTTGCCCTGCTGTTTTTGGTACACACTTTGTCCTCGCTCATCCCTGCGACGCTCGTCGCCTTGGGACGCAGCCATCGACGCTGCTCCTGACCCCCCTCCCCCAATCTTTCAGGCCGGGGTGTTCTTCACCCGCACAATACAGTCTATCCAGAAAGAAACGGGACAGTTCCTTCCTGGCATCAGATGTTTGAAACCCGATGACTGACTGTAGGCCCAGCGGGCAGGCCATGGCATTGCACTCCTGTCTTCGTTGGCAATCGAGTGGCCAGCGCGCGATTGTATTGGGTAACAGAATATTTGATCAATCGTCAAAATCACGGGTGTCCCGTTTTTTATTGGGCTGACTGTAAATCTCAATAATCCCATCGCACCTACGTCTTTTGTCTGGAATCTCCTCGATTGCAAATCGACGACGGCCAACCACGAATGTGTGCTGTCGGGTGTCCAATTCGCATGGCCTGGCCGTGCTTGACCCACCAACCCAGCTCGTATCGGATGGTTCTCGTCCTGGATCAACCGGCGCTCGTTGATTGTGAAGGGTTCTCTCTCTCGCCCCGTCTCGCCCCGTCTCGCCCCGTCTCGCCCCGTCTCGCCAACAGCGCGTTCATTAGCGCCGCCAATATGCGTCTATGAATTAATTCATTCCCGCACCCCAGCTCGCCGCCTGCCTGTCGCCCTCGTCGCCTCGTCCGCCAAAAGCAGCCTCGGCCCGTGCTTTTTTTCGGCGCTGTGGAGCCCGCATCGCCTTTGCCTGCACTCTTCGCTTTTCTCCCGCCTCCTCTATCGGCATGTTTCGCTGGGCTGCTGCTGCTCAATCCTTGGCCGGGAAGGGTACTGCCATCGCTCACTTCCGCTGCTGCTCCGTGTGTCACTCGGGTGCTGGGGTGTTGGCTATCTTGCCTGGGTTCGCGACCAGATCGACGGCCCCCTCGCTCCCATGTCGATTTCCCGATCCACTGATCGTCAATGCACTCTGGACCGCCATGGGTCCGCTCGCTGCCCACATGCAGCATTCCCCAACTCGCGTCCTGTATCGCTGCGTATCTCCACCCAGGAGCCGCCACACGAATATCCGTCGATGGAGCTGCCGATTCATCATCACTGACGCATCTCCTGTGGATTCTGCATCTACTGCCCCCTCCTCACTCCGCCATTCTGTCGACCGTCGTGGCGCTGCAATCCAGGTCGATCGTTCTCGACTTCTCTACGAGTCCGCCAGGCTGCGTCCGTCCCGAATGTCACCCTGTTTATCAACGGAAAGTCGGTGACCGTCCCCGCGGGCGTGGCTGTCATCCAGGCCTGCGAGGCTGCCGGTGTCGATATCCCGAGGTACTGCAAGGCATCTGCGCATTGGGAGGCGCCTCGGGTGTGGGTTCTTCATGCCACGCCGCTATCGACCACTGTGGCCACAGCGCGGCTTCCTGGCTCTATCTGGCGATGGGATGCTTCGATCGAGATCCAACCACCGGCGAGGCAGCATTGAAGCCCAGCAAGCCCCATGACATGACGCAACAGACCCTATTCCCCAACGCGAAAGTAACACTGTCCATCTCTCCACTGTGGCGCCCTCCTCCCTTCTACCTAGATTCTGCTACCACGAGCGCCTCTCCGTCGCTGGTAACTGCCGCATGTGTCTCGTTGAGATGGAAAAGTCGCCCAAGCCCATTGCTTCGTGCGCCATGCCCGTCGGCCAGGGCATGAAGATCAAGACCGACACCCCTCTGGTCAAGAAGGCTCGCGAGGGCGTGATGGAATTCCTCCTTGCCAACCACCCCCTGGACTGCCCTATCTGTGATCAGGGTGGTGAGTGTGATCTGCAGGACCAGTCTGTCCGCTACGGCAACGACCGCAGCCGCTTCAGCGAGGCTGCCGGAAAGCGCGCCGTCGAGGACAAGCCCCTCGGCCCCCTGATCAAGACCGTCATGACCCGCTGCATCCAGTGCACTCGCTGTGTCCGCTTTGCCAACGAGGTTGCTGGTGCCGAGGAGCTTGGCACCTCCGGACGTGGAAACGACATGCAGATTGGTACCTATGTCGAGAAAACCCTCAACTCGGAAATGTCCGGCAACATCATCGACCTCTGCCCCGTCGGTGCTCTCACCAGCCGGCCCTACGCTTTCACCTCGCGCCCCTGGGAGTTGAAGAAGACCGAGTCTGTCGATGTCCTGGACGCCGTCGGCAGCAGCATCCGCATCGACTCGCGCGGCGTCGAGGTGCTCCGTATTCTGCCCCGCATGAACGACGACGTCAACGAGGAGTGGATCTCGGACAAGACTCGCTTTGCCTACGATGGCCTCAAGCGACAGCGCCTGACCACGCCTCTGGTCAAGAAGGGTGACCAGCTCGTTCCAGCCACCTGGCCCGAGGCCCTCACCCGCATCGCCAACGCTGCCGCCAAGGTACCTGCCAGCCAAAAGGTCGCCATCGCCGGCCAGCTGGCCGATGCCGAGAGTCTGGTCGCCCTCAAGGACCTCTTCAACCGATGGGGCTCGGAGCAGCTGCAGCTCGATACCATCAGCGGCGCTTCCAACGACATCCGATCCAACTATTTATTTAATAGCACCATCAACGGCATCGAGTCGGCCGACAACCTGCTCCTGATCGGTACCAACCCGCGCCATGAGGCCGCCATCATCAACAGCCGCATCCGAAAGGCCTACCTGCACAAGGGCCTCAACGTTGCTCTCATTGGCGAGCGCCCCAAGCTCAACTACGAGGTCGAGCACCTTGGAGCCACGGCCAAGACCATCGAGGATGTTGCCAACGGCCACCCCTACCTCCAGACGCTGCAGGCCTCCAAGCGTCCCATGATTGTCGTTGGTAGCTCGCTGTTGAATGGCAAGGACTCGGCCGCCGTCCTGGCTGCCATTGCCAAGCTCGCCGAGAAGGTTCCCAACCTGATCACGGCCGAATGGAACGGCTTCAACGTCCTGCAGCGTGTGAGTGGCCTTTTCTATTCTTCGTGTCAGCGACGCTCGCTGCGGAGCCACTGTTGGAGTCGAACGAGCCCGTCGTCGCATTCTAATAGCACAATGCTCACCGGGGATCAGCGATGCACTTGAGACGGCGCTGCTGCTTGCAGATAATTTGCATGGGACGCTTATCCGAGCCATCGCAGCGTTTTGGGAGACCCGATGCTCACTTGCATATCCGCTTGCACATGCACTCACACACGCACATGCTTCTTGCGCCAGTCTGCCAGCTCGGCTGCCGCCCTGGAAGTCGGCTTCGCCAGCTCCCGCGATGCCTCCAAGGACGCAAAGTTTGTCTACCTCCTCAACGCCGACGAAGTCAACCCCGCCACCATCCCCAAGGACGCCTTTGTCGTCTACCAGGGACACCATGGTGATGTCGGCGCGCACATTGCCGATGTTGTTCTCCCCGGCGCTGCCTATACCGAGAAGGCCGCCACCTACATCAACACCGAGGGACGCACCCAAGTCACCCGCGCTGCTGTCCCGCCTCCCCTTGCTGCCCGCGAGGACTGGAAGATCATCCGCGCGCTCTCCGAGGTCTCTGGATCAACCCTGCCCTACGACGACATCTCGGAGCTCCGATACCGCATGAGCGAGGTCTCGCCCAACCTCGTCCGCTACGACGAGATCGAGCATAGCAGCTTTGGCAAGCTGGGTCTCGGCCAGCTGAGCCAGCAGTCGACCGCTGCCGTTCCCTCAGAGCCGCTCCAGGTCCCCATCACCGACTTTTACATGACCGACGCCATCTCCAGGGCCTCAACAACCATGGCCAAGTGCTCCCAGGTAACGACTTCGAGTGTGGCGAATTGCCGCTCCCAAGCGACCGCGACCGCCGTTTCATTGGCCTGTGCCGCAGTGATCGAGGAAGATGTGCGATCTGCGACTGTCGAATCTGCGGTGCTGACTGCGTTTCTGCCCTCTGTTCGTCACAGGCTTTCACCCATGACCAGAATGACAACTCTGAAGCTGGAGGCTACGTCGCCGTGTAAATGGGAGGAGCGTCCAATAGAACAACCGGGCCAAACACTCAGACTCGATCGCCTATGGCGTCGTCTTCACTTCTCCCGCCCGCTTATCCCCCTCTCTCTCCCTCCCTCCCTCCCTCCCCTCCGCTCCTTCTCCAGCCGCTGCGGTCCATCCTATTTCAATTCGGTTCATCTCTTCATCTCGGCAGCTTGGCTTGGGTGGCAGAGGGGTTCCTCCTTGTCCCCGCTTCCATCTGCACTCATCCTGCGAGCATGGACATGTGTTCATCGCCCCCCCCCCTGGGCTCGAACGGCGAGAATATATTTTGCGTAATCTCATACTGCATGTATTCGCGGCCAGGGCACCGGGGCTGGAGTTGTATGCATCTCGGCGGATCTCGCACGATTGCCGTTGGCGCCACAGAAACCGACCCACCGAATGTCCCAGGGATCAGCGCCCTGGTTTCGTTCTGCATCCATCACATTCGCCGCACCCTCCATCGCAGAATCGATCGATCTGGATATATCTGCTGATCGCCCGGTGCCGATCCGCCCCCTGCCCAGTCTCGCCGAATCACTTGCCAGCACATCGCTTCCCCATGACGTCGTCGACCAAAACATCTACACCCTCGACAGGTGCGCCGTCTGCACATCCATCCGGCCGTTCATCCGGCCGTTCATCCAGCCGTTCATCCAGCCGTTCATCCGGCTGGTCATCCAGCTGGTCATCTCCATATTCGCTTCCGTTTTATAGCTCTGCATTCCGGCTCCAGCATCCGTATCAACACGCCACTCACCGATCGCCCTTGCCCCAGGTCGATCTTCCAACCTCACCCAGGACGTGTCGGATTATGTCCGCTTCCTCCTCGACGGATCTGGCGCCGAGTCTGACGTCAACTACGCCGCCCTCCGGAGCCACCTCTATCAAGTCAATCCGTCCCTCTCCAACATCCTGGACTCGCCGAGCGTCAACACCACGCACTCGCGCATCCTCTCGAGCCAATACGACCGCACCCGCAGCTCTACCGTCGAGAAGGTGCTGCTGGACCCGACGCTGCTGGACCAGAGCCCCTTTGACTATTACCGTCGCGAGCCGCTTACCCGAGACCGGCCTGGCCAAGAGCCGTATCGCCTGTTCGACCTGGACTTGGATCGCGACCGGAGTCGAGACCGGAGTCGAGACCGGGAACAAGACCAGGACCAGGTTCGAGATCGAGACCGAGATCTGATCCAGATGCAGCGACAAGCCCAGGCGCTCAACCCCGAGCAAGGCCGGGAGCAGAGTCCAGAGCAAGAGCCGAGCGCGGACCAAGGTCGCCATCCACATTCCGAGCCAGATCCAGAGGATGAGCACGAGCACAAGCAGGATCAAGAGCGAGATCGATATCAGCGTCGGGCGCAAGAATCGCTGCGGTATCAGTCGCCGTCGCCGTCGCCGTCTCAGCTTGGCCAAGATCAGGCCCGAGAGCACGAGCAGGATCAGGGCCATCTTGGCCTCGGACACCCCGCAATCAGTCGTGCTGGATCGAGGTAGGCTCGCGAGTATCATGTTTGAGCCCTGGAGCTGCTCGGTCGGCATTGTGAAATCAGAAAATCGGACTCGATGCAAGTCCTCCGCAAGAGCTGTTGCGGCAGCATTCGGAGTGCCGCCCTTCGACCCTGGCAGAGATGTCATAGTGCTGACGATTTTCACTACTATCGTTGCCCTGGCTCCAACCACCACAACCACCACAACCATCACAACCGCCGTATCTGTTCTATTGTCCGGGCTCTTGCATTTCTTTGTCTGTAACCCCCATGCATCGCGTCCTCAGACTCGAAGCCAGCGAAATCCCCCGCATCTCCGTGAACAATGACCTCATGCCGACGTCGGCCGTTCCCGCCGGCTCGAATTATTCTGCCGCCCTGCAGATCGATCCCGGCCACGAGCGTCCCAGAGCACAGTACAGATCCGATTCTCAACTCCACCAACCACTGCAGCACGACGCACTTCCGCCGTCTGTCCGGTCGACATTCTTCGAGTCCTTCCCAAGCCCGCGAACACAAGAAACAGGTTCGCTGCCGCCGGCATTCGCAGGCGGCTTTCCACTCCGAGATCACCAAAACCCACTCGCCACTAGCGGTGCATTGCGCACCATCGGCACCGATCCAGGACCCAATCCGCAGCCCCGACTCATTTCTCGAGCATCGTCGCCCGGCAGCCTGAATCCCTCCTGGGCCGGGTCGCAGCTCTATTCGTCGGCGCGAGCTCCTTCCCAGCGACCTGCGCGGGAAAGTGAGCCTGGCCAACGGGCGCCGCAGTCCTTCGGCGAGAGGGGATCAAGCTCTGCAACCCTTGGGGTGCCAATGTCTCCACAGCAGCTGCCACAGCAAGTGCAACCACAACAGCCGCAACTCAGAGGCAAAAGCGAGAGCGTCTTTGATTCATCCACCAAGACTGTAGCATCAGAGCTGAAGTTGCCAGGAAGTCAGTTTGCTGTCTCATCGAACGAGCCCGGTGAGCTGGCTTATCGCAGACCTGATGTCGGCACCGGATCACAGCTGAGACGCTCCAGAACCGATTCTGCCGCTGGATTGCAGTTCAGACGCTCGCTCCAGAGTAACCAGGGAGCCGACCGCAGACCGACTGGCCCGGATGCTTCACCGCAGCGCCCTACAAGCCAAGACAAGTACTACATGGCTGACGAAAGCCTGGTCCGGAGTCGCGACGATCTCGGTCGATCCAGTGGCGGCTCTTCGGTCCAGCGGTACGGAAGGGCTGGACCGGACGGAGATGCTGCGACGGAGCCACCTTTGGATCAGCCTGCTCGCGGCTTTTTGGAGAAGAAGCTGTCGAAGCCTGGAAGCTTTGTCGCCCCATCGAGGCTGGCAGAGCAGCCACGAATGTCACAGGCGTCTGAAGAATCGCCTCGGCTGCAGATTCCATCGGATACTGAGCGATTTGCTGCTCCGCTCTCCAACTCGCGGCTCCAACCAGCGCCCAAGGATACCTTGTTCCGCTACTCGGCTGGACCAGATCCGCTGCGACAAGCGAGCCATAGCGCTACGACTGCGTCCGATACGGATCGCATGCCTGTGGATACACCACAGACCAAGTTTGTACCGGGCTGGCAACACGAGATCAACGTTTCGCCCATCATGTCGGAGAAAGCAAAGACCGATATTGATGTAAGTTCTTTGGTATTATCGAAGGAGTGGTGGCGACAGCAGTGGTGCCGGTGTCGTGGAATGTACGTCCGTCGTCTGAGAAACTCTGCTCTGGTGCAGATCCGTTAAGATTGACTTGCCCACATGCTCTTCGCGTCTCTAGGCAAATCTACTCACCTTCATCTCCAAGCGGCTCACTCAAGCCGGGTTTTCGCCCCTCCATCACTCGCTACTTCTCGCACCCATCAGCGACTACTCCTCTGGCTCGCTGACAGAGCGCCAGGCTATTGCTCTGCAAAACGCCTTCATCCCTCTGATCGAGGGCTACGAGCACCGGGGCGGCAAGCTGCAACGTCTCTACGACCAACTCGCGCAGCTCCAGGACCAGAATGATCAACTCCAGGTCCAACTTCAACAGCAAGACAAGAAATCCAAGTCCCTGGGCGAGAAGGATTTGGATCTGATCGAAACGCTGCGGGTGAGTCGGCCGCTCTGCTGTGAGCTAGCTGCTCGCCGATGCTGCTTGATTGTGGCGTGGGAGATGCAGATCCCAGTTCGGCAGCACCGCGCCAGCACATCAGGGATGCGCAATTGAAGCAAGCCGGTTGTGAGGAAGACTGTGTGGTCTGACATTGTCGTCGCTGCTTCCGATGCTCGCCTTGCAGGTCTCGCTCGAAAAGAGCAACACTCGCGCGAGCCTACTGGAAGCGGAGCCGGACGAGCTCAGGCGACAAAACAGCAAACTCCGGGCCGCCAATGCCAAGCTTGAAGCGGAACTTGAAAGCCGAGAGCGAGAGCTGGACCAGGCTCGTCTCAATCTGCACGAGTTTGTGGAAAAGGTGAGGGTCTGCGCGGCGGTCATTGGTCTGCGTCCCGTGTTGTGCTGCTTCCTAACTGCGTCTATCCTGCCCTCTCGCCCACAACTCGTCTCTGTATCAACATCCAACAGACTGAGCGAACGCAACGGCGTAACGAGCAGACGTTCCAGACCATTGTCAAGCAGTTTACCCGCAGTCCGCATCACAGCGGTCTCGACCGAGTGACACTGGAGGTCATCGATGTGTACGAGCGTAAGGTTGCTGATCTGTCGAAGGAAATCGATCGCCTCAAGTGAGTTGCCCCATCCCCTTTGATGGTGTATATCATTTATGCTGCTACACGTTCAGTCGGCCCAGTGGAGCTGAGGTACTAAGCCTATCTGCTGCCGCTCCTTCTCCCCTCCCCCGACACTAGATATAAGCGACCAAGCCATCTGTCTCCCGAAGAATCGGATGACTCGGAGGACAGAGTGCCAATCGCTTCAAAGTCAAAGCCAGGGCCCTCCAAGGTGTCCAAGCTGGTCGATCTGGAGGACGAACTTGGACAACACAAGCGACATAAACAGTCCCAGCTGCGCGGGCAGACAAGCAAGTCTGCCCACGATCTCTTGGCTGCCCAAGTCGATGTGGGTATCGAGCGTATCTGGCAGTAAAACCAGACGGACAGTGTTGCATCCAATCGGCCTCGAAGCAAACCCGAAACCAACTCAGCATGTCCATCCATTTGTCTGCAGAGTCTCCAAACTCAACTGGCGACCATGACCCTGGCATACAACCAGTCGCAGGAAGAGCTGGAGTTGCTCAAGCTCAAGCAACTCGAAAGCAAGATGCCGAGTTGGCAGCGCCAGGCCGTGTCCAGCCAGGGCAAGTCCAGCGGTGCAGGTATTGTACTTGATTTGGTACTCTGGCGCCGTATAACCCCGATGGGACCTGGCAACTTGGGTCTCTTTGCTCTCGCTGCTTGGCTTGTACACAAGTAATCATACCAAGGGCCCCAATCGGAGCCTCTGGATGCAAATGCCAACAATGCTCTTGCCATCGCATTTACGATCCCACCCGACTTGCACAGATCTCCGAAAGATGACTCGCGAGCTCATCATGAAGGATAAGCAGTCATACAGACTCAAGCTCTTCAAGATCGACTCAATGACTCTCCAGGAGTGCCGAGAGCTCCTCAAGGTAGATCCTGTCCCTTGATAGTCAGAACTCAGTCCTATGCGCCTCTCGGCCCCCGTTCAGTTTAATCCTTGCTTACTGAACCATTCTTGCGGCCTCCCTGGGATGGCATCGACTCGCCCTCATCGCGCTACTAGCAAATCTGTGTGAAGCTCGAAGTGAGCGACGCTGACGAGCTCATGCCCGGCATCGACAAGATCGAAGCGACCATCCGGTTACTGCCCCAAATGCAGCAGGTGGGCCACTGACTGCATTGCCCGCACGGGAGCAACATCATGTCGGGAGACTTGATTGATTTGCCATTCAAGCAAAGCCACTCAGTATGCTGCAATCTGTGCCGCGATATCCAGTTTGTTCGAGAGATCGACTCGATCGTATGGTCTCCCGAGAAGCGACTCGGTTTACTCTACCCCCAACAAGGCCGACCCCGCGCACCCGATGCTGCTGACGACGGAACCGAGTACTCGGCTCATAGAAGCAGATTGCATAAGCTCTCTGAGACCTTGGTGATGATCCAGGCCTGGGCTGCAGGCACGATTGAGCTCGAAGACAAGCGGCGATTCTACAAACAGGTCCACGACCGCCTCAAGGTTCCTCTGGAAGACGGCAGCAGCCAGGAATGTCTGCGGGTCATTGATCAGTTCTTTGAATCAACTCTACGGACAGCCATGGTACGCCCTTTGTGAGCGATGCTCTTCTGGTCGACTGGCTCGATGCTCCGTGACAGCAATTGCGCCTTGGGATCCGGGTCCTGTGCTGACCGATTGATGGACTCGTTCGATAGAACGCTGAGGTCTCGGAGCATGCAGCACGCATGGTCAATCACTTCCGCGACCTGTTCGAAGTCGCCTCGGGCGAGCTGGTGTTCTCCAAGATGAACGAGGTCTACATCTTCTACAACGAAGCCAAAACAGGTGAGTGCGGGCCACTCGAACACCAACTAGCAGAAGGGCGGATCCTCACGGCTTCTGTGCTGCTCTGGACCAGGCATTACAAGGCTCCGAACTGCCCTGGCGATGGGCGCAGATGCACCGACGGTGCGAGTGTTCAACGAGGCTTGCGATGCCATCGAGACCTTCCATGAGCTTTCTTCGGGTACGTTTGCTCTTGGATGCACATCTGTGCTGTCGTCTGCTCAGCGCAAGTGGAACCACCCCCGAGCCGCTCATGTTCTAATTGTGCATGTTGCCCCCACTGACAACGGGACCGCAGCCCTCAGAAGAGAGAAATAGCCAAGCACGTCCCCCCCCCGTTGAGTCGAATCTCTTTGAAAATACAAGCGATTTGATCAACTTGGCTGCATTCATATTCGTCAGAGGTCGGACAGCAGTTCCGAAGCCGCTGCGATTGGCTCGGGTCTTGTCTGTGTGCGGTCTGGAGGGCGTGCCCAGTCCGAACCACCGATGGAGGTTGGACATCAAGGTGGACCCGGAAGACCGTGCTGCAGTCCCCTGTTGACGACCCGAGTCCGATGCGCCGCTGTCGCTGTTGATGCATGTCCGTCCAGTGTGAACAGTGAGATGCATGGAGCAAGCAGACACGACGAGGACCAGCGAGTTGCTGCATATGCGGTCACTGCACACCAGGGCAAGAGCACATTCCCGGAATCAATTCACAAGCAAAGAGCAGAATCGCGACCGCTCAACAGAGTCCATAACAACAGTGCGTGCCGATCAATGCCATTCAGCCAGGCGGCCGATCAACAGTCCATAGAGTGCGCCGGCCATTATGGCATTGATCGCCGGGTGCCATTGCTGGTCTTGCGGTTGCTGCTGGGCACCGGTCTATGCGGTGCCGAGACAACATCAGCCGAGACACCATCAGCCGAGACACCATATGCCGAGACTCCATATGCCGAGACTCCATCGGCCGGTGCCCCATCCGCTCATCCCGCGCCCGCCTTTTGGCCATTGCCCGCCATTGACCCGCTCTGGTCCATCCATTCCACACCCATCCCATCACCGCCCCACCGCCTCGCTCCATCGGTCTATTCCACCCCATCTCATCTCATCTCGTCCAGCCCGCTGAACCTGGGGGCCAGCGCCAATCTCAGCATCGCATCGCACTGCTCCCCTCCCCGAACCGCCTCTCGGCCTCGAGGATTGCTCTTCCCCGAGTCTGTTCACCCCCGGCCCACTCCACATCCGCACGGCGATCCCAAACCGCCATCTTTTCGCCTGTCCACCCCGTGGGTCTCGCCTTTTTTTGCTGTGCCTTTCGTCACAGTATCTGCTTTTGACAAACACGCCGCTCAACCTGGTCGCCACCAACGGCCCGGCGGCCTCCCGCTTCGATACACCCTGCTCGGCTTGCCTTCCCGACATCCGCAAGCCAAAGCACCCTGCTTCCAGGCCGTCTACTCACGTCCCTCTCTCTCGTTCACTTGTTGCCCCGTGTTCCCAGCCCCGTCTCTGTCGTTGCCCCGCTCTCAGCCATGATGGACTCTGTCGAGATTGACTCACTGCCCCTTTCGACCCTCATCGAGAGCTCGGTCAGCTCGCTGGCCGCCTTCAGCTTGGTCGAGGAGACCCAGGACGAGCGCATATGGAGCAGCATGATGGACAAGCAGCTTCGCAAGGCGCCGTCGTCGCTGTCGTTTCGCTCGGCAAGCCTCCAGTCCCGTCAGGACGAGTTGCATACACAAGTCGCCATATCCGTTGGCCCACGATCCAATTCTTCGCTCTCCGAGTATGAGACCCTCTGCTCGGCGACCCCGCATCGAGACTTTGTCTCGCTCGAGTCCCACCTGGACTATCTCGAGTCGATAGAGGTCCAGAAAGTGCTGTCCGAAATCAGCCAGTTCCCAAAGGCATTCATCTACGAGCGCGAGACGATAACGGACAGGCCTTCGTCGGCAGTGTCGCAGCAGCTCGTCGACGAGCTCCTGGCGACCGAGGAGACCTACGTCAGCGAGCTCAACAGCCTCATCCAGCTGTACGTGCATCCATTCAAGGGAGACCCTGCCGTCGACGCCGATGTCTTCTCGTCGTTCTTTGCAAACATCGAAGTCATCTACGAGTTGCACCGAGACAAGATCCTGCCGGCTCTGCAGCGAGCATGCGCCCCATCAAGCAGCCCCTCTGCCGACCCTGCAGCAGCCGAGGCCGCTCCTGGGTCTGAGCTACTCCCACCCGCAGCCAACATCGATCTGGAGGACAATATCGGTCGGGCCTTTTTCGATATGTCGCTCTCCTTGGTGGTGTATGAGCCCTATCTGTCGTCGCTCGACCGCATCCTGCACAACGTCAAGCGCTGTGCCGCACCGCCGTCGTCCGAGCCGCTGAAGCTCTGGTTCAAGAATCCCAAGGTCTGGACCCACCGTCGCTTGATGCGGCGAATCATGCGCAAGGCAGCTGCCCATTCCTCGCACTCGCAAATCAACCTGGGCGCCTATCTGCTGCTGCCGCTGCAGCGCTTGACCCGATACAACATGTTCCTCGAGCGACTCGTCCGCAGCACCGATTCCAAGATCCTCCTGCAGCAGAAGGGCGGGCTGGGTCTGGTTCGAGGCTATGCACGTATTCGGGGGCTGGTCCAGGCGCTCAACGAAATCAAGCGCTCCAGCGAGTCGGTCCTGAAAGCCCAGCAGGTGTGCACGTCGCTCTCGCTTCCCAAGAAGCAGGACGAGCGTAGCCTCATCAAGGAGCTCAAGAACAAGACCAGCGTCCCTGATCTGAAAGCCGCCGACATTTCTGCGAGCAGCCATGCAAGCAGACCGCGAGAGAGCTTTGTTATTCTCAAGGAAGGCACTCTGTGGCTCGACCGCATTGTGCGCTTCAAATCTCGTCCAAAGTACAACACGGAGCTGTCCATGTCATCCACAAGCGTTTCTTCTGGCGTCGTAGAAAAGATCAAGATCATCGGCACTCGGGTGCGAGTGATGCTCTTTACCGATGGCACTCTGGTCTGCTGCCACAACTCGCAGTCCAAAGGCCGACTCAAGGTTGTGTGGACGACCAAGTTGACTTCTCAGTATCGTCCCTTTGACAACGGCAACTGCTCGGTCTCGATCGTCAGCTGCACCGAAATGCTGTCCATCGAAGTTCCCCGGCCGAGCACGCCCGATTCCGGCCTACCCCGCCAGCATCCAAAGCCCAAAGACCGACGGCTATCCGGGCACTTTCGAGCTCTGGAGCCGATTCCGGAGGACGTATCTGTTGCTCCAGATATACGACTCAAAATCGCGCTGGCAGCCAAAGCAGCGTATCTGTCGGGATCCAAGGAGGAACTGGAGGAGTGGCAGGTCGATCTCATCAAGCTGCTCCGCATCATGTCAACCAATCCTCGCTAGCCCGATCGCTCTCTTGGATGGTCCCGGCTGGCGCTCCAGACTGGACCAGTGTTCTATTTTCCGCTTCCTCTACGATAGACCCTTCACTCATGCAATCCCTGCGACCGCTCTGCGCTCAGCGACCGCTTTCTCTCGCATCTTTCTGCCCCTCTCCTTAATGATTGCCTTCTCGGCTTCCACTCAGCTGCTTCCGTTTTCGAACACTTACCCGACCGCCTCTCGTCCGTCTCGCGCAGCGCTACCTTCTGCATAGCTCCGGTTTGTTACTGTCAACCCCCGAACCTCGACGAGAGTCTGCCCCCTCATTGATACCATGACTTTTGCGTCCGCTCGATCGATTCGAAGCGGGGCCAGCAACCGTCATACTATCTGTTGTTTGTTTTTTGTTTCCCCGTATCCCGTAGTGAACGCTGCGAGCCTTACTTTCCCACCCCTGGCTCTTATCTTTTGTTGTTGTTGTTGTCCAAGCTACTATTTCAAATTTTTGCAATATACAATGTGTCCCAACCCAACTCCTCCTGATGGATCAGCCTGGTGCCCCAAGCGCTTCGTACGCAAAAGCTATATGCGGTAGCATATCGCCATGGGCCGTTGAGCTTCCGACGCGGTCGAGACTACTTGGACCAGGGTGCTGTCTGGGCCTTCTCGCGCTCGGTGATCATTTTCTGCTGCAAAGTGACGGCTCTGATATATATGGTCGTAAACTTCATTGATCGAATTGGGGGAAACATTGAAATCTGGATTGGAATGTCAAGATCAAAGTGCTTAAGTACGTTTCTGAGCTGTATGAGGAAGTTGTTCCTATCGACCGAGTTGAGGGTCACCACAAGCAATCGGTGGAATCCAGTTCGCGTGAGCGCATAGCCAAGGTTGTGGTACGGATAGCTGGTAGGGATTCGGGTGCACTCAGCACCGAGGGTTGAAAAGTATGCGAACTGGACATCCGGATCTGTGCTTGTCTTGAGCTTCTCCGCGATGGATTCATAACCACGCGCCAAAATCGTTCGAAATGCCAGTGTCTTGGTGGACTCCAGATACCCAGTGTTTTGGGGATAGATCGTCGCATCCAAGGCGTTGAAGACGGAGTCGAAGACACGACGGCCCAGGGGCGTGAGATGCTCATACGTGGCATCCAGGAACTCCATGGGCTCTCCCGGGAAAAACTGGAAGGGCGCTACCACACACCGAGGAGCTGCAGCTGGCATCGCGTTTGGCACAGTATCAAACTTGGCGATGGTGGTGGGAGGCGGCGTGGGGGGCTGGGTTTGCAGCGGTTGCTGAGGTTGCTGGGATTGCTGAGGCTGTTGAGGTTGCTGGAGTTGCTGGAGTTGTTTTTGGCGACCAAGGACATCGGTAAAGATCTTGGCAAGTTGATCGAGGGTGCTGTCGATGTCGCTTGAGATGTGGTGGATGCTCTGGATGGAAAAGATAGTCTCCATGACCTGCCGAATGGTTTTGGTGTGGGGACTGCGTGGATGATTGTGCAGCTCGTCCGGGAACTGGTCGAGGCGGGGGTGGGTGAACATCTTGATGTAACCCTCGCCGCTCTCGGCCACGTAGAGCGGGATGATCTCGATCTTGCCCTGGAGCCACAGGTTCACAGCAAACTCCCACTACAAAACCAAGTCGCGGCATCGGACAAGTGGGACGATAAGTAACGGTCGATATGATGGCCGACATAACGGCCTGTGATGGCTCGAGTTGATCCGCAGCTATTGCGGCGGATTGCAAATCGAGGCAAAAATCGCTGCCGGACATTGCCTGCCGCCACCGGAGCTCCGGGTTCCTGGGACGGCAAAGTCCGGCAAAATGAGCGGCAGTTCCTCGATTCGAAATCAGAAAAAAGGAAGCCCACAAACCTCAAGCAGCAGATTGTCGTCCCCAGAGTTGGCCAGGATACTCTCGAGCGCCTTGTTGCTGATGAGCAAAACGGCGATTCTCGAGTTGGCCAGCCCCTTCAAAAAGCCATCTTCCCACGCTTTCCCATAGGCTAGGCAGTTGGCATCGAGATAGGCGTGAGGCAGTTGGACCGATGCTCCAGAAGCGTACATCGTTAGGCAGTTGACGAAGCGGCTCGACTGGAGACTCAAGGCCAGCTTGTTGGCGACGTTGCTCTCGGACGAAACCCGGTAGGAGATGAAAAAGTCGTGGACGGTGATGCCGTTGCGACATTTCCAGGCATTATGGACTGCGGGTGCAGGGCTGAAGGCATTCGAATACTGGCCAGGGGCCGGTGTGGTTGTCGCCGAGAGCGGAGGAGCATCGTCGTTGTCCTGGACGAGCAAAAGACAGAGCCGGATCAGACGAGACAAGGAAGACGGCTTGCGGAAACAGCCCCGTTCGACCCAGCCGCTGCTTTGGCCACCGAATCAGTCGCTGGCATTGACAAGCCGGCAGGCGAGTCCAAGTCAAGGTTACCGAAAGGAGAAGGTCCACGGCCGCATCCATGTTGTTGTTGGTCTTGCCGAGGGCCTGCACGGCCCTGGCTTTGGGAAATCCCATTTGCACTAGCTGCTCGGCGAGGGCATCGATGGTTGCTGTGGCGAGAAACAGAGTCAGTCAACAAAGCCGGGTCGACGAAGGGGCGCACCGAAACAGGAACGACGAGCGGTACCGAGCGACATGGTGAGCAGGTTCGGTCGAGGAGCAGGAGACGCAGAAGGACGGGGAGATCGAGGGGCGAAGCTGCTCCGAAGCCGGACCGAACTCGCCGCAGTCGAGAACATCTGGGAGGCCTTGTTCCATGCGTGTGGCTGGCCAAGTGCGGCTGCTTGGGTCGCACGAGCGGGCATGCCAGTGCGCGTGTTTGCACAGCGAGCGTCGCACAGCAGAACGCCATGGACACGCGGCCCGTGATTTGGCTCGGCTCGGTTCGGTTCGGCTATTTGTGGGTCTGTCCCACCCGTGTTGTGATCGTGGTTCCGGAGATCCGCACGATTGTACCTCCAGCGCAGCACCCGCTCAGGACGCACTTGATTCGATGTGCTCGGCAGGATGCATGACGGAGACAGCGTTGGTCCTGCTGGATGGTCTGTGTCGTCGCTGGTGGAGTCCGCTGCTTCGACGGAGCCGCGAGCAATCCCGAGGCCGCGCAAGGCACCCCAGCGACCAGAACGACCAAACACCGCCGCCGTTTGCTGAGCAGCACTTGGCCCCAGAGTTGCAGGAAGCAGAGTGTATCGCCGTCGGATCCCCGAGCCACCAGGAGGGCCGCCACCCAACAGGGCGAGGATCACCTGCCCCACAAGGGTCACCAACGCGAGCAAATTTGCGCCCCCGCAGAGTTCAAGCATGCCTCCTTGGGCCGAGCCGAACCGCAACAAGGGACGACAGCGCCATGGTGGTCTTCATGCATCGCACCAGCGGCTCCTGTCCCTTTTCGCTTTTTTTCCACTCACCCAGGTATAAACGGGGGTGCCCAGAGAGCGACCTGGACCGGCGACGGCGACCCCTCACACCTCCAAGCCAACGAGCCCCAGGCCGGACCTCTGCTCCAGGCCTCTCAAGTTCTGCTCCTCAGCGCCTCATATACTCCGTTTCAACTCCGTCCCAGTCGTCGCCCCGTTGCTGTCAGATTCACAACCATGTTCAAGATGACAACCTTCCTCGTCGCCCTCCTGGTTCTCCTGCCCACCTGCCTTGCTTGGCAACTCGATGTCGTGTTCTACAAGGACGCCAACTATGGTGGATCCGCCATTGACTTTCAGATCCACGATAGCCTCGAGTGCTACAACATCCAAGAGTGCTTCAACGACGAAATGTCGAGTCTCAAGGTCACCTCCAGCTGTGACATCCCCGCTGGCTTGATGCTCAACCTTTATGCCGACATCCAGTGTCCCTGGAACGACTGGAGCGGCACTTGCCTTCTTGATGGCACGACCACCTGGTCAGGGCTGATTTACCTTGTGCCCTGCCAGACCGTTTCTGTTCCCTGGATTGGTTCGTGTCTGAACGACCAAGTTAGCGCTTTCATGGCCATGGAGAACTGGCAGAGCAACTTTTGGTGGAACTCTGGCCAGTATACTTTCTCGTGCTAAATATAATGTACTGTTATTCTATGAACGGGATATCCGAGTGAGTGGGCCGGTCGGAGTGCGAAACCGCCGAAGGAAGCGGCGCCAGTCCGGGGGATACAGTATGTGTGCTAGAATCGCTCTGTTCGGCGAAGCAAGCTCTGCACACATCACAATCGCATGCGATGGGGCGGATGGATATCGTACACTTACATCGCTCGCCGCTGTTGCGATGGATGGTGGTGCTCCCGGGCACCCTGGACGAAGAAAATGTGCTGCTCGTCACAAGATGCAGAGCGCTCTGCCTCATTTTCGATAGCCACTGGATCGAGCGCGCAAGGACAACCATGAACCTGGCGGACCGAGAAATGCCCGTTTTGATCCGATCCATTCAATCAGGCTTGATCGCTCATGCCAGATTGAATCTGGTCGTATTTCCTGTCTCAGCCCCCATCGGGCCTGGACAGTGTCAATGCAGGAACGCTGACCCTGATCCCTATTTCTTGCTCTTGTCCCTCAAATAGCCATCCTCGACTCGCCTCGACGGCTGTTGGCGACACTTTGCCAGCCGAGCACCCGCTCCTCCGTCGGTCACCCATCCAGCGTACACTGCGCTTACTATCGTCGCGTCATTCGGCGGTCGCTTAGTACGATCGGCCTCCGTCGCTTGGTGCGATCAGTTTTCTTTACTTACTACCATCTACCTCTGTCGTCTGAAGGTATCGGCCTTCATCACACCATGAGTTCTATCGACATGGCCTCGAGCTCGTCCTCGATCCAGAAGGAAACGGGTCGTGGGAACGACAGGATAGCCACGTCGCCTCCAACGCCGTCTGGTTCCAACACCCCCCTCGATCGATCGGATGAGTCAATCCTCGACAGCTCCCGCAGGCCGGTTTCACCCGACAAAGATAATGTGCATCCTCCAGATGCATACGTGCCCTTCTATGGCGTGCCGGCTGGTCGAGACGAAGACCCATCGGTGCTGGTGGCCGCCTCGCGTGTCCCGCATCCCCCAAAGCCGTTTCTCACCCTGGAGGCGTTCTCTCGCAAAAGCTCGCAGCAGCTATCGCTCCCGCCGCTCTACCACAACGCGAGTGTCAAGCGCAAAGCCAAGCTCGGGAAGGCGATGCACGACCCCAAGACCTGGGCGGGCTCCGACCTCGACGACGGCACCCAGAGCATCAAGTCGCGAACGTTCTCGATCTCGGGCAGCCAGATCTCCGGGCTGACCTCATTCTCGCCCGGGTGGCTTCCAAAGCCCAAGCTCCCGAGTGGCCTGCAGCAGCAATCTCATCGAAACTCGTGGGACTACGAGAGCAACTCGAGCATGCCGCGCTACCGCCAGCGAGCCGACGGCACGCCTCCATCGGGTGGGAGATATTCGCTGACCCGGGAGTCTTCCCGCCGCGGGCCTTTGCTACTTGGTACCGGCGAGCTCGACCCCGAGCGACAGCGCCCGCCCTTGATAGACATCATACTGCCTCTCGAAAACGATGGGGATGAATTTCCCCTTGGCACTCCCTTGATCCCCCTGGTTGGAGGCACCAAAGCGCTCTTCAACCGGGCAGCCCAGAGCGGCAGCGCCAGACCCCCGAGCAATCACGAGGTCATTCTGATTCCGCCCAACGCTCTCGCACCTCCAAACTCGACTGAGCCATCGTGCAGCCGCGGGGAAGACAGGCCTACGGACCAACGCAACGACGAGCGCATTGCACAGTTTCTGCGCGAGCGGCAGAACTGGCTCGGCAACAGCGACCAAGACTCGCCCTCATCCTCACGCCTCAACACCAGCTGTCGCCAAAACAAGATCTGGGGCTACGGCATCGCCTATACTGTCTCTGAAAAGGGCACGTCCGAGATACCGCTCTCAGCATACGTCCCCGTCGAGTACATTGTCAGCTCGTGGCAATTTCCCGGAAGTGGGACCGAGACGCACTCGCGTGTACCAACAGACAAAAGCTCCAGCGTCCTCAAGCTAGCCAAAACCCACAGCGGTCTTCCTGCCGACTCCACCCGTCTCCGCAACTCAAAAGACTCGGTTATGTCGTTCATGGGCACCGGATTGGCCTCTGAGTTTCTGTCGGTGCCGGTGCCCCAGTCTCGGCTGGGCCCGCATCAGCAGAGTACACAAGAGCCCTCACGCAGCGAAGAGTCCGAGCCATCGATGGTCGACGCATCGCAAATCTGGAACATCCAACGCCGGGTGATCCAGCGACAGAAGCTCTACAACGAAGGCACGTCCTTCAATAGCACCAAGCGCCGCGCGTCCTCCGTCATGGACTTTATCCTTCCGTTATCTCCAACAAGCTTCTGGGACTCGATTCTTCATCCGATCAAGGCAAGTGGATGCTGCTGATGGTGTTGCTGCTGCAGGCGTCTCGACCGGGCGGGCAGCTGTGCTACTGCATGCGCCCGCGAATGCACCGGCGCAGTTCGTGTGCTTATCGGTTCCGTTGGCTCCGTTGGCTCCGTTGGCTCCGTTGGCTCCGTTGGCTCCGTTGGCTCCGTTGGCTCCGTTGGCTCAATTGGATCTGTTGGCTCAATTGGATCTGTTGGCTCCGTTGGCTGTGCCTGCACTTGCCATACCGAGACCTGGCATCCCTGCCATGACATCCCTGGCGCTTATGATGCTATTGAACTCCAATATCACTGACGCTACTGACACGATCCGGGTGTTGCGACTTGCCCAGGAGCTGCCAGAGACTGGCCCGAGCCTGCAGTTTGATCGACCGACCGAGCGCATGTACAGCATGTACCTCTACCAGGTCCAGGGCACCAACACCCTGCAGATCAAGCTCTGGATTCTGTCCTTCTATGTGTTTACAATTATTCTGCTTGATCTGCTATCAGCCAAGAGCATCGACGCCTCGACTATTTACAAGCACACGTTTGGATATCTGTACTTGCTGACGTCGATCGCGATGGGGATACTCTGCCACCGTTCGTCCTGGGAGTCTCTCGATTTTCCAGTGAGGATCTTTTGGATTGTTCTCTTTGGACTCGAAAACCTGACCACCACGGTGTTTGCGCTGGGGCTCTTTCCCTCCAGTACCCCAGTAAGTGGAACGTTCGGGCAGCTTTGTTCGCGGCTGCGCTTATGCTTTGCCATCTTGGTCGGATCGCTCTCCAAGAATCCCGTACTGCGTCGCAACTCCAACGACCATTAAATCGGACCACAATCCCTGCTGCTTCAACGCTGCGCGTATCGACAGGTGTCCAAGGGATCGATCATCGCTCTGTCGGGAGTCGGCACAATCGCAATGATCTATCTCTCCGCATCGTCCTACTACGGAACTGTCACCGCGACGGGTCTGGCTTTGACCGCTGCTCATATTGCCCTCACAATCGTATCGCTGATGCAAGCCACCCCTGGAAACCAGTCTGGCTCAATGATGAACTCGCTTTACATCGAGATCCTGCTCTATCTGTCCGTCAACTTTGTGGGTTTTGTTCGGATCTATATGGTCGAGGTGCACATCCGAAGGGCCTTCATCAAGCACCGGATCATCTACAAGCATCAGGAAAACATTATGGAGGCCCGCAACCAGAGCCACTTGATGCTTGGGATGATTCTGCCGGCCAAGATTGCCCAGCTCATGAGGGAGAACGACTTTTACATGTCCCCAGACTCGCTCAACATGATCCAGGACACATTTCTGGAGCTCCACGGCGTCACGATCCTGTTTGCCGATATTGTGGGGTGAGTGCCGCGCTGCCCGGATGTGCTCTCAGCTGGTCGTGTCTTGTATCGAGCTTGGTTGCTCACTCTCGCCGTTGGCTAGATTCACCGAGTTCTCGTCACAGATACCGGCATATGATCTCGTCGGGGTTCTCAGCGACATATTTTCAGAGTTTGACAACATTGTCACGGATTTTGGGCTGGAGAAGGTACATGCCGGATGAGCGTGGTGCGCGATGGGCAGAAGCTTCGTCTTCCGCTGAGCTTGATGGTGGTGGTGTTGGTGTCGCTGGTAGCAGTACTAGTGGTGGTGCGCATTGGATCGATACGGACTCTTGCTTACGGAACGATCTCGCATATCTCCAGATCAAGACAATTGGCGACTGTATCGAAGTTGCCGGCGGTGTCCCTGAGCAGCTCCAGTCGGAAACGCAGATCGCCAACGAAGCCGAGAAGGTCTGCATCGTTGCTCTGCTCATGATTTATTCGATCCGAAAGATTTCGCAAAACATCCGCCGCAACCTCCGCCTTCGCGTCGGAATCCATACCGGCTCCATCTTGGCGGGCGTAGTGGGACTGTGGAAGTTCAAATACGGTAGGTGTGCTTGCGCGGATGTGCATCTAAACACCATACGGAGCAGCAGATTGCATGGATGCGTAATGAAGGCTGCAGTCGCGATCGAGCCAGAATCGAGATGTTCGAGTTCCTGCAAGCGCAGTGGCTTGCGGACATTACTGTGCAGGTCCAAGAGGGCTTGGATGATGCACTGGCTTGTGTCTTGAATTGCTGTGCTGTTGCATTTGTGAGTTGCAGCGGCTAATAGGCGGTTTGTCTAGATATTTGGTCTCAGGACGTCGAGATCGCCTCGCTGATGGAGCAGAAGGGGACCCCTGATATACCCCACGTCTCTCAGAGCACCGAGAAGTTGCTGCGAAACAAGGGAATGGTCTCCTTTGAGCCGGATATACGACTCGATGCCTTTGGCAGGGAGATCAATACCTTCAATATCCCCACCGACTCCATTTCCTTCAAGGACTTGTGCAGCATCCGCTCGACACACATTCGGCTCTATACGTGTGAGACGGCCGAAGCACCCGAGCTCGAGGCGCGATGGGCCGAGCCGGACCAGCTGCCAAGCGACTCGACCGACGATATCAATGACGACATGCACGCTGAATCCAGGCGGATCTTGAAGGGCGAAGACAGCGACACTGAGATTCTCAGCTTCAGCTGCGAGCCTTCACATCCACCGCTCGCGAACAGACAGCTCTTCACCGAGCCCAAGGACCTTGCTCGCAACCGCCAGCGACCATCACAACGATCGTCGCAGAGATCGTCGCAGCGGATTCCTGGTGTCCATATCTTCAAAGAGAGCCTCAACGACTCACTGCGATCTTTCCAGTGCAGCATCGGGCGGTGGACCGGTAAGTGTCGCCTCCTCGGTCATCAGTTGGTTGCTCTGTGGCAAAGTCTGGTTGGGGCTGACTCTAAGTGTGGGGACTCGATATTTGGGCAGGGTTCTTCCTTGATCAATCACAGGAGCGAGACTACTGCAGGCACTACATGAAGAACCACATGGCAGCGCTGTTCATCACTGCAGGCGTCACCTTTGTCGTCTATATCATCTTGTTTACGTCCCATGTCCTTCTGGTTCCCTCGGAGTACCTCTTGCTGATCCTTGAGGGGCTCGGTGGGCTCGTCTTGCTTGCTGTGATTATCGGGGTCTACCACTCGAAGATATGGCGCAGACTCGGCGATGCGATAGAGACCAAGTACGACGAGTGGATTGAGTTCTTCCAGCACATGCACCGGACGGTGCTCCCCTTGAGCCAAAAGCCTCGCCAGCCCAAACGGAAGAGCAAGGAATCGTCGCGGTCATGTTTGCCTAATTTATTCGCCCTGACGACGATCTGGTTTTCGTTTGTGGGCAACCTGGTGATTGCGATCACACACCCGAGCGCCCGCATCCAGTGCATCACATGCGTGGTCGTTGTTCTGATGATGCACACCATCTACGTGGGCATGAAGATGTTTCTCTTTAGCGTTTCGATCCTTGTGTGCGCTGTGATCTTTTCGATCCCACTGCTGGTCGACAAGTCGCCACTGCTGGATATCTACACGGCTCAAACGATAGTGCCTATCCTGGCGGTCGCGGTTACCCTCCTGTTTTTCACCAACCGCAAGGTGGACATGCTTGCGCGGACCAACTTTTACCTCAAGACACAGGTGCGTGCTTGCGATACTTTTAGATCCTGTGGATGCGCCCTCGAGTGAGAGGAAGAACTGCAGAGTATGCATCTGCCAGCGCAGCGCTCGTGGAGCTCTGACATCCTTTACCCATGCACAGAACGAGGACCTGTATACATACATGAAGCAGGCCCAACAGAGCGCTGAGAAACTGCTGCTCAACATTCTTCCGCTCTCGGTGATCCTGAGACTGAAGGAGAATCCCTTTACACACATTGCCGACGACCGAGAGGACGTGTCGATCCTGTTCACGGGCATCACGAACTTCCTGCCGTTCGAGCAAGCTTCGCAAAAGCACACGATCTGGCTCCTGAATGCCATCATCTGCGACATTGACGAGTGCTGTGCCTCCTTTGGAATCGAAAAGATCAAGACGATTGGTAATTGCATGAGGGGCGGCAATAGCAATAGCAATAGCAATAGCAATAGCAATAGCAATAGCAATAGCAATAGCAATAGCAATAGCAATAGCAATAGCAATAGCAATAGCAATAGCAATAGCAATAGCAATAGCAATAGCAATAGCAATAGCAATAGCAATAGCAATAGCAATAGCAATAGCAATAGCAATAGCAATAGCAATAGCAATAGCAATAGCAATAGCAATAGCAGTGGCCGTCGGAGAGCATGGGAGCATCCGAGCGATCCCTTGGGTCATGGACAAAGACACCGCCTTGACGCATCCATTCGACGGTGTGGACGCACACAGGATCCAAGTACATGGCCATGGCCGAGAACCAGGGAGACCACCCGCACTACCACGTCAAACAGATGATCGACTTTGCTCTGACCCTGAAGAAAGTGATTCGCGACTTCAACAAGCGGACGAATCAAAAGTTTCTCCTGCGGACGGGAATCCACGGTGGGTATCGAGGGCGGACGCTGTTGGAAGGCGAGCTGTTGGCAGCCAGTGGATGCTGGCTGAACAAGTACCGTCCATGGTGCCGTGCGTGCTTGCTCTGTGGTGGTCGCCCAGTGGCCCGGTTGCCCACTGCCAGAACTCCATGGCAAAGAGCCACCTCTGCCTTGCTGACTCATTTCCGCTCGGATAATCGGCCGTCGGATAAACATCAATCGTCCACGGTGCCGCTGCTGTGGTTGATTTGTGGCTCAGCGGGCCCTGCTGTGTCTGGTGTCATTGGAACCCGAACTGTAAGTGCCCATGGTGCCATCGGCGCTGGGCTCGTGGGGCGGGCTGTGGACGGAGAGAAGGCCGGTGCCATTTTCACGCTGCCTTTGCAATCTCTTTCATTTGATAGGCTCGTATTGACGCCTCCCCCCCTCTTGGTAGTCGTATTTGCTATGCGATCATGGCCGGCTGTGCAAGCGCAGGCAAATTTTGGGCCGGAGGATGCTGGTCTGACCCTTTCTGGTTTTCTCTCTCTCGCTGGTCGACTTGGCCGGGTGTCTTCCGACGAACTGGGTGCTCGCTCCTGCGTGCTCGCCAACGCAACGAACCACGGGCAGTTCACCTTCGATGTGTGGGGCGACACCGTCAACGTTGCGTCGCGGATGGAGTCGACGGGCAAGGAAAACGAAATCCAGGTGACCGAGGAGGTGTACCAGCGGCTGCGGGGCGACTATGAATTCCAGCCGAGGGGCTCTGTCGAGATCAAAGGCAAGGGCTGGATGCGAACGTACTTTGTCCGGGGCTCGGTTGTCAAGTACTAGGCCGATCAGCCGCCATGCCGAATACACCGACATGGTGCTGGGACTTGCATTGGCGAGAACCCAGGCCCGGAAATCAGCAACAGCCCTGGCTCAAACCAGGGTGTCATTCTCCCCAAGCCAAGGACAACGCGCGGCGCGCACCTGGGGCCTGTGTGACGCTTGGTGCGCGGCCGCGGGGCGCATTGGCTGCCTGGCGCCTGTGATTGGCCCAGAGTGCTTCCATATCCGGCGTGTCTGTCACACAGTTGTCTGCGAGGGACAGGGACGGCAGCACAACACAGCACAGCGCAGCGCAGCACAGCCGCTCTGCACACAGTGCGCGGCAGCAGTTCCCGCACCGCAGCGGCCGCACACAACAACGCGCGCCCACACTACAGCGACAGTGCGCAACAAGCTGCAGCACCCACACACCCACACACCCACACCGCTGCACCACTCATGCCGCGCACACATGCCCTCGTTTCTCCTGCCCACTCGAACAGTTGGGGTGCGTCTCGTCTGTTCCTCGTCTCGCCAAGCACGATTCTCATCTCCCCCCCTTTTTCGGGTGTCTTCGAGCTGCGGGCTCTTGCCAGCGATTATATACACAGCATTACATTTTTTTCCTTTGATCCTGGGCCCTCGCTCGGTTCTCTTCTCCTGCGCTCCTCCCGTAAGGGTCTGTTCTGGTCGTCGCGGGCGCCTCTGTCTTCGTCCGTATCTCGCCCCTTCCCTCCGCGGTATCGTCCCTGGCCTCTCGGCGCCGCCCCTGACCTCCGTCCTTCTTCAGATCATCGCTTCCGTCTCGCCCAGACAGCACACACCCGCCATGCCTGCTCCCTCGCAATCGTCCGTCTACTACATCGTCGTCCTGGGCGACGGTGGTGTCGGCAAGACCGGTAAGCGTTGTATCCGGCTCCTCGCTGCTTCTGGTGTCTTGCTCTGTCCTCGGGACGAGATGAAGACCTGTGTGCCGAAACGAGTGGCCAAGAGAAACAAGATGCTCTTCGAGCCGCAATTCTGCCTCCAACTGCACTGCACCGGGGTTTCCTGTGCCATCGATGTCTTGCCTGCCTGCCTGGGAATGTCGGCATGCCAAGAGGATACCTGGGCTAACACCCTGCTCTCGTCCTCGGCTCACCGGCAATGCTCACCGGCAATGCTCACACCCTCTTCATCGACAACGCAACTCCCATCCGGCCAACATTTCCTCACACCACCAACGCCGCACGACCACCGTATCAACATCGCCATTACGCAACGTGTGCTGGCTCTGTCGGCGACGGCTGAATCTCCGCAGCCCTGACGACTCAAGTAAGTCTCCTCCTCGGTTGGCTCCTGGGGCCGCTCTGGGCCCAGTCACAGAGGCCCTGGACTCTGCATCCTTTGGTCCTGACTACGGTCGCAAGGCGTGCTCGGCTATCCACCTGGTATCCTCCTGGCTATCCACCTGGTATCCTCCTGGCTATCCGCCTGGTATCCTCCTGGCTATCCGCTTGCTCACATGCGCTTCGCCTCTTGCTCTGTCTGCCTGTCGTCTCCTCCCCTCGGGCTCGTCTCGCCAGTTCTGCCGCCAGCAATTCCCCGGTGAGCATTGTGTCCCGCTCTGTGGATATGCTCTCGCTGTCTGCTCTGGCATCGATGCTCTGGTTTCGATGATTGTTGTGCTCACCCCTGTTCTTTGTAATCGCTCTCTGTTCGACTGTGCGTGTGGGGGGGGCTATCGGTCTATCTTTCTATCTTGATTCGCACACTCTTTCCCTGGTTGCCCTGACTGCCTCTCGTCCATGGACCTGTGTTGGCATCTGCATGGCGATTTCGCCCCACAAAGACATTTACGACCCCACCATCGAGGACTCGTACCGCAAGCAGGCCATGATCGACAACAAGGCATGCACCCTGGAAATCCTGGACACCGCTGGACAAGAAGAATATATCACGTAGGTGCTCTGTTCATCGCCAGCGCTAGACTGCGCTTACTGGCCTGAGCCGGACTTCCTAATTGCCCTGTCCTTTCCCTCCGTGGCCACCGGCTCCTGCGGAACACATCCCGCAATCCCCTCCATCATATCGTGCACTGAACTTCGGTCATTCCCGTCAATGCGATGGCGATTGCTCGATAACTCGACCTTCCAACGGCACCAAATGGCACCAAATGGCAAATGGCACACAACGGCACACAACGGCACACAACGGCAACTGCTCCGGCTCGCTTCTCTCTCAACCCAGCCTGAGAGATCAGTGGATTCGCGACGGCGAGGGCTTCCTCCTAGTATACTCCATTGCTTCCCGCCGCACCTTTGACCACGTCGAGCAGGCCCGAGTGCAGATCGAGCGCGCCAAGGAGGATCAAAAGTTCTCGATTGTCCTGGTCGGCAACAAGGCCGATCTGGTCGCCGAGCGGGAGGTGTCGAAAGAGGAAGGCAAATTCATGGCAAGCCGCATCGGCGCAACCTTCTGCGAGACCTCGGCAAAGACAGCCATCAACGTTGAGTTGTATGTATCGTGACCGCGGCTGTCTCATCGAAGGGGGAGGGTAGAATGGACATGTACTGACCCTTAGTCGTCCCTTGCCTCCCGTTTGCGATGGTTCACGAACCGCTGATGTGATCCCGTTTGGTCGACAGTGCATTCCACGAGGTAAAACCCGGTGTGCTTCTCTGCATGGGTCTATGCAGCCACTAGCAAATGCCAGTTGCATGTTGCATGTTGTGGGATAGTCGGCGCCACCCGATGATGATGCAGTCCAGGGAAAAGTTGTGTGCACGCCTCCCCCCCGTAACCGACATATCTGTGCATCGTTGCTGACGGCACGTATCCATCGTATTCCGTAGGTGGTTCGACAGATCCGAGCCAACAACGGCCACCATTCTGGCGACGGCCGCAAGAACCCGAAAGAGTGCATGCTGATGTAAACCGGGCTCGGAGCAAACCATAACCAAAATGTGATCCCCCCCACCCTCGCACCTCGATCTCCCTATATCGCTATCCCTTTGCTTTCGGTCATCTCCTCCAGTCCCCAGTCTCTCTTGCTCGCGTATCTCTCTCTCTCTCCTTCATTTCTTCTGAACAACACAATATCAATGCGTTTCGACCGCAATCCACTGGGGCTCTCCTGAACCCCTGGATATGGCCATGACGACGCCATGTACTCTTGCGATGACCTGACTGAATGATGTCGATCGGCGCTCACGTTGCTGCAATGGAATTGGGCATGAGGAATCGTGGAAATGATCTCACCAACTCACTTGGTCGTTCCTGGCCGAAGCGTATAATTTGATCCGGCTCTGACGTGCTTTTGTCGAAGAGCGACACCAGAGACATTGTCTTTTTCAACACGCTGTATGCAACATGATGGGCGGCATGGCTTTCCACGATGATCATCACGCCAATCGGCCTGTTGGGTGGGTTGCTGGCCCCGCACTCGCTCATTGCGCCGAGATGGTTATGGCTCAGACACTAGCTTGCCAGCCAGCTTGCCGGCCAGCACGCCATATCGCTGCCCCTCTTGCGCCTCCCAATCTCAATCTCAATCTCAATCCCAAGCCCGGTCTCGCCGCCGGGTGCTCGGCGACACCGCCAGAGAGTGCGCCACCGACGACTGCAGCCTTACAGCGAGCTTTTTTTTGAAGCGGGACACTTTCACAGACGGATGACCTGCGTGGGCTGTGTGAGTTGCATGGGTTGTGTGGGTTGTGTGGGTTGCGTGGGTTGCGTGGATCAGACGGCTATGATTGGCACACTATATGCTCCCATCGCCGAGGTCTTGCAGCGATATTGCCCTTTGCCCTGCAGGTGCAATGCCGTGAAGAGCACGCATGCTCGAGTCGGTGCGCTCGCCCTGTGGTCGCCGTCTCGGGCGGTGGGATGCGGATTTGCAGGGCCTGCGGCCTCCGGTTTGGACCTGGCTTGGCCAGTCGGCGGGGAATGCAGCCCGATTGGTTCGCGAGCGCGTCGTGGCAAGCAACATGTCGCAGGACATGCACCAGGAAGGGCCGCCCAAGCCAAAAGCTCCTTGCCCATCCGCGCAGGCTGGGGCGGTTGGCGCTCGCAGGCGCAGATGCATCGGCCCAACGTGGCGACGCCGCTGGTTGGGGTGCGTTCGCTGTCGGCTCCGGACAGGGCACGAGCGCTGGTCCGTGCCTGAATGGGGGCGGATGGTGCAGATAGGCGCCTGGACCGTCGTCCGATAGCATGATGTCCTGGCGGACATGGCCTCGGGGGCAATGGTCAGGCCGTGTCTGCCAGGCCTCGTTGGCGACAGTTGGCGAGACGGCCGGGGCTGTCTGTCCATTGCTGTCCGACCCACTCTTCAGCGACCGAGGAGAGGCTGAAGCAGCAACCCACAAATGACAAACAAAACCGGAAAGAGCGACCGGACAGCCATCCTGCGGAGGACCAAGATGAGATGAGCCAGAATGAGCGAGCGCCAGCCAAGCCGCGGGAACAAGCAGCCGGAGAAACGGGCATTGCCAGAGAGAAGGCCGGGCTGGGCCGGGCTGGGCTGAGCGGGGCCCAATACAGACGAATCGCCCGGCTGCAATGGGCCGATGGAAGGGATGGGCGGATTCCATCCGGCAGGCTTCCATGCCGGCCCGCCCTGGCCAAGACGAGGCTGCTGCTGCTGCTGCTGTTGCTGCCGGCGAGCACTGGGCAACAGATCGCCGCGCCAGATCGCCACACCAGAGGCGGCATACGCCCAGCCCCAGGACACCCCCAGATCCGAAAGCCAGAAGCAGCCCGCCTGTCGTGGGCGCGCAGGACACAGCGCTGCGGGGCCTCTCACGAATTCCAGGCGTGGCACCACGGCCGAGACACAAGGGCCGGACGAGCCGACACGTGACGGCCATGTCCGGCTGTGCTCGGTGCGGGTGGGGCTGGCTGCGTGTGCGGGTGCAGCACTGGGCCTGGAGGCCGATGTGGCTGCTTGTACAGACCGCGTCGCAGCGAGGGGGAATCCAGTTGACCACCACCACCATCACTATCGCCATCACTATCGCCATCGCTATCATCACCGTCGGCCAGCGCAGGAGGGCATTACAGCAACAATGCGACGACACCACGCCCACACAGCAACACCACAGCAACTACCTCGCAACCACACAGCAGCACCACACAGATAGCGGGCCGCGGCTCAGAACAGCATGTCCAAGAATAGCGCGGCGCTAATGCAGTGGCCGTGTCGCGCTGCCCGCGCGCCTGTGCGCCCTTGTCGCGCCCACCCACCCCGCGCCGCCATTGGCTGCAGCACCCCCGTGCGACCCTGTTGGTGTGACCCTGTTGTGCAACCGCCCCTTCCCAAGTGCTTTTTTTTGACTTTCCTTGCCCGCCTGCCCGTGGGCGTCATCCTCGCTCCCGCGGCGTCCTGTCTCCTCGCCGCCACACCGGCCCCCCCTCCTGGCCACGTCCTTATTTCGTGTGTCTGCTCTGCCCAAAACCACCACCGGGTCGTCGCTATCTTTTCCTTTCCTTCGTCTGCTCTTGCCCGGCCTTCGCTGCTGTCGTCTGCCGTCCCGTCTGCCGCTCCGCCTCCCTCCCCGCTCCATCTTGCCCCTTGCCTCGTCTTTCCCTTGGCCGCCAACATGGTTATGAAGATTGTCATGCTCGGTGACGGTGGTGTCGGCAAAACAGGTGTGTCTCGTGCTGGCCAATGCATTCTTCTGCTGCTGGCCAATCCACGCTTCTGCTGCTGGCCAATGCATCCCATAGGCTGTCGATGTCTCCCCACTTCGGTCGGCGGGCCACCTTGGATCTGGGCACTTGCTCCCGTTGGTTGTCTGGACCGACGGCCGTTGTCTTGTCCAATGGCCCAGCACAGCTGCAAATCATGTCTCTAACTCTGTGTGTTCTGTTTCTTAGCCCTCACTATCCAGGTATCGTCTTGGGCACACCGGCATTCCTTCGGCTGGCGGATTGCTGCCTCTCTCTGCTTCCGATACTAACATGCACATGCATCCTTCCATATCAACCCATCCACACACCCCCCCCCTGGCCTGTCGCTGCCGCCAAATATCGACCTGCTGCTCATCCATTCGCCGCCGCCAATCGTCATTTCTCCGTCTCGCTGCGGATACGAAACTCTTCGACTCGCTTCTGCCTTCTCTTTTTGCGCCACCGCATACTCCACGGATGCCTCCGACTCTCCCCAAACCACGCTCCATGAACACATCGCTGGTCATTCCCAACCGAACTGGCCCGAACCGAACCGAACCGGACCCGGCAATATCCGCATCGATCCCGACTCCCTATAGTTCTGTCGCAATGAGTTTGTTGGTATGTGTGTCTCTCAACCAAGGGCAAGGGCAGCGGCATGTCTGGTTGGGTGTCGATCCTGGCCGCTGCGGCCGTCGGTGGTCGGTGGTCGGTGGTCGGTGGTCGGTGGTCGGTCGATTGGTCCCCGCGACTGCTTCAGCGGCCCATCGTACGCAAGTCGAGTCTCCAAAAGCCTGCGCTGAGCCGCAGTGTCCTCACCAATTCATCTCTTATTCTCGGCCCCCATTGACACTCGGGTGGTTGCATTCGTCACCGTGAACCCATTCTCGTGCTACAGAGGTAGGTCGCCGTCCGTTCAGCGCACATGCGGCAGCGTTCTCTCGTGCAAGCCCCCTCTCCTGGTCTGCATGTGCGCCCCTCGCTCTCACCCTCGTCCCTCGCACCCCAGTCCGTGATGCTCCCGCTAAGGCCTTTGTGCATATCTCTGCAGGTCTACGATCCTACCATTGAAGACTCGTATCGAAAGCAGATTCTGGTCGACGGAAAGCCGTGCCAGCTGGAAATCCTGGACACGGCCGGACAGGAAGAGTATATTTCGTATGTGTCACACAGGCCGCATGCCCTCAATCCGCCAGCAGCGACCCGCCACCACCCGCCACCACCCGCACGGCAAAGCCGCCACCCGCAGATTGGTTCCGCTTGTGCCGATGCCGCCGAGTCTCTGCGATAGTGCTCAATCGTCCTGGGCTGCCGAGGTGCTGCAGCGACGCCTTCGATGCGCAGAGTCAACACACTGCTGACACGCTCCCGGTCCTTCCGCTGATGCACAGTCTCCGCGACCAGTGGATTCGTGATGGCGACGGATACGCCATCGTCTATTCGATCAACGACCGGAACACATTCGAGCGTATCGAAAAGTTTGCCCTCCAGATCGCCAGGGTGAAGGAGAGCGAGTACTCGAGCCTGCTGCTCATCGGAAACAAAATCGATCTGGACTCCGAGCGCCAAGTCTCGAAAGAAGAAGGTGCCGCCAAGGCCCGGCAGCTTGGTGCCGAGTTCATCGAGACCAGTGCAAAGACCTCGATCAACGTCGAAAAGTAGGTGCTGCCCAATGCGGCCGAGGGTCTTCGAAGCATTCCTTGTGCGGCCGGCTGGCCGTTGGATATATCCGTGCATCGCTGACCAGGCGCGATTCTCTTCCGCGTGCCGACGCTGCTTCTGGTATTGCGTCTGGCATTGCTGTCGTTGTCAAACACAGGGCGTTCCATCAGGTATAGCCAGCATCCATCTGTCGCCGATCTGATACCCATCTCCCAGATCCTCGACCTCGCCGTCTCCTCGCACGTGCCCACTGTCCGCTCGCCTGCCTCGCCTGCCTCGCCTGCCTCGCCGTCTCGCTGGTCAGTCTCGCGCCCGCATGACTCATCGATATGCCTCGGCCTCTGTATAGATCATTCGCAGCTTCCGTCGATATGCAACCGGCGGAGCTACCAGCGGGGCGTCCTCAAAGAAGTCCCAGGGATGCCACTGCATCATTGTTTAGGCAACGTCCTCTGGCTCTACCCTTCGTCCCGCCTTCTCGACTGTCCTCCTGTCCAGAACCCACCAGCCTTCTCCAAACGCATGCGATTTCGCTGCTCGAGTGTCTATTTAATTGCTCGCTTCCCTTGCCATGCTCCCAGATGCTCTTGTCCTGCCTTGCCATTCTTCTGACCCAGCAGGTCCTCCAACCGGCCTTCCCGTGTCAGATACGGCGCTCTTCCTGTAGTTCCTCCACGCACCACCTTGTCAGGCCTGTGGCCTGCCATTCCCTCATGGGCTTGCACTTTGTCACCGACACGGAACCTTTTGCTTCCACACGCTCACCAAGCAACGCCGATCCCGATAGATGCCTCCATAATATCACCCGCCCATTGTATTATCCCGATGTCGCTGCCTCGGTCCCTTGACCGATCCCTTTCAAATGTTGGCGTCTTGCTCCCTCTTGCCGTCGGCGTCGCTGTCAGTGTCCTTGCCATCGTCGCCGGCGGCGTCGCTGCCGTCGTTGCTACTGTCCTACCCATGCCGATTTTCCTGCTATAGCTGTGCTTCCTGCGGTCTCTCTCCACATTTGTCCCCTTGTTTCCCTGTCGGTTCCTCGTTTTACTCTTTTGTCTTTGTTCTTTCTCTGACGATTGCCATCTTGCTCATCTCGCAGCCTCTCCCGCCCCCTGTTCTGTTTCCTTCCACAGTGAAGACCAACAAATCCCAACGGCCCGGAAACATTGGCGATGCAGAATTGGAGAGGAGGCAACTCAAACTGCTGCACTTGGCTCTTTGCTGCATGGGCTTTGCCTGGCCTCATACAGTACAGCCGCTCCCTCCTTTGCGGAAGGGGCAGAACAAAAATCCAAACCTGACAGAATAGAGCCAAGCCCGTTGTTGTATTGTTTGAGCACGCCCCCACTTGTCTGTTTCGCTTGCCCTTTCTCAGTCATCTCAGGGTTGAGCCCTTCTTTTTTTGCCAGTCGGTCAGTGTCCTTGGTCGGCCCTGGACCCTGTTGCATTGGTGATTTTCCTTTTGTCCTTGCATCTCCTTCCTGTGATCTGGATAACAATATCACAGTCGCATACATGTCCAATACAACCCTCCTATCCGCCCATCCGTGAGTGAGGCCACGAATACCAATTCCGCTTGGCTTTGCGCTTCGCCAATGCCCTCCATCAGCCGTTGGCTGGTACATCCTGGTATCCAGGAACCTGGCCCGACCCCCGCCCGTCCTCCAGGTGGACTCGAAGCGAGGATACGGTGAATCAGACCACAAACCGATCTGGACCAAGATCAACATTGAACCCGAGCGATATACCAAAACGGACTGTTGGAGATGGCGGATCGGCATGATTCGATACCCCAAAGTCAAGGGAAAGTACATACGCGCATTCAACGCCGCCAAACTCGGATGCACCGAGCTGATGGAACAGGCTCTCACGCCCATTCAACAGGGCAGCCAGATTGCCATCAGCGAAGCCGCAGCCCAGAAGTCCATGGACGACGCGTGGAGCATCTTCAAGACCACGATCGACCTGATCGCCAGCGAGACCATCGGAAGCGCCAGCATCAGCCCTGGTCGGATCGAGGGCACACAGGGGCCCGAAATTCGACGCCTGGAACGAGAACGGCGATGCCTGAGCAGAATGCTCGCCCAGACCCCCGAGTACGACACGGAAGAGCTGGACGACCTGCGTCGTCAGCTTCGGTCCACGAGAAAGGCCATCACCCAGCTCAAGCGCAAGAACGGCATACGGTCATGGAAGGAATCCATGGCCACCATGGACACCCAGAAGTGCTCCGAGATGACCAAGACCATCGGAGCGATGCGCACGAGGAAGGAGAGGGAAGGATCACATCTCTTTGACAACTCGGATCCGACTCTCGAGAAACTCGTGGTGCACTTTGGCAAGGTATCCTCTGCCTCGCAGGACAGCGGGACAGAGTACGACAGAAGTATAACCCCACCACCCCTGAGCACGGAGGCGACCCTCCTGCCGCCCGACAAGCGGCTCCCAGAAGTATCGCTGGAGCACATCCAAGAGACCATCGAGAAGGCACCACGCCGCAAGGCAACGGGATCCGACAAGATCAAGAGCGAAATGCTCATACCAGTCGCACCAGTGATAGCCGAGTGGCTCCGCCTGATCATCATGGCGGCGCTCAAGGCCAGTGTGGTGCCAAGCGAATGGAACAGCGTGCTGATCCACCCAGTGTACAAGCAGAAGGGATCGACCCTGGACCCGGCCATGTATCGCCCTATCGGCCTCACCCAGACCTGCAGGAAGATCGTGGAAAGGATCATGCTCCCCTTCCTGGCAGAACAGGCAGGAGACATGGACGTCGCCCAAGGCGGATTCCGAGCCAGACGAGGAACCCTTGACCAGATCGTCGCCCTGGACACCCTGATCAAGCACCACAAGATGAACGGTGAGGAGTACTCTCTGATCTTCCTCGACATCAAAGCCGCCTACGACACAGTATGGCGCGAGCGACTTTGGACCAAGCTCAAGCAGCGAAGAATGAACGGCATCGCCCTCGGCTTCCTCAAAGCCATGTTTGACCGGGTATCCATCCAAATGGTCAGCAAGGGCAGAAGATCCAAGCCAGTATGGCTCCAGAAAGGACTGATCCAAGGATCGGTGCTGAGCCCACTCATGTTCAGCGCCTTCATCGACGATCTACCAAGACGTCTTCGAGATATGGGAGGCACTCCCCTCCAGGGACGCAACGGGGCCACCATCAAAGTGAACTCACTGTGGTTCGCCGATGACGGTGTCCTGATCTGCAAACCTGGACAAGCACAACCACTCCTCAATCTGTGCGAGGCCCACAGCCGGAGAAACCGATACAGGTTCTCACCCCCAAAGTGCGAGGTCATCTTCTCAGACCACTGCACCGACAAACAAACGGGTTTGCGCCTCTATGGCCAAAACCTCCCTGAGACCAAGATCTTCAAGTACCTCGGCGCCATGATCGACGTCAATGGATTCCGCATCGACAAACAAGTCGACCGAATGGTGACCAGGACAAGAGAAGCAGCATCCAACATGGCCAAGATGGGCCTGACCCTTGGGAACCTCACGGCTAAGACCCTAACGATTGCATACCGCACGTTCCTGCGGCTAATGATGGAATACGGCCTCGCCCTCGACGCCATCCCAAAGAACGAACAGAAGCGGCTCCACCGGACACAAACCTTCTGCCTGAACTTACTGTTCCGCACCGCTCGCACGACTTCACACGGAGCACTGCACCTCAATTGCGGATTACCCACGATGGCGACAAGAGCCAAGGTCCTCGGCATCCAATGCCGAGCACGATGGGAAGACGTCGCCACACACGACGACAAAATGATCGCCCTCATCACCCGCTTTATCCGATCCACGGCGATGAAGGACCAGCCATACCTTGGCAAGTCCTTCTACGAAAGCATCCAATGGAACCTGACCTGCACCCGCAAGGAGAAGAACGCCACGTTCTCGATGTCCATGGCCTTTGCCAAGGACGACGACTCGACCACGGATCGCACACAGATTCTGTCGGTCAAAACACTCATGCTGACCCACGATGCCCACACATCGTTCAAGCGAGGACAGCAGCTGACGGCTGCGTGCACACCAAGAACAAAGATGTCGGGAGTCTGGACCCAACTTGGACCAAGCATCCCACGAAGACTACACGTAGTAATGGTGTGGTGGAGACTGGGGGCATTCCCCGGGCACCCACACGGCAAGTACCGCCTCTGCAAAAAGTGCAAACGCAACGGCGAAGGCCGAATCGAACTGAGCAGATCCCACGCACAGACGTGTGTGGATGAGGAAGACGCCTTGGACGCCCTGGTACAGGGCTATAAGGATATTTTCACTGGATGGACCGAGCCCGAGACCGAAGGTGTCGGGCCTATTGATAAATTGTTGGATATGCTGGGAGAGGTTGGCAAGCTGGAATACGAAGAACCCATCGTGGGACAGGCCTTCAACGGTCTGTGGACTGATCTGGAACAGATCTTCCATACCCTGATGTGGAGACTCGCTGGATGGCAAGCCAGGCCCGGCGACATTCCTGAGTGGGACATTTAAACACTCGATGTACTCCATGAAGAGCGAGATGCCGGGGACCACGGGGTCCTGATGGCTAGTGCGCCGCCACGGCGGCGCACAATAAAGAAAGAAAAAAAAAAAAAAGCCGTTGGCTGGTCCCTTCCAAGGCATCGCGCCCTCAACTATCGTCGCTGCCCGTTCCCACGACTTTTCTCGCATCCTGGGTGGTGCCAACCGCTCGGCCGCCGTCTCCCGCTCTTCCAGACCGAAGGAGCAAGGATCGGACCCTGATCGTCCCCGTCTCGGCTCGAGCTCCGCAGCCCGCACCACTCGGCCTTGGTTGCAGGATGCTGATATGTCGTCATGCTGTCGCCCGCGTCGTATGCTCTCCATCCCACCCACTTGCACCCGCACCCATGCCCTCGCGCTCCTGCGGTAGCCATGCTTATCCAACGGCCATGGGAGACGAGGTTTTGGGGCGGAGGGTGGCTGGGAGAGGTCTCTTGGAACGGGACAGACATTGCGGTGGCCGCTTATGGATATCGACGGCGCTCGCTCGAGAACCGCTGCCATCCGCTGCATCAACCGCCCAGATAAAAGCTCTGCGCGAACTGCATGTCTCAGACGCACATGCATTTGCAGAAGCAGAAGCGGACACAAACGCAGACCCAGATGCAAATGCAGACGCACAACTGATCATATCTGGACCTGTATCGCAATTCCCTCCACTTGCATCCTCGCCAATAGCCGTTCCAAAAACAATGAACCTCACGTGGGATCTGCTTCTACTTCTTACCGGCGGCATTTTCTGGATTGCTGCATATGCGCTGATCGTCTGGGTCTCGGTGCGGGACAAGTCCTATGGGATGCCGTTGTTTGCGCTGGGTATGATCGGTGACACACCATCCTTCTCCGCAGCCTGTGGTTCTGGTTTATATCCTTCGCTCGGTCCCTTGGTGCAGAACAAGTCGAGTCTCTTCCGACTTTGACCCGCTCGCCCACACCACGCTCTTTTGCTTCGATGCCTTGCCACACAGGCCTCAATTTTACCTGGGAGTTTTGCTACTCGGTACTCGGTCCCTACCATCTCGCCGACGGCAACATCAACCCAAACGTAGCCCTCAATGGCGTGTGGCTGGCCATCGACATAGTGATCGGCGGCGTCACACTCTGGTGTCTCCAGCAACGCCGGATCTTGAACCCCGGCTGCACCGAGTTTGCATGTCGCCATCCAATCGCCACACTCGCGGGTATCGTCGCCCTGGCCCTCTCGCTGAACCTGTGCTTCAAATACCAGCTCCAGAACGGCGGCTACCCAGCCACCAACTCCAACTACTCGGCCTTTGCCATCAATGCCTATGACTCGCTCGCCTTCATCTTGATGCTGCTGAACCGCGGATCGCTCCGAGGCCAGCACTGGGGGATCGCTGTCTGCAAGTTCATGGGGACGCTTCTCTCCTCCATCGGCACTGCCAGGTTCGTGGATGCGGCAACGGAGCAAACTCGGGCAGCCGGTTCATTGATTGCTGCTGCTCTACTGGACCACCAAGGTGTGCGTATCTATCGATGCACCGTCATGGGTCTCCACAACAGTGTTGCCACCACTTCGAGCATGGCCGTTTGTTTGACATATCAAATATGCGGTTGGCTTCCGCCCCCGTCTATCGCCACCGTTGCCGTAGATACTTTCGGTCCTACGTCATGACATGGCTCTATGTGTCGACGGCCGTGCTCGACCTGGTCTACCTCGTCATGGTGGTGAATTTCGAACCTCGTGCGGCCGAATCGCCGCCAATGTCCGCAGAGACCAAATGCGACCACCGCAATCAATCCGATTGCCGTTCCGATGATGGTCTCGGCCGTGTTGCTTGATGCTGCAATCCACAGTATCGTTGGAAATACACAGCTCGCATCGAATGCTGCAGGGCGTTGCGTCTCAGTCACTGGTAGCACTGCTGTCCCATGCATCGACTTTGGATGGTCGTACCATGCTTTCGCTGGCCGTTTCCCAGGGTCCCACATCATTTGCCAACACCATTTGCCCACATTGCTCGACACACATTCCGGGGCGGATCTCGCTTCTGTCTCGCTTGCCCCTCGCTGGCTCCTCGCTTTCGAGTCTTTCTCCATCCTGTCCATCACCATTCTCCGCCCCTCCATCTCCCTCCATCACACCTCTCCAGCACCCATCCAGATCGGCCCGATACCGACGTCCTCTGCCAGCATTCCCGCCTCTCCCTGCTCCGTCCTCAGAGACCGCTCGCCCCATTCGGACGCACGCTGTGGCGCATTACCTCGTCGCTGCGGCTCCTTTGGCTTCGTCCTCAGCATCCTGCTCGATCCCAACCCCAGCCGTTCCTGATCGACCATGGAGCCCAATCCCAGGAGAGCAGCTTCATCCGATAGCTCGACAGCGAGACCAACGATTCAGCCGATTCGCCTCAGCGATCCGCAGTATCCCGCCCCCGAAATCCGAATCGCTCAGCCGCCGTCTCGTCCAGCGGTCAACCTGAGCAGAGCCAGACGAGCCCCCATTCCCGGCGCATCTACTGCTGTGCCAGCCGCCGCTGCCCCGCTTCAATTCATTCCCCCAAGTTCCGTCAATGGCTCCCACACCCATAGCCATGCTCCCGGCTCTCTGCCAGAGGCAGGCATTCATCCCCCTCACACCTATCATCAATATTCATCATCACACCATCCGCACTTTGCCCATCACCTCCATCGATCCCAAGGCAATCCCGCCGGCGATGTCCGTGGAGATGCATCCCACCATCACTCGGCTCCAGTCTTTCCATTGTCGTCGGCTTCATCCGCCCAGCGACGCCTTCCATCCGGCAGGCATCCCAAGGTGCGTAAGGTTGCCCATCTGACACTGCCGGATGCACCCACTCCCTACCGAGAGAACATCTACCAACCGACCGAGTCTCTCCCGACTCTGCGGTCTGCTCAGGGCTCCGAGAGGACTCGCATGCCGCACGACCAGGAAGCCGCCCTCTCTGCTCGCCATTCGCGATCTCTGCATCCGGCCGCTGCAGCCCGCTCGCCTCTGGAACCCGAGCAACCTCCCTCGGCATTGGGTCGACCCCAGTCTGCCGCCAGTGCATCCGCTAGTGCATCAGCCAGCATCCATTCACACTCGCTCGCCCAAGCACGTATGGGCTCAGTTGATCCTATGGCTTCCAACACCCCACCGGCCAACCTGCGATTTACCCGACCCACACGGCCGTCAATCCAAACCGATCGGACCAGAGCCGCGGCCCTTCAGCACCAGTCCGTTGTCTCTCCCCAGGAGGCCCAAGAGAATCTGCGGCAGCTGAGGGAGCTGCTTCAGAACGAACTCACCTCCACACTGCATCCGACTTCCACCAACCGACATGCTGGTACACAGCCGCCGCAACGCTCTGTTCCAACGGCGCCCGAGCCCTCGACCAGCGCCTCGGCCGGATCCGCCAAACACAAGCCTTACGATCCAGAGGCGGTTCGTGCGTACATGCAGCGGAAGCTTGCGGAACGGGAGCGACTGAAACGCCAGATGGAAGAAGAGCGACTGGAGCGCGAAAGGCAGAAACGAGCCAAGCTCGAGCAGCTGCAGAACTACCGGCGAATGCAGCGGAAGGCCCCGAGTGTGCCGCAAAAACCTGACCCGGCCTCGGCTATGTCGCTGTCTCCACGGATCAGCGGGCTGGGCTCGGCATCGGCAGAGCGGCTGGCATCTCATGGCGACTTTGACTTTGACGACACCAACGAGAACCATGGCGATCTGTACCCGGAGCTTGGTCCAGAGACTGAGTTTAGGGACGGCATCTTCGATACTATGGCTTTGGACGACAGCGATTTCGATTCCGAGGTTCTCTCTCACAGCCCATTCCCCCAGCAAGTCCCTCAGCAGGTTCCCCAGAACATGGCCTCGCAGTCGCTTCGCTCGCACGTCGAGTCCGTCGATATTGCCAACGGACCACACCGGAGTATATCGCGGCGGCAGCAAATGGTATCTGCGGAAAGCGAGTCTGTCGGCGCCAAGTACACGTATCGAGAGACAGCAGTGCGCCCTGATGCTGGAACTTCTGGATATCGAGCGCCATCAGCACACAGCAGCGCTGAGGGCACTGGGACTCATCCCTTCCGAGTTCCCACCCAAACGGCACCCGCAACTGAGCGAAAACCTGTGCCGCCGACCGTCGCAGACAACAAGGCGCTCCTGAAGAACTCCTATGACCGCCTGGATGCCCTCTTGCGGACGGCCGAGACAGTACAGAGCCAGCTCTCGGCGCTGAGCGGCCGAGCAAGCTACCAGCGACGCTCTCCTCCGGCCGAAGTTGCGGGGATTCGGGAACAGCCTTCTGTTGCTCGAGTCGAGCCGTCGCCGCCCCCACGTCCACCATCGCCATACAACCAGTATCCTGCCCGCACCGAGTCGCCCAGGTCATATTCCCCGCCGCCCAAGCGGCCCCTCTCTGCTGCAAGCTCGTACTCGAACATGTCCCAGGGCGATGAGGCCTTCGCGGACATTGGCGTCGGCTCCTTCCGCGCCTTCACCAAGCACTATGCCGAGCGCCGCAAGTCCATGAGTAGCATCGGCACAGCTCCCGACGCCGATGCAGCTGCCGAAGCTTTCGAGATCCAAAAGTCTGCGCGGCATGTCCCTGATCAAAGCATGGCGTCCCTGGACGATCATGATGGCGATTCGGAGCTCGAGTCGTCGCTCTATGACGTGAGCTATTCGAAGGAGCACGAGTATGCGCTCCTCGACCGTCCAGGATCCTCCCGCCCAAGCTTCCTTGATCTGGCGGAGCGCACACCCCCTCGCTCCAAGCCGTCCCTGCACGACTTGGTGCGTGCCCACGATATCTATGCGCCAAGACCGGCCTCGCCTCGGCACACCTCTGGAGATCCCTACAGCACCATCAACATATTCGAGCGCAAGTATCGGCAGCAATCGCATCGGCGGTCGTCTCAGTCAAAGGAGCCGCTGAAGGCCCTCCCGGATGGATACCCGGCACTGCCAAGCGGCACTGCGTCCCCGGCGCTGTCCAGCATATCCGACATCCATGATGCCTTTGAGGCCTCCACCGGCAGTGTATTGGTGAAGGCAGACGAGCTCCAAGTCGATCCTGATCACGGCCTGGGTGCGGACGCTGCCAGACTCCAGGGCCCGGTTCCCGGCCGCTTCAGCTTCCCCGCGAGCGCAGATGTCCCAACCGAGAGCTGGATTCGAGACTCTGTCAACGAAAGCGTCATTGAGGCGTCCATGCCTTCCATCGTATCCGAGATTGAGCATGTCGGCAGCAAGCCGGCTGTGGGTGTGCCCATCGGAACGAATGTGCAGCCGCCAGTGACCCGTCGCCCTGTGGCCACCGAGCAATCGATGCACACCACCGCGACATCGCGCAGTGACCAGGCTTCCGGCCGTGACCCCACCACCAGCACCTTTGACTCTGAGACCACTTCATCTCGGACACCGTCCGGCACAAGCTACTCGGAGCCTTCACAGTATGGTCGCGGTTTCCACCACCATCAGCAGCAGCACCACCATCACCACCATCAGCAGCCGCAACAACAGCATTCTTCGCATGCCCATCTCAATGCTGGTCTGCGACTTTCCCCTCGGTCGCTGTCACGAAAGTGAGTGAGGTGGCACAACTAACTCCACGATGCCCCGCTGACGCCCGTGGCAGACAGCACCAGCAGATTGCTGCTCAAGTCATGTACCAGTCCTCGTTCTGACTCCGTTCCTTCGACGTGACACAGGTTGATGGCCGAAATCCGTGTGCTCGAAGTCATCGAGGAGTCTCGCGTCCAGCTCGAACAGCTGGATCATTATCGCGGCGTCACAATCGCACAGCAGGAAACAGTCGCGTATGTTAACAAAACGTCCTCGCCAGCTCTCGCAGCTTGGCCTGGCATCGGTGCTGTTGCTTTCAGCTGGCATTTTGATATCGCTGACCAAGTCGCCTGTGCCTCTGCCCTCCTTTCAAACCCACATCGCAGGCTTTCTCAGCTCATGCTTGATCGCCAACGGCGCCATGAGATGGATCTAAAGTTGGCACAACTTGACCGCGAGCGGCAGGAGGAACAGCACCGCAGTCGTCGCGTGCCGTCACCACCCCAGGGGCATGACCACGAGTACAGCTCAGCATCGTTCGAAGACATATCCTCGCTTGGCTCGTCAGAGGGAAGTTCCGATACAGCCACACCTGATCTCGATCGGTACAAAGTTGCCCCGGGGCGGTCGCCAGATCCCCGGCTCGACGCTGTCGACGCAGATATTGCGGAGGAGATTGGTCAAGACACAGCACAGGTGTGTATCGTCGGATGCCTATATGCTGGAACGGGTTCTCATTGACCTTTGTCTCTCGCTTGCATGTGCCAGGACGAGTCTGTTGTGTACATCGAGCCAGTCTCGGAAGCTGTGGTAAGCTGGGAAAGCGGTGGTGTCCGAGTGCCTCGATCTCAGCTGGATTGGTATCGGCGCTGTCTGTCCGCTGCGACGACTCACCAAGCCAGCTATACACTTGATGTGTGGTTGTTTGATCCAGATCGAAGATGAGAGCAGCGCGCCGGAGATGATGGAAGTGGACGAGCACCAAGTAGGTTACGGGGAGCATCGATCGCTTTGTGATGTACAACGCATCATCCGAGCGGCACACTGTGAAAGAGAGGCCCGACCATACCGATAGCCACTGACCGAGCGTCTGGATCAGGCCGCAGACGACCAACGCACTCGATTGCACCACGATACCACGTCTCTCTCGGTAAGTCCACGGACAAATGGCCACAACAGACACTGCATCAGGCGATCACGCCGATCGACATTTGCTAATTTAAGCACGTGTGCTCGGTCTATGCAATCACCGTTGTGGACCCGGCAGGCCAGCGGCAATTTGGCGATGGAGCTGAAGCGGCGCGAGTTGGTGCTTGAGGAGCGGCTCAAGGCCGAGCTGCACGCCATTCAGCTCGATCGACAGCGTCATGCCACGGATCCAAGACACGACGACTTGGGCCACAGTCTGGTATGATATGGGTGCTTGTGGGATCGTCTGTGCATAGCACGATCCAATGCTGCCCGAACAGTCAATCGGCACATCCTCATCTGATCAAACATTTGACCGTCCCTCTCGCAGGAGCATGCGCTTTATATGCAGTATGCGGCGGAGAAGGCCGAGATCGCCCTGAAGTGGAATGCGGTGCGTTGCCTGAACGGTTGTTGCCTGCGGGATGCCGAGTGCTTGTTGATGTCGGCCGAGTATCGAGCATGTCAAGTCGACCGCTCCACCTGTGCCGCTGGTGCATGAGGCGCTTACCGCTGTTCGATCGCTCAACAGGCCCTTCGAGAAGAGCGTCAAGAGAAATCTGCGATTGCTACTGCCGAACAGCTCACTGCACAGCATGCATCTGCCCCGGAGTCGGTCTTGGAACCCATCACAAGCGGCGTGGACGTGGCCGAGCCCTCGGAACGCACCCAGCCAGCCGAGTGCGTCAAGGGCCCTGTGGCCGATTTCGGCATCACCCCCGTGGACGAAGCCATCAATCTGATCGCCACTCTGAACAAACAAGGGCACGACTTTCGTGTCCCGATACCGCCGCCACTCTCGATGCCTGGGACAGAGTTTAGCAAGCAGACGAGTCACGGTTCATCGGCCTTGCCAGCAGATGCGGCTCAGAGTCCCTTGCCTGGGTCGCCGATCCAAAGCGCCGATGCCGGCGCGCTCTCGTACCGTCCTGAAGAGTCATTTATGTCGATCGAGGAGGACGTCCCTCTGGATCTGGGCTCCGTCGAGATCGATGCGGAACGTGTCTCTGCACAAACGGCACAGTCGCTGATGAGTACGGAGGAGCCGGTTGTCTCTGTCACCGAGACCTCGTTCCAGGCGGGTCGCTCTGCTCCACCACCTGCAATAGCTGCGTTTGGCCGCGAGAGCGATTCGGACTCGTCGCTGCTTCGAGGAAAAATCGAACTCGCCCGGCAGACAGTGCAGTCGGATGCCATCGAGCGGAAGAAGGCAAAGTTGGCCGAGTCGCGGAAGCTTGCTGAAGGCCTGCTTGAGGAGCGACTCAATCAAGATAGGCAGCGACGAGAACTAAAACGCGAAACGAAAGAGATCAGTCGCCTCCTGGACAAGATCCTGAGCCCAGCTCCGCTGCATCAAGGCACGGAGAGTAGGTCTGTGTCGGCCGAGGTGCCTGGAGCCGCAGCACACAGCATCCAGGCTCCAGCCGAAGGATTCGCCATTGCGAGTCTTCAGGGCCAACTCACCGCCTCCAAGTACACACCTGTCGTCGCCCGCGCCGACACGGCAGTCAAACCGATTCCCACTTCTGGGAGCGTGTCTCAAGATCACCATCGCCATGCGAGCATTCCTGAAAGCATTGACTTTGTGAGCGATGCTGCAGAAAGTCTCGGGTCTATAGCTGAGAGCGTCGTTGTCGAGTCCGAGATCGCGACGCCGGTCGCCCTTCAGCCCTCCGAGCAACCGGTGCATATCCAGCACGATCCAACGGCAGTCACCCTTTCCGCGATACAACCACCCGACCAGTCAACTGCACCCGAGGTCGCTACCGACGAAATCATCGAAGAGCAGTCAGCCCAGCCGATTTCATCCGTCGCCAGCTCCGGTGTTCCGCTCTCAGCCAGAGACTCTGCAAGATTCGGTGCTTCGTTGCTGGAAGCGCCTGTTGGTGGCATGGCGTCAGACGGACGACCGGCAGAAATCGTCAGCCAAGTCCAGCATCCCGATCTACAGTACACAAGCATTGTCGCCGACACCGAACCCCAGTACCCAACTGATTTTGAAGATTTCGAGAAATCCGCTGCAGCGGAAGAACAGGAGGACAGTCTGTCACTGGAAGGCGAGTGCACACATCTCTCGCTCGCTCGTTGTGTCTATGAGACAGTTTCGGATCGCCATTGTTTGGCGAGGGCGATATCACTGATAACACTTCTCCCGGCTCTGCCTTTCCATATGCAGATTTAGAAATCAAGACCCGGATCCTGGCCCTCCAAAAGGAGGTGCTGCTCAAACGAAAGCAAGCCGATGAGCTGCTCCAAAAGAAGCAGCTGCAGCGAACACTTGCCAAGCAAAAGATGTATGAAGCGGAGCTGAAGCTCAAGAGCGAGCTCAGTTTGCTTGACCACTTTATCGAGAAAACCTCGACCGAGATTGACCATCTGGGCGGCCCATCGAAATCGATTGACCAGCTGCCTCCATTTGATATCAACGACGTCAAGCGCACGGGCAAGGCAAAGTCCAGCGTGAGCCCAGGCCCAAATGTCCCACAGGTCGGCTCTGCTTCTCAAACACCAGCCAGTCATTCTACTCATCCCATCGACGCCGAACCCAGAGCTATGTCGCCGCGTGTTCCCGACACCTTGCCGGCGAGTGAGTACGCGGCCAAGACATCTCCGCCCCCAGAAGAAAGCTTGATCGAAGAGCATATCTCCCAGGCAAACTCGGTGGACATGTCCGCGGCCGACTCGATCAGCAGCTTCCATGTTGATGTCCGCGAACCGATCATCCCAGACGATCGGGCTGACGCAGTTTCCCGAACAGCGGCCGACGCGCCCGGCGCTGACGTGGATATGAATGAAGTCGAAGAAAGCATTGTGTCGACACCTGCGACCGACAACAGTCAGGTGGATCGGATGTCCCTGGAACAACCCGTGCCAACGACCATTGAGCATGCTGCCAAAGCTCTTGCAATCGGATCAGCAGCACCTGTCGACGGATCGATGGACCTCTCGATGCCGGAAGAGCATGCCGAGGTCTCGGTGGCCTACTCTGACGATGCCTTCGAATCACTCGATCTTCGGCCTGACGACTCGGAGCAGGCTTACCAAGCATCACAGACACCAACTAATATCCCGAACCATCAGCCTGTCGAGCAACCTTCTGTGGATCGACTCAGGAAGTCAAAGACCCCACATGATCCCCAGCAGCCGGAAACCAGTACTGTCCTCGTCAGCGAGGTCTCAGAGGATATTCAGGAAGATATCGTGCCCGAAGAACCCAGGTGCGAGAGTCAAGACGATATCGCTCTCGAGGGATCCGGACACCTTGAGTTGCAGGCGGCGCAGAATGTCGCCGAGATTTCGTCGGAGATGGCGCAGGATGCTGTCCGTCGGCGCGACTCCGATGCTGTCTCCCAGCCGGCCTCTCAGAGCAGCCTGAAAGATGCAGCATTGAGCGACAACGATGCAGCCGCTGGGTCGCATCCACCCATCACAGCCAAAGTCGAAGCGTTGCCCTCAAGCCATGTGCCAATGGACGAGTACCCCGAGTTGTTTGAAACTGATCACATCTCTGAAGAAATTGAGGGCCGCTCGGAAGGGGCCATTGCTGAACAAGCCCTGACCATCGATCAGCCGCTTGAGCCCGCTACAGGCACCTCACAACTAGCTTCTGCCCCTGCTTCCAATGAGCCCGAACCACATCTCCGAGCGGGCGATCTTGACGCAGATACTGTCGATGAGGTCCAGAGCGCTCCAATTGACTCGCAGATGTTGTCATCCTGTGATCAACGGGCAGCCGAGCCAGCGCATGGCAAGGAAGCTGAAGATATGGACCACGCCATGGGACAAGAAGCTGAAGACCAACGGCTCGACACATTCTCACAGCCACTGATTCGAGATGTGGACCTTTCCGAGATGGCTCAACCCATTCGATTGAATGGGAGACAACAACCGCCGTACACCCTCAGACCAGACACCTGCTGATTCGCCGACAGAGAAGAGCCTCTTCAGCGATCAAGATCTCGCACCGGTGCCACTGGGGTCGGAACTTGAGAGTGTCATTCCAATGAGTCCTATTTGCCAGCACCACCTAAGGACCTTGTCGACGACCACATTGAAGAAATCATTTCGGAAAAGCCTTTCGACAGCAGCCTTGAGCTCGAGAACGAGTACGAATCGCAAGGTCGTGTCATCTGAGTTGACAAGCGAAGCTCGGTACATCTCTGGATTATCGACCGAATCGCTCATAAGTATCCGTGAGCACCTCGCGATCCCAACTGAGGAGTTGGACCAAGCGCCCGGCAAAGAACTGGCCCAAGTGCTGACCGAAGCGGCCTCAAATGTATGGCCTGACATGCCGAGTGAAGCAATAGCCGAGAAGCCAGCAGGTGGACTGCCAGCAGAATCGCAGGGCGTGGCACTCTCTAAACCTGAAACGAGGCCAGGCGTAAACAGCACGAATAGGCTTGGCTCAAAGTCCACCCAACGAACCCCTTGATGTTTGGGACACCCATGACGAGCCTCTCATGGTGAAGGGCGTTTTGATAACCGAAGACCGACCGCAGGCCTGGCTTGGATAGCAACACGAACGGGATGAGGGAAGGGATTCCTGCCGTACACATGCCAGCTACTGAGATCCAGAGCGCAATGGCACTGCAATCACGCCGACCATCGGAACGAGCAAATGGCCGAGCACATCTGCGATGTTATCTTTGAGCCGCTACTAGACGGATCCGTTGAAGGTATGTCTTTTCGAGGCTCTCTGTCATGCGTCTTGTCGGAACAGCCGCTAATCCAGTCTTCACACAGCTATGCTGAAACTACGGCATCATGTCGCTGCGACCGGCAATGTTGCCCGCGATAACTCGGCTGCAGAGCAGCAGTTGGCCCTCGACGCGCGACCAGAACAACCGCAGTCTCAAGCCCAATATAACGAGTCAGTTGTCGACATCATCACGGATATGATCCTCGCCGATATACTGAAGGATCCGGCGTTGGATGCTCTGTCCAAAAATCAAGACGCTCCGGCAGCTGAAACGGCAACTGTGCAAGGGCAATCCGCACCCCCGACCGAGTATATTCAAACAGAGACCCAACCTATCGAATCAGAAGGGGAGCAGCCCGTGGCGTTGCCAGAAGCAATCGTACTGAAACCAACAGTCGAAGCGCACACGACTATCGTCGAGCCACGGCCACCCAGCGAGCCAACCGAGGCAGCATCACTCACCCCGGAATATGCCCTGGGTGTCGTTGACTTGATTCTGAAAGAATACGAAGCCCACAAGGCCTCGGTATCGAAGCAGCAAGGCGTCACTCCGGCGTTGCATTCGACGTATATCTCGCGGCGATTCATGCGCACGCTGAGCCAGAGCACGCCTTTCCGCAACCCAATCTTCAACCAACTCGTTGTTGACGCCTTCAACCAGGCGACGAAGGAAATGGCACCGTTCACCAACCAAAGCATCAGTCAACTCCTTATCTGCCACAAAACGGCAGTTACCGCAAGCACGAGCACCGACATCCAAAACGTAAAGAGCATCATTGTGGACTGGATGCTATACTCGAAGGAGTATGGGGAGAATTTGGATGCGCTACTGATCAAAGAAGTCAAGGTGCAGGAGCGGCGGTGGCTCAATACCGATCTGATGGCACCGCTCGTCAAGGAGCAATGTGCAGAGAGCATTTGGCAGCGTCTGCTCGAGGACACTGTCGCCTGCGTCCGACGCACCACTCAAGCCAAGTGGTAGAAGGCAGCTTCACAATCCGCCCTGTTTGAAAGACGACAGTCCGGAACACGGATGGGTTGGATAATATTTTCGGCCGCTTGGTTGAATGGCGTTGATGGGCACTCACACGGTTATGATGTGCTGGGTTGGTGGGATATGGGCGGCAGATATTGGGCTTGACACTATGGAGCAGAGATAATAATACCGACTTGGTCGTATGTGTATCCCCAGCCTTGGACTGTACGAGATGCGCCGAATCTATGCTCGATCCAGCGGGTGTCTCGCATTGGATCGTCTTGGAGCCTGGTCCACTCATGTACAACACCAGCACAACACCAGCACAACACCAGCATAACATCTGTACTCAACGAAGCCACCACGACCTGTTCTTGCATCCCGCTCGACACCAGCACTCGTCCCTGCCAGTTAGTTGCACCCTGGATCGCACTGACTCCCTTTACTCCATCTGGACACCCCGACTGTCTCTCCATCCACACCCAGTCCACATTCTCGATCCAGCTCGAGACCAGCAACCCCTCTGACCAGCTGTTCCCCAGCACCACACCAGCCACATCATTGGTGCTGGTGACCGAGATGCATCCACCCCCTGACAGCGCCCACCTGACAGCCACAATCCTCGACAACACAATCCTCGACAACACAACCCCTGGCGGCCACAACCCCTGTCGTCCAACTCTGGCCACATCAACCCAAGCCCCCGCCAGCACGTTGCTGTCTCGCGGCCAGCACAAACATCAACACCCAGGACACACCAGCAGCCCAAGCAGCGCCCTGTGCCGAGCACCAACTACACCGGCATTGGCCCAACTCTATCGACCACTGCCGACCACTCCTCTCCACCCCTCCCCCTGAATCCAGCTGACACCACAAATGCACATCCACCCCCCACATCCTCGTGCATCGCACCGCCGGGGATTGTGGGCTGAGTCGGGTGCAGTTGCATCCATGCCTGGCACCTCCCAGCGATCCAACATCCACCCCTTTTGTTGACGATCGGGTGCCTGCTCTCCCCGACATACCCGTGCGATCTCGCCGTCGGGCGACAACAGCACCAACAACTGGACCCTTGCATGCCACTGTTGGCGCCTTCCGCCCGGCAGGTGCCTCGGCTGCCCGCTTTGAAGCAGGCAGTCGTCTGAGCCCAGGAATAGCCGGTGCTGGCGCATAACGCTTCGCTCGCATGCCTCTTGCTGGGCTGGGCTGAGCACTCGATGCCTTGGGCAATCAGCGATCATCTGCCGCATATAGCAGACCCGCTTGGCTGTTTGTGCTGGGCCGTCTGAGTGCGGCCGCCATATATCACGGTGCGCTCCCTGCGGGCCAGCGGGCCTGTGAGTCAGAGACTGGCTCCGGCCATGGGCATTCTTCGGTTGAACCGGAGTAACTGCACAGCGACAACTGGACCGAGTATCGCCATCCCCAGCCGATCCCGCGCCAACTGCCCTGCAAACGAGGCTGCGCTGTAAGCCCGCCGACTCTCTGTCGTCTGCGATGCTGTCGATGCTGTTGTGCGGTGTGCTGACTGTGAGTCTTGGGCTGCCAGGCTGATTGCTGGCTGGCTGGCTGACTGGCTGGGCGGGTGTACCGCAAAACTGGCTACGGTGCAGGCCGCTTCCGACACCTGCATTTCTGAGCAAATCCTCGCGTTTCGCAGCGCTGGCGAGACTCGCCCTCAGGCCTCGTCCCAGAGCCCTCCTCTTCCATCTTGCTGCCCTCCAGACCGGATCCAGCATGGACCCACCGGGTCCTCCCAAGCCCGCCCCCACCCCGAAAACCAAGCGGGCGTGCGATGGTATGTGCCGATCCCATCTGCCCCCAGATCGCTCCCGGCCCCGTTGCCGATATGTCCGTCGACTGCCAAACGCCCAGATTAGCCGCGAGTCGCCGCTCACAACCACACGCCTGCATCTGCATCTGCATCTGCATCTGCACAGTCTGCCGCATCAAGCGGGTCAAGTGCATCGGCGAATACCCATGCGAAGCCTGTCGGGCAAGCGGAATCCTCTGCAGTGAGTATCGAGCGGGCGAGCAGCCTCACTCCATCCCATCGATCGCGATGCGACGACGTCAACCCAGGTGTCTGGCTCTGGGCCCTCGCAATCACTGCTCACGACGTGCAGCTGCATCGAGTTGCAGGCACCAGCCAGACATCTTCCTCATACTGTGCACATCTCCATGCTGGCCTGCGTCCCCGCTGATCCGCATGCCTGCTTGCTCTCCAGCCTACTACACTCCTCCGAGGAAACGCGGACCGCAGAAGACTCGCCATCACCCAGCTGCAGGAGACTCGTCCAACTCGTGGATCAGCGCGACGGCCTCCAATTTGCCGGATATCAAAGCCCTTCGATCCGAGTCTTTGATGCAGCCTTGGCAGATTGGCTCGCACAGGACGCCGTGGCTGCTCCCGATCGATCGACGCCGTTTGGCCATGGTGCGCCTCCATGCCGATCGCACTCGCTTGGCTCGACCAAGGACAAAGCAGAGGATGTAAAACTAACCACCCGCCGTCTTCGCAACGGAATCATCAACCGATGCAGGGCAAAACACCCTCGGCATTTACTGGGGTATGTGACCGACTGCTGATGCTGCAGATGGTGCTGCGGCGGATGGCCAAGCCTGCGCTGCACGGACGACGTCGGCCTCTGGGGCAGATCAGCATCAGCATCAGCATCAGCATCGCATCGGCATCGACATCGGCTTGCTGTGGCAGAATGAATACTGGTGGGAGTGGGTGTGGCGCCGGCTGCCTGATGTGCACCGCGAGTTGCCATGACGACCAGGAAGCCGTGATCGCTGGAGCCGACCACTCACCCGACTTGCTTTTGTCCTGGCCCGCTCCGACCACCAATGCCGTCTCGCCGTCGATCCATCACGCTCGGCATCATTGGGCGGCACTCCAACGTGCTGATCGGATACCGCCCCTGGCTGCCACCCGGAATCGTGCTCGTCGATCTGGCATCGGACCTGCCTGACCCGATCCACACCGACAACTATCCAATCGATGCCGGTGGACTCACCGCTCGCTCGCACAGTCAAGAGCACGACCAGCAACTCGGCAGTGCTCATGGGGGCAACTGCCATGGGCGGAGCCACCCTCGTCGAGCGTTCCTCGGTCTGCACGAGGAGCCATCGACATTGACTCTGACATCGCATGCCGTCCGACGGGCAAGCCCGAGGCACCGACATCCGAGGTCCTTCCATTCCCACTAAATGCCACCGGGCAGATCACTGGGATGTTCTTTGAGCACCTCGGACTGACAATGGACTTTGTCGACCCGGCTGCGTTCCGCGCCGAGCTGGCCAGGGAACGCTACTCCGAGGTACAGACGATTCTGGACAGGGCGACAGCGGGTGGTTTGGACGACGATTCGCAGGAGGAGACGGAGACGGAGGTCGTGGGATAGGTGTGTGATTGGCGAGCCAGACAGTAGCAAGTCGCTCTGATCGATGCCCGCCGGATGCTGTGCATGGTCGCGATGCAGAAGTCGTCGATGACACCGAGCACACATCTGGCCATATGGAGGCAACGGCGGCCGCTCTGAACAGCAAGGCGATCCAGAGGACGACCAGAGCACGGCATCGATGCTGTGGAACGAATCAGGATGGCATTGTGGATCTGGATGGCGTCGCTGTCTCGGTGATCGGTCGGGAGCCAATCGACAGCCGCAACGTCCTCGACTGCCTCTCCCACAAGCCCACCCATGTCTCCATCTGCCTCGCCATGCGCCTCGATTCCCGAGCAGACACTGACGACTCGCCACTCTCTTGCATCTCCAATCCACACGCACACTCAAGCCCTTCCTGTTCCTCGTCTGGTCCATGTGTCTGGCGGTCGCTCACGACGACCGTCTCAGCGCATCCCTCGGCCTCTCGGCCCCCGCCCACACCGGAAAGCCTTGGCCGACCAGTGCCGCATCTACACCCAGCGACTCCACGACCACCCGTGTCTGCAAGTCTTGCAAGCCGTGGTCATCATCTGTGGAACGAGTCTGTCGACTGGATCCGGCGCCAGCACCGGCCACACCTACTACACAGGTAACACACTGCTGATCATTGGATCCTGGCTCGCGATGCCTCGCTGTTCGTGGGAGTGACTCGATCCCCATCATGCAGGGCTCGCCTGGAACATGGCCCAGGATCTCGGGCTACATCTCAGTCTCGACAGCCACGGCAGTTGGACTGCTCCGGGTCCGCACCACACAGGATCGGCCCTGAGTCACCCATCCGAGACCCCACTGCCACAAGCACCCACGGCATCCGCCTCTTCGCAGTCTGCACGCCCCAACCCAGAATGCCAGTCACTATCCATTCCCATGGCACGATCTGGAACGACAAGCCGTGTGTCCTCGGAGCTGCGATATCGCCGGATGACGCTTCTCGCCCTGATTCTGTTTGATCGTCTCGGAGCTCTGATGGCTGGGCGATGCCCGGTCATTCCCGACGATGGTAAGGACGCAGCCGCCCGACACCGAGCGCCATCTGGTCTGCGAGCAACCACAGAGCCCCCATCCTGCCTCGTCGCCGTCGCTTGGGTCTCTGTGGCAGCATTCCCCTGCACCGTTCCCCCTGAAACGCAGCGCCTCAAGGGATCGTCGCGTTGTGACACCACCCCGTGAGGCGCATGCGCCACGCCACACGGCCCTGGCTGTCGCTGCGAACATGAGCCAGGATGCCGGCCAGGGCGGGCTGGCGGTGCTGCTGCCCAGGGCCCTGGCTCCCCGTGCTGCATCGCTCCCGCACAGATGCAGGCACGGATGGGGTGTGGCGCACGCTGGTCCGAGATGCATTCTGCTGGTGCAGGCGGGCAGGCGTCTCGGTCGTGCCGATGCCTTTGCTCCCCTTGATCCATCCCGCTGATCCTGTCTCCTCCATCGCCTCGCTCAACGGTGCAACTCGGCGACAACACTCTGGATGACTCGATGGCTCCGCTCGCCAACCACCGTCGCTGCAACACCGTGCCGGTGCATCGGCCATCCAACCCTGTCCTGATCCCGGACCCGCACAATCTGACCATCGGCACCCGCACCAGGCTGGGACTCGTCGTTCCTGCTCGATGGATTCGACTCGCTCTACGAGGACATGTGCATATACGTCCACCTCGCCCACATCAGTGGCAGGCTCTCGTCCTTGATGGTGTCCCCGGTGCTGACGAGCCACCAGCGGGCAGATGGGTGCCGCCGAGGTCATTGTCGGTCTGCGGCCAGTGGTGGAGCAGTCTCTCGCCCGAGCACCAGCAATCGCCCAAAGGTGCCCTCGGCCTCCATCACCACCTGCACTCGTATTTTCACTCCCTCAACATCATTGCCCAGCGCCTCGCCTCGACGGCCCTCGCGGGTCGCTCCCACGGCCAGCCATTGCACAGGACCAACAGCGACACAACACCGCTCAACTCACACCCAAAGCAGACCAACGCCGATCCAGGGCTCCTGGTTCATCCACATCCACATCCACATCCACGACATCATAGCGGCCGTGGAGAAGCAGCAAAGGGTGGCATGTTCGAGAGCAGAAGCAGCCCTCTGCCCCAGACGGTGTCGGGATCGAGCCCGGTCGCTGGCGAGCCCGACACATGCAAAGCACCGGCATCACTCCACAACAGACCCACTGCGACCGCCATCATCCATTCGTCGGTAGCAGATCGTCGCTCTCTTGAACTCGATGCTGGCGATCTCTTGGAGAACCGTCTTGCGACCCCAACAAGCGCCTCGTCGGAAGAGCGTGCCGAGTCCGTGGAAACGCATGCGAACTCGGCAAGCCGATCCTCGGTCGATGCCATCGGCGACCAGACCACGGGAAGCAGCACTCTCTCGTCGAATGAGACGCATCCAAGCACTCGGGCAAGTGTCTCCGTCAACCACACAAGCGCCCTCGAGAGCGCAAAGTACATTCTCTCCTGCGTCGGCATCGGATCGGCATCCGCCTCGTCCGGGTTGGGTCTGTTTGACTCTGATCGCACACTCCAGGAGAACATGCCTTCCGGCCCATCCTCCCTGCTCCTCCCGGGCATGTCCTACTTTGTCATGACCGCCGCTACGGTGTACTTGGACACACTGGGCCACTCGTCCGACAGGAATCTGGCCCTCTCGGTTCTGGACTGCATCCTCGATTATCTCGATCAGGCACACCACCGTGGCGAGACATATGCTCGCCTGATCAGAGCGACCATTGAGAATGCACATCGGTCTCCATGCCCGCCGACAAATGGCGGAGATGCAGGTGCAAGTGTCAGTCCTGGCACAAGAACGCCGCTATGGCCTGGCGGGCTCGCGATGACGTCGGCCGACGAGCCTGGCATCGGCGCTGCCTCTTCCGCTCATGCTCGCCCCACTCTGTCGCCAACAGCATCTCGACCACGGCCCGCTGCACATATCCTGGACATTGCTGCTTCTGTTGCCGCTGAATTGCCTCCATCTGGATGCCACGATGCCGCCGGTCTGCAAATGCCGCTTACAGGATCGGCCGTCGGCGTGTCTGATGCACATCCTCGCGGCCATCTGGATGAGTTCGTCTGGCTTCTCCCTGGTCATTCCACTCTACCCACGATCGGTGCTGTTCTTTCGGCACCAGACAGCAACCAGCATGTGTCGCCGCTGGGAGAGACACTGGTGCTTGGTCGGCCGTCGAGGCTCCCTGCTCATGGAGTCTCATCACCAGGGACGACACCACTATTCTCGACGACAATGGCTGCTCGCCACGGAGACATCTCGATGAACCCATTATCGATCCCGGCGCCGACTCTTGGACAATATCCCACTGCTGCTGGACCATTTCCGACAGCTTCTCATTCGCACTCTGCCCATGACTCGCTTGCCTGGCCGGCATCGTCGCTGATGGCTCCGACTGTAGCGCCCGACCCTGTGGCTGTCGAGTCGATCACTCGCCACTCCCGACTCCATCCCCATCCCTATCGCCGCCGCTCGCATCCCATTCACTCCATCGAGGGCCAAACACCATTGCAGCATACTCAGCATACCCAGCATCACTCGCAGCATATTCAGCACCACTCGCATCCCGCCCAGCATCAGCTGCATCCGTATCAGCCGCAGCCTCGTCAGTCCATCCACGACCCTGGTATCAACAGCAACAGCCTTCTCAACGCCGGATCTGTCTGTGCTGGCGATCAAACCAACGGATTCTTCTTCAAGGCAGCCCATTCGTTTGATCAAATGCACCACTGGCTTTCTGGCTCGTTTCCAAGCGATCCGCCGGGGTTTGGTCATGATCTCTCCGAGGCATATCCACCAAATCACCTGGCCCTGTTCCAGCATCTCAGCAACACCACCAGAGCCACAGGTTCCAGTCGGCTCTCGGCAGCTATCGATACTACTGCAGCCAGGCTCGCTGGCCATGGAGGCTTTCTGGTGCCGCCTCTTGCCTCCGATCATGTGTCCAAGCCTGGTATCTCCAGCATATCGTCATCGACTCCAGCGCGAGTGTTGACACCATTGATCCCAATGGGTGTATCAACGCCGTCGAATGCCAACCCACTCGCTGCACAAGCACCACATCATCTCAAATCGTCACCAATTCTGTCCAATGCGACCACAGGCACCAACCAAGTCGGTCCGAGCAGGAACTGGAACAAGATGCCAGGTGCTGTCCGCCTGAGCAACTACAGCAGCTCCCACATCGGCGCTGAATCGGTTCCCGGAAGCACTTTTGCTGGAGATGCATCCAGCATGGAGGTCGACGAAGTACTCGGCGGTGGCGACGACCGGATCCATATCGACCCAAGAAGCACCCCTGATTCATCGAGACACTCTCTGTCGACGATCCCTGGTGCTCCAGCAGCCAAGACGGCCGTGGCAGCTGGTATGGGAAGTACCATGGATGCGACGGACGATATCGGCTCTCGTCAGGACAGCACTCAACAACCAAGTCTCAAAGACGCTGCCAACGTCGACACCAACCTGGTCGGCCAGATGCCAGCCATCAATCTGCCGCAAGGACTGCAGACTCCAGTTTCCTCTGGGCTCGTTGATCGTATCCCGGACAAAGTGAACGGACATGGAGCCGACAGCGCCGTCGTCCCAGCCAGCCATGACAGCACCATTCTGATGCAGACTAACAGAGAGACTGGTCCGAGTAATAAACCCACCGGTCTCTGCTACTCTGAGCACCCGAGCGTCTTTGACGTGGCCGCTGCCGGGTCAGCAGTCGACCTGGGCTCGCTGATGAGCATGGCCATGGCGGACTGGGATCCGAGTGTCGTCGATGACACCGACATGCCGTCCGGCTGGAGCACCATCAAGACCACCCTTCCCGACGACCGGCTTTGACTCGCGCCAGACAGGCCGGCACAGACTCGCTCGATGTGCATCTTCAAGTAGGTATGTTCCTGATCCTGGTCCTGATCTTGATTCCGAATCTTCCAGAGGTACCAGCAGCACGGACCATCCGAGCAGACACTGTGAACGCGAGACATCCAAGCAGAACCCTGGTCGATGCTGCCAGATATCGGCGCATTGGCCCGATGCAGGGTGGAGGATAGAGCCAAGCCGTCCCTCGACTGCCATATCTCGATCCTGGCTTGTGGAAGCCGGGGTGCTGGTGCTTGACGATGGCATCTGGGCATGTTGACAATCGTCGCCATCCATCTCACCCGCATCGCCGGTGATCCTGCCATTCGCTTTCCCAGTCTCATCCACATCCAGCCCCAACAACAACCACAAGACGGAGCTATTCGTTTCCGATCAAGCGTCAGTATGCATCCTTGCAATCTGCAATCCAAACAGATCGACCATGCCTCTCAATCCTCGACTGAACTGAACCATCCTGGCCAGCAAGTCCACATCTGTCTCTCACCCGCATTCCCACTCCTTCACCTTCACAAACCCTGTGGCTCACCGAGGGCTGCTCTTCCGTGGCCATCACATCTGCCTCTTTGAACCATCGTGGCTTGGATCCCATCCGGTAGTACTCCCAGGCGAGGCCGAATGCTGGGACGCAGTGACGCACTCGCTGTCAGTTGCCCATCGACACTCTCATGCCGGCCACCGCCACTACTGCCGCCTCAATCTGCACCAGCATCCCATCTGCATCACTTACATTCACCTTTGCTTGTGGAAGCAGCCCGTGTGTGCGACAGTCTAGATCTAGAGAGACATACCTCGTTCGATGTCTGGAGGAAGCTGCGGTTGAACCCACGATGGCCGACCGGGAACCCCTCCTCCCTTTCCCGCCTTCCAACACGAGCAAGCATATGAATTACATTACCCGTATGTCTCCGAAGCCTTCCGAGCCATCTGGACTGTTCGTAGCCCTGTCTGGCTTGCAGTGTGGTGCTGAGGGTGGGCTCGAAGGGGCGGTGCTTCTCTCGGGCCATGAAGGACAGGATACCACCGGCGACGGCAGACTCGCCAGAAGCCAATCAAGATGATTCAGGATTACAGCGAGGACCACAGCGAGCATCTTTCGAGCACAGAGGATACGCATAGCAAGTTGATCGTTGGTGAGAAGCAGACGATGCCTCGGACCAGCCAGAGTCGCTGGATCGAACGAGACAGCCAACATCACAGCAACAATGCACAGCAAGGACCGAGCAGGGACTGTGGCAAGAGCACGAGCAGGATACGGACATTCTGCTGGTCCTGGCTACAGGTAGCCTGCCTCAGAGAAGGGGGCTGGGGACAGCCAGGGCATCGATCAGCAGCCAATCTGAGGGAGGGACGAGTCCGGGGAACGGTTGGGCAGATGAGGGGAAAGGACAATGGCGCGGCCATCCAAGGCGCGGATCGGGAGTTGAGATGCCTGCGAGCGAGCGAGCAAGCAGCTTGTGTCGACGGCAGCCGGGAATGTCAGGAACTGCCGGGCAGTACTGCAGGCAGCACGCCCGCTCGTCTGCGGCTCAGGTATGTGTATCTACAGCTGGCGAATGCAGCAGCGTCGGCGCTGGGGAGTCAAAGTATGTCGAATCCAAGGCAGTCCCAGCAAACATGGTGTCGGGAATGAGTTCCCCGGCTCGCTCTGGCGGTGTCAATCTCACGGAATCAACCTCAACAGCAACGAATCACCATCATGCAGGGGCAGAGGCGGCCGGTGTCTGTATCGGGCAACTCACTCACTCACCCCCAGCACAAGTACCGACCAGCACAGGAAGTGCCGTGCATTCATGACCAAGAGCATTCCAGCCAGCTGCCCCAGGAAATGGACCATCATGAACCCTGTATCTGCTCGGGACGGAGTCACTTGGATGTCTTGCTCAACAGGTGGCAGCCACAGTGCATTATGACATAGCTGACAGCTGACTGGCACAACGGACTGGCACAACTTCATATCGCAGCAGTGCAGAACGACCGGGATACCAATGGCAATGCTCTCACAGACGATGCATTTCTCCAAGGAACTCTTCTTTCACCATCACCGCAGCCTGCATTCGGTTCGTCATACACAATACTTTTCGCTGGCAATCAGCTTGCCCCTTCTAATTATTGATATTGCAGCCCAATCGACAGGAAGCTACCCCGGTTACCGGCTCTCACGTTCTTCGGTTGTCGAAACGATTGTGCAGTATTGCGCCAACCGACTTTGCTATGGGCTTCAATCGAATGGTCTTATCTGCGAGATGGATACGGTACAGCGCAGTCCACAGCAAGCAGCCCATTTGTCTCTGAAAGTAGATCGGTGATATCAGTGATCCGTGCAGTGGCATTAATTCCGTCCAGATCGCCCGTTCTAGTCAATCAATACCACAATCGTGTCCATCACGCGTTGTTAGCGATGCTACCTTCAAGCAGAGGAATGATATGCTCGTTCAGGACAGCAACTTGTTGATGGTTTGTGTTAGCCTTTGTGATAGTAGAATCACAGAGCGCCAGTCCCCTTGATATCAAGATCTTTGCCTGCTGAGATCTCACCATGGTCGGGATGGACATCGTACGCTTGCAAGTGCTGATCGTCCAAACCAATCGGAATCAGTGCTCTGTATTGCAGTCAACCGGATCGAAGCCATGCACCGACAGACGTACCTCTCGAGTCTCAAACTCGACCAGAAGGACTGTCGACCGCAGAGACGAAACCGTATGAGCTCGACCGGACCAGACTCAATCCCGCTTCTCGTGACGATGGCAAACATGCAAGAATCGAGCACACCGGCACAGAAGCAGAAGCAGAAGCAGAAGCAGAAGCAGAAGCAGAAGCAGAAGCAGAAGCATCCCAAGATCTCAAGACCACGTCACTAACCGTGAGTGTATCCTTGTCCGTATTCGTGCTCAAAGTTCTCTCCGGCTTCGATCTGGGGATCGGATGACTGTCTGGTGAGTAGCGGCGACAAGACGACCCAAGGCACATGCTGCATCATCCTCAACCGACGACCGTGGCTGCCTGCGAGATGTTGCTGATGAAGAGACCCACCCTGGTTATTCCGGAAAGCTTCTTTAATCCATAGAGCTCCTGGATCATCCGATCGATAGCAGGCTTGGGAGCATCAGCTCGGATTCTGAACAAAACTGCATTCGTCGATGAGCCAGGGCCTGCCGCTTGGACAAGACACACTATCGATGGCGGAGTCTCTGTGTCCAAGGTCAGCAGTGTATCGATCCGGCGAAACCAGCTGTGGACTCTGGGCAAAGGGCATACCAATATGCAAGATAGCCATGTCTGGTTGGGGCGGATGCTTGATGGCGGTCCAAGCCGGGCGAATGCCGGTCTTTTTGGCTGCCGTCCACCAAACCAAACCAGGCGTGAGCTTCTGGACCCTTTCATCCATCACTCGTGCTGGCAATCCACCGTTCCCTCGATATCTGCGCAACGTTGAGATGCAGTGCGTTGACAATCGAGACCCATATTCCCTGGCTATGGAGCGGTGCGTCCAAGAGCGCTTCCGTCTCGTCCATTTTCAGCCCACCCAGGTGGCGTATCCCACCCCATCGACTGAAGAATCAGTACACCGCAACCGACGGACATCTCGACCCTTCTTGGAATAGCAACGCCGTCGCCGGACGCCAGAGTCGACGGATAGAAGTTCCCATTGACACTCGAGATGAATGTGTATTCGGGATCCAGAGTAGCATCTCGCGGAGCTTGGACTGGGCGACCTGTCTCGCGGTTTCAACAGATCGAGGTTCGCCCATCGGCGGCTCTTCGAAGCACTTGGCGAAATATTACCTATGAGGTGGGCTGTCAGCGCAGCAATACTGTGGATGCATCTATCGACAATCCGATCGGTGGACTTCTGTGAATATCAGACTGAGTAGTTCACGGTCTGGATGATTGCCTTCTTGTGATCCTCTGGTTCGGGAGTGAGATGCTCTTCTCCTGAAAACTGGGGGAGGATCTGTTTGACCATCATCGGAATGATGCGATACAGCATGAACCACGCAATGATTGCATACGAGGTCAGGAAGAGGTTGCCAGTGCGAAGGAAAATCATGGACAGATTCGGCAAGAACTTGGTAGTTGCAGCCGCTCCGATCATGACCAGGGTAAAGCCGCTTTCACGAATCAAGCAAATGGACGGAGAGACGGGCGAGCGGGTGTGTTAGCGAGCGCCATATGTAGAACCGGATGAGGGCCGTGTTCCCATCGAGCAGCTGCAGTCCATTCATGCCACAACAACGGCTCTGTTTCTCTTGGAGAACTCATGCCATCGCGACTTCCCTCCGCAACTCACCAAATGGCCGTGAGCGAATAGAAGGCAATTCTTGTCTGCCGGAGCTGAAGGGCAGTATTGGCCCGCGCTAGTGTTTTGACTGCCAGTTCTTTCGAAATGCTTGACTTTTTCGGAGGATTGCTGGGTACCGGGTGTTCACTCGCGAGCTGGTGTATGGTTCTCAGCACAATCCAGCAGCTGACGAGCCAGGACACAAGAATAGTTGCAGCGCCGATGGTTTGAGCCACTGTTCGCCAGACAGCGAGGTCATCATCAAGCACGAATGCCATGAACGTCACATAGAGTCCAATGTTCAAGCAATACGCAACATAGTCCTGGAATCAAGTGGCGTAAGCATTGATGCATTGGCGACAGCGCGGCTTGCTCGATGGATTGCATGGTATAAGCTCGCCGCTCACCAAAGCTGCGGGGTATGTGATCATTGGCTTCATCAGAAGGATAGATCGATGTGAAAAGTGTACCGACAGCAGTCCATACAGGCCAATGAGAGAGTTGGAGAGCTTCGTCATTATCCGGTAGGCCTCAGTCTGGTTATTTTGTGCGATGAGCGAAAGTGAGGATGCTGAGAAGTCCACGAGACAGAGTCGATACTGCACGCAGACACTACAGCCTAGCTCTCCGACAAGCCATACCGTGGCCGAGTCGGCTTCACCGTCTATGATGGTTATCTGAGACGACACCCAAACGATGGTGATGATGTGCACGGCCGGTGTTATCTGCACGCATTCAACAAGCGCGCTATTCGTTAGCAAATACGATGTTCGACTGATTATTGTACCGTTATTCCTGCTCATGGCCATGAGAACATATGCTGGAAGAGTGAATGAGCCACGAGATCCACTTGCCACAACAACGAGGATACAGAAGAAGAAGTTGGTGAAATCACAACGCGGTGGCCATCCGAGCGACTGCAGAAAGACTTGGAGGAAGAAGAGGTGGAGCACACAAGTGAGGCCCAGGAGGGCGTACTGCCCTCCAGCAGAGGCCGCTGCAGATATGTCCATCGAATTTCAGACCGAACAGGCTGGACAAGACTGAGAATTGTCGTCAAATCGTCTCTCGAGGAAACGATGCAGAGCTTGGTGATTTAGGACAATATCGGTGTGCTCTGATTCCGGGGGCGGCGGCTGGGGGCGAGTCGGATATTTGGCCATCCCGCATTTTCGACTGAGCTATATCAATTGCGGTCAGCTTGCTATTCCCGATTGTCGATTACCAATTACCAATTGCCGATTGCCGATTGCCGATTGCCAATCAGACATGCAGCTTGGATCGGGTGGTCCTGGCGAATGAGCGATTGCGCGTCAAGTTCTCCATGAGAACACCCTACCAGCCACCTTTTGGATGCGGGCCCTCATGCACCACCCGCAGTATCCATCCATTTTATCAAGATTCAGAAGAGCGCTTGCGGCCGAGTTGTGTGGAATAGCAGCGTCAATGCAGTGCGTCATGTGAAGGCGATTACAACGAGATTGTGGAGACCGGAGAGCGATCCGATACACGCCAAGCAGCGCCCGCCCATCCCAGTTTCGCAGCCATCTCGCTCCTTGGGATTGATCTCCTCTCGGCCCAACCCGCCAGCCTTACTGTCGTCTCGTCTTGCCGAGCCGCCTGCTCGGACGGATCCAATTCAAGACCCACTGCAGCCCATGCACACGGCAGTCACCGTCGATTCCGATCCGGGCGACATTGGCCTCCAGCCTCTGGCAAGCCATGTCGAAACCTCGTTGTCTGGATCGGCAGCATATCCGAGCCATCTGTCGAACGCCTCGGCCTGCATGTAAGTAATTGCACCTCGACCACAGATTTGTGCAAATCGTTGGCTAGGATCACTGCCGCCAATCGCCGATCCCGTGCTGGTGAACTCGGGAGCATGATGGCGGATCTGTTGCGCCTTTCGATCGCTTTGCGGCTTGCGAACGACCGCTCGCTTATCCCCTCGGGCTGTTGCCGAACAGGGCCCTGCACAAAATCGCAAACGAGGAACTAAGCAACCACCGTCGCAATCTCGACGGAAAGACCGGTAGGATGCGGCGCTCTTTGCCTTCCGGCGGCTTTGGCAGCCATCCTCGAGTCACTGCAATTCCGATTATGCTCTGTGTCGACTCGATGATGGAGCTCGGCGACATTTTAACGAATCCACATTTTGCTGGCAACCTGAACCCATCCTGGCACGCCATAGACATGAAAGCCTTCCTGCTGTCGCCGGACAAGGCTATCGCTGTCCTGTGCGCACTGATCCTTGTGGCATTCTACATTTCGGCTTTGCTTCTGAGCAACCCGTACCAAGGACGGGCCAGCTGGGCTCTCTTTGAGGCCGGCATTCTGCTCCTGTTTCTACTCTGGAACATATGGCTTTTCCGACGAGAGCAGCGCCTGACATCGCATGAGATGACGACCCGGCTCCAGGCCATCGCCGACCAGCTGCAGACTCTGACCATCAACGATCGATCGGTGAGCGCATTGGATCCTGCATCGCAATCAGCCGTAGAAACGGCGAGCAGAGTCTTGGTGGCATTTTCTGCAAAGGCAGTCCATCATGGCTGCTCGACAGAGCCATTCACGAAGCTGACCGCCTGTTCGGGGAACCCAACTCGTCCACTCACAAACTCATGGCCGTCGCGATGCAAACAACTGCCCCCGACGACGGATCGCAGAACTACAAGATCCCAACAACCATCCCGACGGTCTCTGTGGCTCGGGTGGTGCGCGACAACCAAATCTTCATTCTGCCCCACAACATGCTCTGCGAAGGGGATATTGTCCTCATGGCCTTTGGCGATATCTCTCCCGGCACATTGAAGTACTCTTCGTCCTCAGGAACATACACTCTTCTGCCTGGCGATATATTCAAGCCAGAGATCTTTGGGGTGCCGTCAGGGCAAATCGACCATAGCGTTTTTGTGGCCATGGCACAGCAAAAAGGCTACCTCGGCTTCCGGCTCTCGGATACGCCGCTCCGCACGACGATCCGACAGGCGCTGGGACACAGTCGCCCGGCAACCGTGCTCACTGGACAGCTGGTATCGCTCAAGAAGATACTTGAGCAGAAGGTGCTCTGGATCATTCTCGTGATCTCTTTCATCATCAACATCACGCGGTTCTCGCTCCTGGGACGCGGACCTGGCGGCTACTACTACAGTGCAATTGTGGAGTACGTATTTGTATTTCAGGTGTATGCCATCCTTCCGTTTCTGCCCATGTCGATCATGGGACTGGTCTTGATTGCACGGAGCTTTGGAAACGCCCAGCTCCTGAGCGTTCTCGAAGCCCTGCAGACATCCAAGGTGCAGTTCGAGGACGAGGATGACGTCGATGAGTTTGACGCCGCTCCTCCTCCCATGAAAGAACTGGATTACGACTGGGGTAAGCCGACGTCTGGAGCACGTCCATCGAAAACATTGGTGGTAACGAGCAATCACTTGCTTGTTGGGTTGCTTGACACTTACCGGCGCTGACACTTACCGGTGCTGACACCTAGGTCAAATATGGAGGAGATTTGTGGACCAGCTGGTCCGTGTGGATATCTCGTTTCTTGCCCGTACCACGGGGCTGGTTGAAACACTTGCAAACATAACTGTTATATGCACCATCGACCGAGAGGGCACGATCAGCCAAGTAAGTGTTCGCCCACGAGTATTGGATAGTTGCTACTGTTGCCGCTGCTAGTGAGCATTTTGGCAGTCAAGCAGCGGCAGTGAGAGGCACGATATTTCGCATGTCTCTCTGCTTCGCCGAGTTCGCACTGCCTTCTTGGCTCCACATCATCTGCTTTGTTGATGACTCTCCTCATTCGTACCGTTTGGGCAGCTGAGCCAGACGACCAATGTGCTTATTCGCCATCTTGTGCCTCGCTGTTTTCACCTTCGCTGTGGCTGCTCCCTGGCGCTCTTGGACAGACCTTCCCATCGATCGAGAAGCTGTTTTTCATGGCCGATGGAGGAGAAGCCGTCACTCTCAAGATCGCGGAGGATCCGGCGGCCGAGTTCGGCATCAAGTTTGAGGATCGCGATTGGCGAAAGTATTCGAGGTGCGGTTGTGCTCGCACAGCCCCGATGTTTCGTGTGCACTGGACAGGATACTGACGGCGATGCGCCCATAGCAATCTCAAGGCCATGGGACTCGAATTTCTGCTCAACACAGAGTGTACGAACCTCTACGGCAAAACCCGCCTCGATAACCATCGCAAGTCCTCCAATCGTGATGGCAAAGTGCCTCCCGCGAGCCAAAGTACGTGTGCGATCCAGCTTTCTCGACCGCTGCTGCTGTTCCTGAGGCTGCCGTGAGAACAAAGCGGCAATCGTATTCGTATAGTTTCGCGCCTTCCACCGAATCACAAAGAGCGATTGGATAGCTCGCCATGCGCCGTACGGCACGGCTCCTATCTCTGGGTCCTCCGAACGGCCCAGTCTCCAATGTTTGAATGCTAGCTGATTGAAACATTACTGTGGCGACCAGCCTGCCTGTGTCGACTCGCAAAGGAGATTGGCTTCAAATCAAACGTGAGCGCGCAGTACAGGCTGAAGAAGACAATCATGCAGCAGTGCCCCTTCCAGGCCCATCTCAAACTCGACAACCTCTACCACTACGACATCCCTGTAACGACCACCCGTTTTTATGAGGTCGAGTCCAACAGTGCGTACCTTTTCCCGTGCTTTGTTCGGCCGGCACAACTCCTCACAGCTTGCGAGATGGGCTTGCTGCTCGAACCATTGCTCGAAGGTCTCACGCAGCCATCGATGCCGAAAACGCATATGTTCATCCAGACGCCATTCAGGATTTTAGTGAAGGCGACCTTTTCCTGATTTTGAATTCATGCTCCGACTACTGGAATGGCGACAAGATTCTGGCGATGGACGAAACGGTAGGATGCGACAGTCAGACTGCGAGCGAACGTGCCTTGGAATGCCCTCTTCGAGTCGCAGGATCGGTGTGATCACGTCATATACCCGGCCATGTTGTTCTTTGCTCGAACGAATTTGGAGCTGATGCTTTTCGAGCTGCAACTGAAATCCTGGCATCGTGCAGGTGGAGAAGCGCATCTTGGACTTTTACCAAAAGTCCATCATTGGTGACATGAAGGTAGTTGCGTACTCGTACTCGCCGCTCCTCAGCGACCATCAGTACGTACAGGACACGATGTGGCCCGGGCTGCTGATCATGACCGAGGACTTTTATCCGTTTGAGGAACGCTCGTCCATGGCCAGCGCTATTGAATCGCCTATGATGGGTCCGAGTGATCTGAATCAATCAGGCACCGACATGCCGAGCCTGCCTGTTGATCCACTTGTGAAGACGATCCACGACTACCGGAAAGACAGGGGTCGATTTCGAGGGTACAAGTCCGTTCACAGCCAGGCCCCTCCCAGACGTCCCTCCGAAATCAATCGCTCCGCCAAGAATCTAGCGGACGAATATGAGGGCTTCATCAACGAAAGTGTCTTCAAGGACCGCACATTCTTGTGCATGGCTGGATTCTCTTGTCGTCCCAAGCCAGTGAGTAGATTACAGGGTTGTTTTGAGCGTCGTGGGCACGCTACGTCTGCGCAGAACGCAACTGACCCTGTTTGGATCTGCAGGACGTCGTGAGCATCATTGAGGACCTGGGTCTGGCTGGTATTCGCTTTGTATACTTTTCCAGTGCCCCAGAGCGCGAGAGCAAAGGCAAGTTATTGCGATCAGCTGAGGAAGTGTCGCGATTCCACTGAGCCTCCCTGGGATATGATCTTGCAGTGTATACGTGGTTGTTGGCATCCAGTTGCGTGCACAGCGATCTTTGACTGCGACACTTGATTGTGTGCCATGAACGCCTGCGCCAACTGGGTGTCGCTGGTAAAACCAAGCCGACTCTACGCCCTCTCTCGGTATTGACACTGCTGCACGTTCTTCTACAGCATATGCGGAAAGACTGGGGCTCGAGATCGATTGGAATAGCTGCATCCTGCTCAGCCCCGCGACCGAGGGCGTCGGCTATCTGGAGCTCCACGACATCAAGGCGCGATTGCCGCGTGGTGTCGAGAACATCCGACCGCACATTCGCACCGTGGACGATATCCCTTTGCATGTGTCGCTCTTTGCCGAATGCACCCCGCCGTCCATTACAGAGATGGTCCGGATCTTCCAAGAGAACGGCGACGTGGTTTGCTGCATTGGCAGCTCCCTGAACGAGATGAACGTCGAATGCTTTGCTATGGTATGAAGAGCCTGCAAGAGCCTTGCCCCGTTGTTTTGGAGAGCTCAGCCGTATCTGACATGCCTTCTTCATCATCGGGCCGCCAGGCCGACATCAGTGTCTCTATCGACCCGCTGAGTCTGAACAAGATGCGTGGCGGAGGGAACTCACAGACGGCGCTGCATCTCGGTGCGGCCTTTACAAGCGCACCATGTGCTCTGACGCTGAACCATGACGTGAGCTTGTACACGCTCACCCAGCTCATACACGAAGCTCGCACCTTGGCCGAGAATGCAAGACAGGTGTGTAGATGCTGGCGCGAGCTTGATAATGCCGAACGAAGGCGGATCGCTCCTGGTTCGCCCGTTGCTGACAAGAGTGCCAATCCATCTGATCGACTCGTTCTCCGGTGGCGGGCGGGGACACTGGCCCTGTCGATTTTCCAATGCTAACGAATGAATCTGGCTCGACTGCGCCCCCTGGATCTTGTGTCCAGGGATTCTCGTTCCATATCGGATGCCAAGTGGCTCTGTCCCTGATGATCCAGCTGTCCTATATCGTGCTGCTCCCGCCCATATTCACGGGATATCAAATCATGTGGATGGTGTGGGTGATACTGCCGATCCTGTGTTTTTCGTTTCTGTTCACACCTCCAGACCCAGAAATCATGACGCATATGCCCGGTAAGTGAGATGCTGGTGGGATGGGCTTGGTGGGCTGTCGGTTTGGATAATTGCTGGCTGATGAGCCAGCCCGGGTCAGCTCGGGCGATAGCACTGAGGATGAGGGCGGTTTGTCAGGTTGACATCGATACGGGTCTGGTAGGGGCTCTGACGTGGCAGCATTGTGCTTCTCTAGTAAAAAACACAGCCCTCCTCAAAGACAAGATGCGGTTTACATACTACTACATTGTGCGGTTCGCGGTGCCAGTCCTCACATGCATCGCCCTCTATGCCCTGTAAGTGTCTTGTTTTAGCCTGTGCGCGTGGAAATAGAACTCTGCTCCTGGGACCGCAACCAGGCTGCAGTGTTTGCGTATCCATCGCATTGAGGCTATGGCCCTAACCGTCACTGTCATATCAGAACACTTCAAAGCCTGCAAGGCGGGCCCTCCCTCGTCCTTGGGACTTTCGGACTGGATCTGATGCAGATGAGCGTGGCCGAGCAGTGGGCGCTGCTTTACGCGCAGAACGTTGCGCTGTTTTTTGCGGTCTTCTATTTCGGTAGGTCAAGACGAGAGCCGGCCGCTTGGTTGCTGTATCTGGTCTGTGATTGCGTCACCCGAGCCCTGGGCTGGATAGCACGCCGCCAACTGACCTATTCGTCTTCCAACGAATGCATTCAGTGATAATCTCGTTCACTTATCTTCAGCGAACACTCCCGAGCCTCTCAAAAACAAAGCAGTTCAAGCCGATCGACAAATGGATGATTGCTGCCGCAGTCTGGTGAGTCGTGCAGCCGGAGAGACCGGGGACTTGGCCCGTGTGTTCGTCTCGCGATGGCTCGACTGCAGTATGTTTGGACAGAGTGGCTTACCCAAGTTGCTGCTGTGGATAGTCTCGTGCTGCAGATTGCCTTCACAGCGATCTCGCTTTTCTCGGGCCCACGGTCCCTCTCGGAGCTGCCCTGGTATATCTGGGTGCTTGGATTTGCGTCCCCGGTGGTGTTTGTACCGATCCAGGAGGCGATGAAGGTGCACGACAAGAAGGAATGGGACAAGTTCCAGAAGAGAAGCAAGCTCGAGTTCAATACCAAGCTGTAAGTCAGCTGCGGTGTCTCTGCGAGCACGGGCCGGCAGTGGAGTGGGTCTTGGGCGACATGGCTCTGCGGCACTGCTAACCGATGGCCACGATGTTCTTGACAGCGGCATGCATTCCCCTTTATGAACGAATGAATACTCCGGCTCTGGTGTCCGAGTTGATGGGCGCATGTGGCGGAGTGACGCTGCGGACGGATATGTGAACCGCCGGCACATACAGCCAATTAAATAGAAGCGGGACACCCTGGTTTGAGTTGTCGTTATTTCGTGCATCATGAGTGCGCCCGAGTATTCGATATCGAGCGGCCACAGAGATGTCGAGGTGGTCGAATGCATTCACTGCACTCTCGTTTCGTTCTGAACAAGCCGAAAGCCGTGCCTTGTTCGGTGAGCGACGAGCCTCTGGTCTGATGAGTGGGGGCGCATCGGCCTTGTTGGTATCCCATGGCGCAACCGGGCGCTTGCTCGGGACGGCCGCCATTGGGCCGCATAACAGTCGCGCCGTGCAACACCCCACATCCAGTAAGGCTGTCGGTCGCACCAGGCCATATCGGGCCGTGTCTGTGCCCCACCCACGGTATTGTTTGGAATACATCGCACATCCGCCACAGCGCGCACCCGTATCCTCCTTGCTGCCCCTTGTGTGCCGTGTCCCTCGCCTTGTCTGCTGGAGGCGGCCCAAAAACGACCCGTCTTGACGCCCGGCTCAGAGCCCCAACGCCGCTTCCTGCTCGCTCGCCGCTGTCGTCCCCTGCTGCTCCCCATCATCTTTCCCTGCTGCTCTCCATCATCTTTCTCTGCTGCTCCCCATCGCCCACAATGAGCTCCACCCCTGCGGTCTCTGCTGGCTACAGCCTCATCCAGGACTTTGGTGTTGCTGGCGCCTTCTATGATAACTTCAACTTCCAGAACACCGGCCGCACCAGCGGGTTCGCCAACTACGTCGACCGTGCCACCGCCGAAGCCAGCCATTTAATCAACTCGTCCGCCTCCAACGGCACCCTGCTCACTGTCGACTCCACAAATGTCTTCAGCCCAAACTCTACCGGCCGCCCTTCTATCCGTCTCGAGTCCAAGAACCTCTACGGCTGGGGTTTGTACATCTTTGATGTCGCCCACGTTCCTTCTGGCTGCGGCGTCTGGCCGGCCATGTGGTTCAAGAAGGCCGACTCGAACGACACCATCATTGCCGAAATCGATGTCATGGAGACCATCAACCTCCGCCAGAAGAGCGAGCACAACCTCTTCAGCGGCAAGGGCTGCTACGCTTCCCCCGACCGGCAGCAGCTCGGCACGGCGATGGGCACGGATTGTGATGCGACCAAGCCCCGTGTGCAGGGTACCGTCTACGGCTGCGAGAACGAGGGCGACCCCAATGCGGGCGGTATCGGACCTGCCTTCAATGCCAACGGCGGTGGAGTCTACGCCATGAACCTGGATGCTCGCGCCCTCAACCTCTACTTTTTCCCACGCAGCTCCGTGCCCGCTGACATTGCTGCCGGAACTCCCAACCCGGGCTCGTGGACGGTTGAGCCCACCATCAACTTCCCATTCGACTGCTGCTCGCCGGACTACTTTGACAAGATGACCATGGTCATCAACACCAACTTTTGTGGCAGCTGGATTGCCCTCGGAACGGACCAAGCCACCTGCCCCATGATGACTGCCGATCCCGCTGCCTGCAGCGCCTATGTCGGGGCCAACCCCTCGAGCCTTGGCGAAGCCTACTGGCAATTCAACTCGATCAAATACTACAAACCCACTGTGCCGCCTGCGTTTGCCCCCAACACCACGGCAACCTGTCCGAGCGATGCCATCGTTACCTCGAGCCTTAACGAGAGCCTGCCCGTGAGCGCCTCGGCTCCATTGGGCTCGGCTCCCACCGGTGCCTCTGTGGCGGCCAAGAGCCAGGCCATGGGTGGTGCCAGACTTGCTTCCAAGGCGCTGCTGACTGCGAGCCTCGTCGGCATCTGCGGCTGGGCGTTGTCCGTGCTCTAGCTCGACAGCCATGGTTGCTACTTCGACTCACGCCGTTCTCCCGTCGCCTCGACGTGTCTCGACAACATATCGATTCGAATCATTCTAAACTGATTATTATCACTCTACTTACACCTGGACACATTATATATCTACGATCTGATAGAAAGCAGTCCGGCAGCTACACTATGCAACACCTTGCCATGTTCACTTTTCTTTGGCCTGGCACGGACCTGGCTTTGTCCGTTGGCTCCCCCTTTCGGCCACTGCAGTATCTATGAAACAATACCTTTGATCCAATACAAAGCGCATGGGCCTACCGTCTTACCCAGTGCTTTCCCCAGAAGCGGGCCGACTGCACCGCTGGTGGCATGGGTACTTGCTTGCGTCTCCGACACTGAGCTCGGGCGGCTGCTCCTTTGGGCCTGCCCCCCGCTGGTTCGAATCCACGCGCACGCAATTGCCAGCGTGCCAGGGACGACGAGGGCGCTTTGGCCGGAAATCCGCCTTTTTCGTTTTTGTCTCGCTTGGCATCCGTCGCAGAAGCAGCACCAGCACCAGCGGCAGCAGCAACGCCCTCCGGTCCGCCCAGCCAAGGCTCGCCAACAGACGCAGCATCGGCCCTGGCGACTCCACCTCTCGCATTTAGCATCGCACGGTCGTCGATAGCGATCGCAACGGGGCACAGATGAGAACCGAAGTCCGCATTCTCTTGGTCGGAGACGGTGCGTTGCCCCTCTCCACTACCCTGTCTCCTCGGCCTTGTATCCGCTGGCACCGTCGCTGCTGCTTGACCGGTGCCTGCGCTCTACTTGGCCAGGCACCGCCTGGATGCAATCCAGCCTTGCTCAGACGGACATCGCCCGGCGGAACGGGGGCATGCCATGTGCGATTGGAGCCACCAGTTGGAATCATGTCATTCGCCGAGTTTTGTTGGTCCTGGGCCGTCTAGCTCTGGCCTCGCACTCCATGTGCTGCATCTATTAACGACAAGCAACCTCTGGCCATTCCCGCCTGTGTCGCAGACCAAGTCGGCAAAAGCACGCTGATTACGTCGCTCATCAAAGAGACATTCGTGCCCAATGTAACTCAATCCCAGCTGCTATCAGCCCGCCGGCCGCCTCATCCACCTCCCGCTCGCTCGCTCTCGATGTCGCCAGGAACCCTCGACGGATAATCTGCATCGGCAGCTCTCTCGGCTTGGATCTAACCTGCCTCGATTCACGATCTGCCCTCCAGATCCAGCATGTTGTGCCCGAGGTTACGATCCCCCCTGAGTGGTCGAGAGATAAGGTCACCACCCGGATTGTCGATTCCTCCTGTGAGTAGCAACGCAAACGAGGGATCTGTCTACTTCCTGTCCTCCTCTCAAGAGATCCCGTCGTCAGGGGTTGATGCTGTCGCCAAACTCCCCGGTCACCATCGTATCTAACATGCACTTCCACATCCTGACTTCTGGGATATCGGCCCTATGCCTTCTTCTTCATGTTCGATAGCACGAGCCGACAATCGCGAGCAGCTTGAGGCTGAAATCCGAAAGGCGGACGTGATCTGCATCGTCTATGCCATCAATCGATCCGAGACGTTCACTCGCACGCACGAGTTCTGGCTGCCGTACATCCGCCGGCTGGGACGAAACGTAGGTCATGCATTTCGGAAGCAGCGCGCGAGCATCGGATGAATCGTGTGCCTGCACTATGCTCCTTCTCCTATCGGATGAACCGACCATCTCGATAGCGGGAGGAAACAAGGACCGCCTCTTCGCCATCCGGTCGGCTGCTGACTTACTGGGCCCACAGGTGCCGATCGTGCTTGTTGGCAACAAGATGGATCTTCGTGGCAAAGACGTGACGAACGACTCGCTGGAGGAGCATGTGATGCCCATCATGAACGAGTTCAAGGTGCGACCTTTCGTCAGTGCAGCATCGATGCTATCGTGGTCTACGCTGGAAGAGTCGACTGCCAACTCCGGATGTTGCAGTGGATGCTGCATGCACATGGCACGCCGCACATAGTTCCTCGCCTCCAGTGTCTCAGCATAGCAGGGCCAACAACGATGTTATTCATAGAGCTTTCGTTGTGTCCCGTAACAGGAGGTCGAGACTTGCGTCGAGTGCTCGGCCAAGCAGCCGCTGAATGTTTCCGAGGTCTTCTACTTTGCCCAAAAGGCAGTCTTGCATCCCACTGCGCCGCTATATGATTCCCGCGAGCACGTAAGTACTCCCGGCTCGACATGTCCTCGGATTGCAGTGGTGATGAAGACGATGTGGGAAGAGGGTGCTGCGATGGTCAACCTCGACTTGCTTTTGATTCTGTGCTCACGCCGATTCATCCCGACACAGACCCTTAAACCGGCGTGCATAGATGCGCTCCGGCGGATCTTCCGACTCTGCGATAAGGACAAAGACGGAGTTCTCAACGACGACGAGATCAACGACTTCCAGGTGCGGTCGTTTGGATGATGTGCCCTAACTTGTTCCCGAACACCCTCTATGCATCGCAGTCGCTGTAATGTCCGTGGTGCTGACTCCTTCGCCCGACGCACACAGGGAAAGTGTTTTGGAGCCCCGCTCCAGCGCCAGGAGATCGAGAGCGTCAAGGACGTTGTGCGAGAGAGCGAGCCCGACGGAGTCAATGAAACCGGTCTCACGGAGATAGGTAGAATATCACACGATGCCAATGTCTATGCCGATGCAAACGAATGGAACTGTCGATACATCCATGTTGGCAGCTGTAGTTCCACGGGCGAATCGATATTCTGCGTGTCCTCAAGCTCGATAACTGACTGTCGACGCTTTGTTGTGCTGTCTTTGGGTGTTGCTGCATGGTTTGGCTGCACAGGCTTCCTGTATCTGCACACACTCTTCATCCAAAAGGGACGACTCGAAACTACATGGACTGTTCTCCGGAAGTTTGGTTATGGCGATGATCTCTATCTGCGCGAAGACTTTTTGTGGCCTGCGTAAGTAGAGCATCGGTCTGTTGGTGTTGGACACTCGGATCTGTGTCTGCTTGACATTTGTCCAATCTACTCACCATCGATCTGGCTGTGTCCTGTGATTTGGGGTTTCGACTGGCGCTCTTGTCCGCTACTGACCGGCAGAATCGAAGTTCCACCTGAATGCTCTGTCGAGCTGAGTAGTGACGGCTACCAGTTCTTTACCGAGCTGTTCCAGGCATTTGACATGGTATGGAGCCCATCTGACGAGCCAAGGAGCGATCGACTCTGATTTGCAAGCGCTGTCTTCGGCGAGACACCCTAACGACCAGTCAATCGTCTCAGGACAAAGACGGAGCCCTGAAGGATTCGGAACTTGAAGATCTGTTCAGCACCGCCCCAGACAACCCTTGGACCGGCACCGGCTTTCCGGAGACAACGATCACAGCCGAAACGTCTGGCGCAGTGACGCTGCAGGGATTTCTGGCGCAGTGGAGGTATGGCGAGGCCATCTGTGCACCATCCACAGCTGCGTTCCTGAGCAGCCCTGTTGTCAACAACGCCTTGCTGAAACGGCTCTCTCTGTGCAAAGCATGACGACCCTGCTGGACTACAAAACCACTCTGGCTTATCTGGCCTATCTGGGCTACGACGGAGACACGACACAGGCCTTGAAGGTCACAAAGCCGCGCAAAAGCGACCGCAAGCGGCAGGGGCGGGTTCAGCGAAATGTGTTTCTGGGCTACGTCTTTGGGGCCACGGGCTCGGGCAAGGTACGGAGGTGTGGGCTGCCCACGGGCTCGCCGGTAACATCGCATCGTGGCCTCTACCGACCATCCAACCACCACACTGCATCCTGATGGTCCCGACTTGCATGCCGCATCACTATGGTCTAGACTTGCTTCCTCCGCGGCCTGGTCAACAAGCCCTTTGAAGAGACATACACACCAACGACCAAGCCCTACAGCGTCGTCAACTCGGTCGAGATTGGCGGAGATGAGAAATACTTGGTGGTACGTTAGGCAATCCGCGGATGGACCAGGCGTGGTTTTTGATGCACGTAGAAGATACGATCCAGTGCGATCCAGTGCGATTCAGTGCGAGGGACAGGGAGGTTGTTCCCCAACAGCACCCTCCCTCCATTGAAGAACTTGCCTCTCACCGTTTCGTATTTGCTTGCGTGGGTAGATGCAAGAGTTCGGTTCGAAATACGACTCGGAGGTTCTCCAGAACCGCAAGAAACTGGACGCGTGCGACTTTCTCTGCTTCATCTACGACTCAAGCGACGTCAATTCGTTCGCATATGTGGCTGGGATCCGGGTATGCTTTACTTGGCTGCACAGAAGCAGTACCCGTCAGTCGCCACGCTGGCCCTGTGGCAACATAGCCAGGCGGCACCGCCTTCGTGTGCCCGTCTGGCGATGATCGGCACAAATCATGCCCAAACTGACGGATTATCCGCATCACGTTCCAGAGCAAATTCCAGGTCGACCATCTGCCGTGTATCTTTGTTGCCACAAAGAGCGACTGCGACCTCGTCCCCCAGGTAGGCCCCGACTGCTGATCTCATCTGCAGTTTGCCATGCGAACGAGCAAAGGACTGTCCCGCAATCATGCCTGCATCGCACAGCTGTTCGCAGCCCTCGCGCTTTCGCCTGCGGGCTTTCACTAATATCGTCGGGTCGGCTCTGTCCCTGCAGCGCTACGAGATTCAGCCGGATGTATACTGCCGGAACCTGAAGCTCCCTGTCCCCATCAGCGTTTCGCTCAAGCATGGCATGACCGCCGATATCTACTCCACCCTCGTGGGTGTCGCCATGGATCCGTAAGTTGGCCACTGTATCCTGGTGTGGCGTGATGTAGTGTGGGTGTTGGAGATCGCTCGGTCGGGCTCGGGCTCGGGCTGTCCCTGGCACCAGGCTCACGTTCGATTTGCCTCTCTCCGCCCCGCCCGCGACATTCGACGCCGTCTCAGGGCCATCGCCATGCCCGGCAGCAAGACATCGTCGCCATCGTCATCCCGCATGGGGCTTTACATCACCGTGACCGCCGTCTCTGCCGCGGTTCTGGCGGTGCTGCTCGTCTATCGCAACGTCCACCGTCCCAGCGCCGCTGTGTCTACCTCGCCATAGCCATGTCGGGTGTTGGCTTGGCTTGGCCTGGCTTGGCCTGGCTTGGCTTGGCTTGGCCTGGCTGGCAGCCCTTGCTCTCACTTGTATCTGGTTCCTGGACCACGCAATCGATTCATCTCATAGTCCTTTACTCCGAGCGCGGATCTGCATCGCCGCGCCGTCTCTGCCTCTGCCGCTCCGAGTGCGAGTGCGAGTGCGAGTGCGAATGCGAATGCTGGACGGGCCGGCACAACGGAGCTGTCCCCGCCCTCCGCCGGCCATCCGCCGTTGCTCGTGTGAGGGGCTGGCACCAGAAACGTGGTCACCGCTCTTGTCATGAATCTCCGGTGCCTGGATTGCTCTCCGCGCAAGTTTTTTTTTTTCTGCGGCCTGCGCTGGCCGTCTGTCCCGCCTTGCTTGTCGATCCTGCAATGTTGCTGCTGCCGCTGCCGATGCGCATATCCCTGTGATCTCTCCAGTCGGCCAGCGTATTCGCACGCTAGTCCCACAGCCCCTCCCCGTCTGCATCGATTCCCTGCCAGCTCTTTCCCAGCCAATCTTGCTTCTGGGCTGTGGAACGAGCGTTCACTCCCGTGTCCAGAATCGCCGTATCGATCAAAGGCCGTTCCAGCGTTCTGCTTCCTTTTCGGCCTGTTGCTCTCCAGCCCCCCCCCCATCCGAGCTTTCAACGGCCTAGTGTTGGACTATGGCCAGCGTGCTTCGACCAACGCACGAGCGCTCTTATCAGATGGATCACAACCGCCAAGACAGCGACTCTATCTTCCAGGATGGCCGGTCTATGCTGTCGTCTTCGCCTCAGCAGCTAGACCGGACCCTGTTCCTCGACCAGCCATCCTCGGCCGGCCCTGCAACCCCCATCGTCGATCCCGCTCGCAAGGCCTCCAAAAACTCGATATTCGAGGTCTCCCATGCCATCCCCAAGCCGCTCTCGAAAATGTCGGCTGAGGAAGCATACCAACTGCTTTCCCCCTCGGCAACCCCTGTCACCCCGGCCCCGTCCGGCGATAAGCGTCCCTCACGCAACTCCATCTTCGAGGTTTCGCATGCCATCCTCAAGCCCGCCCTCAAAATGACGCCCCTGGAGGTCGAGTCCCTCCGAAGGGGCACTTATTCGGAGGCCAACACCGGCAGCCCCCAAGCCACTTCAGGTGCCTTCGATAGTATCACCATCCCCGTTGCCTCGCCATCCTTCCAGAACCACAGCAGCTATGTTTCCTTGGGCATTGTCCCAAGCGACAGCCCACGGGAAATCACCAGCCCCGGCCGCCCGCCTCCCTTCCTGGCCATGCCCTTCACTGCCGCTTCCCCAAGCGAAACGGACCATTCGTTCGCCGGCAGCGGCCTGGACTGGGCCTTTATCGACAATCCCGCCGCCCGTGGCATGCGAAAGTCGCACACCCAGCCCTTTTCGATTCTGGGCGAGGGCAGTACTAGCAGCAGTACCGGCAGCGGCGGCGATAGTTACAATCCGTGGGTCGTCTCCTCGCCAGTCTCGTCCCCAACCACGACAGATGCACCGCCATTGCCGATAAAACCCAACCACAGCCGCTTTGCCTCAAATCCAGTGCGCCAGCTCACGGTGCCTGCAGATCTTTCCAGCATCACCATCCCCAGGGACAACGACAACATCAGCCTGGCCTTCATCCCGTCTCGACAGAACTTTCTCGGCGAGGGCCGCTATGCTTCGGTTTACGTCGGACACTACATTCTGCACGACGACGCCGATGGCTCGAACTCGTCCAGAGCCCCGGCCACGACCGCCACGACCGCCATCCAGGGAACAGAATGCGACTTCAAGCCATGTGCCGTCAAGGCCCTGCACGCGACCGAGGAGAGCCAAGCCATCGGTCTGTGCGAATACGAGATGCTTCGGCGGCTCAAGCACCCGTTTGTCATCAAGCTCATCGGCTTCAAGCGAAGTGGAGACTTGGCGCAGCCCGACCTCGCCAGCGAGGCTGCCCATCTGTCCTCGCAGTCAAAGTCGCTCCGACGCAAGAGTTTCTTTGAAAATACAGCAGCAGCAGCAGGGATCCCGGATTCCAACATGCTTCTGATCCTGGAGTATCTGCCCAACGGCAGTCTGTGGGACTGGTCGCAGAAGAACCCGACCGCTGTCGGCCGCAAGCTCTTTGTCAAGTGGGCTGCAGAGCTGCTCTCGGCCATAGAGCACACCCACAGCCTCGGCATCATCCACCATGACATCAAGCCGCACAACATCCTTGTAAGAGCTGACTCCCTGCTTGGCTTTCCCCTGGGTTGTGCTTTGTCTGCATGCCGTTGACTTGATGGGCAACTTGGCGAAGAATCGGCGAATGCAACGCTGCCGCTGAGAGCGAGGATGGAATCCTGGGGATCTGGTGATCTGGGCCGCCTTGCTGATCAATCGTCTGCTCTATCGATGGCTGCTGCAGCTCACCGAGTTCCTGGACATCCGGCTGGCCGACTTTGGAAACGCGTGCCGGATTCCTGAACCGCAAACCCCACGATCGCCCGAGGTTCAGGACTACGCCGGATCGCCCGTCGTCGCATCGATTCCGTTCCAGCTCCGCGACGGCCTGGGACGAGGCACACAGGCCTACACTGCGCCCGAGCTGTTCACCACCGATCCCTACGGCACCGCCGTCGATGTCTATTCCGCCGGTGTGACCCTCTACACCCTCATCTCGCTTGTCGAGCCCTTCAGCCGCTCCAAGACCAGCGTGCAGATGCTCCTCGGAATCCGGCGTGGATTCTTTGAGTCTGGTCTGCAGGCGCACGAGGAGCTGGACGAGCGTCTGGTCCGGTTCGGCAGTGGCGAGAAGGTCGAGAGGCTGATCTGCGATGCAGTCACCCAAATGGTCAAGTTTGCCCCGGCCGAGCGCGGCTCAGCCAAGTATTTCGCTCGCCTGTTTCACGATCTCTGAGGCTGTCCTTGCGTGGTTGTATTGCTTATCGAACCTCTGGACACCAAAGGACACTGGCGCACCAAAGGACGTTAGATGCCGTCTCATCATTTCGGGGGGGGGGGTTTTTTACTTTGACTTGCTGCTGCTTTTGGGATGGGTCATGGTGCGCGGCTGCGTGCTCTCGTTCGCTGACACTGCGGCTCGTGCTTTGATTCTTGTCCGGGCGACTCTGTTTCTTTTCTGTTTCTGTCGAACCGAGCCAATGTACGCTTTACACATGGGCAAAATGGACACCTTTCATATTCCCGCATGTCAGCGCAGTATGGGGATGGCTTGCATCCTACTCAGCCATGTGCAATTCGACAGATCGCCAGCGAGGTGTCGAAACTGATTGGTCGAGGCTAATTTGGCTCCCATGTTGTCGATGTGAGTGGCGACGGTGATGTTTGAACTGCTCAAGGTACCGAGCAAACCGCTGCCTCCTTTCCACCCTGAATGCTGCTGTCAGAGCTGCGAGCAGACCACCGAGCACTTGCTCGAAACACTGATTTGGTTTGAGGATTGTATTTGCTTGGGCAATTACGGCTGAGATGTCAGCGTGTGATTGTGGGCCGTTCCATACATAACCAACGGACAGCGCATCTCCATCCTGATTGATCCCTGCAGCAAGAGTCCGTTCCTCCGCCCACCCCGAGCCCCAATACTGGAGAATACGACCAGTCGAGTCAGGACGCGAAGGAAGCGAAAGGAAGGCAAACCATCTAGTCGTCCTCGTCCTCGTCGTCATCATTGTCGCTCGAATAGTCGACCGGGCTCTGCTCCGGGATGATGGCATCATCCGAGGTAGGCGAGACTGAGGGCGCGTCGGAGGTGGGAGGGACCACAGCCGCGTGGGTCTCGGTGTGCAGAGGGATTCGGTTGCAGTCCCAGTCCCAGGTGGATCGCCACTTGATGGACTCGCAGTGATCTCGGGTCATGCTCGTGCCGTATGTGATCGGGCTGAAGAGACGGAACACATGCAGGGCAAAGATGACGATGATGATGGTCATGCCCCACTTGACTTGGCGCGGGAATCGCACAGTGACCATGTCAAAGAGCGAGCCGACGAGCAGGATGCTAAAGTACAGGGCAGGGAGATAGTGGTGCAGGAAGAGCTGGGAACACGCGGGTTGATTAGTGGCGAGGCCGCCGACACGCTCTGCTTGACCTCGACCTGTTGCTGCCCACTTGCATCAGACTCAACAACAGCATGGCCAATCCATTCCAGCAGCGGGTACCAAGCGCAGCTGTCTGTAACCTTACCTGACGGGCCATCAAGAAAAACGGGAAGTAGTGGAAGGCCCAGCCAGAGAGCAGGAGCACTGCGCCGCCAAACTCTTGGTTGAAGTAGTCGGCAATCACTGAACAAGACAGGCAACAGATTAATCAGCATCATCGGTGGACCAACAGAAGCCACTGAACAACGGATGTGCGAAACCTTCAAGCACAGGCCCGTTAGGGAGTGCCTCGCTCTTTGCGCACAGTGTCAACGAGTTCTGCAATGCATGGACTACTTACCGCCGCGCGTGGGGATGTAGCCGCGCTTGTCGAGCACAGCACGGATGACCAGGAAAGCAATAAAGACGACATAGGAGGCGGCAGCGATCCACCACACGAATGGGTTGCCGAGCAGGTAGATTTGGCTCGAGTTGCCACCCTTGCCAGTCCAGAAACTGATGCCTCGACGGAGTCCGGGCCACGCATCTGCCGAGGAGCGGGTTTGGAGGAGAACGGGGATCAGCATCAGAAGAGTGCTCCTGTACGAAGCGTTCATATGCAGCGCCGCTTGTCACACATATCGACAAATGGCGAGAGAACTCACTCGGTCGCGACTCGTAGGCATGGGGCGAGGTCAGGCCAGCGTTGGTGACCCACATGACCTTGTGCAGCTCGAGGAATTTGCCAAGGAATCCTGGCTTTTTGTAGTTGACCTTGGGGGCGTTGGCAGGAACTGGGGTTGGGGACGATGGGACTTAGCGACACGGCCAAGGACGGTCGACAAGATCAAGGCGGCTGCTGCTCTCCTCGCACCCGCTGGGCATTACACCAAGGCCACTTACGCAAGTCATGCTGGCTCGCCTCGATTCTCCAGCTGCGATGACGGGATGGTGGGTGAGATGGTGTCGTGATGGTGTCGTGGTGGCAAAGCAGATCATGGCAGGGGGGACACGATGCCTACCTGGTGAGCGAAGCCTTGCCCTTCTTTGAGCAAGTAACCTCCTGCTGCTCGAAGCCTGGTGCGACAACAATGGGATAGGGACATTGGTCAGTCAGACAGTCTTTAATCACTAGTAACAAGTCCGATGTACGACTGGCTTTCATCGAGCAGACCGCGGGTCGATCGATACATACCCCACTTGGGGAGCTTGACCTTGTGCGAAAACAGCTTGCAACCCTGCATGGCAGAAATCAGCCGGATGTTCTTGCCGAGGGTATAGACGTAGGGGTCCTTCTCGTTGTTGTCGATGATTTCGACTCGCCAGTGGTCATTCGCGTCTCCCAGGAAGGTCGTATCGCCGTATCCGGAGACTTCGTTGTGCTCCTTGTTGTCGGTGACGGGAGGTCTGGAGGACCCGAAATACAACGGGTAAGACGATCCGAGTGGCAAATCGGCCGTATCGAGGCGCCAAATGCGGTATCACAAACCTGATGTCGTGCGTATGGAGGCGCTTGTGGGTGGCAATGTGCTCGAGGCGGATGATGTCGTTGTGCTTGATTCGGGTAAACTCAGTGATGTTGGGCTCGACTTGGGCACCGTGTTCGTCGGTGGTCAGAACAGGTCGGATGATCCATTCGCTGTTCTCGTCGCGGAAGGGATAGCAAGTGATGTGTTGCTGCTTGGATCCGGTGGGATAATCGCCCTTGTGGGAGTGGAGATAGCCGCCACCGGTGCCATGGTGGCGGATGAAGACACGAGAGCCATATCCAACGTCTGCCACGGCACGGGATCGTGGTGTTAGGGGCGATCGATGCGCATTCGGAATACTGGGCATATCGCGGGGATGCGTATGCAGCAAAGGTACCTCGGAAAGTGTCGGGAACTTCGTTTCCCTGGAGGGTGGCCTGGAACTCGGGGCTCATGAAGCCGTTTCCGTTGCCAGACTTATACAAGACCATAAAGTGCACTTGGAACAGCAAGGCGTAGACAACAACGGGCAGGACGATCAGGCAGAGGGCGCGGGCAGCAAAATGTCGGCCAAACTTGGACTGTGCAAGAGATATGTGTGTTTGGGGGGCAATGAGATATCGGGCAAACGAGCAAGGAAACGGCGACATGCGTGTACCGATAGTTTCACGGGCTGAGCAGCGGCACTTACAAAGCTGACGGACTCGTCGCCGATCACGTTCCACAGATTGACGATCGTGGCGACACCGATGGTGGCGATCAGGAAAAGGCCTGCAAACCAGTTCGTGTGGATCAGCACAAGTGCAAAACAACGTTCGGCATCGAGGGCATACATGCCGATACTTACCAACCCATTTGACGCTTGAGGCCAGGCCGAGGGAAACGCCGGTCAGGGCAAGGCTGTACCACCAACTGGCAGAGAAGGGTCTGGGGATCCAGAACAGATTGGAAATTGCAGGCGGCAGGTGAGGACGAGTCGAAGCTCTGGGCAGAGGTCGGGGCGGCGACGACCACGTACCTGTCCTGGTGGATCAAAAACTCGGTCCACATCATCACGGTCAAGGCGGTGAAGAAGATGAGCATCGGATCCTGCAAGGAAACGGCGTGATTAGAGCTTGCTCAGCGCGTATGGACACTCAATCCAGAAACGGCATGTGCAACTTACAAGCAGGATCAAGCGAGATTGGCTATGACGAGCAGCGCGAGAAAGGAAAAGGTGGGTCAGTGTGTGAATGAGCTGAATCAGCATGGGCTGTGTGGGCACAGAAGCAAACTAGGACCGCCCTTACGCTGCGAAGCCGTTTTCTGGTGATAACAGAGTGGCGCCATAGGGTTAGTCGGGTTAGTCGAGTGTGCTATTGGCTCGATCATCGTCAGCGACGATCTTGTGCAAGATCGGCGTTGACCTGGCCGACCGACAGCTGGAGCAGCTTCCGGCAATACAGCGACAGACCCACGACAACGCACGAATACCGAGTGATCGAGCGCTCGATCAGTACAGCTACATACCAAAGAGCACAAGGAAGGCAGAAAGAATCGAAGCAGACATGGAGTAGCCGAGATTGCGCATAGTCACAAATGCAATCTGGGCGATCCCAAGAGTCAGTCGCGAGACTCCGGTGGCGGATTTGCAATCGACAGTCGACAGCCGCTTTCCTCACCCCTCACGAGCACCCCGAAAGAATTAATGTGCTTACAGGAACGAGCAGGACACCCAGGATGCCCTGGAAGAGGCGCATGGTGATATAAGGCACTCGGGGCTCGACGTAGTCCATTCCAATGTCCTGTGGGGCAGCGGGAGAGTGAGTGTCGCGAGCGCAATCCCGCATAGAGCTCTGCGAGCGAGCTACTCACCTTGAAGGAGAACGAGCCATTGTAACCAGCAACAGCTCCGCTGGCGGCAACCAGCAATTTTCCAAGCTGTGGACAGAAAGCAGTATCAGCACCATGTCGATGCGTTGCTCTGGCGAAGTGCAAAGGGCCAGAGCTGCAGCTCGGAGACGCCCAAGGGGGCTTACCGGCGGATGCACATCCATGAAGAACTCGCCCTTGATGTAGTGGCTACCGAATCCACCTGTGTGTCGAACGAGCCGTTGAATGATTATGCGTGGGAGCAGTCGGGGGAGGATGGAAACAAGGCACTCGGCAATATGCACGGATGATCCTGGGCCGAGACCAGAGACAAAAGATCTAGCCGGTGCATACCGAAATGAACTTCGTCAAAGACAACCTCGCTCGGGTTTGAGATGCGGTACAGACGAATCAGAGCCGCGACGATGGTCAGGGCGATGACGACGTTGATGTGGTTCTGGCGGACGCCGACATCCTTCTGGGCATTGAACTGACGAGTCACGGTCCACAGCGGTTAGATGGTGCGCTCTGCGAGATCCTTTGGATCGTGCAGATATGCCCTGCTCGGTATATCTGATCCCGAGAGGGCAGGTGGCTGCGTCTGGAGCCGGGGTGGCCAGAATACGGGCCGCAACCCCGAGGGCGGCCTTACTTTGTCGTACTTGGAGTCCGGGTCGAACGCCGGCTGCGCCTTGGTGGGCAGCACAGACGACTTGGGCTTCCGATGCGTGACGGAGCTCATGAGCAGCAGGGGCGTGGCAGGGAGAGGGCCAAGGCTTGGAGCGGGGCAGGCGGTTGGCTTTGGGCAAGAGCAGGCGCGGAAGGACAGCGCCGGGCGGTCTCGGAAAAGGCAAGATGGCGAAAGTTGCGCTGGCGGAATCTCGGCCGGCCACAGGAAGCACAGCCGCACTGTGGCCGGCCAGTGCGCAGCATGTGCTTCCCGTTATCTGCCTCTCATTGCTGGTCTGCGACCGACATCGACTTGGACCGCCCCGGGACTGCAGCAGAAGCGACAGAAGCAACAGCGGAAGCAGCAGCAGAAGCAGAAGCAGCAGAAGCAGCAGAAGCAGCAAAAGCAGCAACACCGCAATGGCCTCCCGCTCGATTTTCAAGCCGTGCATCGACCTGCACAACGGCGCCGTCAAGCAGATCGTCGGCGCCTCTCTCTCCGATGATACGCCCTCGATGCTCAAAACAAATTTTGTCTCTGAGTAAGGCGATCGGTCGATCGGTCGCGCCGAGCTGCAGAGGGTCTGCTGTAGATGCTATAAAGAACAGCCAACGCACCACTGAGAGCGCAGGGACAAACTTCTCTGCTCGATTCAAGCGATCGTGCTTGCATAGGCACCGAACTCATCATCGCTTCTCGCAATGCACCTTCCTTTCGGATCTCAGGGAGCCTCCCGCTTTCTACGCCAATCTGTATCGCACACACGATCTCCGGGGTGCGCACGTCATTATGCTGGGCCCAAACAACGAGCAGGCAGCCAAGGAGGCTCTTGCCGCATGGCCAAAGGGACTGCAGGTCGGCGGCGGCATCAGTATCGACAATGCCCAGCACTGGCTTGACTGCGGCGCTGACAAGGTCGGTTGAGATTGCAGCATGTCTCGACGTTGCCTCCCAGGCGCTCGGTCGACCAACTGGCCGCTGGTACTGGCACGTTCTCATCGGCAACATCGACCCCTTCCAGGTCATTGTCACGAGCTGGCTCTTCCCTGAAGGCAAGCTCTCGATGCAGCGACTCAAGGATCTGTCGGCTCTCATCGGCAAGGACAACCTCGTCATCGATGTCAGGTACGCATGGGTTCTCCCAAGGCCACCTAACCGATTCTGGCTCGTCTCCACCCAATCAACATGACGGCCACACGCACGAGACACCCACACCCACACCTATGATTAGAGCTGATTTGCGTCTTCAACAGCTGCCGAAAGAGGGGAAGCCAGTGGTTCGTTGCCATGAACAAGTGGCAGACGATTACCGACGTCGAGGTCTGCCGAGGTACGCATCAAATCATCGGCCCGAGTGATTGCGATTCTGTGCGGCTTCGATCGCTGCTTTGCCAGGGTTTCCGCTGTGCTTAACATGGCAACTATACATCTCAGAAACACTTGTGGACCTCGCGCAGTACTGCAGGTAGGAGCAACAGGTTGTGCTGAGCAAAGAATCGTCGTGCGCATGGTACATTGACTGGACAGCGCCTGAGAAGTGCAATCAATATTTCTCGCAAACCCTGGTTGACATGATCCGGCCCATTCGGATACGCAGCGAATTCCTTGTTCATGCGGCGGACGTGGAAGGTCTTTGCCAAGGCATCGACGAGGAGCTAGTTCAAAGTATGTACCTCTCTTGTGTGCTGCGCTACATTGCATTTGCTGGACTGCACCTTGCGGCAGTATCATCCGTGCCGTACATGTTGTGAACGAGCGCATGTCGACTGCCTTTACACAGAGCTCGGAGAATGGTCAACGATTCCCTGCACATACGCCGGTGGTGGTAAAGGTACGTGCTACATGACGGCGTAGAACGGAGGGCGCCGCAGCAACGGGTATCTCAGTCCAAAGCTCTTGACGATTTCGCCCATCCGTGCCTGGTCTCGCAAGCGACGAATAATCCTCATCCCGTGTATCAGAAATCGAGGACCTGAAGCTGGTCCACGAGCTTTCGAATGGCCGAGTCGATCTAACCTTTGGAAGGTAACCGCGGGTGACGCTTCGTTGGCGGCTCCGGATAGTGCTCCGAGGCCGCATGCGATGATGCTCTCGCACATTCTGCGCTGCCTGGATCAGAATCCGGCAACGATCTTGCCATCCAACGCCCTATTCGACTAACGAGCGCTTCACCTTTGGATCGGACCGTGGCCATGCGTGGCTGCCACAGTGCCCTTGATATCTTTGGAGGATCCGGCGTCAAGTTCATGGACGCAGTGGCCTGGAACAAAGGCGCGCTTGTTCTCTAAACATCTGCAATCGACGCAGTGGCCAAGTGTATCGCGTTCATTCCCCGCCTGTGTGGCTCGAATATAATCTCGAACATGGCCCTCTCACGAAGGGTCCTTTGTATTATACCGATACATACTTTTGGCTCTTTGAGCAAGCCTGTACCGACCAGAGTTCAAGTACTCGTGGTGGCGAGCGCTTCTGCTACGTTCGGAGCTGAATCGGCAACGCGATGGACGGCCCAACTTCCCACTCAATGCCGTCATCGTCGATCATGCGGATGTCGATGTGGATCTCTGCCAGATCGCCCTCCAGCATGGTGACGGGTGGAAACTGCACAATAGTCGAGAGTGCAAAGTAACTATCGACCACTGAGACGCGGTGATCTTGCATGCTGTACTTCTACAGCGATGGCCGGATGGTTCGTTTGACCGTTGGCCGAAAGTGTCCGCAGACCCATGGACGAGAACACAGTCGAGACGCATCAGAGACTGCTCGATTGCTATGCCGTCATCGCGCACACATCAGCATCACCGCGAGGACATGAAACCTACCGTCTTCTCAGCGCCAGCGAGGCTCGTTTGTGACTCTAATGCAGTCACCCATATGAGACACCGGCATTGCACTGCCTTGCGACAAATGCCCCCTGATCGATCCGAAGAGATTGCAGAGTCGAGTCAGAACGAGTCAGAACTAAGCGCATCATGCTTTCGGCCGTGAGACACTGAGCAGCGTATTTCTGCTGTCATCATGACCTCCGACCTGCATCCAACAACTGCTGCTGGCGAGTGACGATGCCCTCGAGATTGAGTACGAATCGCTTGAAGCTTGCCACAACCAAGGGCTCGTTCCGCTTCCATCGAGGAGTCACGATGAGCTGAACATGGCGTGTACATGGCGCCAAAGGAAAGCAAGTTAGTGTGCTTCAAGGGCACATACCATTCGCTGGCAGCAACCCAAGCGAGTATTGCGCAGACACCTACCTCGATGGTGTAGTTGGGCTGAGTCACGAAAAAGTGTGACGGGATGCGCAAGTGCTGCTGCATCATTAAGCCGAGCCAGGAGACCAGGTCCTGCAGAATGGGGTCGTATCCACCATCACCCGGTTCGTTAGTTTCAAATACAGCCACAGCCGCAAGACGCGTCGGACCAATCGAGCCGCAAGCACAATCTCCATTCGAATATCTTCAGGAGCGGTGAAGCATCATGGCCGCAGTTGGTTCTAACGCACCCCAGTGGCGACAGTTTGGCTCGATGCGGCATCACGAATCGACAGAAGCGACTGCATGTCGTGTCCGGGACCATGATCTTGACTCTCGGATGCCTGTTGCTCAAGGATCGCACCGAGTTTCCAGTCACTTATGGCACTGCAGGATGCAAAACGATTAATCGCTGGTTGTCTGCGTCGCCGATGCACCAGCCAGAGTCATTTAGCTTGCCTACCTGGGGGGATGCCCAACACGCACAAGAATCTCGGACAACAGCCGAGTCGCGGCCTGCCATGTGAAAACAAATACAACCAAGCCGGACGACAACGGGGAGAGGCCCAAGGCGCTCGAGTCAAGGATACATCAAAACCAGTCAACAGCTCACAGGCGATCCAGTCTGGCACACACACACACACACACAGCCTGGGCCCATCAACATCGTCGCATTGAAAAGGATATCGTTCAAGGACCGAGAGACTCGTTAGGCTGATGTCAAAATTCATCCGGCTGAGACGCCCAAACTGCCCCGAGAGCTGGAGTGCGCGTATGTTGAGGTCCCGAAGGGCGACAAGCGAGCTTGGGGAGGCATCGGCAGATGCCGTGTGGCTCAGTATATCATTGGCAACCGCAGTGAATTCGGAGAAGAGCATGAGAAACTGCCTCTGGAATATCCGCGGTCCATCGATTGCTTCTAATTTCTATCGATAGAGTCATACATGTACGCGTTATCGAGGATAAGCATGCCGTCTCCATCTGGAGCTACGAAGCTGAGTCAACACGACCCAGCCAAAAATGACCACGGCAGTAACCTGCAGGTGGAGCACCATTCGTTTCGGCAAAGTAGATCATCAAAGCAACATCGGGTTTCAAGATCTTGGCCAGTGGTGCCGCTGCGTACCTCGTGCGCTTCTCGCGCCTGTTTCGCGAACTGGACAGCCGAAGCAGCATCGCCCTGTTTCAGCCCGCTGTGGGCCAGCGACAAGTTGGCCAGAACATTCAACCAAACGACATGCTGATTTGCTGACGCGCCGTTCTGCCGATTTCGAGTGCCGACGCGGTGCGTGTGGGTGGGAAACAGATCGATCGAGTCAGCCAGAGCACCATCATGGACAGTGAGAACCCTCCGAGCTCAGAGTAGTGCGCATCATGGCGAAGCTGGCGTACGATGCGATTCGAGATTACCTCCGCAAGCCGTTTCTGCAGGTCGCCAAATACAACAGCAGCAAGTGTCGAGTTCTCGGCACATAGCGAATCTTGGCCAAACAAATACAGCTGCTCGCCGTTTAGCCTTTGGAGCTGGGCTGAAATCAAGGCGGCTCGGGCTGGATCGTCGGTCAGGTTGTGGACCAGCTTTGTGATCAGAGTCGCCAAATAATACTGGAAGGTGACAACAAATGACTGTTCAGTCTTCCACAGCCCATGTGATGCCAGTTGATCGAGGATCAGGGGTCTGCTCTACAGCCGTAGCTCATGGGGCACAGTGCCGTTTGGTGGCGACAGGATGTATGCACGTACAACGCGAACGGGGTCGGAAGCATGATGCAGAGTGTCGAGCAGCTCCTGTTGTGGGAGAGAGGCAATGTGCGGAAGCCGCGCATGCAGATTCAAGATTGTCTCCAATAGCGCTGGATGACCTATGCGGCAGGAAGGGCGTGTCGAGGGGGTGGTTATTGATGGCAACGCAGCGAGCAAACGGGCGATGCCGACAATTCCATCTATCCACCCACCCAGAGGTGCATGTGGGTGGGCTTAACCTACGGTGCTCGATCCGAAGCAATCGGAGACACATTTCGGGGACATCCGCCGCCGAGTCCGAGTGCAGCGACATGCACAAAAACGACTTGGCCAGGTTTGTAATCTGGATTGGTGCGAGCATGCAGAACGGGTTCAGTCTCACCACAGCCAGACTCACAAGCGATGATGGACAGATCCAAGTATATGAAGCCAGCATTCGGTCCGCAGAATCATGGATTTCCAAGCACTGCCCCGATTGGGAACAGCAATACTTGCCTTGGAATTGTCACAAGCGCCAGCGTGGTGCTCGATGGCAGATACAATGGACTCGAGTAGGTCACGATAGACCATGCGTTCTGGGCATCGCATCGATAAGAATCAGTCAAATCACAACGCAGGGCCGCGTATTCAAAATCTTTGGTCGCTTCTCTTCGGCACTTACTTTTCTGAAGCACCATGGTATCAGCCTCGTCGAGGCTCTGCAGGACCTCCACAACCACGACTGAAGCGTCGTAGGAGCTTTCGCCTCCGCTCTGAATCTCCTTCTTCATGACGGTGAGCCACTCGGACGACTCGGGCGTTGCGAGCCCTGAGGTCCTCAGCAGCATCTGCGAGAACGCCTCGGTGATGGAAAAGTTCTTGCACAGCCGACGGAGAATCGGAAGACACTTTGGGAAGACGCTGACGGCGGTTCCGGCGATCCGCAACACAAACTGTGCCCGATCAACCAAGCAGAGCGATATCGGTGATCATGATGCGACGAAAGAGACAAGCAGTCGTCACTCCTGCACCGCTGAACGCATACACCAGACAAAGGCGTGCCTCTAAAATCATACCTCAAAATCGTTGAGCGTAAAGTGGTCATACCGCTGAGCGAGTATCCAGAGGTTTTCAAACGCCGAATCGCGAACTATTCCGTCTGGATCGGCACTTGCAATCGACAGCAGTAACTCGATCTGGTGGGCGACAGGCAAGGCGGAATGTAAACCAACAGATCCAACAAGAACTCAAGACCGGACTCGGTTGCAGCTGTCGGCATCCGTCCGAGCAAGTAGCGCGCCGGTCGTACCTGGGCCGAGGTGTGAACTTGGGACCGGAGAGACAGAATCGTCATGGTCTTCAGGACGTTGGCGACAAAGACCGGCCGCTGGCGGGTCAGGATCAGCTTACGACACTCGTCCATCGCCTGGGTCCAAAGGGTATGAGTGTCAAACGCACATTTAGCGGTGTGCTCGGATCTCGCTACGAAAGCCGAGCTGTTGCTGTAAGGCTTACTCGTTCGGCGGTTTCGTAATCGTAGTGCATGTGACGGTACATTCGTATGAGCTTGGATGCCACCGACGGATGCTCTGTTCGTTCGAGTACGAGAAGGCATTCAGCGCATTGTCTGTTTGGTTGGTGCCCATGGGGCTGCTGTTCATCATGTGCGAGGCAACTGACGAGGACCAGCTGCTATCCGACCCCACTGAAACTCACTGTGGACGAGGCGAGAGATCCGGATGCAGATAGTCCGGGCGAACGCAGGCGAAAACGGGCAGAGCCGATCGGCTGCAAAGGCTGCGGCTTCGAATTCCTCTGGGACCTCGGAATTCAGTGCCTCCTGGATGCTGTGTGGTCAGATAGGTCAGCATCCACCGCAACCCCCATCGAGATCGAGACGGAGAAGTCTGAGTCCGGGCTTGAATATCGATCTGCCGTATCTCTGGACGCCGAAGAACACTCGACCGCACCTGTGACAGACTTCGATTTGGGTGTGAACTGCCGCGCACATGTGCCCGAGGAACCTGTGGATGGCTGCGTGAGTCGGATATCTGTTGCGGCGTGCGAGTTCTCAACTGTCCACGGCTCCCGTCTCTGTCCGAACCTGAGGGTCAGGGCCTTGGCTATCGGATCGTTGCTCGTGAGAACCACACAGATCCGCCGCGAGAATCGATCGATGCTCTTGATCTTGGAGTGCGACAAGGTGCATTTCTTGATGGTCTTGAGAATTTCCTGGCGGATAAAGTTGTTCCTGGAGTTCGACAGGGCCGGTCCAAAGACGTCAGATCACAAAGCCGGCAATGTTGTAGATCGATCAGAGCCTCGCTGCCATGGCTGTCCTTGCAGCCGACAGCGACTTTGACGAGGTGCTCGACACCAGCGAGGGCTCTGACGTGAAATGGGGTCGTTCTCCCAGCGACGACGTTGATTTGGCTCCGTGCGGATGAGTGGCGACAGTTACCCGATCTTCCACAGCTCGGCAAGCTTGAGATATCCTGAGTGATGCAGCGCAATCGAACAATCAAATCGACAGCGAAAGGGTGCAAATCGGAGGGTTGTGATTCAATCAAAACGGAGGCAGGTGATAACGATGGAAGAGGATATCGGTGTCAGTTGTCTTGCGGATATTACGAATGTGCGGGCTTCCGAGAGCAAGCAGGGACGTGGTCAGTAGATCGATGGGTGGTTGTGTGGGCGGATCGAGGGATGGGTGAATGGGCGGATCGATGGATGGGGTAGGCCAGTTTGCAGCCACTCTGTCATCTGTTTGGCAGCCATGAAGCAACCTCAATGCCTCGCCCGATTGTGCATATTCAATGCATCTGGACCACCACAGTACCGAGATCGATGAGCACTGGAATCGGGAACTGCGTGAAAAAGTCTGGAAAGTGGAGGATGGCTTCATGCTGCTCGTGGAGCTTGCCGGAACGACAGGCTTTATCAAGCGCCCCGAAGAACAGGTTGCCTCGCTCAAGGAGATCGTCGAGGTTGCCTGCGTTGTCGTCGCTGTTGATCATGGCTGGTGGGTAGACGAGCGGCGGGTGTGTAGGCAGATGAGGCCGGTGCTGCGAGATCGAGGGCTGTGGATGGATGGGCAGGATCCAGGCACGACGAGGACGGAAGGCGACCCCGAAATCCAGGACGCCGCGCTGTCACTTGCTCGCGTTGGCTGTTTGATCGTCTGCGACTCGGCGCAACTGTCTGAGCGACCAGGTTGCCGCATGGATATCACTACCGAGTCGACGATGGGCAGAGTGAGGGGCAACTGATGTATCGGACAATGCTGTTGGTTAGAGCTATTGTGTGGAAGTAGGTGGTGTATTCTGCGACCTGAGATGCACACTGGGAAGCAGCTTCTTGGGAACAGGATACTAGAGGGAAATCATAGCGTGCGAGCACAGAATGGAAGGGCAGGGGTGGGGCAAAGGTGGCCGGAGACACTGCTCATTAGAGGGTGTACTTGAGCCACAAATCGCACGAGGCGATCGGTAGCAGCGACAATGGGGTATTGGAATAGTGGGTTAGTTCGCAGTTGGCGGGATCAGCCAGACGGCGTTGCAATGCGGCGGACCGGCAAGACAGACACTCACCCTGGTGCCATCGGGCTGTTCGATCGTCTTGATTCCCTTGGTGTCGATTTTCTGGATGGTGCCGTCTGGAGCAATGATCTCTTGCTGCAGACCCCATGGCGGCCACACCGTCGGCGTGAAAGCACGGGTCAGGTCAAGTGACAAGCATATCCTGGCCCTATCCCGCTCTGCGATTGATAGACGGATACAGCCACAGGCTTGCGCAGCTGCAGTAGTTGGCAGAGGCAGGATGCGCATCGCGGGCAGAGCCGAGAGCCATACCTCTCCGTTCGAGTAGACGAACCGCACGGTGCCGTCGGGATAGTTGATTTCGCTGGCACCGTCTGGATGGTATCGCTCGGACTGGCCGTTGGGGAACTCAAAGAACTGGATGCCGTTCGGGAACGTTGTCTTTGTGACTTGGTTGGATGCAAAGTAGTAGACCTCGACTCCATCGGGGGTTTGCTGGAGCCACGGCAGCGTCAGTCCAGTCCAGTTCGGTCCAGCCCAGTTCGGTGCACTCAACTTCGGTGGCCACAGCAAAGTCCCAGATACGCGATCGACACTTACTGTTTTGTGGTCGCCCTTCTCGAAACGGACAATCGATGTGCCGTCGGGCCGGACTTCCTTCGTATATCCCTTGGTCCGGTACCACGTCAGCGAAATGCCGTTTGCGAAGATGCGGTCCTTCCGGTCCGTCGAGTCGATGGTCTAACAGGTGCGGCGCCGCGAGTCAGTCGGGCCATGGGCTGGGCTTTGATGCCTCCCTCGATGCTGGCTCGGCATCTCCGCACGCAAAACCCACAGCCTCGGCTCCTTACTGATACAGAGGACTCTGCCGTTGGCACCTGTCAACGCCGCTCTCAGCCGCACAGCTCCTGCAGTCCCACCTTGAATCCGACGTCGTTCAGGCCCACTTGGCTCTGGAGCTTGTCCAGGGCAGCATTCCCCTTATCGGTGACGCGGACCGGCGGCTCCGTCTTCGACAGCCTCGATCCTATCGGTGTCTTCTTGGCATCCGACGAAAGCGGCCGCGACCTTGCTGGCGGGGTCTTGGCCGGTGGGGTTTTGACGGGTGGGTTCTTTGGCGGAAGCTTAGTGTTGATTCGTGCTGGCGACGGTACCGTCGTGCTCGACGGACCGGTTCCCGTTCCCTTGGCTCTTGATGCTGCCGTGGACATGCCAGAATGTCTAACGACCACCGGACGCGACTTGGAACCCGGAGCCACTGGCGATATCTAGTTCGGATCCAGAGCACTCATCAGTTTCTTGAATCAACATCTGCTTACAGCGCAGATCTGCGTCGGGCAAGGGCTACGAGTCCAGGATTTCCTCAGTCCATACCGGGTTGGCCTCGGGTCGCTGGGCAAACACGGCGCGCTCCTGTTCCAACAACTTGACCTCCTCCTGAAGCTCCTCGTTTCTTATTCGAAGCTCGTCGATTCGGCGCTTCATGCGATCCTCGTTCTGAATTGCTCGCTGGTCACGTTGCTTGAGCATCTCATTCAGCTCGGCGATCTGTTTCTTGAGGGCCTCAACTTCTTGCCGCTCCCTAGTTAAGTCGACGTTGATGCATGGTTAGGAGTACCGCGGCCATGGGGCAATCGATGAGATGATGGGCAGACTGGCGCAACTCGGCATCAGGGCGCTGGACTGCGGCGAGCTGGCTGCGGAACTGAGGAAGCACCAATCCGCGGCAGAATCGATAGTGAAAGTGCGGTCGAGAGATCCGAATGCGGCAACCAACGGACCCATTCGGAGTCAACGACTCTAACTACCTCTTTGTTGGTAAGATCTCGACGCTCTTTCGGTGCTTCTCCCACAGCGTCCGCTCACTCTTGATCTGGCGCAAACTTTCATCCTGCTGCTCCTTGATGCTTTGAAGTTCCCTAAGCCTGTAGTCCTCAAACTCACGCTTGAGGAGACACAAATGTGGTCAGGGCTCCTATCTCGGCCATCTCGTTGGAGAAGCAAATGCGAGACCAGCCTGTACATATACCCTTTCTCGACTGAGACGCTCCAGACCTTCGCAGAGCTCGATTTGGAGGGGGCTGATGGGGGATTCGGCGGCTGGTGACAATGCCTCTGGCTGTCACGGTCGAGAGCATGGAGCGGATGTGTGAGATTGAGTGCGGTGCAGGCGAGCCATCGGATTTTGGTCATGATCACTCACCTGGTTGTGTGGTTGCGCGAGAAGCTCAGCAATCGGCGGCTCTTTGGGCAGGGAGTCCTCTGGCGAATCCGCACTGGGGGATGCCAGACCATTGCTGGGTTGGATTGTGGACACGACCGGCTCGGTCTGTAATGCCGGGAACAGCGATCGGATGAGCTTGGAGGGCGCCGGGGCTGTGAGTCGAATGGGCCCAAGCACTGTCGGAGGAATGATGGGATTTCGAAGCTGGTGCTCGGACTCGGCGGGAGGCTCGTCCCGGAAAGAAAAGTCTGGTACCGAGGGTCCATGTCCGATCGGGGGGGGGATGAATCAGTCCGTCTGATGCACACTCCGGCCCGAGACCAGCATGGTGGCGTTGTCGAGTGCGGCTGGACCCACCTTCAATGTCGACTTCGGAAAGCAGGACCGAGTTTTGGATGGGCTGCACGACAGAGACATCCGCGTCCTTCCAGTTCTCGTATTCACCGTCCTGGATAGGAGAGAGAAGGAATGGAACGAGGGAGTGGCGTGGAGTGGGGTGGGGTGAATGGGAGAGTGAAGCGCCAGACTGCTGTTTCGCACCGCTACGATCAGCCTCTAACTACACTCGATCGACTTGCATTGCAGACGGTAGGGTCACAACTACAACGTGGCTGGCAATGCCAATGTGCCAAATAGACACCAAAGAGACCGCAACATACCATCCGGGCTGGGAGCGCTGGCGGCTCAAGTATATCGGGATCACTGCAACCACAACCACAGAATGCAGGAGTCAGAGGACTCGCTTCTCATCAGTACATCGCGGATACCATCATCACCGATGCACCCACGATCCCAGAGACTGTCGTCGAATCTTTCGAGACTCACTGCCCAGGTGCATCGCCATGGATGTCGGTCTGGTCCATAGCTCCGAGGATGGACCGGTTTGCGCCCGAGGCTGCGTCGTCGGAGGTATCGGTCGATATCGAGTCCATTTCTGGGTGAGCGAGCGACACATTCGAGCGCGAATGCTCCCGGGACAGGGCGGCCTGCTCGGGCGCTGCCGTTGCCTGGATCAGGTTTTCGAGCTTGAGGAACTCTTCGAGCTCGGCGGCCTGCCTCTGTCGGTTCTTGATCCACTTTTGGCGGCTGCGCTGGCGAGCGGGCAGGAAGATGCGATCGTCTGGGTCGGCAATCGATCCGGCGCTGCTGTTGCTCACAAACGAGACGTCGTATCGATCGATGGTATCCCACAGGGACGCTGAAGGGTTGATGTTGTCGACCATGGCGAGGGCTGAGAGGGAGGGATGCACCAAAGTTGGCGCAGAGGGAGCATTGTCAGCGCAAGCTGGGGCGAGCGGGGGGCCGGGAACAGGCGCTGCGGAGATGCGTCCGCCGTTGCACTCGACAGGAGGCCGATGCACCCACAGACCTGGAGATGGAGTTGTGCTGGCTGATGGCGCTGGAGGGGGGTAACGAGGAGACCGAGGATGATGTTGCCGACGCAGCCGAACGCACGTTTGCAAAAGTGAAAAGCAGGTTCCGCAAAAGGAAGGGGCACAAGGAGAGCCAAGCTGGGCCCTGTGTCACCCACTATGGAAGCGGGTATGGACGCTGGGAGGAAGCTGGTGGATGGACGCTGGGAGAAGCCGGTGGATGGGCGTCTTCTTGGTTGTGCGCAAGTCTCCTCCGGCTGTGCGCATGGGCCTCTGCATCCAGGAGGGGATCTCGGGCACAGTCTGAGCCCTGCATGCAAATGCCTCGCCTCGTCACATCGCATTCCGCTTGGTTCGTTTCATGGGGAGCGACACAGCCACCGCGCCGGATCGAGCCGCTGGGCCGGATCGAGCCACACGCGATCTCTGCGAGAGCAGCCGAGAGCAGCCGAGAGCAGCCGAGACGCAGTTCGCCACAGTTCGCCACATCAATCACATCCTGTCACCATCAAATCGGATCTACTTCCCATCCCACACCGATCCCATCCCACACCGATCCCATCCCACGCCGATCACATCACCCACATCGATCGTCTGCCATGTCGCTCCTGCTTCGCCAGCTCCAGTCACCGAGACCCCTGCCGTTGCCGCTCAGCCGCCTCCATCCGCGATGGGCAATCCAAACCCGCAACTACGAGCTCCCCGTCAGTTCGCTCAAGAAGCGGGCCGTCATCAAGCACAAGGGCAAGCTGTGGGTCGTCTCCAGTTTTGCACATCGGCACCAGGGCCGCCAGGGCTCGCATTTCAACCTGGATCTCGTCGACATCAAGTCCGGGGCCAAGCTCTCGGAACGCTTCAACTCGGGCACGGTCCTCGAGGGCGTTGATCTGGAGAAGCGCCAGCTGCAGTATCTCTACACCCTTGACGACCAGATCCATCTGATGCACCCTGAGACCTTTGAGGAGACGGCGATTGCGGTCGATCTGCTTGACGGTAGGAATTTGGGTTTGTCTCTGGCGCTCTGGCCGCCATGATGCCAGCGTGTACACACTGCTGTTCGGTTGTCCAGCGTCTTGACAATCCCCATCGCTCCTTCGACCGACCCAATCGCCATCCGCAATCTCACCAACACCAACACTAACTCCGATCCCAATCCAATGGTCGAAATCGGGCTCGCGTCTGTCTTGCTCGACCCATGTTCCTGCCTGCAATTCGGGCCAATGTGCGCTCGTCCATGTGCTCCCCAAATCTGGCCAACGAAATACTCGCCCGCCCTCATCGCTTGAATCTCGTCCGCCTCGGCACCATGTCTCTCTCTCTCTTTCGTCTGACCCGGATCCAACCCCAACTCCAACTGCAACTGCAACTGCACCACTGTTCCCCAGGCGGTGCCAAGGCCGTGCCCTTCCTGCAAGATGGCATGATGATCCGCGTCGACCTCCACGAAGGCGTCCCTGTTCAGGTCGAGGCTCCCGATCGCGGCAACTACCTGATCCAGTTCACGGCCCCGCCCCCGAGTTCGTCCACCAACGAGAGCAGCAAGGGCACCGCCAGCAAGTATGCCACCCTCGACAACGGCGTCGAGATCCTGGTGCCGGACTTTATCGAGCCTGGAGATTCCGTCACCGTCCATATTGCCGAGCAACGCTATCTCGGCCGTGCGGCAAAGAAGTAGAGAAGCCATCTCATCTCGCCCCTCCTCTCTTCATGGCTGATCTCGGGACGATGCCCCTCTCCCCTCTCTCTTTGTCATCACTATCATCTTCTTGCCTCCACCCTCGCCTTGATATGCTCAAAATAGCGATCGGCCCTCGTATTTTTCCTCAAATGGACGGCCTGGTTGATGACTCGCTTGCACATCTTGCTTACACATCTTGCTTGCACATCTCGTGGACAGTGCGCTGTTGCTTGCTGTGGAGATCGAGTCGCTTGAATCGCCGTCGCCTGGGTGATGTCTTTCGCTTGTGGGGAGCCATCTGAGCGAGAAAGCGTCCATGATTCAGACCCAGAAACGTATCGCTGAATGGTCATGGCCAGCGTGCGGTGTGTTGAGGCAACAACATACTTGTTCAACGACCAAAATCCGGGGGGTGTATCCCGTTTTTTTTATTGGATTGGCTGTAAAAGTACATGGCGGGGAACCCAGAACTGCGCCATCGTATCCAGGGTCAAGGCGCCGTTCAGCAGGGATAAGAAACCGTATGTAATGGGCGAAAGAAGGCATAGGGGGCGGGAAAGAGAAGAAGGAAAGGGAAGAGCGAAGAGAAGGGAATAAGGTGTACGTTGTTTTATGGGCGATCAAGATGCAAAGGAAAGAAAGCGGATAACAAAAGGAACGATCGATAGAGCAAGGCAAATGAAGAGAGCCTGAAGAGCATCGCGGATGACGGCGAAGCGAGGTCAAAGAGTGTCGTCGCGCCACAAAAATATCGGGTTCATGGCCGATGATGGCATCGAGAATTGTCAACATGCAAGGTCGGGTCACGATATGTCGCCGTCAGAGATCCGATCCACGCGCGTGCGCTGTGTGTGTGTCGATAATGTGGTGTGGTGTGGTGTGGTGTAGTGTGGTGTGGGAAGAGAGCAGACATGGCTGTGTCGAAGAAGATCCATCATTGAATAAGCTGGCGCAACAGTGGTCGCGGACGTTTGCAAAACAAAGTCGCGACCGCAACCAACATGCGTTCGTGGGCTGACTGAGGCCGAGGTGTCGGGGTCGAGAGGGCAATGTGAGACTTTGGCAAGGTGATTGGAAGACGCAGAACTGAGCTGAATAGAGAGGGCTGGAGAGGCAACCGATAAAATGTCAATATGCGAGTGTGCAACCGTGGTCTGGGTTCTCGCCTTGAGCACCAGACTGCTGTGTTCGAAAAACAATGTCATGCGCGAAGCTCCAGACAGGGACACACATAGTTGGCGCCAAGCTGACACATGCCGTCGGCAGTCAGGAGGACCGCAGAACTCGCATCGCAACTCCATCGCCCCTGTTGGTGCATGGCCCCCGTTGCTCCGAAAGCACTGACACAGTCACGATGCTCTGCGCAGACACGCTGCGTCTCAGCGCCTGTCTGTCCGCGACCGAAACCTGCCTTTCTATATTCGTGAGAATTAAGGCGTGACAGAGGGGAGCATTGGCGGCGATAGTCGTCGCTTATTGCGGCCAAACTGGGGCTGTATGATCTTTGGCTGCAGAATCTCGAAGGAGCACATCAGCTCCTCGTTCACTAAAAAGGCAATCGGAAAGCACAGTCAGAAAGACGCAGGGTTCCGACTGAAAGCCGATCGCACAGATGCAAATGCAAATGCACATGCACATATACACAGTCCACCAGCCAGTGCTTGGGCCTGTCGGGTACTTACCGGCCATGACCGCTCTGGCGTTGCATTGGTTAGATAGCGCAATTGGTTAGATAGCATCCACATAAACACAGCAAGGACGGACTACCCTCGCGGCTTGAGCGGTTGGTTCACTTACCCCTTGTTATCTATTGCAGCAGATAGCCAAACGAAGCGGATCAGTATGCTGCGGCTCCGAAGGGCCTCTCAAACGTACAGCCACATCAAGGGCGAGAGCAAACAGCCCGCTGCGGCGACAAGCCCAAGGGCCACATACCAAATTCACCACAGTAGTTGGGGGCCGAGAAGATGGTGACAAGAGTCCGGTCGTTGAAGAACTCGTATCCTTCCTCCACAACCATGTGTGCTCGGCAGACCTGTTGGCACATCGGAATACCGGGTCAACTACACCGCCTCACATGGCAACTCGGGACAAGCACGGTTGAGCCAAGCACAGCCGAGGAACCGATGTCGCCAGGGAAGGGATTTGAGATGGTGGTCCTACCAGATCAAAGTCGTGCTTGGCCAAAAACTCAGTCACGATTGTTTTCCCAAAGCCTATGTGCGAGAAAGCGCATCAGTATCACGACAAGGTTCGATGATGTCCACGCGGGCGGCACTCGAATCGTTGGTGCTTACAGTAGCTAACGCCGCGCTCGTTGTCCTGCAGGAGAAGGCGACAACGTTAGCGGTAGATCCGCAAGGATAGCATGCAGACAGTGGGGTTTGTCGGTGGTCAGAGAAGCCACAGGTGTCAAGGAGCCTGAGATGCGTCTCCATCATGCTCGAAGGCTGACACGCGGTTATGACGGCAGTAGAAGCCCACGACGGTCGAACATACCTCCCAATCAATGGCAGTTTCGCTCGGATCGGACCACAGAAGATCTGACGACAGAGTACAATCACTGGTTAAGGGCAGCGCCGGATCCGCTGCGATCGATTGAACTGCAGCTATAGAACGACCACGGGAGCAGATCGTATTGCGGCACGCCGAAGTACCGTTGAGCAGACCAAAGTCCGGGACGTCGCAAGGTCGCTCGATCATGCGAACCTCATCCATGCTAGAACGATTGGCAGAAGTAGCAGCGGGTCAGCAATGCCCGTAAGTCAGCAGCACCTGCGAGTCGGTAACACCTGCGAAGCAGCGACACGACTGGCATCGCTCAGATGCGCCATGAATCGGAACAGTCCTTACTTGTTTAGGCTCGGTGACAGCCCGCCATGAACGCAGAAGATCTGCAGGATGAAAATGGATGAATCAACAAGCACACAAGGGTGGTGAATTTGAGAGAAGAGCTGAACCGCGCAAAGGTGGTAAAGGTGACAAGGAGCACACATCCGAGTCCATCGACCAGCAGATCCGGCCAACTTTGATCATGCCGCATGAACAAAGATGCCACGGGGCCAGCAACTCAAAGCCCGCGAATGAGGTTTGAGAGGCGAGCCGCTCAGGGCCAACATGCACGTGAGTTTAGTCGCTTGGATGCTGAGGATCATACCTTGCCTGTAAGCGGAAACAACACACATGTGGTTAGTTCCCCTCCCGACAAGAGAAAGACAGGCGAGCGTCGTGAGGCTCGTACAGCGAGAAAAATCAACTCTGGAGTCACAGGGATGCATGGTCAGCCTCCGCAGATCCAATGCTTACCAGCAACGATGGCTGCGATGGGCAGGCAGTTGAAAGCATCGGTGAAGACCTTCCAGATCTTCAAGTTACACCGTCTTTTGCACTCATCGTAAAATCCATAGACTGGCGATAGACGATGAAGTGGGCTCAGTCCTGTAGTTCGACCCACCAGAAGAGCAGTCCACCGCCGGCGAAGCTTGGGGGATAACAGTCTCTCATAGAGGATGCCACCGATCGTTCCTCTGAGCAGATTCAGAGTGCGCTGAGCTGCAACTTGTTTGCTCTCGAGGTACTCAAATCCATGCGACCGCCGAGCTCGCTCCAGACATACCTCGGTTCACGGATGCGGATTCGTGATTGCCTCGCAGGATGAAAAAGTTCTCTGGGTACTTGATTTTGTACGAAAAGAGCAGCAGGATGGTCTCGAGACTCTGCTTTCCTCGATCGACATAGTCGCCTGATTGATCAATGGCATGCGGGATAAGGTTAGTGTTGGCCTTGACGTTGGAGGTGCCGCGACCGCGGTAGCCAACATTGCGCGCAGCTGGTCGAGCGGACAGACCAGCCGGACGAGACGGATGAAGCGGATAATACGGCTGTTGCACAGCAAATAAGGGTACTTGCCCAAAAACAGGTAGTTGGCTGACGGCGGGTAGCCACACATGTCAAAGACTCGGCACAGGTCATTGTACTGCCCATGGATGTCGCCTATGCACGATGAGCCGGCGGAATGGATCGGTTGAAGCGAGATTGATGTTGATCCGGACAGATATACACCACAGGAAGATCCAGAGTAGCCACGCAGAAAAAAGGATGCAGGGCAACGATTGCCACGATATAGGGAGTGAGAATGTTTGCCGGCCATTGCACAGACATCTCAGGCTGCCTCTGACTCAGCCGCGGCTGCAGCGGCAGCTGCAATGACAGCATCGGCGCCGAGTCCGTGTCCAGACAACAGCGCCTTCTGATGGGGGGCGAATCGATATCGCCGACAGTCAGCTGGCTCGAGCATTTGGACGCTACCGCATCAAGCCGGCATTCAAGTGAAAGAAAAACAGAGATTCTCCAAAAGCAGACCACGGGCGGATCGCTCGGACACATGCAATGGCTGCTGGTGATGGCGAAGAGCGCAGACGACGCATATGCCACTCTCAGCCCTGGCAAAAGAACGAGAGAGAAAAACAAAGACAAAACAAAATAGGAACCACGCCGAAAGCGAAAGCGAAAGCAAAAGCCAAAGCAGAGATGGGAGGAGAGACGGACTCACCGACGATGTGGACGGGCGGGTTCAGCTCCAATAACACAGGCTGGTCCAACAAGACCTCGCGGATCTTTTGGCATATCCAGGTGATTTCAGAGTTTTTGATGCATGGGGTTTTGCTGAATTTTTGGGATCTGGCCTGGATGAGCCGCTGGATGATGTCGTCAATGTCGAACTTGAGGTCGGTCTTGCCGGCAGCCTGGGCAAAGAGGGTGGCCCTCGTCAAGGGTGACACCTCGACGGCAGAGGAATTGTCGTAAGGAGTCGAGGACGAGAGCGAGCCGGGTTGGACATTTGGCGAGCCGATGAGGATAGGCGGGGATCGCGGGGCGAGAGTGCTCCCAGGGGCGGCTCCGGGCTGGGCCTTTGCCCCGTCGATCGGAATAGCGGCAGCATCTCCGGCCGGGGCTGGCTGGCCAGGCTCGGGCAGAGGAAGACTCTTTTCGGATTCGCTCGGACGAGTCGACTGCGACTGTGAGAGTGGCTGCGGATAGCCCTGCAACAGCTGCTGTGGCGACTTTGAGTTTCCGTTGCCCATTGCAAAGGACGGCGAGCGATGTGACGATCGATACGGAGGAGAGAGGAGAGAGGAGGCAAAGGAGAAGGGAGGGTTCGCTTCTGGCGGGCTGGGCTGGAGCGAGGCGAATCGCAGACGGCCAGGCGGGGTGGAGGTGATGCAGGGAAGAGCAGGGACGATAGGGGTGTGCGGATGGGTAGATGAGAGGAAAAGAGTCCAAGAGAGAGACGGGAGGTGATGCCGTCGGGGCAGAGAGGCGACGCTGGGAGTTGCAGACAGAGCGGGTCTGTCGGGGGCAGATCGGTCTCGCAGATGTATGGAAAACGCCGAGCGAGGGGCGGCAGCAGAAGCCCAAGTCGACAGGGGGGAGAGGACTGAGAGGGACTGAGAGGAACTGAGAGGAACTGAGAGCGACTGTGGGGACAACAGAGAGAGCGACTCCACGGCAGCGGCACAGCGACTGTACGGCGACAAGCTGCGGCTGCGACCGCCACTGTCGCTGTTGGAGCGCCGCTGTCCAGAGAAAAATCCACCGACACAAGCGTGGGCGAGGCCGCACCGAGACGCTGCACGCCCGGCGAGAGCGCACCGAGAAGGCCGGCGAGAGCACACACACACACACGCTGGGTCTGCACCCGTTGCCAAGTCATCGAGCGAGCACCGCTCCGACCACGGGCATGGCCATCGCCGTTCTGCTCTCTGGGCATCGCCGTTTTGCTTTTGCACATCGACGTCGTCTTGCGCATTGCCGCCGTCTTGCACACGGTTGCCCTCTTGCACACGATCTGTCCGGTTTTGTCCAGCCGTCGTCCGTGCGCTGACACAGCCCCGTCTGTCCCCCGCCGGCCCTTGTCGGTGCTGCGTGGTTGTCGGCGCCGGTGCTGGTCGGGTCTGGTGCGGGGCGATTGCTCGCCAAACACGTTCGTGGGCGGAATCGGCCTGCTGAAACCTGTCTCGTGCTCCATCCTGTCCTCCGTCCAACATGTCGCATCAGGCCCGGCGATGCTGCTCCGGCGAGCGCTGCCAACCAGGCCGGCCTCGCCGACCGGGCCATCCGCGGGCAACCACCAGCGATCAGACCCGCCGCGTTTGGGCTGGCTGCTTCAGCCGCAGACACGCTGTCGGCAGTCCGCCCAGGCCAAAAGCGGCCTTGGTATCGCGGTGCCGCACCCACCCCTGCTGCACTTGTCCAGACCCACAGCACCCCGCCGCCTGGCCGCGGGCTGGACTGGATGTGGCGCGGGTCCGACTGTGCCGCCATGTGACACGCACATGACTTCGATGGCTGCTTCCTTTCGATTCGGCTGCCCACCACACCCATCACACCCATCACACCCATCACATCCATCGCATCCATCACACCCATCACACCCATCACACCCATCGCATTCATCGCATCCACCACATTCCTGCATTCCTCCCGGCGGCCGTCTCTGCATCCGCCTCCATGATGGCGTCGCTCGCTGCACATCCAGGTCATCCGCAACCGCCGGTCCAGGCCCACTGCTCGTTTTGTCGTGAGCACGCCCGCGACTCGCCCAGCGATCTCCTCGAGCTCTGCTGCAAGCTCTATTTCGCCAACCAGGGCATTATGAAGCAGATATCGGCCGGGGAGCTCGAGATCCAGCGGCTTAAAGAGAAGATTTCTTCGCTCCAAGCCTCTGCGCCGATCGCCCCTGCCTCTGCGCCGATGAAACGGCCCTCCCAGCCCCCTGATCGGGTCGTCCACAAGCGATCTCGCCACGCCTATACGCTGTCGCCGTCATCCGAATGCTCGGCAGGTCCTTGGATCGACCCAATATCGAGCGTCTCTCCCTCACTGGATCGAGATCAGCCTCACCTCTTCCTCGAGTCTCTTCCTTCCGAGCACTTTGTCGACGCTGTCATCGGCTCATTCGACCCCGAGTCGCCGCCCTCTCGAGGTGCTCAAGCTGCGATCTCGGATACCCCCGATCCGCTAAGGGCCCCCGAAATGGCCCCCGAAATGGCCCCCGAAATGGCCCTGCATGATCGCCCCAACCCCGCCTCTCCCACGCACGTCCGATCCCGTCCAACCTCCATCAAGCTCATTCTTGGCCCCCGAACACTCAGAGCTCAGTGCACCGATCAGCCATATGCACCATGCCAATCTCTCATCAGCCAGTCAATACCCTCAGGCAGCACGACACTATCAGCGTCCCACCGCGCCAGCCCGAACAACTCAAGCACCGACGAGGTATTTAAGTGTGACGACCCACAGCCTCTCGCTCCGTCGGCCGCCTGTGGCAATGTCGGCGTTTGTGCTTCTTCTCCGAGTGAGGCTGGACGGCCGGGTGCCTCAAGATGGTCTATCGACAGTGACCGTCGGCATGCGATACGAGCGAATGCATCCTCCCCGGGACCGTGGCCGCTGGATGGCCCCATCGACTCCCTGCCGAGCCCGCCTCCTCGCTGGGACCCTTGCCGCCCCCCTGCCGTAAGTAGTCTCCCTCAAGAACGCCGTGTTGCTGAGTATTCCGGCCTCGATCACCCCCACGGCTCCTCATCACTCCCGACTTGTCCAACAGTCGATCGCAAGTCAAGCACATCGTCGCCAATTGTACGTCCAAGCCATCGAGATCCAGCGGCTGCAGCAGGCGATCGGCCACACTCCCATGATTCCACAAGTCGTTCGTATGCGCCGTCGTCGTGGATGCCCTCCGATCTGCTGGGTGCCATCGATACGATTCTGAGCTGTCCGACCTTTGATGTCTCCAAGAGTATGCCATCAGGACAATCTCCTGCGGCAGCTTTGGTTGTCGACTGGAGCCAAGCGCGCGAAAAGCATCTCCTGATAGCAGAGGCACCGGCGGCATGGAAGCGCAGAGTCGGTGAAATTGACAATGCCGTCGATAGCTACATATGCGGTAAGTGCAAGCCCCTCTAGATCGCGTCTGGAAGCGCAAGCTGCTCCTGTTTATTCGATGTGGGCACCCCAACAGCCTCAGCAGCGACCCTGATTTACACTGACATTGTCACCTTTAAATCTCGGTTTGTGCCCCTTCCCATGCAGTGCTTCGTCAAGCCCACCAATCGTTCGGCAGCGTCCACAAAGCTGCCAAAGTAATCCTGGGATCCTCACAACCCTCCAGCGGGCCTGTGCGGCCACATATTGTCGCGCAGGCCCTTCGTGGAATCGTCAAGGAGCTAGATACGCCCATATTCCTGCGCACACACACTCCGGTTGAAGCCACGAGGATTGCGTCGAATATCTATGGCGGGGCGCATCTCGGCGCGTTTGTGATCGATATCCCGACGGCGGTCCCTCTCTCGGAGCAGCTTGTCGCATTGCAAGTCTGGAGCACGCTGCTTCAGGATCCTTGGGTGAGTCGAGAGTCGCGCAGCGCCATACACCGAGCAAGTCAAGCACAGGGATTAGTGAATGCTGCATGGTCCTTGTGCTCGATGGATAATGGATGCATATTCTATCGGGAGACGGACACAGAGGCGTCCCGGCGGCTGATACGCCAAAGTCGGCCCTCGGACCGTGAAACGTACATACCTTTAACAAACGTCTGTGCGCCACAGAGTCTGCCGGCTGTTTGCTTGACGCTATTGGACTTGCTCTCGACCATCCAATGGACCGACCAGGAAATCGGAGCCATGTGGTAAGCTGTCGCGTCCGCGCTTGTTCCGACATGCCCGCTTTAGCACCGCTCTAACGCCCCTTCCTTTCTGCGCTTGTGCTGCAACACAGCCGTCTGGCCCGGATATTCACGATGCTGTGTCGGTTCCAGAAGTGGCCCGAGAGTGCACTCGAGCTCATCTACAACCATCTCACCACCACAAAGGGGCGAGTGTCGCTGCTGCTTGTCGACAGCGTCACCAAGACATGGAAGTCGATCATTTCAGTCATTGGTAAGTCATCGGTCTCGGTGGATGCACCTGGGCACTGCGGCGTTGTTATTGATAATATTTATCCGTTTCCTCCCCGCTACCAGTCAAGGATCCCGTTGCAGCATCGACTCTAAAGCACATGGTCCTCAAGGGACAATTTGACCGATCGGTAAGCATCAATAACTCCCACAGTCGACATCTGTGCACTGACATGGGATATTCGCCCACTTACGAAGCATATCGTCCCCATTCTGCGCAGATCTGTCCGTGGATTCATGCACTCAGCCCAGCTCCACTCGAGGCCTTGATTAGCAGCTATGTGCAGCGTCTTTGTCGGGGCAGTGTTCGAGGTAGGTTGTGGAAGGCGATAGCTCCGTCGTATGCACTTTTACTCTACGGCTGTACTTCTTTCGATCAGGAGGTGCGCAAGGTGTGTGCTTGCTGATTCCTCTGTAGCTCGGCTGACCCATGAATTCTTTTGGCTTGTGGTTTATAGAATGGCAAACGATCGGCCCGCCAAGATACGTCATCCGCGCATTGGCGTTGGCTGTTGCCCATCTCCCCTGGAATGTTTTGTAAGTGGGCCTGCGCACACAGCTCTATCGTACATCGACGTTGGCCGAATGAAGCCATGCAGACCGCTGGACAGCACTCACTCACTCACTCACTCACTCACTCACTCACTCACCCAGGCATCTCCATGTCGCTGCATTATACCACCGGCTTCAATCACTGGACGAAGACGAAGCCATCATATTCTTTGCACATCTCGTAGCCCAGTTCTTTGCCACGCCCAAGAAGGTCACGCCAGCATCGCTGCAGCGTGTTTCACAGAAGGAGCTGGGCCAGTTTCTGTGGGACCAGTTCGGGAAACTCTTCCACGAATCACGCGAGATTGAGTGTAAGTATATCTGTGGACTGCCGTGAGCCCGTCGTGCTTGCTGCCAAACATCGCAGATGGCGCTGGAGAGGCTTTTCTGATGGAATGGTATGGCTGCCGGCGGAGTCAGCAATGTGATTTGCGGTTGACTGGCCTGGAAATGCGGGGCGTTGTCGTTCCAACCCACTCGGCGGGTGAATCATTCTGGGCCGACTCGCTCATCCCTATCTCACCTGCTCCGCCTCTATTTCGTCGTCATTTCCTTGCAGATGGATACCGACTCGCCCTTCTTGATGCGATTTCGCAGATGAGCGGGTACTCTCTCGATTGCTCGATCGTCCGGTGGTTCGGATCCTTGACGACCGAACAAGCGATGGCTGCCTCGCGACGGACAGTCGATATGATGACGCGGCACCAAACCCGCATGCCCTCAGTCCAACGGATGGACAAGGCTAACAACACCACGATCCGCACAGCATCAACCTTGTAATCATGTATTTATTACCCGCAATAGAACATATTCTGGCACAACAGAGCGGCTCCTGCTCATCGAGAGGAAGCGGTTCGGCTTCGATGTCGTGGGCAATTGACACATCAATGAATGGTGGTTCGCTAAATCCATCTGCGGAACGGGGAATCCAACTCGAGGCGAGGGGCTCCAGCTCCGCTCGGCAGTGCAGGATGTCTCCCACCCCCTTCTTCCTCCATGCGCATTGGTTTCAATAGTCCGGATGTAGAGATTCATAGAGAAATCGCTGATGTATTCATATTTGTCGAGCGGCAGGAGCCATAGAATTGGACAAAAGCATAGCATTATCGAACGCGTTTTAGCGGCGATGGGAGGGGCAAGTTTCTACATAGATATAGACGGACTGTAGGGCGACAGGGGGAACCTTAAGGCCTCGAAGGGCCTGTGAGTGAGTCGGAGGGCGGAGTGCAGAGGAGGAATCGAGTCTCACCCTCCCATGCAGCCCCTGCTCAACCTTTGGGCTCTAGGAATATAGATGGAGAGCGCATTTAAGGAGCAGCGGCGGTGATGGCGATCTTGGAGACAGTGACACCGGTGTACTCAGTTCCGGGGTCCGAAACAAACTCGAGGATGATCTCGGCAACCGAGTCGTCAATGGCCCAGGTCTGGCTGACGGGGCGGGGCTGGTGGTCGGAGATGGCATCGGCCTTGAGCAGCTGGGCGACCTGGCCGCTCTTGTTCTTGGCATAGACGTAGAAAAAGTCATAGGTGGCCTCGGTATCGACGGTGGCATTGATCGAGAGCTGGTACTTGCCGGCGGGGAGCTGGGTGAAGATGGTGAAGGAGGTGTCGACGTTGTCGGCATAGAGACCGGTCTTGGGATCGACGGCGATCTTGAGGGCGCCGTCCTTGAGGATCCAGCCCTGGCTAGCAGGGGAGGTGGGGTTGTAGATGCCGGCAAAGCTGGGGATCTGCTGGAAGTCGTAGTTGAAGGGAACAGAGGAGAGCTTGGCCGAGGGGACGATGCGGAAGAGGCGGTTGGTCTTGAGGACAGCGTCGCCGCGAGAGTTGGTGCCGGAAATGGTGCCAGTGAAGGTGCTGAGGGCGGTGGGAATCTGGTAGGTGGAGTTGAGGGTGAAGTTGGACTTGCTGGTGGAGGCGCCGGCGTTGAGAGAGCCGACGACAGTGCCGTTGACGGTCAGCTGGAGGTTCTGGAGACCCTGCTGGACACCCGAGATGGACAGGGTGGAGCCGACAGTGACATCACGGGTGAAGGGCTCGGCAATGAAGTAGAGGCTGCTCTGGCCAGTCTGATGGCCAAGGTCCTTCAGGGTGGAGGCGATAAAGTCAAACTGGCTGAGGGCCTTCTTGCCCGAGAACAGATCGTCCCAGGTGGGGCGGAGGGTGTACTCGGAGAAGACACCGTCGTCCTCGATGAGGGCGCCGTTGTTGACACCGTTGCGGACGGTCTGTCTCCATCCGACACGCATATCGGCCTTGCCGAGACCGCCGTTCTGAGCATTGAAGGTGGTGTAAGGCAGAGGGCTGAAGATGCGGGTGCCGTTGAAGGCATCGTGGTTCACGGTGCCAAAGTACTGAACCAGGTACGAGGCATGCTCGACGACGTTGGCACCGCCGCCACCAGTCTGGCCGTCCTGGCCAAAGATGTAGGCAGTTTGGCTGTCCTGCATGTTGGCGGAGAACATATCACACGACGAGAAGCACACGGCGTCGTTGAAGATGGCAACGGGCTTCAGGTAAACGTTGCCGAGCTGGTTGACGCTGTTGAAGTCGCCAAAGTGGCCCAGGTCGCCGTACTCGGCCTTGCTGTTGAGACCAGCATCGTAGGCAGTGATCCACTGGGGGCCAGCGACGAGGGGAGCAACGGGGCTGTGGAAAATGGCGGTGTTGGTGTCAGAGATCAGAGCACGGGCGCCGTTCTGGACAAAGTCGGGCTTGAAGAGCTGGGGAATGGAGTTGGCCATGGTGATGTCACCACCACCGTTGGAGCGGATGTCAAAGACGACGGCATCGGTATCAGCGAGCTCGTTGACGAGGAGACCGCGGATCAGAGCGACGATGTTGGTAACCGAGGTGCTGGGCTCAAAGTCAGCCAGGAAGATGACACCGAGGTTGGCACCGTTCTCCTTGTAGATGGTCCAGGAGAGTTTGGTATCGGGAGTGCTCTGGTAAACGGGAGCGACGTTGCCGGCGGGGAAGACCTCCTTGAACTCGGCCAGGATGGGGTTGGAAAAGTCGGTGTTGGGCTGCATATGGGGAATCTTGGGAGTGACGACCTCAGCCTCGCCCAAGAAGTCGTTGACGGTGGCCTGGGGGTTCAGGATGGGGGCCAGGCAAGCCAGGGACAGGCGCGAAAAGTACGGGACCTTGATGGTGATGAGCTGGCCCGAGGGCTTCTTGAAGACAAAGGTGCGGTTGTCCTCCTCCTCGGTGGGCAGCGGGTAGAAGACCGAGGCACGGTAGACCAGGATGTTGGCAAAGTTGCGCATGCCGCCCATGTCGTTGGCGCCCTGGGTCTTGTCCTGGTACTGCTCGAAGAAGGTGGGGCCGAACTCGACGCTGTCGATGGAGACGAGCTCGTCGCCGGGGGTGATCTGCTTGATCTGGTTCATCAGGTCGGCACCAAAGAACGAAGTGGGGTCAACGGCCGGGCCGTACGAAGCCAGGCCAGAGACCACCACGACGGGGTTCCAGTAGTCGTCGTTCTGGAGAAAGTCGAAGGACCAGGGCAGGATGGAGCGGACACAGCCGTAGGGGGCAGGGATGTAGTAGTTGGTGTGCTGGTCGCGGGCGGCCAGGAAGAGGGCAGCAAGATCCTCGTGGAACTTGACATCGCTGGTGTAGGACTTGTAGTTCTTGGTGATCTGGTCCTTGACGGGGATGGCGTCAAAGCCGTACTGCCAGAGCAGGGGGTGTCGTCAGTATTAGTCCAGCCATCGATCCTGGCACGCAGAGCTGTGGGAGCCAAAGGAGGCAGCGTGGGAAGGGGAAGACGAGGAACCTACGTGTTGGATCTTGGAGTCGCGGTTGGCCCAGATGTCAAAGAGCTTGTCGACCTCAGCAGCAACCTGGCCACGACCAGTCTCTCCGAGAGGCAGGACCGAGGTCAGGACGGTGTTGCGGATGTTCTTGAGGGGACCGACAATGTAGTTGCCCTGGATGGCGACCTTCTTGGCGCTGATCAGGCTGTTGAGGCCCTGGGTGAAGTTGAGGGAGTCCTGGGCCAGGACAGCAGGCGCGCCGAGCAGGGCAGCGGCAGCCAGAACCGACTTGAAGAGCATCTTGGCCGTGGAGGAAGAGGGGTGGTGGTGATGAGGATGGTGCGGTGCGGCAGGACGGCGGGGAGCGGGGCGAGATTTATAGCGGTTGCAAGCCGTTGCGAGTGCAGAACCGTCCACGGCCTTGCTGCCGTACCCATGGCATCCATGTCCCACAGAAGGCCATTTCAGCTTGTGTCAGCGAGCCAAGGACAAAGCCGACAAGTGCGCGTGACTGTGTGCCTTGCTCGGGCGAACAAGAGGTGCGACGGGCTGGGAGGCACCCGCTGGACGACAGAGAGGTCGGCTCCCCAAGAGGAATCCCCTTGTGGAGATGGCAAAGAGTGGGCCTGTGCCGGATGGGCTGGCGCGCAAGCCCACGGCAGCACAATGCAGTTCATGCTCGCCGGGTGTGTGGTTCAAGAGCAGCCATGTGCTGTTTGTCGTTGCAGTCGTTGCTGTCGTTGCTGTCGTTGCTGTCGTTGCTGTCGTTGCTGTCGTTGCTGTCGTTGCTGTCGTTGCTGTCGTTGCTGTCGTTGCTGTCGTTGCTGTCGTTGCTCGCTGGGAGCAGTGTGGCCGGGGGAAAAGTGCATCGGCTGCAGCCGCCCATGAACACGGAGTGCGATGCAGATCAGCGACCATTGTCGGCTTCAACCCACGGCCGACCGGGAAGACGCAAGTGTTTGTTGGCGCGGTTGCGTCTGTCTTGCCACGGCGGACACCCTGTGCTTGCCGACCGTGCATGCGTGTATATACAGAGCCACTGTGTACTGCTGTATGGCTTGCTGACCATTGCTGTACAGTCGCTGCTGTGCTGCAAGCTGTATTTCCGCGCAATTTTGCCTCAGCGAGTCGCGGCAGCGCCATCACATGGACCGCCCCACGCCCACCCAGCGCCGCCTGGTGCCACCGCCGTCCCACCATCGCCCTTCGCAGCCGCGATTCCCGCGTCGGTGGGCTGGTTGGCCGGTCTGGCAGGTGACCTGCGCTGCCCCAGCCCCCTCCACCCTCAAAGCGCCTCTGCCAAGGCTCCGAGCCATGGTCCGGCGTGGGACTCTCGTGGGCCCACATTCGCTTGCATTCGCTCTCTGCGCAAGCGTTCTCGAGACGTGTCTGGCGAGATGGGCCTTGTCTCGATCTGCCGCAGCCCACCAGCCCAGTGGTGTGTCAGGGCTGTCGCTATCCAACACACAAGGACTCTTCTGGTCTGTCGCCTCCGCGCCCTCTGGCCATGGTGGTTCCATGCCGATGTCTCCCCACCACAGAGAAGGAGAGACTGTGCTCGATTTCGCCTAATTCGCTCAAGCAAATCGTGGTGGATCAACAGCGATCCTTCGGGCGGCCCATTCGCAGCAGTCTCGAACCGGCTGCCTGGTTGGCAACGTCAGATGACCGCTCCCCATGACCCACCGGCTTTCGGAGACTCGCCAATCCATGTTGGTGCAACTTGCGCAATCGAGAAGCGGAATCTGGCCTATCGACAATGTGCTTCCGATTTCAAATCCTGGCCGTCGCTGCGCCGGGCCCGAAATATCTGACCTCCGGGCGAGTCGAGACGGGTTGGGTCTGGATCCGTGGTGCCGAGAACAGGGCCTCCCAGAAAGCTGCTATGATCTCGGCATGATCTCGGCATGATTTCTCCTGCCTCAGGCTTCCATCGCACTGTCCACGTGATCGTGCGCAGCCGCCATGCATTGCCACACCACTGCACCGCCACGACACCCCTGGTCGCACGTGCGATCATGTGTCTTGCGCCAGGGACCGCCCTGTCGCCGCGCACATCACCGCCCTGGCCATCGCCCGTCCTGTGGTCTGCTCTCTGCTTCGACATCCAGACACCATGGCCCGACGATACGACTCCAGAACCACCATCTTCTCGCCAGAGGGCCGACTCTACCAGGTCGAATATGCCATGGAGGCCATCTCTCATGCCGGCACCGCCCTCGGCGTGCTGGCCACCAACGGCATCGTCCTTGCCGCCGAGAAGCGAGTCACCAGCAAGCTGCTCGAGCAAACCCACTACAGCGAGAAAATCTACCAACTCGACGAGTAGCCGTCGCTCCATATGCATTGATCGGACAGCGTGGCCCTGGGATCCTGTATCGCCGAGGCTAACATTTCGATGCACCATCATTTGTTGCTTGATCGCCAACAACCTCAGCCGGATGGCCTGTGCCGTTGCTGGTCTGACCGCCGACGCCAACACCCTCGTGAACCAAGCCCGTCTGGTTGCCCAGCGGCACCTGTTAACATACAACGAGTCCATCCCGGTCGAACAGCTTGTCGAGAGGCTATGCGATATGAAGCAGGGCTACACTCAGTACGGAGGTAGGATATGACTCTCGGCCCTTGGCGATGGTGGAATGACCTCTTGGAAACCGCGGATGTTCAGAATACCAACCACCGCGACCGCTCTGCCCGGCCCGGCCCGATCCGAGACAACTTCACCCTGGCAGAACAGCTTTGGATATCTCGTGCCGATCTGTGGCCAGACTTGAATTACTCGATGGCGCCACAGAGCTGCAGTGCAGCTTCAGCCTGATGATTGGCCCAGAGCGGCAGCGTCGCCAGGAATCAGCCGGACGGAAGCCACATCGTGGCGTTATCGATGGAGCATATCACTCGGAGCCTCCACAGCTTCTCCGCCACTCCGGCCTGTGACTGACCCCTGTGGCTGTTGAATCGCGGCTCTCCAGGTCTCCGTCCCTTTGGTGTCTCCTTCCTGTACGCCGGATATGACGAGCGTTACGGATTCCAGCTCTATCGATCGGATCCCAGTGGAAACTACTCTGGCTGGAAAGCCACCTCCATCGGCGCAAACTCCACAAATGCCCAGTCGATCCTGAAGCAAGACTACAAGGAGGAGGGCATGACGCTCCGAGAGGCGATTTCTTTGGCGATCAAGGTCCTGGCCAAGACGATGGACTCGACCAAGCTCACGTCCGAAAAGTGTAAGTCGTCGCCGAGTGCAGCGTTGGATGTGTGGCCCTTGGTGCAACTCCGCCTGTCTGATATTGAGGCAATGCTGTGCAAACGAGCTGCAACATCAAGCGCAACTCGATTTCCCAGCGATCCCTGGCTGCACATGCTAATGGTCCCGAACGATCCTGCAGTGGAGTTTGCTACCCTCAGCACCGACGCGCGCGGACAGGTCGCCTATCACCTGTACAAGCCCGACGAAATGGAGGCCTTGCTGAAGGAGGAGAATGTGGAGCTGCTGCAGCAGACCCAGCAGAACGACCAGTAGAGCCCGCTCGTCCCGCTTGACAATCCCGGCCGCTGCGCACATCCAGCATCCGTGCGCGATCTCTACTGAATATACAGTTATTTCGATCTGACCTCTGCCTGCCGCGGTTGATCGGCCGTCGCTATTGTGAGAGGCGCGAGCATGCCAGTTCCGGGGAGGTCGCACCGCCCCGCCCAGCCACGTGCACGTCCGTCCTGGCTATGAGAGCCACGTGTCCGACCAATATTGCCGTTTTGGGTCCCCGGCTCTCCGCCCTGCCAGCGACGATCCTGTTCTCCATCCCAGCCCGCCATCGACACCGGCCCGCATCACATCCACCAACCGAAGCGGCCCCAAGGCGTATTGCCGCGCCCACTGCACTCGCCCATCAATCTACAATGTTCCCAAATCCTTCGCCGAGGTCTGGATCGTCGTCGGGGCCCACGTCAAACCACCGCCGCTCCCGATCCGCTCGGCCCGTTGCAGGACCGGGAAGACTCATCGCTTTTGCATCCAACCCAATTCCTCGCCACAGGAAACCAAGTCGCCGCGTCAGCTTCGCGCCGACAGTCCACATCAAGCCGTTCAGGTCTGTCTTTGGATCCACTCTCCCTCCCCCCAACTTGAACACGTTCCACATCCGATTGCTGCTGCTGTTGCCTGGATCATGTTTGCTTTGGCCATTCGGACCGTGCTCATCCTACCCTGGTCTTGCAGACGGGAAACCCCAATCAAGAACCCCGCGAGCTTCAACGACTTTGATGGATCAAGCCTTGAGATCCCGAATCTGTCCTCGATCCCTCCGAGCTCGTATGTCTCGTTCATTGTCGTGCTGTCACTTTGCCAAAGCAGGCGGCTGCGTGGTCAGCAAAGGCGGCTGCATGACCAGCAGAGTTATGGCGGGCAAGCCGGCTCACGGTTCGTTTTGCCTGCGATAACTGCAGAGAAACATACATGAACGATCTCAGCTATTCGCTACATCGCGATGACTACACCGAAGAGTACGTTGCACCTGCCGGATGAGATGCAGTCTCGAGCCAGCCGGAGAGTCCGTCGCATCGGTCTCTTCGACCCGCAGCAGCGCTTGTCCTGCACTGCGCTGCATCAGAGGATCAGCCGCACAGGCAACGAGCGATACCGAGATACGAGTGCCAAAGCTGTCCGTTGCTAACCCCGCTATCATCCCACGGGGCTCTCCTCCTCCTGCCCATTCATCCCGAATGCAACAGCGAGTCGAGCTTCGACATGAACACAAAGGGCTCGCCCGTCAGCTCCCCCTCCGACCGCCACACCCCACAGGCACAAAGATCTGATCTTGGAGCTTCTGACGAGAGTCTGGACGACGAGGAAGATCGGGAGCTGAGACAGTCGTCATATGCCGAGAATCAGCCCGACGGCTCTGCAATCCTCCCTCTGGGAATCGCAACTGAGCCACCGGTCCAAGCAGAGAGCTCATATGACGTCTCGATGGAAATTGAGGACGAATCCAGCTTCAGTCGTGCCCCGGTCCGTACCCTCGCTCGCGACTCGCCGCTGCCGAAGCGCCAGGCACTGCAGCAGATTGCCTCGCCCCGCATCTCCAACAAGCACAGACTCGAAAACGAGGACAATTCGTTCCCATCCCCTGCCCTCAAAAAGCCACGGACGGCTTCGAAGGGCACCCCGCACCGCTTGACCGCGTCCATTGTCTCGCGGCACTCGACACCGGAGAGCACCAAAAGCGATAGCGATGACACGGTGCAGATATTCACATCAAGGATCAGCTCGACCCCCAAAAGCCAAGCCCGTCCAGAGCCTCCCCGCTCAAACAGTGGTGTCACGGCACAATCGTCTCCGTCCGTCAAGCGCCTCCAAGACCTTGTACCCATTCAATTTGATGCCCAAAGCCCCTTGGTTCTGCCTGTCAAGATCTCCAAGGGTGCATTTGACTGGCGTAAGGACACGCCTCTCAAAATCGGCGCCAACTCCCCCATGGGCACGCCGAATCCCAAGGGGGGCTCGTCTCGCATGCTTTCCAGCCCCAGTCCGTTTGTGTCTCGGAAGCCTCGAGCCTCGCTGTCGCTTCTTGGCGGCGCCGACTCGCCCGTGCCTCGCAAGAAGCTTGGTCCGAGGGACAGCATTGCACCGCTCTTCGGACTTCAAGCTGCCAATGGAGCCAAGGGCTCCCACCAATCTCGCCAGAGCATCGACCCCATGTTCAGGATCCAAGGCCGTGAGTCTCTGGAGCCCAGCGTCGTTCAGAACAGCCGCAAGCTGAGAGCGCGCGACAGCATCGCGCCACTGTTCGCCTCGGCACATCAGTTTGAAGGTGAAGATAGTGATGAGGATCCGGACGATGACGTCGATGAGGTCGACGCCCTTCGAGCAGGGTCGTCACAGTCGCTGTCCGCCGATAATCGCCATACACAGGCCCGAGAGTTGCAGGCTGTAGCGGAATCATCGCCAACTGTCCCCGCCCAGCGCAAATCCGCCCTTCGCAAACGCGACAGCATCTGGCCGCTCTTCAATGCCGAAGCGCAGAGTCCGGCCTCCCGAGGTCTCCAATCCAGGGCCAGCGAAGCTGATGGCCGCAAAAATAGCCGCGTCAGCTTGGCGCCCATGTTCAAGCACGCCTCTGCCCATGGCTCTGACCCACTGTCACTCGAGAGCTCGGACGAAGAGGCCGCAGCCACTGCATCTTTGTCTTCGACTCGCAAGCCAGCCTCGGGACGCCCCAGCTTGCCAGCGATCTTCTTCGAAAGCAAGGTGTCTGATGAGGCCTTTGCAGATGATAGCTTCGATGACGATCGTGATCTCGCCGACCATGAGCAGCAGAGCAACACCTGGGACAACGGAGATAGCATCGGCATTCTGTTCCCTAAACAAGCGGCCCAGCCTCGTCTGAGCCTTGCTGCAGCCGCGACAGCATCGCCTGTGGCTCCAGCGCCGACTCTCTCCAAGGGCCGAGCAAATGGCGATGACGAGGCGTATGAGTTTGATGAAGATCCCTCGATGGATTTGGTGGACGAGGACGAGGCTGCCTCTCGAAGCGGCTCACCTCGACCCCTCCAATCTGCACAGGCGGCTCAGTCCCGCTCCAAACTCTCAAACGAGCTCACTGTTGGCGATGCCGCTGACAACGACTCCGTTGCAGAGCCAACCGAGACAGATGAGCAAGATATCGCGCAAGTCCAAGATACGCACACGACAGCGGGAGACCAAGGTACCACCATATTTACCAAAGCACACATGCTTCCTCAGAGCGCCTGTCGTCTATACGCTGACATGGTTTGGCTGTCTCTTCTCTCGTCAGTAGCCCGGACTCGTGACACGGCGTTCGAGACTCTTTTCTCCCTCGATTCGGCTGCAAAGACACCCAACAAAACACCATCAAAGGCTCCCATGACCCACCCAACAGCCTTGCTCTCCAGCCGAAAGTTCCGCAAGAGCCTTGGCATCCCAAGCCCCACGCAGTCGCCCGCCATTGCACAAAAGATTGGTCAGTACCAGCTACCCTGGCTTCACCAGTTCGTGGTATCACGACTGCAGTCTTCCCGCAAATGCAAGCACACGATCAATGCACTTGGCTGCATCTGCGCCAACTGACAGCGCCCTTGTTCTTGACTGGCTTGGCCCTCACAGCCCTTCTGCAACAGCAAGCCCAAGCATCGGCGTCCAAGCTGGCCTCTTGGACCCAAATCTCGTCGTTCACGCCGACGGGTCTGAAAGAGTTCAATCCCCAGTCACACTCGGACGAGCCCGCTTCGTCGCCCACTCCAAAGAAACCCTCTCTGGCTGCTTCCTCACCCGTGGTTCAAAGCGATCTTCCCGAAGCCAAGTCCCATTCCAGCTCGTCTGTCGCCACACCCAAATCAACGCTGATACAGCAGCGGTTGGTCAGCACCGAAAAAGATAATCCTTTCGTCGATACATCATTTGCGTCGCCCATATCCAGCAGCACCGGTCCAAATGCCCTGATCGACTTTTGCGAAAGACTCCAAAGCGCAAATGATGGTACGGATGCCACCGAGAGTCGCAACAGCTCAGCGACCAGATGTGTCGCAGCAGAATTTTCCTCGCTGTTTTCGAGTACTGACCCTGAGCAATCATCCAGACGACTACGACTTGATGAACGAGCAGATCCCAGAGTCGGCCGACCTCGACGACGACCCCCATTTTGCGTCGGGCATGGATGACGAGGGTGTAAGTCCTAGTCCAGCGGCGTGTTTGCTTTCTGCCCGGACATCCGCTCCCACGGCCTCGACTAACTCGATTCGATGTTTGTGGATCAGAACATTGGCTTTGACCAGCTCCTGAAAGCCGCACAGGTTACGTTTTCGGACGAGACTGGGGCGAACTTGAGGTTCCAACGTGGGTCGTCACGATACCAGATCGCTCGGAGTGAGTACCAAATGCTTTACACGATGTACTCAAGCACAGCCCATGCATCAGTACGTTGTGCAGCCGCCGATGTGGAAGCCCTTGCTAACCTACACCACAACACCTATCTCAGCCAAGCAACCAACATCGCACGATTACGCGCGTGGCTACTGCGTCACGCTGCCACTTATGGAGGCATTTTCGCGCAAGTGCAATGAGGTGGTCGATGAGATCCAAATGCGGGGCCAGGATATTGAAGAGCTGAAACAAATCATTGAAGAGACACGACCCATCGTCGTTGATGAGTACAGTCTTGGAGATCCAAGCGAGCAAGAAACGATCGCGGTGAGAAAACGCTTGTTGTTGCTGTTGTTGTTGCCCTATTCTCGTGCTCACGACTTTTGACTGACTCTGGTTCCCTTCGCCATCGGCTGCCTCGACAACATAGTCGGGTCTGAGATCACTCAGGGCCTGGTGCAGCTTGGAGGCCGAGCGAGATTGGATTCGTTCGCAATGCCAGCTCTTTTCGGATCTTCTCTCGGCTGACCATCTCGAGGCCCTGGAGATGGTATGTCTGGGCGTTGTCAACGGCAGTACGAATCGTGGTTGTATCATGGCTGTATCGTGGCAGTGTCTCCGCAAGTCACCGATCTGTTGAATGGTCCAACGGACTGATCTGTTTGCTATTTGGGCTTGGTGCGACGGTGTTTCCATCTGCATGGTGTCTCCTGCTGCAGGACAACCAAACTCTTGGCGATGTTTCCATCAGGGCCTCGAGCAACCTGCTTGACTTGCAGGAGTCTGTGGATGAGCTCCGGCGCAAGGTTGAAACCGAGAAACAACGAAAGAAGCTGACGCAGGAGACCAACTTGGCTCAACAGCTTCAGCTGGAGGAGCGAGTAGCCAACAACAGGTGCCGTATGTGTGCCCGCGCCGGGAGAGAGAGGCACGAGTCTCCGTCCGTGATGCCAAGCAACCGCATCCAACCGCATCCAACCGCATCCAACCGCATCCAATGGCACTCGGTCACAGCGGCTAATGCAAAGCCGCGGCCCGTATTGTGCTTCTCCATCCTGCAGAGCCGAAATCGAGCGGCTCAAGGCCGAGCAGGCTGAGCTCCTTGCCGCAATTGAACATGGTCGTCAGCAGAGACAGTTCCTGCAGGAAGCCAAGGAGGACAACGAAAAGGCACGTTCGCTGTCTTTGATGATCTTCTGAGCATCCAAGCACGCAACACCTGAATCTCAGCTTCGGTCGCGATGAATCAGCCAGTAGCCGGCACCCCAAATGGCGATTTCTATTTACTGCTTCGGGTGTCCCACTTATGCCCCCATTCTCTTTGCTCCTCGGACTCCAGAGCATCACCGAGGCTTCGGCTGCCATCGAGGTCATGCAGTCTGCCACACTGGCCGATGACGAGTACATCGCCGCCAGAGGTACATGCCGCCGCCTTCGCTACTCCATACATGCACTGACCCGCTTTGATGTAGCTGCGGATTCCTGGCACTAATGCACATCGGCCTATGCCTTCTTGGTGAACAGAGGACTTTAGATTCTACCTCCAAAGCCATATGTGGGCCCCGATTCAGATCGATGGATGCGTAAAGCTGCTCTACGACGGCGGTGTCGCCGTTCGGATCGACACAAACGCGGACAGCATCAAGCCACGCCTTGAGCTCTGCTTTGATCACGAACAGGCAAGCTCCGTTGGATGTGTACATTGTCGTGGCCACTTTTGTTTTGGAGTATGTGCGTAGCTAACATTCCTGCCCCACGCTGTGCCCGTGGATATTAGGTTGTCCAGCAGGAGTATTTCAAGATCCCGCAGGGGAACATCGTCGAGGTCTTCAGTAAAATTGGCACCAAGCGGGTATGTATCGCCAGTAGCCCGGAACCTAGCAGCGAGCCAACATCCCAATCTGCGCTCTCGCATAGATGTAGCCGCTCATACGGCTACAGTGGCATCAACTCCCTCATTCGCAGCCGATGTGAGCTTGCTGTGCCTTACACAAACCCACCTCCAACCCGTTGTTTTCAGATCAGCCGCCTCTTCGCCGACTACAAGTTCCCCGAGTGGCTGACCAAGGGGCAGATACCGAAGGTGCGCTCGAGCTTGATTTGCTGTGCACTCGTTATCTGCTTTTCTTTGCCGGTAGACTGCATAGCGCATATGACTGATCCTGGATCAACACAGGTGCTCAATGAGATCGCGTACAACTGCACCAAGCTGCAGACACTCCAGCGCGATGTCCAGCAGTGCGGCCAGTACTGCCAGATCGAGTTCTTGGACGAGTTTGCCCGGAATGCGTCGTCGAGGCTCAGGTGCAAAATCAGCGTTGGCGCCACGTTCATCAACCTCCACTCCAAGACAAAGTTCAGCATTCAGGTCGGATGCGACGATGGCAACGGAACCATTTTGTATCCGCACTTGCCTCAAGAGCTCGTCATGGTCACACCGGATCGTGCCAGGTGAGCCTCAGCCGGTCCTCAGCAGCCTGGCATGCCCGCCTGCCCGCTTGCCCAAGCAGTGCTCGGCCATGACCACGCTCTCTCGGCCTGCAACCGATCATCGCAAAAGTTTGTCTTGACTGGGCACAGTACTCACCATCGCTCGTCCATCTTTGCGACACCGGTCCGATCGCTGCCAGCAGTCCGGATCTTTTGGCTGAGATCAGCCAGATCATTGCAACGGAGCCCCGAGGCTTTGGTTGGCTTCCGCGCGTATGCTCGCGGCTTGAGATGATGTGTCGACCCAACCTCATGATCGACTGCAGCTGATACATATAATACAGCTGGAGCACGGATTGGATTCTGGTCTGGACAGCGCCAGAGAAGATCCTGCTCTCAAAGTACTCTGAAACCCCAGGCCTCGCCCCTCCCCATGGTGTGGATGAGTATGAGCGGTGTATTCAAGATCCATAACAAAAACGATCATTGACCTCAAGCAGATGGAGATGGGCCTCTTTTCTTGGAAGAGCCGTGGGACAACGAGACGGATACAGAGACGGGCCAAAAAGCAAGCAGCTGCGCAGCAAAGGACGCGAGGGAGGAGAGAATGAAAAATAGGGCTTGGGAGAAACATATCCGCGATGGCCAGACAGTTGGCAGAGGAAAACAGAAATCAACAAAGAGACGGAAGGCATTCTGGCAATCAATCCGGTAAATCGAAAGAGCGAGCCGTTTGGGTGTTCAGCGCGACAAGCAGCCCAGATACTCGATCGTCTGGAGCACCGCCACAATGGCTCATGCAAAGATCTGGTCGGCAGGCAGGGTGCGTCGTCTGCGTGACTTGGACGACAGCACGAATCCAATGATGCGGATCGACGCTGGGTCCGAGAGATTGAAGGTTGGGAAATACGACAGGTTGCTTGTCTCGGTGGTGCTGCATGAAAGCGCCGAGCGCGAACAGCCCCTCAGGCTTCGGGCCGCTCCCTTCTCCAGCTGAATGTGTCCGATGCTAACGGCCAGTGCAAACTGCACTACGTACGAGAAGATTGTTTGAAGCTTTTCGACGATCTGCGGGATGCCGGCGACGTTCTTGGCTTGGTCGGGAAGGGCAGTTGGCTGATGTGTAGCCAGCGATGAGGCTGCGATGGGGGTGTCGCTTTCAAAGTCGGCGTTCTCAGCGTCGCTGCTGTTACTGACGCTGGAACAGACATTGGGAAGGGACTCGGTGGTCGATATCGTACGGACAGACAAATCAAGGACGGACGGTAGAGGGACCACTGTCTCTCCATCGCAGCCAATGCGCCGGTCAATGTTGCTGTCTTGGGGAGACTGAGGCAGCGACTGGTCACCAGCCTCGAGCTTTGGGAACGACGAAAGCGTCCCGGTGGCCTTGAGACTTTCGTCGTGAGTAAACGGGGGCGAGATGGGGCGCAGGTATGCTTGGACGATATCGCCTGTGCAGGTGGTGCGGATTGTCTCGGCGGCGTCGCTGCCAGATGGAGGCCTGCCGTTGAGCGTCGAAAGGCCGTCGGTCGTGAGAGACTCGGTCTCGAAACTCTCGTCCGCATACTCGGGTGCGCTGGACGGGTTGTCGGGAGTGCTCTCGGGCTGGAAAACCTCGTCCTCCCGCTTCCACTCGGTGTTGTAGCCAACGCCAGAGATTTGGATGGGCGCCTCGAGACGAAGATGGATGACTTTGCGGTTGCACCTCTCGATCTGGGCTGTCACTTGGACGAGATGCCAGACCTCGATCGATCCGCCCCAGCGGCCGGACGGGGCAGTCGTGGGCATCAAGGGGATCTGCAAGTCCGTCACGTATTCGAGACACTCGTTCGGATTGCATATTTCGGCAGTGTCCTCGTCAATCAGGATCTGAGAGTGCAGCACATCGGTGCCGTGGAGCTTCATCAGCGTTGGCCGGTTGGTGTCGAGGTGATGGACGGCCCCTTGGGTGATCTGGCTGTTGAGACTGCTGGCGACGTCGAGAATTGCAAAGGACTTGCGACGGCGAATGCCCGCCTTGACCTTGCAGGCATGCTTCTGCAGGATCTCGAGCTGGAGATGCTTGATCTCGAGCGGGAAACCATCCTGGGAAATCAGTCGGATGTGACCCTTGAAGACTGAGCCTGTGAACGTGACCTGCCTGTCGATATCGAGCATGGCCATGATGCGGCCGTTCCTACGGGCCATGGTTTCGGTGTGCAGAGGCTTTGGCTGCAGGAGAGCCAACAGCTCCTCTCGGTGCGAGTATGCCACCGGCCCAAGAGCCACCCGGGTGCGCAGGTACTCGGCCTTGGCCTTGCGGAGCTGTTGCGATCGGTTGTGCTGCAGCTTGAGGCCGGCAATGAGGCTCCGACGACGGGCGAGCGGAGCAGGGGCACCGTCCTTGTCGGCTGGGTCTTCAGGGGTAGTCCGGAGCGGAACGACCTTGGCAAAAGCCTCCAGGTCATATGTGCACTGCAGCCGATGCGCTGGCGACGAGCCGTTGGTGCAAGTCATATCCAGCGACGGCAAAAGCACATTTGAGTCGAGCGGGCCAATCGCAAACGGATAATCTCGGAACTCGCCTGGGAGGATGTGTTCGGCCTTGTCCAGGCACGAATCGCCCCCGCCTATGAGCGACAAAACAAGCGATGCACTGCTGTTCTGCGTCTGGCTGCCAAAGCTCCCATGGCGGGCGGTGTCTTCAGGATCCGCTGCAGCATGGGCCTGGGCTTGGACCTGCGCTTGTGCCTTGCTGTCGACACTACGGCGGTGGCTGTCCCGGTCAGCCGAGATCAGGTTGACGGTGGTGTTGACGATGGTCTTTTCACTCTTGTAGCCAATCGTGGCCGCAGAGATCTCGAGTCGACCGAGCAGAGTGACCTTGACACTTGTCGGAACGATGCAGGGGGAAAGATGGGCCGTTTCGGGCCAAGGCATTGCCGAAAGAGAGCGCTGGGGCTCGTTGCTGATTCGCAGAATGCCTCGGACGTAGGTCTCGATGACGCCCAGGTGTCCGTCCAGGAACCCTGGCGAAGATGGGACGGGCAGGATCTTGATTGTGGCCATGGGAGCTGGCATTGAGGAGCAGAACAGAACGTCAGCCATGTGGTCCAGCGAGCCTGTCGACGACAGTTCACATATGGTCTGCTCGACATGCAGCACAATGCAAGCCGGTCCTCGCAGCAGAACGGATGGCCGTGAGAGCCGATATTCCGACGCGCGGCCTGCAAGTTCCTGGGTGCGGGATTAGCATCCGCCAACGAGCGGCATGAGCATCGACCTCTGCCGCCCAGCGCCATCAGACCAGGGCCGTTTGGATCTCTGGCACAAACGCTTACTCTGTTGTATGCTCAGGCTAGCGGGGTGCGCAAAGGGTCAGCCTGTAGACGTATGCAGAAGCGGGACGGCAGTCTCCGGAGCGATGTGCTTGCCGGAGGCGGCATGCTCTTTCGCTGGGCTTTATATCCTGGGTCGGACAGAGGGGACGAGGGCAAGCTGTCGAGACAGGCCGCTGAGGGGGGGGGAGCGGTTTCGATGTGCAAAAGTGTCGAGGGAACAGCGAGCTGCATCCCGGCAAAGTGCGGATCGGGCATCCGACATGTCCGAACAGTCCCCACACAGGCATTCCGCCTCATCGTCTCCGCGACCACCGCCCGAGTCGCACCCTTCCTTGATGCCATGGGTGGATGTGCGTTTGCTGGACGGAGGGCGGCCATCTGTGGGCCGTGGGATCCAGGTCAATGCATCATGTCCGGTAAAGACGTCCATGTCAGGCAAAAAAATGAGGCTCTAATGAGAGCGCAGTGTATTTCCAGCTGCAAATTCGCATCCGAACAAGCCCTGTTGTTCGCACATAAAAAAAAAAAAGAGGCAGGGGTGCTTGCTGACATTGGCATTTCGACTTGATTTCTTTGATGACTTGGTTGGCTGCATGAATCCAGGTCCTCCGGACAGAAGTGGGGGGGGGGCGAATACACATAGAATGAGAGACAGTGGTCGTCCGACAACGATGGAGCAGGGCTCCAGAGGGAATAGTTGGGTGTGTGCGAAGGAATGAGTGCAAGCAAACTATACAAGTTCTGTTTTGCCTATAAGAGCTTCCGACGGGGCAGAAAAGGTTCTCAAAATACCAAGGAAGATGAGGGCAGCCTGGCGCAAAGAGAAAATCCCACGTGGATCTCTGAGCCGGCTTGCCTGGGTCGGCGTGCAGGAGCATCGAGATCATGGAAAATACTGTGTCTCTATTTTGGCCTGGGTGGGTCGACAAGACGAATGAGTAGCAAACAAATGACTTCAGTGAAAGAGTGAGAGGGAAAGTGGGAGTGGGAGTGGGAGTGGGAGGAAGGGACGAAAAAAGACAGAGGTATGTGTTGTCAAACTACATGTATCCTCTGCTCTTGGGCTTGAAGGCATACTTTTCGTTGAAAATCCATCGATGGTCCTTGACGGGATGACCCTGGTAAGCGACAGCAGCGTGGTTAAGTAGCCAACCGCAATCAAGCGACACTGTTTTGGTCAAGAAGGGATGGGTGCTCTCAGGCGGGTCGTATCGCATCAACGCTGGTTGGCAACAGTGCATGAGGGGGATGCTTGCATACCTGCTCGCCGGCCAGTCGCAGGTAGGCCGCGGCCTCGTGTTTGTCTTTTCGGACGCCGTCGCCGTTGAGATAGCTCATGCCGAGGGCATAAAGGGACTCTGTTTCCCGCAGAGCGAGACGATGGCATTGGTCACTAGACGTTTGAGGCACCGGGACTGCACGGCGGGCGCTAGTTTTGATCTCCCACATCCCTATGCACCTGACAGGGTCACTTACTTGCATCGCACAGATCGGCACCGCGCCGGAACCATTTGACCATAATCTCCTTTCGACGGTCGTCCTTGCGCATGCCAGCAGGTGCAATGTACTCATCGATTCCCACGCCCTTCTGGAAGATGAGGCCGAGCTGGTAGCAGGCCAGGGGCTCCTGGTGAGCTGCTGCCTTGGTGAGCCAGTTGATGGCCATGGGATAGTTGATGTCGACGCCGTAGCCGTTGAGTAGACATATACCAAACGCATAACATGCAAGAGGATCACATCCTTTGTGGTTCTGGCCATTGGCGGAGCATCCAGTGGCTCGGAAAAACGTCTGGGAAGACATGACGTAATCGCCCGTTTCAAAGTAAATCAGGGCCTGTCGAATCAAGGCCACGACCTCGGTCCGACACGGGGGATAGACGGGTATGAATGGGACCGAGGGCGGTCGATAGTATGCCATGGCGCGGGAGTCTGTCGCGAGCGAGGAACCAGCCAGTCTGGAGGGCGGTGTGAGCCCGGATGTGTATGGCGATGAGGGAATGCTGAAGGACGCGCTGTGGGTAGACATTTGACTGATTCGCCGGCTCGAGCCTGGCAGACCGATGGGGATGGGCGAGACAATGTGCGGATCGAGGCTGGACATGGTGGAGCTCGAAGAGGTGCGAGAGTGCGATGACCGGAACTGGGTGTCCGTTTGGTGGTGGGAACAGCGTTGGTGTTTCGGTTTGAGAGTGCATGGATTGCAGTTGAGCGCGGAGAAGGAAACGGCGGCAGAGCGAGTGTCGTCAGTACAGCTGGTATAGCCGGCGCAGTGGCCCTAGTTGGCATGTGTGCTTGCCGATATGGAAGCGAGCACACCATGCAGCGTCGGTGCAAGTCTTCTGAGAGACAGGCCGTCTTTCAGCGAGGAAGCGTCCTGCACGGCCCAGCTCAGCCCCGCCTGCTTCAGAAACCCTCGCGAGCCTTACGCTGTCATATCCGTTCACCGGTGATGATTCTCTGGAAATTTGAGGAGAGCTCTCGGCACTGCTTCCCATCGGCTCCAGAGTACTGCCCTGGTTCGAGGACGAGCCAAAGCCCAGGCTGGAGAGAAAATTGAACGTGCCCGATGAAACCGACGACGCCGAGATCGGAGCGAGCTCTGGCGACCGGGAAGGCGACTGCACGACCGATGGCGGCGGGCTAGACAGGGTTGAGGAAGCTTGGGAAGCCGAGCTCGACAGTGACGGGAAAAACGACGTTCGTCGCCGGTTCGAGCGCTCGAGCGACGACGCAGGGCTGATGGAAGGCGAGCGGGTGAGGCTGGCCAGGACGGTGAGCCGATGCTGGATCAGTTCGACGAACTCATCGTCGTCGTCCCACAGCGGGGCATTCCGCCGGTAGAAAGATTGTCTGGAGGACGACCTTGAAGGCGAAAACGCGGACGTTCGCTGCATGATAAGGGGAATCGCTAATAGGGTGGTGGTGTTGGGATATGTGCTTTAAGAGAGACCAGTTGAGCAAGTGCCAGAGCAAGTGCCAGAGTCAGAGTCAGAGTCAAAATGTGGATGCAGTCGAGTCGGATAGGACCGAGGCAGGTGCCCAGACACGAGAAGGGGCTCTCTATGGCTGTGGTTGGGAGGAAGGAGCAGGCCAGCAGGCTCGGCGCTGCGGGATGGGCGGAATAGCCCGGGTCTTGAAGCAGAACGGGTGGATGGACAGAGCGGCACGCCGGAGTGGAAGGCAAGCCCAGGGCAGCCAGCCAAAGCGTATGCGGGGACGGTGGCTGAAGAGGCACCCAGTCCAACGAGCGATGCTCTGGCCGCAGGGAGGCACTGAGCCACAAGACGGGACTGAGGCGAAGAGGGATGGAGGACGAGGAGCCAGCGGCCGAAAGGCCCAAGCCGAGGCAGAAGAAAAACCCGGGCAGAAGCGAGGGGGGAGGGAGGCCGCATGTGGTCTGGGACTGCGCCAGCAAACCCACCGCCTCAGGGTGTCTGTGGGCTGATCGGCTGCAACACCGACTGCAACACCGACTGCAACACCGACTGCAACACCGACTGCAATACCGACCGCCGTCGCCGCCCCACGCCGTCGACAGAGCCCGACAGGAAATTTACTAATGTCCGATCAATGCAGAGACGGCGATTGGCATCGGGAGGAGTGTTGCAGGAACGGCGGAATGGTGCAGCACGGCTCATGTCCAGAGTGCGCGACTGAATGGACTGCGGGTGCATTGGAAATAGGCATTCGCTCTCGGGCGAGGCCGTTTCTCTGCCCCAAAGCCCTGCACACCCGCCGTCGCATGGCTGCTGGTTGGCAGCGTCGTGGGCAGAGCCAGCCAGGTCTGCTTGCTATGGTCGCCTGGCCTGGGAAAGCGAAATCAGACCCCCTGGCCATGAAAAAAAAAATTGTGAAGGGCCGAAAGCGGGGGCTCTTGGTCCTTGTTCACAGTGCTGATGGGGAGCAAGAGGCAGCTGGACCAGATAGCTCGTCCTCCAGCACAGCTGCCTCTGCTGGCCATGCCCGGCGCATCCAGCGCTGCACCCAGCGGCAGCCACCATCGCACCCACCCGCAATCGACGCAACAGCTCCACAGCGCGGTATGATATTGAGCCAGCGTCACCACAAACCCGGCGACCGAAACATGGTCTCGCTGGACCCGCCGTGGCGCAGGACATGCTGACCTTCACATGACCGCGAAGGTGTTGCTGAATCGCCTTTCCAATCCCGGAAACCCAGCGCCCCGCCAGCTCATCCAAGTCGTCTGCATCCTGTCGCTGGCCCGGCCCGCACCCAAGCTCACACGGACGCCCTCTCCTCCGCCAGGATGCCCAAGAGGTGGGTCTGGCCGCCGATCGCTGCCCGATCGCTGCCCGATCCCAGTTTTTGCCGGCCCATTAATCTTCCTCGCCCTCCCATGCGCCGACAGCCCCATGAAGCCAATCACCCACTACTTTGTTCGGAAGCCAAAGTAGGTTCTCCGCCGGCTCGCCCGCTTCCCAGCTGCATCTCCGGTCACGCACAATAGGATGTGTATATAGAAGGCATGTGCTAACGCATTGGAATCCCTCGCACACAACAGGCCAGGTACTTGGATCCAGCGACGACAGATGCTGCCTCCTCCGCTCTCCCTCCAGGTCCGGTCCAGCCCATCGATCTCGACCCGATCCATGCTGATTGTCTCTGCGGCCGTCTTTCTTGTATCTACCTTTGATTCATTCAGCCGATGACCAAGGCGCGGATGCTACGACAACCGAAGTCTCCTCTGGTCCTTTGAAAGCCGCCGACGGATCCAAGGCCATGAAGCAGACGACCCTATTCTCCGCTCTCGGCAGCTCAACCGTTCCCGCCTCAGGTGTGTTTCTGTCTGGCGATCTGCACTCGCTCTGCTTGAGCGCTCGTCCAGTGATAATCTCGTTTGGCTTCAAGGCTGCGTCGTGGATCATTGGCGATGCCGTCTTTGGAGGCACTGATCGATGTATTTGCTGCTCATTACCCTTGATGCAATTTCCGCATATCCCCATGGGCACATCCATCCATCCATCGTGCCCACCAATGCTCTGTCGTCCATAACTCCTCCGATCACCAAATCACCCAACAACTCATGGTCGTCAGTCCCGTCGTTACCGTCGGCAACGAGATCCCGCAACCATGTCGACGAAGTCACATCGATTGCGGTCGAGACCCCATCGGGTGAGTTCAAGCCCAGATCTGTCTACATTCGTGGCACTTGGGCGATTTGCCCAGATGACGGAGGGCCGTGCCTCTATGCCTTTCGCAAATCTGCTGACTCGTATCGTGTTGGGTGGACAAAAAATCAGCCGAACGCTCAGAGTCTTCGCCAAGCATACATGAGTTCATCAACTTCCCTTCGCGAAAGAAGCGGGCGGCTCCCAGGCACAAAGAATCGGATATCGTTTCCATATCAAGTAGCTCCGAGCTATCGGATCTCTCGGACCTGTCGGATCTGTCGAGCGTATCTGAGCTGGAAACCTGGCCAGAGGGTACCAAGCACAACAGGCCCAAGCGGCAGCGACGAACTGATTCATCACCAACAACCCGGTCAGCGCGGCTGAGGCGATCAGACGAGCCCAGTCGCCCAAGCCAGGGCGTTGGCAAACCCGTTGACTCAGCTGCGAATGTGCCTGAATTGCAGACACATGATCATCGGCATGGTGATCACACTGATCCCCAGAGCGGCCCCGATACATCGTCCATGGATCCGACCGCACCAACAGAGACAAGGCTCGATGCAGCGCAGATCGACTCGCCATTCAGCCCAACACTTGCGCCCGACTCGGAGGATGAGCTCCTATCCTCAGCCATAAGCAAAACTGGAGGCAGCCGATCGACAGCAAACCGTGCGTCCTCGTCAGCGTAAGTCACCACCGGAACAATTCCGCGTGCATTCTTGAATCGATGCCCGTCTTTGATTCGTGCGCTGTCGAGGATACAGTCGGCCTTCCTCCATGGGATGCGACAAGCGAATGCGCCCTGGGGTCTGGGTATATGGCTGACCTTCTCGTAGCCCCTCAAAACAGCGCTCCTCGCGAAGGGACCCAGACACCAGCTTTGGATCGATCATAAGCTCAGAATCAGACGGCTCTTCCGACAGCGATTTCGAGGACTTTCCCTCTGTTCCAAAGACGCCGGGACCTGAATCCGAGACAGTGGAGGAGTATTCACATCGGTGCGTCATCTTGATCACTGTCGCTCCCACCCAATTCGCAACAAGAGCGTGGTCACCTCGGACTATCGCCGAGTGGGGATCAAAGTGCTTACGGTATCGAGCGTGTCTCATTATTGATGCGACGAATTTGATCGGTTGATACCGAATCGCGTGCCTATCTCCACAGGTCCTCAAAGAGCCGCCGCGCAAAGAGGAACGTCAATTATGTGTTTTCTCCGCGAGAGTTTCTCAAGAGCGGTCGAGGCTATCGACTCCCGGTCAGCACAATGCCTGTCGAGACACCTCGGGTTCGGAAACGAGCAGAATTCCAGCTGGACGCTTTGCTCAGAGACGGCATCAAGCGCCTCAAATCAAAGGAGCTCCATGACACCGTCGCTAAGCTGGTAACACACAACTGTATTGAATGTGTACGGGTGAGGGTATTCTGATGCGCCATCGAAGTTACTGAGTTGCACATCACACTCTGTGGCTGCACTGACACGGATAGATGGAGGATGACCGCTCCGACGAAGATACCAAGCCCGCCTCGGAAGAAGCGAGCTACAACCTGTTCCTGAGCGACGATCAAGCAAATATGTACAAGGTACCGATGGCTGCGATGAAATGCCGCCGTGGTTGTGGATGCCGTGATGCAAAACGGATCTCTTGGTCTGTGGATCCAGTAGTCTGACACCACTCAACGACATTATTCCTTGAATTATCAGGAGTTTGCCCAGAAGAATGCCTCGCTGCAAACTCCGGTAGCACATCAACTCCATGTATTTCATCGCGTTGCCAAGTCAGCCGACGAGAAGCACTACTATCAAAGCCTTGTCAATGAGATTGAGCTGCCGTCGGAAGTCCTGTTGAAGCGCATCAAAGGTATGACCCAACAGCAGAATCTCGGCGGGCCTGGGGCCGCTACGTTGCCACCATGATGCTTCCCGCTATTGCGGTGACCTCAACTCGATATCACATGTTGTTTGCAGTGTCGCAAGAGCACCGAGAGGTTCTTCTCTCAAGCCGGCTGCTCCATATGCATCCGTCAAGACACCTGCTGGTAGAGTGGCTGTATAAAGAAGGTAGGCGCGCATGAGTGAGCCAGCGAAGCAGCCTATCAAACCAGCACAGCGAGACTGGCGATTTTCTTGTGGCTCAAGTCGAAATCGAAGCACTTTGACCTTTCGCTTCCGGGTTGTCGGTCCTGATCTGTGTATTTCTCTTTGCCAGCGTGCTTCTCTGTCGATCGCCATTCGGAAGCGCAAGAGAGTTTGCTCCAGATCGTGCGATCGCATGTGAGTGCCCGTGAATCCACCAATCTGGGTTTCGGTGAACATATTATTGCACCTGCAGATTGCCATTGCTCGCTAGGCTCACAGTGGCGCGGAGTGGCTCGGTGCACTCTCTGTTATCAAAGCTTTGGATGCCGCTGCTCTCTAACTCCTCATGTTTCTTGCCAGGCGGTTTCGAAGATGAAACATGAAATCGGAGTCGAGGACTTCAAAGATGTGGTGCAAAAGCTTGGGTTCCCTGATTTGATTGTCGACGCCATCGAGACGAGCGAGTACGACGATGGAGACTCTGTATGGAACAGCCGCAAGTTTGAACCCGCAGCCCGAGCCGGGACTGGAGACGAGGCTGGCCAGAGCGAGCCAGGTTGGTTGACAAAGCCCGATAGATAGTGCAGCAAATCCCTTTCCGCTGTTCGAGCCGATATGATGAATTGCATCTGACAGGCCGCCACCGGTTGCTCCACAGACGATAAAAAGGCGGACGTCATCAGCGACTTCACAGCAAGAGCAATGTATCGATCGGTGTTTTTGTTTGCCGAGATTCACCGATACTCGGAGTACGTTGCCCCTGGCCTGGCTTGCTTGTTTGGAATCGAAACTCACAGCAGCGACATGCCAAGGACCGAAGCAGGTTCCCATCGCTGTTTTTGTTGGCACACGCCCACCTAGCCGCATTAACCAACGCCAAACTGCGGCCTATCTTCTCTCCAGCACCGCATTCAAACTCGAAGAGATCCTCGAAATCACCCTGATATTGGCAGTAATGTCATTGGACAGCCGGACAAGCAGGCTCTACGGGGTGTGCCGGACAGCTCTGGAGGTCTTTGTCCAAAAGCTGAGCCACGACGACTGGATCGGCTGGGTAAGCGGCATTTCAGGGTGTTGTTCGGTGACCAGCACATTCCACGGCGCTATTGCAACTTGCCACTCACCATACCGCCACTCACAATGCTGCTACTCACTGTGCTGCCACTCACGGACCCTTTGCCCACCACCGAATCGAATGACGCTAGGCACAATCATTTGGAAATGCAGTCGCAAGGCTGCTTGGCTCCAACTGCTTCCACCAGTTGGCGATGTTGGAGAGACTCTTTAGTGGATCCAGCCACAAACGGGTCAAGTTTATGGGCCAGCGACTGGCTGCCTGGTTTGTCTGCACTCGTAGCGAGCTTGGACCTCAAGAAGCCGCGCAGGTATGGGGGAGCTATGATGTCGTCTTAGCTGTGCAGCTTGGTGATATAGCCTTGGCGATGTGGACTTGATGACGCAGACGCCAATGGAAAGGCACCTCCCGAGTCAGCTTTTCAACTGGATTATCTGTCGCCCCCCCCCTCTCACTCCCACACTCTCCGCAAAGCCCCAGTCACAGTTTGAGCTGTGGGAATCGCTGAGTCTGCAGCGGATCCTTGAGGCGCTCCAGAACGACTCGCTCTACCGGTGGAATCCGGGCGCCGACTTTGACCAGATCCGCGCCATGGTGCGGGTGCTGCAGGTGGCTGTCGGCGGGATTGCCTGCGTCAAGGCAGAGAAGGTGAGTTCATGGATTTGGAACGTGCACAGTCCCTGAGTGGCCTTCTCGGCCAGCATTATTGCATGGTGCTAAACATCCTGCGACTCTTCATCTGCCACCAGGAAACCTCTCGGCAAATATCGGTGTTTCTGCGAGCCTTCCACGACAAGATCATCGACGCCAGGGCAGAGTTCCTGGACAGAACCAAGGTAAGCCTCCTCGCGACGAGTCTTTGTCAAGTGCGAGGAGTCTTGTCGAGCCAGCTCGATACCACCCTGCCTGCACCCTGCACCCCGCAACCGATCCGACATTCGATTTGGCATCGGACTGAAGAAGCGCTGACTTGGATGCATTCGATGCTGCGCTATCGCAGGCCAAACACGTCCTGCTTTCGCTGTCGCTCTGGATGCAGTATGCCTGCGGCGTCGAGAAAATCGAAGGCTATCGCCAAACCGTGCTGGATCCTGGGTCATGGACGAAGGCCGACACCGAAATGACCGTGGCCGTGGAAATTGAAAGCTAGACCGCGATCCAGACCGTGCAGGGCCTGAAAAATGGAAGCCAATGTGCCCGGATGATGTGCAAATGCACAAGCCCGTCTCGCAATGGCAAACCGAGACAGCCATCGTTCATCCGGCTGGGCCACGGATGCGCCACCAAGCACTCGCCGAGCAGTGTCCAGTTTTCGTTTCGTGAGCGCTGTAGTATTATCGCTGTTCGCACATGATGATCCATGCTGTGGTGTAGACACAAGTTGAGCACGGCGGCATGGCGACGTACCAAAAAAGAAGAAGAAGCGTAGAGTATGGTTGAGCGCAATCCAAAGCTGGATACTGCGAGCAGTCAGAGAGTGTGGGAGAAATGGTGCTGGGCGGATCGGTGAAGGGGAGCAGAGATAAAAGCAGCAACGGCGTTGACAGCAAGCGACCGAAGAAAGCGATCAGAAGCCACGGGCATCCTCCTCGGACAGCAGGAAAACGCCGTGGTGGGCGAGCTTGGAGGTGCAGGTACAGACTCGGCGAGCGAAAAAGTCCTCCTCGGCGAGCGAGACAAACTCGGTCTGGCCGACAAAGCGCACTTCGCCGGGGAGCACGGGCGTGTGCCTCGCAGACAGTGGAGCAATCGAGGCCACCGATTCCCGGGGCGATGAGGATGGCGAGGGAGTCTGGACCTTGGTCGAGAGATCGTCGTCGTCGTAATCGCTATCGGACCTGGAGGCCGGCGAGGGCGTGCGGCGGGCTGGCGGGATGTGGTTCGACTCGGAGTACGATGTGAACAGGTTGGCGATGGTCTGGGAGATCATGTTGGGCGAGCGCAGACGGGAGTGGACGATGGAGAAGCCGGTGCTTGCAGGCATGTTGAGCAGAGACTTGGCCGGAGGGGAGCTATTTCTGGGCGGCAAGAAAAAATGCAGCGAGGGCGAGGGGCGGCGAGAAGATAGGGCGAGATAACGGCGAGGAGCCAACTGTGAGTGCGGCCTCGACGAACAAAGGTGCAGCCGGCGAGATGAGATGCTCGAAGGCCGGCACGATGGACAACAGGGAATAGCACCGAGGGCGAGCCGGGAGGAAGACGGAACCGCCAAGGGCCAAAGGCAAACGGACCATGCCGGCCAGAGCGCAGGTTTCCCAATCGTCACAAAGCCAACGACCGAGCAGCAGCAGCGATGACGATAACAATTATAGCAATAATAGCAACGAAACAGCTACACCAGCACCAGCGCACAGAGCGAGCCAGCGGGGATACGCTGCGGCGCACTCCTACCTGGACGAGATGGGCAGAGACGATCGGGAGCAGGAACAGAGCAGAGCAGGAGCAGAGCAGGAGCAGAACAGGAGCAGCATTTGGCTCTGGGCAGGCCTGGGTCCAACGGCTGCGATCCCCGAAGGCGTCATTTCATGTCTGCGCACGTCCATTGGTCCGGCGCTTCTGGCTTTGCTCGATACTGCCTTCTGGATGCCTTTGGCCGTCCGTCCTGCTGCCAGGGTGCTCGATAGTGCCATCGCTCCGACAGGGCTGGGATTCTGCGATGCATACGGCAACCAGAGCCAGGCGGATGTGGGCGGTGGAATGCAATGCGGGAGCACCGAGCGAGCGACCCAGACAGAGTCGCCACTGTCTGGCGTCTGTCTGGCGGGCGCTTGATCTGGCATCGCACCACAGACGACCAGCCCGACAGCAAATCCAGACCCAGTCGCTCGCATCTCCAACGAACCAACGCTCGAAACGGTCAGCGCAGTTCGTTCTGGCGATAGCGATCGGCAAGTCATCCCTGAACGTCCAACGACCCCCCAGCAGCACCTCAGAAGCCGCATTCTCTGCCTTCAGATCGCCTTCGCTCTCACCTAGCCTTCGTCTGCCTTCCGCCATGGCTGCAGCACCTGCGGCATCTACCGGCTCATTTGCTCGCCGGCTCGGCTTCTTTGCCGTCACGTTCGTCCCTCCGGCCATTCTCTTCAACGACTATGTCGCCTCGGTCGCGACCGTCAAGGGCCGCTCGATGCAGCCGACATTCAACCCCGACTCGAATGGCGTCTTCCAGGACATTGTTCTGCTCGACCGGTGGTCCATCACCAACCACCGATACCGCCGTGGCGACGTTGTGTTCTTCACCGCTCCACACAACCCCGACATGATCTTGATCAAGCGCATCATCGCACTCGAGGGCGACACTGTGCGGCCGCGGCCCAAGTATGTGTCCGCCAACTTGCCGCCGATGCCCATCAACCCTGTCAAGATTCCCAAGGGCCACTGCTGGCTCGAGGGCGACGAGTCGTTCCACGGCATCGACAGCAACAACTTTGGCCCGGTGCCGCTGGGACTGGTGACCTCGCGGGTGTCGTTTGTGCTGTGGCCGCTCGATAGGTTTGGTCTGGTGCGATCGCGCATGCCGTCTGGGCGGCTGCTGGAGGAGCGATAGGCTGCACCTGCAAACGCCGCACGAGGCTCGGATTCGGTCTGCCGGATGCAATACAATGCCGCAGCGTCCCCAGATCAACCCCGTCTGCCAACCGGGTCCCTGTGTCTGTTTCGGTCTCGGTCTTGGTGCCCGTCTGGTGCATCGCGGGCTGATACGCGCTGTGGCCCAAGATCCGTGGCCAGCCACCGATCGGCTGCACGTGACGTGTGTGGCTGTGTCGCCGCTCGCCTCGCTCTTGTGCTTGTTGGCCGCTGGGCCGGCCCTCCTCGGCATTCCCCGTCATCTCCCGCCCAGCTGCCCCTGCTCCTCCTGCCTCGACCCGCACACCATGTCTGTCCAGCCCGACTTCTCGCCAGTGGATGCCTTCAAGGCACTCGAGACCCTCCAGGGGGCCCTCTCTGTGCACGACGAGCTCGATTTCAGCGACATTCTAGACCTCATGGCCCGTGTCCTCAAGAAGCAGCAGCCGCTGGCCGACGTCATCCAGACCTTTGGCGAGCTGCCTCCCGAAACCATCCAGCAGATCAACCCCGTCATCGAATTCGTCGACCTGCACCTCGAGTTCCACCACGCCTTTGTCAGCCTGTGCGAGTCCTTCTTTGCCCAGCAGAAGGTCAAGGCCGTCCTTGCCGAATACACCTCGGATCCGTCGTTGTTCGAGGGCTATCTGCGTGCCCTGCAGCTCGAGTCCGTCGACTCCAAGCACGAGGACATCATGACTGGTGTCTGGGCTTACTTTGACAGCCGCGTGAGCACCGAGGCCATCCTCAAGATCAAGCTGGTGATTCTCGAGCAAAACGTCGAGTACTCTCTGGGTAAGCAGCGTTTCGTTTGGATGGTGTCCGCCTGGACCGCTGGTGGATGCCGATGGATGCCGATGGGTGTCGCGGCACTTGACCAGCGGCTCAACGCCGCTTTGAGGGCAGGATGCCTTTCAACCCGCATTTTTGGTGTGGAGGTGTCGAGAAGCGACGGTCCTCTGCCTTTGTGGACAGTCCGATCTTCCGTTGATGCCTCTTCAACGCCTGCGCCGCTACATTCTTCGACGCCTCTGCGTCCCTGCTTTCGGCTCACCGCTGCTCCACTGCCTCACTGCTCCTCTGAACCGCAGGGATCGAGGAAGACACCTTTGCCGATATGCGAAAGGCTGTTGCCGACGACGGCCTCTATCTCAACATTCTTGAGTATCTCGGGGAATTCCGCGGCGGGCTTTCCTGGGAACAGGTAATGTTACGCCGCGCCGACGATGATGTTCCCAAAACGAGCTACCCAGTCGTTGTTCGGGCCATTGTGCATGCCACGCACCCGCAATGATGTTGCTGACAGTGCTCCTAACGCGATTATTGTCGATTTGAACCGCGCCAATCTGCTCAGACACTTGATATGATGCGTAGTATGGTCCTTCGAATCAAACCCGACATTTGGGAAAGCCTCGAAACGATTTTGACCGAGTGGAAATCGGCAGCTGGTCAGTGTCTATCCCGGGCAACGCAGCTGAATGCATCTTTGGTTACTCGGCTGTGATACACAATCGATTGATTGCTGTCGGAGCGCTCCCGAGTGCCTGAGCTTCGGATCCACCGATCGCTGACACCGCTTCCCAACCCATCGATGTTCAGACCAAGAGTTCCTCGACGAGGCCAGAGACCTCCTTCAAGATGAGGCCCTCTACGAGGAGTTCTACCAAAAGTTTTCCCAGGAGGCCGACGAGGAAACCGTCCTGGAGCACATCGAGTCTCTGTCCGTCGACCCTGCCCTGGCTGAGGGCCTCAAACAGCTCTACGTCTCCAAGAGCCCCTCGGCTGTCCAAGCCCGACTCGGCATCCGATAAACGGATGGATAAGAGGACATGTGCCTCTGTCTTGGGGCGGCCTCATGTCGTCCGCCCGCCCACCACCCACTAGACTATGGCTCGCTCTGGGCTGTCTTGATTGCTCTGCTATGACTTGGTTCGATTGCTGTCCCATTGACTATCTGGGTCGCACCCGCTTGACCTCTCACTCATTTTCGTTGTGCTTTGCCTTGCTCATTTCGTTGTGCTTGCCTCTCTCTGCCTTCCCGTCCACGGAAGCCATCTGCTCTGCTCGGCTTCATCTCTGCCGACCTATCGTTTTTGACACAAAACAATCCAAAAATAATATGCATGCCCCCCCGTTACACCCCCTCCAATTGCTTGACCTCATGTAACTTTGACTCGGACGAAAGTGAACCGCCCCCCCCCCAATTCATGCAATCTCTGTATTCTGTGAAGCTTGTGCGCAATACAGCTCTTTCGTGAGACGAGTTCATCTCGACAGAGAGTGCCCTAACCCCTGGCGCCAATCGCTGATCCGGGATCGATGCTCGAGCACGTGTCTGACAATCACGTGCTCTCAATCAGCCGGCCAGTCCGTGGCTGGCTGGTGCGCGGCTATTGTCTCCACAGACCCCTGCAATCGACCTGCCTGGAATGCATTTCTGCTTGTCATCACCGCTCCATTGCATCTGGCGTGCTTCTGCGGCCGATTCGATTGCACTCACCGCCGGTCTGTAAAATAAGAATAATAAGCATGTCCGAAAGCTTCTCCCCCTACACCCGCATGTCGCTCGCCGAGCGGCCGCGGGATGGCCCCTCGAACTTTGGCTTGCCCACCAGCCGCTCGTTCTCGGGCACCCCATCCGGAATCGTCTCGCCGACACAGGAGGGATCCTTCGAGACTCTGTCACAGGAAAGCGCCCCAGCAGCATCGACCGCCAGGCCACGACGAGCACGCAACCTCCTCCAGAGCTACTACGGCACCATTGCCAGCTCAGACGGCGCCAATGATGCCCACAACATGGGTTGGTGCCAGCCTGCTTCAAGCCTGATTCATCTTGCCCGCATCATCGCCTCCGCTTGTAGAATATCAGCGACTCCCTCCCTGCAGTCACTTGGGGGCGCGGGCCATTTCGCAGAGTCTGTGTTGCAAGCACTGATGCCTGCATGATTCCACGGCCCCGATGGGATAGATGCCGGCTCCTTCGATAAAGACAAGTACATCCAGAATCTCCTCGCCAATTCCTCCCTTTCCGAGCTGATTCAGAAGGACAACGAGCTTGTCGCAGGTACGATCGCATGGCGAACGAAGGAGCGTATCTGGCACACGATGCAACGACTGAACCATCGGCAGGCATGTGGCTGCGGATGAACGAGTCCTAACAACCGACCCAATCTCAATCTGCTCCCCCCCCCAATTCAATTGGGCTTGATTGACATGCATATCTATCGTCTATGGCTGTCAAAACTGGAACTGAATCGCCTCTTCGCCGTCACAATCCGTTGCCCCTGGCCAAACCCGACGTCAGCAATCAAGTCCTTGGACGGCGACATGAAGACCCTCGTTTATGAAAACTATAGCAAGTTCATCAGCGCCACAGACACCATTTCGCGCATGAAGCGGAATGTCGACAACATGGACGCTCAGATGGGCCAACTTCACGAAAAGATGGAGCGCATTTCGCTGCACTCGACTGGCCTTCATTCGGAGCTGGAGGAGCGACGCACCAAGATGCATCAACTTACTGGAGTCCACGACCTGCTCAAGAAGGCGCGTGTTTGGTTCAGTTCCTCTCCGCTCTTGAGACCAAGCCGCACGGACAGACATGCTGCGGGACACTGTGGCTACTGGGTCCCGTCGTTTGGTGACATCTCACCCGATACGACGGCGCTCCGAGGCGACTGGAAGTAGTGCTTGGGGCCTGAATGCACAACATGATATGCTGACAACTCGATTTGGTGCTATTTGTCATCTGCAACAGCTCAACTTTGTGTTCGACCTCCCGACCAAGCTCAAGCAGTGTCTCAAGAAGAAAATGTACCAGCAGGCAGTGGACTATTACTGCCGTACGGCCGGGCTGCTGGCACACTACCAACATCTGGCGGTCTTCAAAAACATCACGGAGGAGTGCAAGGACATCATGACATCTGTTTCAGTCAAAGTTCGGGCAAACCTGTCCAAGCCGGAGGTGCGTGCGCTGGATAGCCGCCGTGGCAACAATCCAGCATGTCAGTGCGATTGATGTAATCGACGCCATCGACATCCTCACTCAACTGTCATGTCCGACACTGCCACCTGCACAGATAACTGCGCAAGAGCTCTCCGACAACATGGGCATCCTTATCGGAATCAGCATGCAGACTCCAGCAGTTTTGACGCGCGAGTACCTAACCCTGTATGTGCACGGTCATCGCTCCGGGTGGCACAGTCTGACTCGAAGGAGCCCGCCATAGAGCAGTGTAATCCGTGCTGACAAGTGTTGCGAATCAATTCAGTTCTCAGAACTTGCTCGATCAGACGAAACAAGTCATCGACCGAGACATGAAGCAACGGGCAGCCAATGCACGCTCGCCTGGCGCAAGCGACAAAGTCCAGCTGCTCAGGGACATCAACACTAAGCTTTTGCTGCCCTTTCTCGAACTTGTACGTGGCTACGAGCTGTATTTTCTCGGAATCGGGCCCGATGCCTCCCCATCGATCATGTCTCCTGAAAGCGCCAACAGCACCGTGTCATGGAAGTCGGCAATATCGATCAAGATGAGCGCAGAGGTGGGTGGATGGATCGCATCAACTGCATTGCCGTATTGATGCCGCAGATGCGATCATGCCTTCTCTAAGCTCACGATTGGCATGCCCGTGTCCGCGCAGGAGAAGGAAGCGGCTCGAAAGGATCTGCTCGAACTAGCCAATGCTTTCATGGAACAATATTACAGCCGCCTCGAGAATCTGATGGGCTCGGTTCGTGTCCCTCTGCTGCCTGACTGGTCCCGATGATATCTACCTCTGTTGCTGCTCACACGGGAGTCTGTCGTTGATGTATGGATTGCTCTCTTTCTCCGCTGCAGCTTGCACTCACTCCAGAGAGCGTCGTTGATTTCTTGGGTCTTTTGAATGCGCTGTCGCAAGAGCTCTCCATCATCGACGATCGCAACAGTGTGGTCCAAGTATGCCGGAAGATCCAAGCCAAAATGGAGTCATGGCTCCGACTGGCCGTCGAAACAACACTGGGGCGCGTTCAGGACCAGTTTTTTGGTATGGAGCTGAGTCGGACAGCTGGAACTGCGTCGGGTGCTGGAGATGCGCCGATATGTCAGGGAACTTCAACGTCAACACTGTTCTGGACTCCCACGCCTTTGAGCTTGCAGAACCTGTGAGCTAGCACCAGCGACAACCCATCAGAAGTACGCCTTGAGTTGACCAGTGCATGGTCCACCGCTCTCTACACAGCACAATTCAATATCCCAGCTGTTCCAGGCGATCTCCGGGCGTTTATCACTCAGATATCTTCCTCAGTCAACGACGGTATCATCAACCTACTGCCGATTCTGGAGGTTGGTCTGGTTGCCCGGCTATCATAAGAACCCCCGATGAATCAGTGTCTCCAACGCCGCTCGCTCTCGTTGGGGGTTGCACCGGCGTTGTCGCTAATCCGGAGCCTCGAATGCACGAATGCACGAATGCACGAATGCACGAATGCACGAATGCACGAATGCACGAATGCACGAATGCACGAATGCACAGATCGACTTTAACAACTCGCTCCCCTGCCAATTTACCAGACACTTGCCCAAAAGGACGTGTTGCTTGTGCAGCATATGACCCAAGGGCTCGACGGCCTGCTGGACTTGATCGAGTCTGGCTTCTCCAAGTTCTGGAGCAACCTGACCAACGCGATGATGGTAAGGTGTTTGAGACACTGTAGCCAGATGCCTTCTAGAACGGCGCAGCCCAGGCCTATCTGTGCTCGTAAGATGCTGTATGAGCTGTGACGAAACAGTTCGGAGACGTGTCCCGGTAAATGGGCCTGCGTTTCCGCAAACTTCAGAAGATGGTGCCCACTGAATCTCCGCATATTGCCGCTTCACCATTGCCACTCCATTGATTGTCCGGATTTGGTTCGCGTCCGGCTCGCAGAACGCCCGTTCAGGGACACAATCAACTCTCGGCGCACAGCGATTCCTAATGTACTCAAGGGTTGCCAACGAGCTCTCGGCCGTGACGATCGAGTCCATATACGGAATACTTCTGGAGCGCCTGTTCTCCAAGAGCCGAAAGTACAGCTCAGACACCCGTGCGACTCAATCGTTTGGCGGCTCACCCAAAAAGAAGCACGCGATGGCGATCAGTGCCACGGGCGGGGCCCTGAACAACGCCCCGGTCTCGACGTTTGTGCAGCAGAGCAAGCTTGGAACGGGTCACTACTCGGCTAGAGTCAAGGACATTATCAACATGTGTCGAACCTGCGCCGAGGTAAAGCCAGTGATGTGCTGATCCGAGTGATGGAGTTGGGAAGGATCGCTAGCTGTTCCATCGATGGCGAATAGTTCATCCGTATTCCGGTCGTGCGCGGGGTCGTTGTAATCTGCAAGCCAGCTCTGCGGCTCACATTGACGTCTCACCTCCACACCGATCTACCAACGACAAACGACAAACGACAATGAATCGTCTTCCACATCTTATAGGATCTCTTGCGAGTCTATGTCAAGATGGTCACGTCGCAGTTCACTCTGCAGATTCGGCCCCACTTCCGGAGAGTGGATTGGACCCAAGCCGCAGAACCTATCACGGTGTCGAAGATTTGGGAAGCCGTCGTTGCCCAGGTCACCGCCGTGACCAACGAAATCAACCAGATCTATGAAGAGCCAACCTCGGATTCAGGGTTTGGACAAAGTAAGGCTGCTTCTGATTGCGGTATTAGCGAGGCAGCACCTTGGACGCCGGCTTCTTTCACAGTTCGAGTTTCTTGCATCAACCGCCAGTCTCACTCTCTTTGGCATCAGACCCAGTCGACCGGAGAGCCAACAAGCTCAGCAACCGTCGCGCCAGCAGCAATCCTTACACAACCAACTCGGGCTCATCCAGTATCTCCAGTGCCATCAACAAGCCGCAAAAGATCTCCACCAGTGACATTGGCTCGGTGTCCGGCCTTGGGACTGGCTCGGGCTCGTCAAAGTACGATGCATTGCTCAGCAACATCGACCGACTGTTCGCCGAGCGGGTTGTCTACTTTGGCAAGGTCGAAATGAACAAACTCGACATCCTTAGCAGCGTTGCTCGGATCGTGCTCAAAGTACGTTGACTCGCTTGATCGGGAGTGGTGGAGTCACTCTTCAAGGCTTGATTTGCCAACCGAAGAATCCGACATCACCGCGAAAGTAGTTTTTGCTTCTCTGATCGATTTTATGCGTGAGGGACACCGCTATGACCGTGCGTCCAACTCACATTCCTGTCGCGGCAAACAACTGCCTTTGCTCAGATGATCGTCGAGGAGGTGCGACAAGTCACGTTCGGACCAGGGGGATTCCACCAACTGCAAGTCGATGTTGAGATGATGAGGGGCCACTGTTGGACATACACCTCGGACGATCGGTAATGAGCCTTGGGAGCGATGCGGGTCGGGTCGGGTTGGTGTATGCGAATAGGCTTCGGAATCGTGGATGCATGGCTTGGCACTGCGGGTGCGACTAGATAGGCATGTAACAATCTCTGGGAAGCGGCTTGCAGCGGAATTGATGTCCTGTTGGATGGCACTCGACAGGTTGATCAGCTCTCTCTACGATGAAATCATAGCAAGTGGGTTCCGGCACTGCACAGATGCGGGCATCTTCACACGGGAGGTAAGATCCGGAATAGGGGGGGGGTCGAGCATCCTGGGGTCATCGGAGGCTGGTCTTGACAGACACAGTGAATGCTTGTGGTATTTCGCACACACAGCCTCCTCACAACCAAGACTGACGGCGCATTCTATCGTATTCCTCCATCGCGATCAACGTATCAACTAGAGTCTCGAGTCGATCTTGCGGGACTGGGAGCAAAGTGCGCAGCCCCAGGTTGAAACCGAGTGAAGGATCATGTGCGGAAGGTTGTGCCGACATGCATCTTTCCTCTGATATATAACGACACTGCAACTCTTTTCGCCGTCTCAACATGTCATCACTCATTCCATCACACTGCATAGTATTCACAAAGGAGGGAGGTGCGTTGCGTGTGAGTTCAGCAGGCATCGGGCCTCCGATGCCAGAGAAAACGGACGCTGTCCTGGTTTTCTGGATTGGTTGAAAGTGGATCATTGGGCTTACGGTCAGAGAACATTGTTGCCCCCCTCCCTGTCGCTTGAGATGCCTGTATTCCAATCGCAATCCGTTCAACCTACTACCGCCGATCCGCTCCGCCTCCGCTGCTGCTGCTGCTGCTTCGCGAGAGTCTCTCCACCACCTGTGGACTGGTGTTCGCGCGCAGCCAAGTGACATCCTCGGCCTCGAATCCAAGCCACTGATATCCACGTAGCAAATGCACACAGTCCGTAAACTGGAACCTCGACCACTTGAGCCGAGCCACGGCGGCAGTTTGGCGGCAAAACTCCCTGTCAAGGTAGAGACTCGAGTATGGGAACGCTTGATGTTGCCGCCCCAGGGCAAAGATAACCTCGGAGATCTGGTAAGGGAGGAGAGTGTACAGCCGCTTGGTGTACGATGCCTGGATGGCTCGGAAGAGCTCAGGATCGTCGATACTCATCTGCGAATAGGACCAAGCAAGGAGGGCGAGTTGCTGGATGGACATTTCATCGGCATTGCGGCATACGATCCGCGAGGCCGCCTCGAATAAGGGCGGGTTGTGTTGCTTGAGTTTTGCATGCGACCAGACAAAGATGGACAGGGTCTGCGGGCAGACGCTGTCGATCCGAGGCAGTATCAGCTCGGACAAACGCCCGAACAGCGCAGGATTGTATGTTTCCATCGTGGCATAGCACCAGGAGACATTGGCAAGGTTGCGGAGCGGATAGTTCTCAATATTGGTCAGGATTGCGTCGGCAGCCTCTGCGAACAGCCTGGGGCTGGGGATTCGCAGCTTGGCAAAGGCCCATAGTAGCGATGAACTCAGCTGGCCCGGAGATAGGTCGTCGAGGTATGGAAGAACAGCATCGGCGACCTTGAAGAACAGAATGGGAGAATCGACTTTGAGGGTGGCATAGCACCAGACGATGAGTGGGAGGAGTGCAGGCGGCATCGATGCCATGTTTTTGACCAGGTGATCGGATCCAGCCAAAAACAGCGGCTCAGACCGGATCTTGAGCTTGGCGAAGGACCACAGCAGCATCAGGATGAGTTCTTCATTTCTGAATCGGTGCACGACAGGTATCGATGCGGATGCGAGCTTGGCAAAGAGGGTTGGTGCTGGGATTCCCACGGTCGCAAACGACCATGCGACCACGGCGAGCGATCGTGTGGAATACGAATTGATCCGAGAGGCGATGACTCGGGCAGCCTGATCAAAGAGCGGGCGGTCGCGGATATCCAGCTTGGCAAAGGACCAGATCAGATTCAAGGCCAGCTCCTTCTCGCTCAGCCGTGCCAACTTTGGAAGGGCCATCCGCGAGATTTCTTTGAACAGCTGTGGCGACGCAATCGAGTGAGACGCATACGCAAGTGCGATCATGGTGAGGTCGCCGACCGGGTACTCGGAGACGTGACTCAGGATGTGCTTGCTTGCGGCATCAAACAGGTCGGGATAGGCCGGCCGTTGGTAGCCATAGTTGACGATGATACTCTTGAGAGTCTTTGCATCAAAATGCGGCAGCCGATCGTGGATATAGGGAAGCGCCTGCTCAAAGAGCTCGGGTGCCTTGATTCCATGTGAAGAGTAAGCCCACAGCAGGTTCGACAGTCCGCAGTCATCGAGCGAAGGCAACTTGCGGATGGCCCACGGGAGTGCCGAGTCGAAGAGTGTGTCGGCACGGATGCGCATCGTGGCGAAGGAATACAGCAGCACCGAGAGCTGGTCGCCGCTGAACTCGGGAAGCCGGACCATGCTAGCGGTCGCGATCTGGCTGAAAATCCCATTCGGGTTCATTCGCATGTGGGCGAGGGACCATGCCACCTTGGAGAGTGCATCGGCCTCTATGTTGCCGAGCCGAGATCGCAGCTTGGCCAGCAGGATTGTCCACAGCGCGGGGGACTGGATCTGCAGAGTTGACATGGACCAGATCACATCGGCGAGGTCTTGATCGCTGTATTGATGCTGGTCGGTTTCGATGACTTGCACGGCCATGGCCCGCAGCTGAGGAGCACCAGGGTCGAACTTTGCCAGCGACACTGCCAGGCGAGCGAACTCGGACGGGGCGAATGACGAGAGCCGGCGCGAAAGCAGCTCTTCGGCCATTTCCACCGACATGGGTGCTGCCCTTTCTGCGCAGACAAATGCCCAGATCAAGTCCGCAAGGGCCTGGTTGGAGAGCCCCGAGAGGTGGCCTACGAAGCGAGAAGTAGCCATGTCGAAGAAGCCAGTGTCGAGGATGCCGGACCTGACACAGAAGCAGATGATGGCAAGCAGGTCGCCGTCCGAGACGGCTGCGTTGCTGCCGATGTTGCCCTCAATAGACCGAGCCAGCACTTGACAAAAGTCTCGGGACAGGATCTTGAGACGATTGCACATCTCGAGCACCCGCATATTCTCGACAAGGGTATATCGAGGCAGAAGCTCAACGAGCTCGGCTCTCACGGCGGCTTCGAGTTTCAGCCGCCTCTTGATCGACAAAAGCCGCCAGACTCGATCGATCAGATGCATCAGGGAGGGGTCTTGATGGGCCACATTGCTCATAAGGGCCTTGAGCGCAGACTCGATAACGGGCTCCTTGGTCCAGAATTGTGGCTCCGAAAGATCGTGCAGTTCCTGCAATGTCGCCGCTGTCAGGACGAGATCGTGGCGGAAGTGGGATGGATCGCGGAGGACGGCGTCGTGCATCGATTGAACCAGCTGCTTGGTCTTGATGATGTTGGCATCGCAGTGAGACTTGATATCACCGACGTGGGCGTGAAAGAACCGAGAGCGAAAGAGCAAGATGTGAAGCGAGGCAAGAAGCGAAGGACCACGGGCGGGTGTGCCGGACAGCCGGGACGGTGGTCGGATGGCTGATGGAATTAGTGGTTGGGAGAACGGCTGGATAGATAAGTGGCATCGAGGCCGCATGGACCCTTCGCATCGACGCTGCAATTGTGGCTCTTGGAGACGAGAAAGGTGACGAGCGTCCAACAGGCGATGGGTTGATGTCGATAGGAAACGAAGAGGAGTGTCGCCTCGTGAATCGGCTGCTAGCCGGGACGGCGAGACGACAAAGCGAGCGGGCATTCGAAGCCGGAAGGCAGCAGCACACCGGGAGCGATCGTGAGCGCAAACGGAGCAGATGCAGATCGGATGCAGATCGGATGCAGGTCGGATGCAGATCGGATGTCTGATTCAGCAGGCGACTTGTGTGCGCGATCTGAAGCAGGAGCTGTGCGTTTGAGGACGCCGTTGCTGGGTCCTGAGATTATGGGCCCAGTCCAGATCTGTAGCTGTGTCGACAGAGGTCGCTGTTGGGAGGGGGGAGGTTTCTTGGCCTTGCTTGGCCTTGCTTGGCTCAGGAAGCGAAAGTGGACACAGCACCAACCAGACCGATCGGTTGCTGCGTTTGATTGGCTCTGGGGGTTGATTCACACGGTCAGGTCTCGATCGCACCCACAGATCAAAGGATAAAGGCGTATCCGCTACCGACGACCGGCATCAAAGTGTCCCTCCCCCACAGCCGCACAAAAAATGAGCACCAAGCCAGCCAACGTCAACGCCCCATCGGCGGCCGCAAACGCAGCAGCAGCGACGGTCGCAGCAACCGAGCTTGCAGGCCCAGACGCAAATCAAGCAACCGGGAGCAAAGACGGACTGGCTGCGGGAACCAATGCGACTCGAGTCTCGTATTTGGATGTGATCCATGACACGCTCCAGAAGCAGGGCAAGGTAGAGTGGCCACAGGGAGGAGCAAAGCTTGGGAGAGGAGGAGAGAGAGAGCGTCGTTTCCGCAAGATGGCCTGTCCACGCATGCTCATGTCTTGCCGGTGCGGCTCCACGAAAATTGATATCGCAAGACGACCATCATTTCGCGCGTGGTTGTCTGCGGAGAACTGCCCAGGACCGACGAGCGACCAGACTATGCAGGTAAGGCGGCCGCGAATTACCCCCGAGAGTCTCCGTACCGACGGAGCGGCTGATGTCGGGCTGTTGCTGCTCCTCGCCTCAGGAAACTACACCAAGCTCTTCAAGCAGTTCCAGACCGACACCGACCTCATCACCGGAATCATGCTGATTCTGCCCGGATCTTTCATCCACATTATCGAGGTGCGTCGTATGGACGAGCTCAGTCTTGGACACTCGATTTGGTTCCCTCCCATGAGGTGCTTGGGTTCATTCGTTATCAGGCAGCAGACGGTCAAATCACTCACGCTACCACGGATGATGATCACTCGGCTCAATACACAACAGAGCACTCAGAAGATTGCTCTGGCTTTTCTGCGGGATCTGGCCAATACGGCAAACGGATTCCTCTCTGTCCGGATCCTGTTCTACGCCGATGACATCCCAAGTCGGAGCTATCCGGTCTGGGCGACCCGAGTGATTGTCGACAGCCCGATCGGCGGCTTTGACTTGCACGAAGATGCTCTCTCTGAGGAACAGCTTCCGAGCGGGGTAAGTGACTGACTGGCCGACTGGCCGACCGGCTGACTGACTGTGGCAACTGCGTCCCTGTCGTGATGACCGAGTGTGGGCTGTGCTCTGGAAGCCGTCGGTCGAATTGCATCCGGGGTCACTGACACAAACGACACATTGTCCTGTGAATCCGGTCCTTGGCAGATCAGCGAGCTGTGTCTCACCATGGTCAAACTCGGCACAGCACTCGGGAGCTTGTCTCGGGTAAGCCGGGCATCGTCCGCGCAGCCGTTTGCTGAATAACCCACTAAGCGAAAGTTGGATTTGACAAGTGGTTCATGCTTCTACTCGGATTTCGGGATGGGGGGGGGCGCATCGCTTGCAGAACGACCTCAAGAGCGCCCTGGACGAGCTGCCGAATCGGTTTGCGGCACACATTCCCTCGGACCACACCCTCGTGGCTGTATCCAAGTGTGACTCGATCATGTCCATCGCCGACTATTTGGATATCTACACCGGTCACGTTAAGATCGTCTTGGACAGCGGTAAGTGGGCAGTGCGGGCAAGTTGTTGAAGGAGTGGGAGCTGTCTGACTAACAAGCCGTCGATGGGGAAACCACGTTTTTCATTTCCTTTGCCGCGAATGCCATCTGCGTCTTAAACCACAGAGCTTGTCTGGCCAATGCCCAAGACCCTTGTATACTAGCCACACCGAACCTCGGCTGCAGCGCTCGAACGAAACATGCATCGATGACTCCTCGTGAGGACATCCGATGCGACTGGAGGCCATGACGCTGGGCGAAAGAGCAAGTCCTTTCATGACCCTCGCAGTTTTTGCAAGAAGCCAGGTGCCCCAAACATCAGTGCTGCACGATCAGCCGGTGGTTTATTCAATCCACAGTCCGCTTCCATCTTCTGGCGAAACAACAAGAGGCGATACAAGTTATGGTGCGGTCATTTGGCAGAGACACATTGACGATTAAATCTTCTTCACAATCTAGATCGCGCAAAATGCAGAGGTGCACGATCAGTACGGTGCTGCGTCGCCATTCATTGATGAGGGCAGGAGAGAGGAGCAACGGCGGCGCCCTCGCAATATCCGCTGCCAGAGGGACAAGGCTGCATGCATGGATAAAGCGACGGATCAGCTTCGGCTGCTGCATACCTGAACGACATCCTCGTCAGCCAGGACGTGATCTTTGCCGACTTTCTGGGGATTGAACTTGACTGAGGAGCCCCAGACCAGAGCGTGCTTGAAGTCGCGGATGAGCTGCTTGTGAATTGCGTTACAGAAATCCTCAACCGTCAGACCCTGCTGTCGTAGAATGACTGGGGAGCTGTAATCCGGCAGCTGGCCCTTGGGTTTGGTGTAGCTGAGGGAGGGATGAGCACAGACAACACCGTGAGCAGGGAGAGCGTGCGTCCGTTGATCCATGGCGGTGCGACCCACGGCGAGCCAGTCCATAGCGATGCAATCCGTTGGCCCGTTTCCAGACTGGCGCTTGCACGACGCGCTGAATCGCCGCGCTGTGACATAGGTCGGCTCGGTACGTACATCCGGCAGAGATTCAGCTTCTCCCACATCAAGGCCAAGAGATCGTCAAAGTTCCACTCGTGGTGGGCACTGATGGGGATCGAGTTGGGGATCTTGTAGATGATGTCGAGTTCCTCGACTGAGATCTGATCGATCTTGTTGAGGACATAGATGGCAGGGATGTAGAGACGGTTGCTGGAGGTGTCCAGAGACACGGAGACGCAAAATGAGTACGGGAATATAGACAGTGCCACTGGCTTTGGCAAGTGCATGCACGTGGGGGGGGGGAGAGGCTCGAAGAATGTGGAATCCGTGCATACCCTTCGATGACATCAATCAGATCGTCCACTGAGAGATGAGCCGTTGGACAAGTTAGAGCCGTGACCAAATTGCCTCGACGACTCTGGTCGAGATCCGTGGGACTCTTGCAAAGCAAAAAATCAACCAACAATGGATGCCTATTCCTGTAGCAGTCACGATGGGGGCCTCAGAGCACCGGGGACGCTACCTGTGGCGTCGCATTTGAAGCTGATGTCCGCGTTGTGGATCTTGTACTCGGAGAGAATCGCCTTGACGGCATCGTTGTCGAGGTTGGTCAAGGGGACGATCGAGGTGATGTTGATGCCACCCTTGTCCTTCTTTCGGAAGGTGATGGCGGGAGGTTCCCGGTTCAGTCTGATGCCGAATCCCTCCAGCTCCTTCTCGATGACCCGCTTGTGTCCCAGAGGCTTCAACACATCCAAAACGAGGAAGATGAGCGAGCAGGTGCGGGCGACTGCGATGACCTGGACAGCAGCAGGTGTTGATAAGGACCGTCCGAGAGGCAGGATATGAGTACATCGACGAGGACCCAAGCGAGTGCGGCTCGGAGACAAGCGCGCTGTGATTCCGTAATGAACAGCATTGCGTGTCGAGAGCGTTGAAACGCTCGCTGGGCGGCAATGACAACACCATGCTTGGAAAGCAACCGTACCTGTCGACCTCGACCTTTGCCGTCCTTGGCGCCTTCGATGATACCAGGCAGATCCAGAATCTGGATCTTGGCGCCCTTGTAGTGGATCACACCGGGCACGGTGGTCAGGGTGGTGAACTCCCACGCAGCTGGATTTGATCGAGGCGAGGTGGTAGATGGCGAGTGCACAGCGGCGGAGACGAGGAGCATGTCAACACAGGTAGAGGCCATGGCACACACTGCACTCGAGTCTCGGCTGGGCCGAAGTTAGCCTGGATACCAACATTGCCGGGGAGAGTGCCAGCACGTCCAACGCAGAAGGCATACTGACCGACTTCAGAGTGCGTCCCTGTGAGCTTGCTCATGAGCGTCGATTTGCCAACAGACGGGAATCCGACAAAACCCACGCGGGCAACACCGGTCTTTTGGACGTCGAAGCCAACACCGGGGCCGCCGCCGCCGCCGCCAGAAGGCATCAGCAGCTCACGCCTCAGCTTGGCCAGCTTGGCCTTGAGCAAGCCCAAATGATAGGATGTGGCCTTGTTCTTTTGGGTGCGGGCCATCTCATCCTCGATGGCTTTGCTGGCGATCGAATCGGCATGGTCGTGTGGAGAGTTGAGATGGGTTGATGCAGATGGTCGGCAGCAATGTTGCAGATGATGTAGCCGCATGAGGGCACAGCCAGATCCACAATCGGACGACCAATGTTGGAGACAAGCGCAAGTTTGCCGCAGAAGAGCAAATGCGTCGTGGACCCATCGATGGCGAGAGGAACAAAGAGTGTTCGATTGTGTGAGAATCGGGGTGGGAGCGTCGAGCGTCGTTTCAGCCAAAGTCCCCGCCCCTCTGCTGATCCGACGGGACTGATGGGGACAACTGGCGCCCACCAGAAACATAGACAAGACTTGCAGAATGACCATTACATTTTCTTTGTTACGGATAGGTCGAGGGCGGGTATGTTGAGGTCGCCGCAAATGTTGGCGATGCATTCGTCGAACAGAGAGTGTCAGTGGTCTGATCAACAGACGAGGACAGCCGGCTGCTTGCATCGACGGCGATGGGGACAGCTGGACAAGCCGGCGGTCGACAGGGCCAAGGTTACCTCGTAGACAGACATGACTGCAGTCTAATCTAATGGCAGCGAGGGAATCGAATAACGGCTGTGGATGCGGAAACAGACGCAAACCGAGTGGATGGCGGATGGCCGGAGGAGCTGCGATCCAAGACAAGATGCACGAGCCTGACGGTGGAATCGGCTGCGGCGACAGGCCGACTTTTTTTGCACCCCACTCGATCCGGCTGGAGGGCGGATCCAGGGAGGCGCACTCGATCCAGGGGAATGCACTCGAGCCAGACAACCCACAATCAATTCGCCCTGGTCGCGCTTGGGAATGGGAACTGCGATGGGAACAACTCGGCCCACGCCCAGCACAGGGACGGGAGGCTGGCGAAGAGGTCCCCATTCCAGACGAATGCTAGAGCCAAAGGCGAGCAAGGATACCGCGGCCCCTGGGCAGTACCGCAAGCCGGCGGAAAGAGAAGCCGCTGTATGGGAAGGCACAGCCGCGGAATGCCAAGAATATGCAAGTGGGGACCATGTCGACCGAGCGACAACAGAGGATCGTGGTGGGCCAAACAGGAGCAGACGCATGCGGGCGAGAGAGCATGAGAGTGGGAGCCAATGTGCAGGCTCGACAGAATGCCGTAAGGGCAGGCGCACGGAGCAGGACAGGTGGATGCTGATGAGTAGTGAGTACTGGTGCATGACGAATGCCTTTCTTCCAAGCGACTTGGGCGGGGATGGGGCTCGTCTTCGTAACTACCCCCGTTGGATGTACGAGGCATATGAAACGGCTGGGGCGAAGGCGAGCGGGGCCAAATTGCCCGCTGTGCATTTGGCGAGGCCAAGGGCACACTTGCTGAAGGATACGGAGGAATGGGCAGCACGGGAAAGGGCGTCGATGCACAAAGTACATCCCGCTCGGGCAGACTACCTCTGGCAGCAGACGGAGATGCACGGCGACGAGGGGGTGCCGTCCTCGAAATCCGAGGGGGAGCACATTTCCGAGCAACACGCAGCTGAGCCGCCATGGGGGAGAAGACGCTGCCCCAACCACAGGTTGTGTTGGGGCGGGGACCTCCCGCTGATGAGATTCGGAATGGTTCTCGCCCCAGCGACGATGTGGCCCGCAACGAATCGTCATGGGGAAGCCGCCAAAGGAATGGACCGGCCCGCCACCGTCACCATGAGCCCCAGCCGGGGGACCTGCAACACAGGCAAAGGCCGAGCGAACCAGCGCCGTGCGGCTGCGGAGGTCCAGGCTGTGTCGCGCAGGTGGCTGCAGGCACATCGGACAATCGGGGCCCTGGGGCGGCCGCCCATGAAACCAAGAAGGCGGCCGATGCGGCGCCAAGATGCACAGAGGCGGCCACGGAGGGCTCCCGACCAATCGCAGGGCATGTGACCGGCGGATGATGACTGTGTGTGACGGAAGACCCGCGCGTGTGTTTGTGGACAGTGGCGGCAATGAGGTGGGGGCGTGGAGCGCGCCGGCGCTGATTGGCCCGCGGCTCATTTATCCGCGCTCAAGGGCCTCAACCTTCGGCAAATAGTGAACCACGGGCTGATACAAGAGAGCCAGGGGTGGCACCCACGATATCCCCGGCGACAAGGCCGCTCCAAATTTATCCTCGGGGTGGGTCTTGGCGCTTGTTGTGGCCACCCGCCGTCGGGCCGCTGAAAGCCGTCGTCTTGGCGTGTGCTGGCTACGGGCAGCAGACGACAAGGGCACCACGCAAATCTGGGGATGGCAGCGACGACCGCAGCGACGACAGCAACATGATCAGCAACATGATCAGCGTCAGCAGCAGCATCGGCAGCAACAACAAAGCAACGGCGGGAGCGACGCCGCCGCTGCCGCCACAGCGAGGAAAGCGGCAAGAGCAGGGCAAGAGCAGGGCAAGAGAAAAGAAACACCCCCCCCAGCACAAGGCAGGCTCCTCCCGGGCTGCACCGCATGAGTCGCTCGACAACCCCAGTCCCGTGGCGACTCGCGCGCGGCTGCATTATCGCCCGAGGCGAGCGAGGCGACCGGGGCGACCGAGGCCGTGAGGCTGGAGCCGGCGGCAAAGAAAAAGGGAAAGGCCCAAGCAGCAGCCACACCGGCAGGCACAGCAGCGGGCGAGCCGCCGGCCTCTAAAGGAATTCGGCGCGGACACAACGATCAGCAGCCCGTCGCACAAGATGGAGGCGGAACAGAGTTGCGTGGGCGCCTGTGCAAGAGTGGCTCCCTTATTGTCGCGCAGACGGGCCGGCGGGTGGGGGCGGACGTGCTGCGCAACGCCACCGAGCCGCAGCCCCCCAGCCCGCGGGAGCGCCTGTGGCGAGCGCGGCTCTGTGGGCGCCCACGCCCCGCACGTGTGCCGCGTGTATGACGATGGGGACTGGATCTTGTCTCACGGCGCCTGCCGCGACTGGACGGCACCGCGCCCGCCCCTTGTGCCGCCCGACAAGCAGCCCCCAACCGCGCCGACGCGCTGTCTGTGTGCGACGGCTGCGCGGTTGCGGAGGGGGCGGCGGCCTGCCACTGGTGCGCCTGGCGCGCTGCTGCGGGCGCGTTACGCGTGGCGGCCTGCTGCTGTTGTGGATGCTGCTGTTGTTGGTCAAGTGGATGCTGCTGTTTGGCCAGTGCTATTTGTGCCGTTTTAGCGCATTGCCCGCGTCGCCCGTTGTCATTATCACTCACCAACCCACACTCGCCACACCGAACCCGCACTCGACACATCTAACATCGTCTAACATCGTCTAACATCGTCTAACATCGTCTAACATCGTCCACCACCATCAACGCCATCAACACCGCCATCACCGCCATCACCCACACCACGGGCAGCACTCGACATCATCACCCACACCATCGCCCAACATCTCCAGCAGCGCCCAGCCACCCGGTCCTTGCCTCGCCCATAGTGCCCTTGCGCGCTATCGCCCTCGCCTTGCTGGCCATCACAGCTCCCTTACCGTCGCCTTGCTGCCTATCTCGCCCAGGCCGTGCTCCTCCCTTGCCTGCTGTTGCTCCTTTCGTGCTGGCCTTAGTGCTGCTCCGACCAAGCCAAGAATCGCCGAGCCCGCTGCCCATGCCTGGCCCGTCGCCTGTATCTGTGTTGCCTCCACGCCGTTCTGCCCGCGCTTGTCGTCTGTTCCTGGCCCTGTTCTTTTCGGGTTTGTCATCGCTGCTGCGTTTTGGGGGCCGCGCCCGGGAGAATTAGAACGAGGACCGCTCCTCGACGAGCCCCCCGATATATCAACGGCCGCACCGCATCCATTTCCACCCCTCCCCCGCTGGCAGAAACGGCCCCTTCCCCATCTGCCGTCCGCCGTCCGCTTCTCTGGCACACCCGCACCGTTTTACCCACCCATAGGCCCCCGATCCCTGTTCTCTTCCCACCGACCCTGCTCTGTCCGCTCTCCGCCTCCCCCCTCCCTTGCCTTCCCCTCCCCAAAATGCTTCCATACAGCCAGAAACCATCGTCGCAGGCAAGAGACCCTGCATGGCCGTCGACACACTACCAGACCCTTCCCAACTCGTCCTCGCAGGTGCCGCGTCAGCTCGACCCGGCGTTCCTGTCGTCCGGCTACAGCTCCCAGTATCATACCAATCCGCATAGCCACACCCAACAGCAGCAGCAGCAGCAACAGCAGCACCAGCAGTCGCAACAGCCGCTGCCACAACAGCATCAGCAGCACTATCCGCCTGCCTACCAGAATCTGTCGTCCAACTACCATGCCACCACGGCCTTCCAGCCCGCCCATGCCTCCGCCGTCTCCTCCTCCTCGAGATCGCATGTCGCTGCCCATGTCGCCGCGCCATCCGCAGGCGTCTCGGTCCACCATTCGGCCTCGTCCCTGGATATACCCCTCTCGACGACGCAATTCGTCAATTCGCTGTCGCTGTCACAATCGTCCTTCGAGCTGCCAACATTTCCGCCGGCCCCCCAGCTCCCGAGTCCCTTCCGTGCCTCGAATCCGTCCTATTTCGCCGGCTCAAAGCCGCTCTCGATCCAGACCACCCCGGAGCCCACCACCCTCCCGTCTCGCCTGTGGTCCCATGGCGCCGTCGTCGGCGCTCATCTGCCTACGACACTGTCGGCCTCTGGAGCGCACCAGCATGCCAGCGCCTCGCATTCCTTTGCCAGCCCCGTCGGCGGCCTCACCAGCATAGCCAGCCTCAGCCATGTAAGTCTCTGACCCTGTTCACGACGCGGCTGCCACATCGGCACAACTCTGTACACATGACCATGTCTCTGGATGTGCTTGCCCTGGCACCCATGGCCCGGATGCTGGATCTGCATCGTCGTTGAAGCGAGCTGTGCATGACAGTCTGGTCCCCGTTGCACATCATGATGATATCCCATGCGCATCGCTCACACGATGTACTCCTCTCGCATCCCACGCGTGTCTTCCGTCCTTCGCCGCAGCGTGCTCCAAGCCATGATCAGATCACTTATTCGGCCTCGCCCCATGATGATGTCGATCAAGCCCTCGGCTTCCTGCCCAATACCGCTGCCAACCTGAACTCTGTCTATTTCAATTCCTCCGTCGAGCATGTCAAAAAGTATACATCCCTCCAGGAGCCTGTCCGCGCCCTGGACAGCCGGCTGCGGACTCTGGTCAATACCACCCTTCCCCAGAACGTCTGCACCGGCTACCTGCCCTCGCCCGCCCCCATCGGCACCGGCTCGACCCTGCACGACCACTTTGACTCCTCGTACAGCTCGCTCTCCTACGATGCTCTGCGCTCGCCAAACTCGAATATCCAAAGCCCGTGCGAACCCCACGGCAAAGCGCTCCCGCTCAGCCACCTGCCAGGTAGCACCTCCTCTTTCTTCCCCGACACCGTCGGCGCCATGGACGACCCCGCTGCCATGCGCGTCAGCGACAGCGTCAAGAGCCGCCGCAAGAACGGTACCCTCGAAAAGTCCGCGAGTTGCAAAAAATGCAACAAGAACCTTGCCGTCCTGGTCCTCCATGGCTCGTGGCCGTCGCTGGAAGTGCCCCACAAGATCGATATTCTGTGTCTCCAATGCGACGACTTTGTGCCCAGCCCGAGTTTCTCGCCGTCCGAGTCGTCGCTCGTCAGTCCCACGGGGGAAACTACTCGGAAGCGCAAGCAAATCGACGAGGCACACCAGCCTGTGGACTGCGACGTCTGCAAGCGAAACGTCGGCCGTGGAGGCGTCCGATGCATCGATTCTGGATATGAGCACCGTGATGAGTGGGTCAAGCCTTCGTTTGGTACTGAGGTACGTCGGGTATGAGGGCAGCCTCTGGTCCGCAAAGATTTGTCTGCGGTCTGGATGAACATGTTGGCTCACAAGCCCCCCCCCGCACAGTTTGCGCATCGCACATGTTCATTGGCATGTTTATGCGGTCCTGCCGGGCTGTCACCTCGCATATTGCGTCCTGCCAGGCTCTCCCCTCGCGCATCGCTGACTCGACTCGTTGCTCCCTCGCTGCAGGTTGTTTGTGCTGCGTGCTCAGACAAATACCGCTTTTGCACGGACTGCGGCGGCGGTGGCCACTGGCGCACCGGCAAATGGCGCCCCGCTGAAATGTTCTCCAAGGGCCGCCGCACATGCTGCCTGAACCATTTGCGGATAGGCGACTCGACGGTCGAGAACCGGTTCTGGGTCACGCCGGTTGCAAGCTCAGATGCACCTGAAATCCTCGGCATGGTCAAGGAGCTCTTTGGTCAGATCGGTCTCTCCTGCCTTGGCCAGCCCCGCACCATGGAGCGCTTTGAGCCCTTCGACACCTTTGCCAAGATCCAGCACCGGATTACCTACATGTTTGAGCACGAGATAACCCCGGTTCTCACCGTGCCCATCCCCAACGTTGTGACGTTTTCCGGCGTGGCCTTCATTCCCTCACCCAAACCGCGCAAGCACAAGCGCAATCTGAGCCGCAAGAGCTGGAATCCCGATGCAGCTGTTGCCGCCGTTAGCCAAATCGCTGGCGCCTTTTGCATCGTGCGATGGCGCCAAATGGAAGGCACCCTCCATCTGAGCCACCGATTCGACCGCAAGCACGAAGACCCCCACGGCATGATGCTTTCGCTGCTCCATGAGATCACCATGATGACTGTCAAGGCCCAGACCGATTCCGAGGCCCGAGGCGACCACTACCCGCCGTGCAAATACGTTTGGTTCACTCGTCGCCGCCAGACCAAACTGCCCAACGACGGCAAGCCCTCGCACTCGCTGCCCCGCGAAAAGACCTTCAACGAGCACCGGCGCGACGGCGGCGGGCGAGTCGGCTACGACGATGAGGCTCTGAACGATCCCTACATCGCCTCCTACTGCCGGCTGGGATTCAAAGAGATTTCCGAGTTTGAAAACGACCACCCCGATGTGCGCCAGTTTGTGTTTAACGATGAGTTCCGCTCGCCGGACATTGGCTCACAGCTGGATCTCTATGTCATGGAAATGGCCCTGTTCCCTGCTGCCGTCAAGAATGCCTACAAGAAGGACCTGGAGAAGAAGGAAAAGGCCCGTCGACGCGAGCAAAAGGAGCGGGCCAGCCATGCAACCGCCGCCCACCCGTAGCCATGTCCCGCTGCTCGCTGTCCTTCCGTCCCCGCCGTCTATACTGTTCTCTCCCGATCCAAGTCCTGAGACTGAGACAGCATCAGCTCTCTCCAGGGCGGCCGCGCCTATATTCTCGTTTGTCTGATGTCGCCCCCACCCCTCGGCCTCATTTCGACCCTTCGCCCTCTTGTCGTTCTCCGTAGCGGGCCCGCCGCCGCCGTCAATGGTGTGAAGTCGCCAGTTTTGCAATTTTTGTCTATACAGTTTGCTGGGAATACATGCAGCGCATTTTGACATGTAGCCTCGCTTCTGCTTGTGCGTGAGGAAACGGAGCCCCCGCGGTCATGCATCGCTCGGCATCGCTCGGCATCGCTCGGCATCGCTCGGCATCGCTCGGCATCGCTTGGTATCGCTTGGCCACTAACAGAGTCGGCAGCAACTGCATCGTGCAACGACTGTGTGTTATGACGAGATGGTGCTTCAGCCGCTCTCATGATGCTCCCGATATCGGCCCAGAATGAATTTCATTCCCCGCACACACACACACACGAGTCGCCGGTCGCGCCTGCTCCAGCCCCCGCTCCCGAGATTCACGATCTTGCCTTGACGACGAACAGGATTCGCTCCAGCCCGCACCCCGAGCCCAGCTCTGCTTCACGCTCCACCATCCGACACCGATCGATCGATCGATTGACCGGCAGCCCGGAGCCCCGATTGCGCGCAGCATCATCGTCCTCAACAGCCCCGCAGCACCCCGAACGCCCAGCATGGCCGCATCCACCGGCGTGACAACCATGAGTGACGCCCAGATCCGGCAAAAGCTTCTGGCTCTGGGACACTCTGCCGAAGGCAACCGACTCATTCTGATCGAGCGCCTCGAACAGGTCCTGGCTCTGGCGCTAGAGTCCAGCTTGGCCGAGCAAAATGCCAGCACAAAGAATGACAAGAAGAAGCGGCGGCGAAAGAAGAAGAAGGGCGCAAAGGATTCGTCCGAGACTGCCGATGCCGACTCGGCCGATGCGAATGTAAGCTGGAAACCGATCGATAGGGCTGGCGTCCACTCTGACGTATGCCTCCTTACTCTCTGTCAAATCCACAGAGTGGCATTTGCATTTGCCAGTGCATGGGGCACCATGAGGCCGCTGTTCTAATGGGTCCATGTCACTCCTCGTTGCGATCTGCTTCGCTTCCCTCGCTTCTCAGATGACCGACGATGTTGAGATCGAGTATGTGCCCGAAGCTATGCCCGAACTCAGCGACCCCTCCCTGGAGGCATTTGCATCCGTTTTTCAAAAGTTTGCCGCTCGTGAGGGCGGCGAGCTCGATGCGCCAAAGTCATCCGCAGCACCCGCAGACGAGGACACCGAAATGAACCTGGCCGAGGCCAAGAAGGAGAGCAAAGACGCCGACAGCGACGACGAAGATCTTGGCTCGGACTCGGAAACCAAAAAATCCAGCAAGAGACGGCTGAAGAAGGCCAGCCGTCTGAGCGTTGCGGAGCTGAAGCAGCTGGTCAAGAAGCCCGAAGTCGTCGAGGTTTGTTGATCTGGGGCCCCTGCAAACGCGGGACGGCTGTTGCATAGCGGCACGACCGGAACTAACATCGTCTTTCTCATCGTCACTGGCACGGTGCAGTGGGTCGATGTAACTGCCGCCGATCCTGTGCTGCTGGCCCATCTCAAGGCCTACCGCAATAGCGTGCCCGTTCCACAGCACTGGCAGCAGAAGCGGAAATATCTGCAGGGGAAGCGTGGTATTGAAAAGGCAGCGTTTGAGCTCCCGGGTGAGTTACGGATGTGCCTGCTCATCTGGATCCGACTGCTGGCGCATCCAACACTATGCCGAGATCCCCTGTGTCCGCTGTCGTGTTATTGCCCGTCTCCAACCTTGGCGCTCTCCTGATGGTTTCCGTGCGTCGGACTCGCTTCCTACTCAGATTTCATCAAGCAAACTGGCATCATGGAGATTCGATCGGCAGTCAAGGAAAAGGAGGACGCAGCCAAGCTCAAGAGCAAGACCCGCGAGCGCGTCCAGCCAAAGATGGGCAAGCTCGACATTGATTACCAAAAGCTGCACGACGCCTTCTTCCGGTGGCAAACCAAGCCAAAGCTGTCACACCATGGCGACCTGTATGTGGACTTGTTGCACGGACAGAGGCAGAGGCAGAGGCAAAGTCTGAGGCAGCTTGAATTGGCTGATCCCGCTGATGTGGTATGCTGCTCCCACCCACAGGTATTATGAAGGCAAGGAGTTCGAGACCAAGCTGAAGCTGAAAAAGCCCGGTAACCTGAGCGAAGAACTGCGGACCGCTCTGAATATACCGCCACTGGCTCCCCCGCCGTGGTTGATCAACATGCAGCGCTACGGGCCGCCGCCAAGCTACCCCAACATCAAGATTCCAGGTCTCAATGCCCCGATCCCGGAGGGTGCACAGTGGGGCTACCACCCAGGCGGCTGGGGCAAACCTCCAGTCGACGAGTTCGGTCGCCCGCTCTATGGAGACGTCTTTGGCATCATGGTCCAGGAGGCCCCTGTTGAGGTACATTTCAGTCGGTGTCTCCGACTTGCATCCGCCAGCTTTGTTGTTTGGGGCATTGCGGCTCCGATATGAACGGTCGTAGTCGAGCTCCGCAAAACATAGTTTGGCTTGCCGATGCATTAACCCGACCGCAACGCGATACTACACTGCTGCTTCTCATTCTATAGCACACAGCGCCAGTTGTACGCAAGCTCTGGGGCGAGCTTGATTCAGAGGAGGAATATGAAGAAGAAGAGGAGCAGGAGGAAGAAGAGGAGGAAGAGAACGCGTCTGACGAAGATAACGAGCAGCTCGAGAGCGGACTCGAAACTCCGAGTGGCCTGTCGAGCGTGCCCAGTGGCATGGAGACACCCGATGTCATCGAGCTTCGCAAGAGGTATGGTTTGGGTTGCGGATCCAGTCTCGGCATGGCCATATGGAGCCTGATTTTACAGTGTTCCCGCTTTCTGGATCAACCCTGCTGACTATACCGCGCTATCTGGTTGTCGGCTCCGCAGCCGGGTGGACGAGGAGCCCAAGGAGCTCTACAAAGTCATTCCCGAAAAACAAACGTCCATCCGCGGCTTCATGGGCAGCCAGCACATCTACGACCTCACCAGCGCGAGCGCCGTCGCCTCGAGTGCGGTTGTCGAAACTGTGCCCACGACGGCCAAGGGCGCTGGCTTGAAGCGCAAGCACGCCAATCCGGCTGGCGTTGAAGTCGCGCTGAATCCCGAGGACTTTGAGGAGGGGCTCGATGAAGAAGTCTTGCGCAAGAGATACGAGGAGGGCGCCGAGAGAGACCGCAACGAGCGCGGCCAGGAAGACTTTTCCGACATGGTGGCCGAGCACGCCCAGAAGCAGTCTCAGAAGCGCAAGAAGATGGAGGGCTCCAAGAAGGAGACCAAAAAGTCGTACAAGGAGTTCAAGTTCTAGTGCGGCGCGGGAGTTTGCCGACCAATACAGCGGTGTTTTCTGGATGTGCAGCTGTCGCCGATCGTGCGTCCTGGCCGCAGCGTGGTCTCTATTGTCATGGCGATGTGCCTCTGAGGTGTGCCTCTGCGATGTGCCTCTGCGATATAGCTCTGCGATGTGGCCAAGCACCCAATACACGCAGGGCGGGTTGTGGTTCCAATGCCGGTCACGTGTTGGACTCAAGAAAGCTGCTGTTCTCCAATCGAGATCTCGGGTTTCTGCTCCGTCTCCTCTGGCCGCGACCTCTGTTTCAGCCGCACCCGCATCGCTGCCGCCACTGGTTCTCCGACGCTGCCACCGGCCGACATGTTTTGCTCAAGTATGGATGTGGCTTCCTCGTCTCGGCGTTGAGAGGACGGCCGTTGGATGCAGACTGGTCGTCGCTGCCGTGCTGCTGGGTCTTGTCGGCGATCTGCGCCAGCACCAAACGGCCACCCTGGGTCCGGATGCAAAAGGCCGGCAGCATCCCCTCACCTCCGAGCCAGCAGTGCCTTGGACGATGTTGCGGGAAGCAGTCAATATTATCCAATTGACACTGCGCTCTTCGCATTGGTGCGTCACCCGGACCTGGTTTCTGATCTTGCCGCTGACTCGCCTCCCTTCTCCCAAACGCTTATCCTCGCCATCTCACGGCAATCAAACCGATCGGCGCCATTTTCTTCCATGGCGCGACCACTCTCGCCTGCCCACCAGTCTCTGGAGAAGTGCCCTCCGAGCCCGTGGTCTCGAAGAAGACGGGAAATGTGTTTGAGAGGCGACTGATCATCAAGTACATCGCCGATAACGGCAAGGATCCGATTACAGGCGACGCCTTGACCGAAGATGATCTGATCAGTCTGAAGCAGGGTGAGCCACGATCACGACATATCTACTTGAGATCAGACTTTGAATAGACATCTCTTTATCTCAATAGAGAAGCTGGCTCATTCGTACGCCTTCTCCGCAACCAACAGATTCCAAGTACGTCAAGCCGCGCCCGCCCACGCTGAACTCTGTCCCGGCGCTGCTATCGCTATTCCAGAGCGAGTGGGACTCGGTGATGCTCGAGACACATCAGCTCAAACAGCAGTATCACCAAGTCCGCCAGGAGCTCTCGAACGCTCTCTATGAAAACGATGCCGCCAAGCGAGTGATCGCCCGTCTGGCGAAGGAGCGTGACGAGGCCCGGGCTGCCTTGGCCACCATCAAGGCCACCCTGGGCGACTCAGCGGCCGTCCAGACCTCCGAGCCCGCTCAACCGCAAGCAATGGAGATCGATCAGGATGACGGTATCAGCAAAGCGATCCAGGACAAGATGACCGAAAAATCCCAATCGTATGTCGAATGCTTGACCTTCATGACCTGCCGAGAGCGTGGCAGAAGCATGCAGCGTTGCTGTGCTCCTCTGACTGTTTGTGCGTTGTCCTTGGTTCCCGCCCAGGCTGCAGAACACACGACGCAAGCGCAAGGCTCCTGCCGATCTGGCCACGGCCGAGCAGCTCAGCAAGTACGGCCCTGTCCTGGAAGTCCCCTCCCTTGGATTGTCGACCAACCCTGGAATTCTGGCGCTGGATCTGCTCGAAGACGAGGTCGCCGGTGTACCGCGTGAATGGATTCTTACCGGTGGCCGCGATGGACACTCGATCGTTATCGAGAAAAACAGTGGAAAGGTTGTTGCCGACATGAAGGCTCACACCAAGAAGATCAACGACGTGGCATGGCACAACCTTGGCGGCCACTCGGGTATGTTCTTCACAGCTGGTGCCGACAAGCAGGTCAAGATCTGCCAAGTTGATCTCGCGTCGACCTCAAAGACAAAGACCGCTACCCTGCACACCCTCAAAGCCCACGGCGATGAGGTGACGGGTCTCAGCCTGCAAGCCACAGGCGACTACCTCGTCTCGGTGGGCCTGGACTCGGCTTGGGCTTTCAGCGAGATTGAAACAGGACGTGTTGTTGCCAAGGTCGAATCCGAGGAGGTGACCAAGGGTGAGTGCTGCAGTTCACCGACATTGTCGCCTTGGCGTCCGGTCAAGGGAGCGATTGCGTTTGGAACGAGAGCCGCCCGCTCTGGGCTTTGACGCCGCGATGCATGCCGAGGGCGATCGCCCTTCAGGCTTCTTCTGCCAACGCGGTTGTGGCAGAACCGACGGCTCCTCGATCTATATACACTGACTGTACTCTGTTGAAAACAGGATACAGCTCTGTCAAGCTCCACCCCGATGGCTTGATTCTTGGCACAGGCACGTGCGACTCAGTTGTTCGTCTCTGGGACGTCAAATCTCGAACGAATGTTGGTGCCCTTACGGGACACGTGGGCCAGATCACCAGCTTGTCGTTCTCGGAAAACGGATACTACCTCGCGACCGCTGCAGATGGCCACAATGTCGTTAAGCTCTGGGATCTCCGCAAGCTTGCTAGTCTGCACGATATCGAGGTTCCTGTCAGCGACGGCCACACGGGCGGAGTCCACCGCGTTCAGTTCGACTACAACCGTCAGTTCCTGGGCGTTGCCGCGGGCCACGACGCTAGGTGCGTGTCGGGCTACCACCGCTCGTTGATGCTGCCAGCGCTGTCGACAATGCTGCCGTTTGGTTTGGGCACGTCGCAGAAGGCTCGCTTGCCTGTACCCGTCGCACGCATAGCCCCGAGCCTGACACTCTCTTTTACCTTCGTCAGGGTCTATGTCGTCAAGCAATGGGACCAGGTTGCGCACTACTCGAACCACAGCGCTAACGTGACCGGAATCAAGTTTGGATCCAAGGCCCAGTACATCGTGACAAGCGGCCTGGATCGCAAGGTCACTGTCCTTGGCCCGGAGGCGTAATCGAGCTCTCAAGCTGCACAGGGCTGCACAGGACTGCACGCTGATGAGCTGTCGACGTGCTGTCGATGTGCTGTCGATGTGCTGTTGATGTGCTGTTGATGTGCTGTTGATGTGAAGCCACTGCTGCTCATGTAGCAACAGATTTTTTTTCAGGTGGAGGCGCCAAGGATGGCGCAACCACAAAGTGCCTTCTCATACAAGCGGTTGCGGCTGTGCGATTGATGATGCAGTCGGTCGCGCGACTGGAGATGAATTTGCACAGTCACAGATCCGTTCGTTGAGATGCTCGCTGGCATTTTTTCGGACAGATAGGCACATCGCCGCCAAACAACGATTTCGTTCATGTCAACCGATCGAGTCCATAGGTCAACGACCTCGGCTCAGCCAGTCAGAGCGTCACAGGCCAGGTCCTGATTTGGGATGGGAGGGGGTGATTCTGTCTAGTCGTTTATTGTACCTTCGGCCCAAGGGGCAAGGGGAATGCGTGCCGGCGATCGCTCCCTGGGAGATGGACTCTGAAATCGGAAGGGCTGGCGACTCTCTTCGACGGCATCGACCTCTCCGCAGCGAACCTTACGCCGCTTGAGACCGACCGAGCTGCCAGTCGCGTAGAGTCTCGGACGCTTTGTGGAGCGGATCATTGTCGAAGATAGGGCCCTGCACAACGACAGTGGGCTGACCCTGGCCAGTGCGGGTCCAGTGGCGAGTGTTGTCGTCGCCGAAATCGAGGGGCGACCGAATGTCCTCGCCCAGGACAACCCGGCGGGCGACTCGCTTGATGTCCGCGGCCTGGATACTGTCGATGCGGCGGCACATTTCGCTTGCATCCACGCGCTTGCCTTGCAGCACTACCTGCTTGCCGATATCCTCGAGCTCGACCATACGCATCTCCAAGTTCATCAGCAGGTTGCTCTTGAGCTGGTTCTTGGCGCGCGACAGCTCCTCGCGACCAATGTCCATGGTCATGCGGACCATTTGATCACAGATGATGGGCAGGATCGCACGGTGGGCTTCGACAAAAGGGGGCACGGCCGCAGCGATGCCAAAGAGCCCCGTATCGGCATAGGAGTAGTTGACGGTGTTGCAGTTCTCGACCCAGTGGTACCGGTTCAGAACTTGGGTGTAGAGCCGGGTGTACATACCCTTGCCTGGACCACCGGCGCTGAAGGAGCCGCCACCGCCCATGAGGCTGGCCAAGATGGCCAGCGGATAGACGTCGGGATCGTAGAGCGACGGCGCCTCAAAGGCGACGTACACGTTGGTGAGCACGGGGATGTCCGGATTGGGCGGCGGAGGGTTGCTGGAGGTGTCCAAGATCTCGATGCCGCCCGAATAGACTGCGGGGCGGATAAGCGAGTTTTGCAGGGCCAAGGTTTCTGGCGATGCCGGCGACATGTCGCCAAAGTGCTGCTCTATGAGCTCGACAAGAGCCTGGTGCTCCATGCCCACACCAGCAAAGGTGATGCGCTCGGGGGTATACCAAGTCGACTTGTAGTTGCGGATGGCCTCCGGAGTAAGACTGTTGAGCTGCTCGGGCGAGCAGAAGAGAGAGTTGCCCAGGGTGTGGGTGTTGTCCTGTGCGGGGTGCTGGAAGGCCACACGATGCAGATGCTCCGGCAGGATCATCTCGGGCCGCATCTGGAGGTCCTCGAGCTCGTACATGGTGGTGATCCGCGTGTCCTCGAGCTCCTCGGGGAGGATCTTGGCATGCCGGAGGATTTGGGAGACAATGTTGACAACCTTTGGCAGGTCCGGGCGGAAAACCGAGGATTGGTACATGATGGTGTCTCTGGAGCTGTGGGCCGAGATATTGCCGCCGAGCGCCTCGAGCTGCTGGACGAGTTGCTCAGTTGTGAAGTCGCGGGTGCTCTAGCCATGTCGTTGCGGAGGTATAACCGGCAGGCGTCAGTCCCAAAGTGACAAATGGCGCATGCGGAGAGCCCGCACCCATGGTTGCGTTGGGAAAGGCCTGTTGGCTTACCTTGAAGGTCATGCGATCTAAGATGTGGCTGCATCCAGAATTGGCGATGGTTTCGTTCCGGGTGCCAGTGTTGATGTATGCGCCGAAGGAAACAAAGTGGCCAGGGGTTTCGACCGAGGCGACCTTGATGCCGTTCTTGAGGGTGGTGATGACTGTCGGGACGCCGGGTGGCAAGATGGGTGCGGGAGGCGAGGGTTTCTTTCTGGAGAAGAGCGACATGTGGCGCACGACCGTCGATGATCGGCCCAGGATCGCCGGAGCGGCTGCGCGGCCGTTGCGCATGATCGAAAGCAGTGCCTGGCTCTGCGACATGGTTGGGGAGATCGTGCGGATCGTACGATTCAGCGGTGTGCAGAAGCAGCTGGGGACGACGGTTTTGGGCGATCGGAAACAGAAGCGCCGCCACGCAGCGCAACTGCGAGCAGCGACAAAGCCGCAGGCCATGGCGTTCTGTGCGGCGTTCTGTGCGGCGTTCTGTGCGGCGTTCTGTGCGGCGTTCTGTGCGGCGTTCTGTGCCTGCACCCAGAGACTGCGCGCGACACCCGTGGCTGGCCGTCGAGTGGCCACGCAGGCGCCTGCGCAGTGCGCAGCCCACTTCATATCCGCAATGAGCCCAATATGTGCGTTTCGGGACGCACTTTTTTTTGTTGCGCCGCCGTGCACGATATCTGCCGCCGCGGCCGTCTGTCCTCGTTCGCCCGGCCCGCCCCAGATCGCCCAAGCACCACACGCTTCTGCGGCCTGTCGTCTCCGTAGACTCGGCCTGCTCCATCAGCCCCACGCAACTGCGTCTGCTCGCCGTATCGCCAGCCATGTCCGCTGCGGCTCTGGGTATGTACGTATCAATAACAACCCGTGTCCCCCCTGTATCGCACTCGGCTGCCCCCCCCCATTTCGCCCGCGATGGCCGCTGGCTGCACTTCGTGCCTCTCTAGCACCGTCGCTTGTCGATGAGCTGCGACTTTTCGAGCGCCTACGAGCGCCAAACAGCCACCCATAGTCACTATCTTGCCGCACGTTTCCTGAGGAAGGCACCCTTGAAAACGGTCGCTCGGGAGGCCTCTGCGGCAGGCCTAGTTTTTACCCACATGACACTCTACGTGTGGATAAATGGTTAGATATGGAAGATCAAACAGCAGCAAGGGTGCTATTTGCCTGGTTTGCAGGGACCTTGTCCCGATTGCGCTCCAGGCATCGACCGTCTGCAACACATCCTCCCCATGCAAAACCCAGTCCCCAGTCCCCAGCCCTCTGTGCCCAAGCAACCATCGTGTCTACTGCAGTGACTCACCATTGGCGTCCAAACGAACTGCGTTGGTTGTGTAGATATGTCCTCTGCCGAGGTGCTTGAACTTGTACAAGCAGATGCTGCAGAATTCCCCAAGCTCGTTCGAGAGCTGACAGCCAAGGCTGCCGAGATTCGATCGCGGCTGGTTCTGCATATGAAACAGTGAGTTGCATTCTGTTTCGCTGATGAGCTTGGCTCTGTGTATGCGCTGGATGCAGCGATGAGCAATCTCGCTGACATGGCTCTCGCATCTGCTGCGGTCACGTTGCGATCTAGAATCAAAAATGGCTCCCTACCGACAAGCAAAGGCGTCTCGCTATACGAAGTCAAGCTCCACAGCCTGCTCAGCTACATCACAAACCTGTCCTACTACTTTCTCCTCAAGATCCATGGCCATCGCATCGAAGACCATCCGGTGGTGGACCAACTTGTCGAGCTTCGGATTGTGATGGAGCGGATCAAGCCTCTCGAGCAGAAGCTCAAGTACCAAATCGACAAGCTGCTGAAGGCGTCGTCATCGACGGAAGAGCCCGCTGCAGTAACCGACATTCAAAATCCACTGCAGTTCAAGCCAAATCCTCAAGATCTTGTCCAGGGCGATGGTGATGGTAAGGCCGAGTCGTGTGACAGGCTCTACAGTGCGATCATTCTCTGTTCCGTTGGACTGACTCATTTGCCCCAATTGCTCGATTTCCAGCCGCGGACGATGACTCGGCGGACATTGCCAAGATGATTGCCGATGCCGACAAGGTTTACAAACCCCCTCGCATTGCGCCCATGCCGTATGAAGACGGCCCGCGCAACAAGTTCGCGGTGACCGAGAAAATGAAGGAGCGAGCCTCAAAGTCGCGGCTGATGCGGGAGATCACTGCCCAGTACGATAGCCGCCCAGAAGAAATCACCTCCGAGGGAACGGGGTACGGCGCGCGTGACATGTCAAGCGAACTGGATCAACGGTGGAAAGACATTGAGGAATTTGAAGAGGCCAACTTTGTCCGCAAGAACCTGACCCGTGATGAAAAGAAACTCGAGCGGGCCCTCCGGAAGAGAGGCGCCACGTTGCGGTTCCAGGACGAGCTTGGGGTATGTTCGCCACTCGGCCCTGCGCTGCTGTTGCTCGGCTGGATATGGATCATGCTCAGCCCACTCATTCGTCTCTTACCGCTTCTCCAGAACTTTGATGACTTCCGTGACCTTCAGGGCTTGAACCAAACGGTCTCGCGCCAAGACCGCCAGGTGTTCGGGTCCGGTGCCGCCGGCAAGCGAAACAAGCATTCCGAGCAGTACGAATCCGGCAAGCGCAAGTTTGCCGATGCTGGCGAGATGATCTCTTCGCTGAGTCAGGGCCAGACACGTCGTGCGCCCGTGTCTGAGTTTGACCGTCAGCTCAAGAAAGCTAAGAAGCGGCGAGCATAGCGGCACACCCGCTTCACAATATAGATTTTTGTATCCACGCTCCTCTCTGGGTCTCACGCTCCTCCGAATGCGGTGTATCTCTGGGTGCTTTCGTGATCGCGTGCGGTTGGTGGCCGCCTGACATTCACCAAGGCTGGACCGCACAGGCCGTCGTTGGATAACGAAGCTGTCCACGAGCACAGCGCTCCTGCCGCATCACCCTTAGTGGACTCGAGTCGATCAGCCGTGTTCATATTCAAATTGCCACGGAACATTCAGCTCAATGCCGGTGGGCACAGCGGCAGCGACGGGATTTCAAAGCATCGGTGGAGCTGCCCAGGGTCGCCGAAACGTGGTGCAGCGCTGCATGAGCTGCTGCCACTCACAAGAGCGTGCGGATGACGCCCAAGAGTCGCTTGGACTCGTTCGCATAGTCGAGGGGGACAGCGCTTTGGATTGCATAGCGGATCTTTGTCTCGCCCTGCATAAGCAGCGGGTCCGATACATTCATTAGTGCTGCAAACGGCATTACTTGATACGCACCCACCCAGTCGAAGCCCAGCCATGCATTTATATCAGACACACGCGGGTGGCTTGGAAGCCGAACCTACCTGATACACGTCGGACTTGGCCCGGATCTTCATGTTGAACGTTTTGAACATCGACGAGCGAATGAGGTTGGGGCGCTCTTCGACCTGAAGCCGGCAAATGGAGCATTGGAGGAAGCAGGGTCAAATATGCGCGAGAGCGACACACGAAAGTCATGGCGGGGGAAAACAAACGACCCGGATGCCCCAGGTTCAAAGCATCAAGCTGGACGAACTAATACATCCGTCCGCTTCAACAGGCTCCGCTGCAGTCAGTTTCACCAATCAGAATCGCTTACGGTGGCCTGTTGGAGTTCGTTTGCCGATCGATCCACGATGCGCACGGCCACCTCGTTGAACGCCTGCACCCACATGTTGCCGGTGTAGTCCGCCACGGTGAGGGGCAAGATATATCTGGAGCACGATAGATTCAGAGATCACGTTGTCAGTCAGCCGCATCTTCGGACGACCGGATCTGAAGGCTGCGTCTGGTCAAACGACAAACCCACCTGTAGGTTGGCTCCGAATAGATCTCGTTGCAGGCAGAGCATCTCCAGTCTCCTCCTTCAGTAGTAAGTTTCTTGTTGCATCTTGGCTTCGTACAGGCAGGATAGCCGACATTGCCGTCGGTTTTGATGAAGGTAATTGTCGCTTGGATCGCGAAGATCACGCCCTGTGTATCCTGTGTGTATGTGTTAGCCATGGACCGCGAGATCATACGATCATTGTCTCGGGCTGTCCGCACGCCAGAAGGCCTGCTGTGCAGGGGCGCGAATGTGTCGTGAGAGAGTACTTACGCCTTGCGAGATGGATGCCTCCGCTGCTTTGATCTCTTCGCAGGTCTGCAAGCGGCCGGAGATGATATCACTTCCCGAGCTTGAGGCTCCGGCCGTGTGATCGTAGGATTTGAAAGAAAAGCCTTGGCCCTCCAAAGCATACCAGCTTTGCAGAGCGCTTGTCTCGGATATGTTAGGATCGACCATGATCGTCGAATTGAAGGAAGCCGACAGAGTCCGGCCTGAAGCACAACGGAGCAAGGTTAATGTTCACTCTCCGTGTCACCGGCGGCATCAAGCAAAAACTTGGCTGTTTGCCGACTACACATACCGCCCCAATCGCTGACTTTGGCTGCCTTGATGAGAACAACCGAGCCATGGTTGGCAGAAAAGGCCTCGGCCTGCTGGCCCCACAATGTGCAGCGCACGGAATATCCACTGTCGTCCACAAGTGTGATATCGCGCTTGGTGATCTGTTCAATGAAAAGGCCGAGCTCTGGTTCATGAGCTGCACAGTCCCGCCTTCTCCGGACGTCGCGATCAATAAAGAAACAACAGGGTGCGCTACACTCACATCCTTGTTGCTATTCTTCGAGGTGATGGTTGCCACTGAGCCGAGGTCTGTGACAACTCCCAAGATATCTGCATATGGCCTGTATCAGCAAGGGCCCAAAAACACATTGCTATTTTCAATCCCTCTGAGAGTCGGTGTCATGCCGTACCCGCTATGCCGTCCTTTTGGATACTGTTGAGCGCGCCGAGCTTGACCAAATTTAGGCGGATGATCGGAACAGCGACGCTGTCGGTGCACTGCAAGAGAATAATGACGGTTATTGGCTGTGCCTTGCCCATGACGAGCTACTCCGTGGTCCCAACTAGAGCGATGCCGTCGCCGACAAATTCCAGCCCATCTTTACCAGATCAACTATGGCGTTTGAATCCATGTAAAGCTCGTATTCGTTCTGCACGGTTGAGAACTGCTTCTTGGCAGGTCGGACCGTGCATTTGGAGACATTATAAACCTGTGGACATGGTCGATCGTATTCAGATATCATCGTTCGCCACAGAGCACCCCATTGATCACAGCATATAACACAAGTTATCCGGCATATCCTCACTATCGCGTACACCCGGCATATCTTCGCTATCGCATGCACTGCTACAGACAGATAGACTGTGTACCTTTCCTTCCTCAATCTTGGCATGGAACGCGACAGCTTGCTCCGAGAACGCGGTGGCTCTGATTTCGCCCTGACATCATGCCAACCCAGCATATTTTGGTCAATTGAAAGCCAAGCTCCGCCCTGCCCTGCTCTCGCCCGGCATCGATTGACTCAGAGAAACGGCGAATGTCGTCGGCCCGTATGGCGTGTTTCCTTACCGAGTCATCAACAAAAGTCACGCTGAAGAGCGTTCCTTGCTTTCCGTTCTTGCTCCAGGAACGAATATCGCCTTTGTCAATAGCGCGAGCACGGATGGTCCATCTGCGATGACCAAGCGTGGGTCCAGAACATGCAACCATATTAGCGTCAAGCGGGCATGAAACGGCTTTGCGACCGAGGTGAACGGATGCACGTGCATGTATCTGGCCCGCTGCGGCTTGGCTCAACGTGCGGATCCGCAGATCTTGGCATTCAGCGTCGTCTGGGCGTACCTGTTTTGGTAGGGGCTCAGGCTCGAGATCGGGAAGGCAGGGTCATTGGTACGACCATGCGACACTGCATTGCTCTGGAATTTTTGGGCAGGTGGTTGTCTGGGCCGCTGAGCAAAGGTGCTGCCCGTATTGTCATAGCCCATAGGACCAGCTGCAGGAGGTGCCCGCTGCACCGGAGCCGGAGCCGGAGCCGAAGCCGAAGCCGAAGCTGCCACTGGAGCCGAGACAGGGACTGGCCTTGCGCCTTGGTTGGCCGGAGAGTCGTTCATCATAGCATCCATGGCACCGGGGTAGTATTGCAGCGGGATCGTTTCTCCAGGCGCCGTAAGGGCCTGGCACTCAATGATGATGATGATTCTGCAAATCAAGCATTCGGTGAGTCACTCTCATCCCCTGGCCGTGGCTGCGTCAGACGGATCCGCACGTTCTGTCACCCGACAGCATCTCATTTAGAAGTGCATACGAGTAAGATGAACAAAGGCATGCTTAATCTACTTTTTATCGCCGATCTTGTTGCAAACCATCTTGTCGAGGCGCAAGATAGAACCCTTGGAGATCAGCTCTCTCTCGATCATGTAATTCAACTGGGTGCTCAGCATGCCTACAAAAATGTGTATCAGTAACCGCTGCCTCGCTGGCGCCCAGTTGCAGTGCCGGATCGATTGAAAAGAGATAACACTTACCAACGCCCGCCGAAGCACCATCGGTGATCGAAAGTCTGGTCATCATGATCAGTCAGATTGGGAAGGCGTAAGGCTCAGCATGTCGATACGATCACAGCACCGTTGCGCTGCGTGAGGATGCACACGCCCTTTGCTGCAATTTCATACCTGTAGCGATCGATCGACTGCGTCTGAGAGGCGGCGGCCTTCCGGATCGACAGGAGCTGGACCACAACGCCAGCAGGCATTGGGGTTCCTGGTGCTGCGGATAGAATACTCTGGATTCCGCCTCTGGTCAACGGGGTGGTCATGGCGAAGGCAAGGTGCGTCGTCTGCACTGGCTGTGTTGGTTGTGCTGGGGTGTTTGATCGCCCTCAAGAGCCGGCGGTGTGTTGCGCTTTGCAGATCCAGGCAAAGCCGATGCAGACCAGGCCCAAAAGCCGCCCCAGCAAGATATCCTGGCATGCGGAGTCTCAAGCGAAGCACCCGTCACGTGTCCCTCAATCATGCCTTTCCAGGCAAATTGCTTGTGGCCGTGTCTCCATCACCAGCAACACGCAGCAACTGATGTCAGAGGCACTCTGGGACCCGTTTCATCCCAAGCAAGCTGTAAGAAGGACCAGCCGTGTTCACATTCAGCCGTAAGGGGCATTGGCAGCGAATCCCAGAGCTTGGCCGCGCCTCATTTCTTTGGAAACGGCGTTCGGCCACAAGCTGTACATGCAACGGGGCCATGCTTCCCGTTCAATCAAATATCTGTTCGTAGTTTGAGAGAACCACCTCAACGACACGGCTCTGGAGTCGCAGCTCAGAGGGATCCGGCACTGAGTCGCTGGGAGGATCGATTAGTGTGGGTCCCCACACAATCGAGAGGTTCTGGGCATTCATCTTGTTGTCAGGCTCCATGGCCTGAACGCTGTGTGAAGGATCATAAATGAGACGAGTCCGGTTGCAACACCACATCCGGCAAGCGCCCTGGACATGCAGTCCTTACCGATGAAGGTGTCCCATCAGGACGTGCAGGGTCGCATAGTTGGCGTCCGGCAGATCGTTTATCAGCTCATGGACGGCAATCAACCTCATGCGATCGTCGTCAATCTCTGCGTGGAGCCGGAGTGAAAGCAGGGTTAAGGCTGCATTGGCTGTTCGGCGAACGTGCTAGTGCAATCACCACAGACACTGTATGCACTTACTTGCAGCCTCGATGAGAGGGCGATACATAAGTTTTGGAAATAGGGAATCCGGGAGCTCACGGAAATAGAGCTTGAGCACGCCTGTGATGTCATGGACATCACGAGCCCATTCTTCGAGATTCACTGTCTCGGCGTCTGAGTTGGACAAAGTGAGTGAGAGAGTGAGTGAGTGTGTGTGAGCGTGTGTGAGCGTGTGTGAGCGTGTGAGAGTGAGTGCACCTCAATTCAAGCTGTGGTCTCATCCCAAACGCAATGCCTGGCGACTTTGGTCGAAAAATTGACGGCATATTTGGACTTGTGCAGTTCCCTCTGTCGTGGCTCTCGTCATTCTCGCAGTACACGCCCACTTGTGGACCAACTCTGAATGCAGGACCTCCTACCTCGATCAAACAGTGTTCGCAGCTTTTGAATCGAACTCGAAAGGCCCGAGACACGGTAGATGCCTTGCATCCTCATACCAAATTTCTCAACGGCATCGATACACTTGGTCACAATGGTGGGCACCTGGGTGCCGTCTCTCTCGAGCTGAACACTAAGCTCCACTCCAAATACAGGTTTGGCATGAATGATTGACATCATGGTTGGAGACTATCGTGCCCCAAGTAAGCGGTACATTAGCGGGGCTGACTCATATCGCAGAACCCACACGGTCCTGCTTCCGCAGGCCCAAGACACTGATGATCCTACCATGGGATATGGGGTGTATGCGTGATCCTTGCGTGGAATCGGTTGCTGTCTGCCTTGCTGGAGATACTGGTTCATGTATTCCTCAAAGTCGCGTGTGTTGTCGACCCGCTCGACAATTTTGACGAGGCCAAGCGACTCTGTCGATAGAAAACAGCCATCGTCATCGAGCTGATCGCAGTACTCAAGAGCCTCTGTGGCTCCATGGGCTTCAGCGCACCCCATTGCATCCCCTGGCATCCAATTGCATCCCCTTGCATCCTCGAGCTCTCAATCGTTTCGGAGCAATGCGAATGCACTCACGCTTGTCCAGCGGACTGACACTGGTGGCTTCTGTCATGAGGCAGTTCTCCAGGCAGTTCGCGTACTTGATCAACTGTCGTCGGAGGCTCGAGTCACATTCATCATTGGTTTCTTTGAGGAGCTAGTGCAGTGTACGGGCGTGTGAGTCGAATACGTTATGGCCATGTGTTTGCTTCATCGCGATTCAATCCGATCTCACCCTGATGAAGCGGGGGAGGTGTTTCTGGAAGTAAGCGGATCGGATCGCATTTGCGTGCTGCAGTTGTATCTTGTAGTTTTCATTGGCGAGGGCAGCCTTGGTTCGCGCGTCGTCCTCGATCCTCTGGAGCTGGTTCGGTCGGAGCTCGGGTTATGCGGGGCTTTACGGGGTGCCTCCGCTCCTAGGCGGTACATACGAACATTAAAAGACAGCGCGCGCCTCGACGCATGTGGGTCCAAACCTTTTGTGGGGTCGGGGCTTGCTTCCAAAGCCCCATGGGCGTCGAAAGACTCTTGGTCAGGCCCAAGCGCTTCTGGGACGGATAGGCAAAAGCCCCCGCGCCTGCACTTGACGCAGACTCATTCTGCTCGCGGTGGATAACTGCTCGCTCCCAGTCCTCCGACATGGTCTCGTACTTGACCTTGGATTTCTCGAGGTTGACTTCGACCTCCTGAACGGCTTTCCATTGCTTGTATCCAGACTCCTTGAGCTAGATTGGCAAAGCATCGGTTCTCAGTGAATCATATTCGGTTTGCAGCAATCCAGTGCACCGGAACTATCCGCAGCCATAATGCAGCGCTGGGATTCGGACTCGTGGGCCATGGGATATGATGCTACAGATCGTCGGTTTCGTTTCATATGCATCCAGCGCACCTGTTTTCGGCTTCGCTCTGTATCTTTGCAGAGTGTCGAGAGGTCCTCGGCAATCTCTGCGATCTTTTGGGAAAAATCCAGGCGAATGGAAGCCATGTTTTCGTGGATACGGCAAAGATCGCCCCACGAGTCCGAATACGTTCTATCGGGGATCGATGTGGGGCCGAAGTGGCGAGATGTTAACCATCCCGTAGACAGCCGACCGAGCTGGCTCGCAGCGTCAGTCCATATCCACACAAAATGCGGGTCTCACCCTCCTTTTCCCTCGAGCTTGTGGCTCAGCGCGCCCTGGGAGAGCTTCATCAGCGCTTTGCCATACTCCTCTTCGATGGCGGCGCGCTTCTTGAGAAAGCCGATTGCTTCCTGCAGGCGAACGAGCGGAGCGTGAGAATGCCGGATCACGGCGAATCAGCATACTATTGGCTGCCCCCAGTGGACGCAGGACATTTACCTTGGTGCTGTTCGTTCCAGCCTTGATGCGATCCATCAGCAATCCGAATCCGTCCTGCTGAGCCGACACGATGGCATCAAACAGTCAATGCTCCGGTGACTCGCAAGCCGCAATACCAACCGCCCTCAGCAAGACGCGCTCGGCCAACTTGTTACCGACACCTCATCGCCACCATCGAAGGCATTCACTCTCGATGGTGCGACCTGAACTCGACGGTGCAACACCAGAGTGTTGATTCACGGGTCACTTCCTCTCCCTGCAACAGCTCGGGCATATGGCCAGTGACTGCACACACAATCAAAGCGAATAGAACAGAACCTCATTGTCGCAGAGCAGCTGCAGCGTGGGATCTCTCACAGTGTCCGATTCGCTGTAGGTACCGAGCCCAGAATCGTAGTGATCGATCGCAGTTTCGTAGTATTCTTGCAAGTTATAGCCAGCAGGGCCTCCCGACGCGGCGCTCGCAGAGTGCCTGTGGTTCACACCTTCGGATCCGCCGAGCGGCTGGGAATCCAGAGAGCATCCACCCGAGCCGTCGATTGTCTTGGTCATGGATCGAGAGAGCCTTTTGGAGTTTTGGCGAACTAGCGTATCTGCTGGACTGGAGAGCATCTTGGCATGCGTCGAGAGAAGACCTCTGGGCACGGTGAAGTCGGTGCAGCCGGGGGGTTAATCGTTGCAAGTCGCCTGGAGCAGCTTGGTGGGCGCCGGCCAGCAAGAGGGAAAAAGAGCGGCAATCTTCCCGCCATACGGCCTGGCGGCACACCACTCGACCTGACAGCGTCGATCTGTGCTGTAGTAGTGCATTTTCTGCCAGCACTGGCAGGATGTCGTGTACTGATTGAGAATCCGCAACATACAGTCGGTCCAGAAAGAAACGGGACAGTCACTTTCTGGCTTCAGCGGCCTGCAGCCTGCCGAACTTCCGTAGGCCCCAGTGAGCAAGCCGTGAGATTGTTTCCCGTCCTGGTTGGCAATCGAGTGGCCAGCGCGCGATTGTATTGGTAACAAAATATTTGATCAATCGTCAAAATCACGGGTGTCCGTTTTTTATTGGATTGACTGTAAATCCCTCTTGTGAGCGGGGGGGAGGACGAAAGCAGCCGGGTCTACGACGGGTTTGTCAACGATCAAGCCTTTGCAGCCTTTGCATATTTGCATATTTGCATCTTTGCATACAGTATGTCACAGCAGAGTCCCGGCCGGTGGTTCGATGATGCATCCTTGGCTTGTCAGGGTCGTCAGGGACGGCAAAGGCGAGTCAAGGATCGCCAAGATGTTGGGGCAGCTTGCCAACTCATCGTCGTGGTGGTGCTCGGCTCATACCGAGGCCGAGACCAAGGAATCCCTGCGGCCGCAGCGAGCTTTTCTTCTTGCCCTTGCGTGGCTTCTTGAAGGGGACGCCTTTCGTCTCTCGGCCCTTGGGCCGCTTGAATGGCGACTTTGGGGGACGGCCTCTGATCCTGCGCTGCTGGGTGAGCTGGTATGCACCATAGGTCAGGGCGATGACGGCCGTAGCCGTGAGCACGATCAAATCAATAGGCCGGAGCCGTGCGAGCATGGATCTCAGCATTTTCGAACAGAGAATATCGCCAGCCGCCTGCTGTTGTGTTTTGGTGCTCGTGGCTGATGACCTTCGGAGTGGGCGATGTCGGTCTGAATCTGTTGCTGTTTGGCCTGGTTCAAGGATCCCTCCTCCTGTCTCGTCGTCTGTTCCCAGCAATGAGCGTCCTTTTTGGGTCCGTGCGTCTGAGGTTGACCGATTCGGCTCTTTGGAAGGCTCTGCCGGGGATCAGTGCATGCAAAATATCGAGGGCGACAGAGTTGTCCTGCGCAGCCGGTGATCACCAGATCGGTCAAAGCGAGCAAGTCTGTGCGGCCATGAAACCTGGGCTGAGAGAGTCCATGGACAGTCCCCGGAGGTTGATCGCCGGAAAGAAGCAGAGTCGCCCGTCATCTGCTCTGAATGGACCTCGCTGTCGGCGCCCCCGGTGTAGCAATACGAGCGAAGCAGAATGCTCGCTGGCCGAGACCGTCTGGCCGATTGGCGATCACGATGCCAATGAGGACAGAGTTTCCGGCGAACATTCCAGCGGCGGGTGACCATTGTTCCGACCAAGTCGGCTGCGGCAGGGCGGGTGCAAGCAAGCCAGCTTCCGTTTTATCACAGCATGTTAAAGTCGCGACTAACCAGTCCTCTATCGCCACTGTTGCCGACGGAACCCGAGTTTCATACTGGTAATCTCGCTGGCAATCTCGCTGGCAATCTCGCTGGCAATCTTGTTGTTAGCACGGGCTTCTCCCAGCTCGTTGCTCGGAATACAACTGTCGCTAACTCTCTGCCAGTGTGTCCTCTAGTATCACCACTCTTTGTGTCCTCCATAACTTGCTCGCCCATCACCAAGCTTGCACATTGGCATCCTCCTCAGCTGCTTCCGATTGAGAATGGACACAGTCAATAACGAACATGAACCGCTGTCTCCACTCGAAGAGTTCACCTCTGTCTCATCGCTGGATACGAATCGAGCCAGCCGCGGACATCGCATCCCAAGAAACACAGAGACGATCTTGGTGGACGATGCGGCGAGACCCTCGACCCAGACAGCTCCCAAAGCGCTGTCTGTCTCATCCGACAATGCTCTGCCGCGGCCAGAGAGCGCCCATGCACAATCGGAAAGTGCACTGCTTTCCACAATTCTGCAGCTCGAGTCCTCCAACAAGCAACTCAAAAGCCAGACAGAGCAGCTCCAGGTGGGCGTATCCTGCTTGAGGTAGTTGCGCATAGCTCGAGACACTAACTCGATCGTCGATCTCAATCCCTTGGGCGCAACATGCCCATGTCGGGATGAAACTGCAACGATGACGTCAACAGAATACAATTCGTGACCAGGTAGTCGCTGCTTATCCGCGTACGGTTGTCACTTGCAGTCGATTAAGCCCTGATGGCTTCGTTCTGTCCTTCTCCCACGCATGCATTTCAACGCAGACATCGACAATCGACTCGTTGAGGAAGAAGCTGCGAGTGATGGTGGAGAACAATGAACTAAAACAGCGGATCATACAGGTAACTCTGCGAGTGCACATAGACTTTGTGTTCATCTCTGACCGCGAACACACCGTTCCGGCTCACACTCGATTACTCCGGGATATGTTTGAAAACAGGAGTTTGAGAAGCGGCTGTCTGGCCAACGCCTGCTCGCAGGTGATAGCAAGAGCCTCGGCAATCTGCGCGACTATCAGGCGCTGAAGCTTCAAGAGCTATATAACAAGTCGCGGAAGCATCTGGACGTTGAGCGCAAACAGAATCTGATACTGCGGAAGAATCTGGACGAGATCCAGACGGCTGGCCTTGTCGAGTCTCTAACGACAGATATATCTGCCTTGAGGAGCGAAAACAAGGAGCTCAAGAAAGAGAATGCCACGCTTCGGGTGAGACTTGGGACATGACGTATACGATATCTCCTCGCAAGTGCACATTGCCGCAGCGTCCGCTGGCATCTCAATGTTCTCGCATTAACGGAGCATATTGAGCTGCAGACGAACTCGATCAACGACTGAAATCACTTCCGTTATCTTGCCTTGCTTCTCCCAGAGCATCCAGCACCACCACGAGAGGGCACTCAAGATGCTCGACGAGTCGCAGCGCAAGTCGCTGCTGAGAGACTACAGCGACGAAGTTGCCAAGCTCAAGGTGGGTGTGCATCGATCCAGCGTGGCTGTATCAAGTCGCCCTGGGTAGTGAAACGTCTCGGCTGTCTCGTGTTCGATAATATCTCGCCGAGAGTAGTGTATTCGAATGACCGCCAGTACCAACGCCATGCATTCCATCGCCCCAGGGTCATATCTCCCGCCTGGAAGAAGAGCAGCGCCTATTTTCCGGTTCACAGGCAAAGCTAGGTCTCGCCCAAAGCACGCCAAGTCGGAGCAATATCACCCCCTTGCACTAACAGCCTCGGTCCCGGGAATCAACGACGGCCCTCACCCAACCAGGGCGTCTCGTTCAAAGTGGATGGACTGTAATAGCATCCTGCGCGGCTGCGATGTCGCTCAATGCCGTGTGCTGAAGTAACATCGAGACACATCGCCTCATTTGGGCAAGCATGGCATAGTCGGATCATATCACACACCCGCATGGAGTGAGTGGACACAACAGGACCAGCGAGCCGCTGCAGATGCAGTCATTGCAGAGCAAGAAGACATACCTGGGATGAGGGAGGAAGATGCAGGGCACAGAGAACGTCGACGGAGGACCCCGGCTGCAAAGATCCCCAGGGCCGGCTCGGCGGTGATGGTGCTGGCGGGCCGAGGCGGCGAGACATGGCCTGGCCGCGCACAGCTGCTATTTTTGGTCCGCGGTGCGCGGCGGTGGGGGACAAGGCCCTGCGAACCACCTCGGCCTGCTCCTGTTCCTGCTCTGGCCTATTCCTGTTCCTGCTTCTCCCATCTGCTCGCTTGATCCAGCAACAACATTCTCCCCGGCCAGAGCGCTTGTTCGTTGCCAGCCTCTGCCGTCCCTCCAGTCATGCCCTCCACTGACCAGCTCTATGATGCTTCCGACCCCGCCCGCCGCGAGGGCCTCATCGACTCGGCTGCCGCTTCGGCCGTGACCCTCTCGACCTCATCAGTGTCCGGCGACCCCGCCCGGGACTCGTCCTCCCTCGTCTCCGTACAATCGCTGCAGAAGAGCACTGACGCCTCCTCTGTCGATAGCAACAGGCTCGGAAGCACCTCCGAGAGCTCGACCAGGCGCTTCCTCAGCCGCTCGCCCTCGACCAAGCGCGAGGCAGTCAGGGAAGCTCCGCGAGAGCCCCTTCCTGCGTCCGCCAGCTTGGTCGGGGTCAGCTACCCAGTCGCCCTGAGCGACTCGACGGTTGTGGTGGAGGAGATTGTCAAGCTTGACGAGGCCACCGGTCTGCCTCTTGCCCCTCTCAAGGAGAATATCGAATTCCATACTGCGTTCCCTGCTATCGATCTGACCTTCTCGCTTCTCAACCGTAAGTCCGTCCGGGCGCAGGGCTCTCGGTTAGCGCATATGCCAACCCGTGGGTTGGTCTGCTGGCAGTCTCTCTTGTGAGCTGTCCATCTAGATGGCCTGTCGATTCAGCCTCTGGATAGATCACCAAGACCATTCTCCAGCAGCGCTTCCCGAGCTCGTCGCTCGTCGCTGGTTGTTGGTTGGCTGTGCCATCGGTCAGCCCATCAGCTCCGGCCACTTTGGATGAAAAGCACTTCGATGATGATCTCATCCAGAACTCATACTCTGCTCTCTCTTCCGCTCTTGTACGTGGTTGGGCATCGTGTGTCCACGGCATCGATGTCGCCCAGACTATTCGTGCGCCATTCACAAGGACGTGCTGATCCAGGGCCGTCTTTGGATATCGCAGCACTGCATCAGCTTCAAGGGCTGGACCAATGTAAGCTACCCGTCCCAACCCGAGAGAGCACCACCGTGCCCATCTCTGACAGAGACTCGCTGTGAGTGCATTTCAACGCTTCCTGACACAACATCTCGCGAATATCCAGCTCAGCGTCACCATCAATTTTGACGAAATCGTCCACATGGAGAAGAAAACAATCGCCTATGCCTTTCCAAACTCGATTCTGATCGAAACCGAATCAACCCAAGTATGATCGTGCTGAGTTAAATTGGAGGGTGGCAACTGAGGACATCAGACACGAATGAAGCTGCCTGGCCGCTGACGCCGCTTGTGATTGAAGTACTTTTTTGCTAGTTTCCTCGCCCGCGATGAGGTTTTTGACATTCTGTCGAGACTGTGGGACGTGCATGTTCCGGTAAGCACTGTCCTTGATCCATTCTGCTCTGTTGCTCTGCTTGGCACTGAGGGTTTGTGCTTCCCATGGCCTTGGTGTCTCTGTAACGCACCCCCCCCGGGACTTACGTTGCCGCTGTCGTGGCTGCACAGACGACGAGCGCCCTCCGCAAGTACCCCGACATGTCTGCTCTGGTCTGCGTCTGCAATGGCGTTGGCGTCTGTGAGGCCTGCTTTATCAGGAAGCGGGTCGAGCGGGAGGAGCAGGCGCAGCAGGTACAGCTGGCCAAGAAAGCCAAATCCAAGGCTGTCAAGCCAAACAGTGGCTATCTCTCGTCTCAGTGGGAAACCGGAAGTGAAGACGAAAGTGGAGCCCGAACCGGAAAGCAGTGGAAGTCCTCGCTAGGGATCAAGCGACGAAAGCCCCGGAACGGTACCACCAGCGATCTAGATCGCAGCCAATCCGAGCTCGACCGGGTCTACCTGGCGCCGCCAGCCTCCAGCAGCAGCGTGCGCATCGCAAACATCAGCAGCGAAGCAGTCTCGGCTCTCTCTGTCGAGGAGCCCGCATCGGTGCCGGTTGAGGAACCCAGCACACCACCGGCAAATCTTCCTGCCGCCCCCGTTCAATGCCCTTGCGATGCGCAAAGAGGCATCGTCGATGTCCTCGACAAGGTCTACGATATTCCTTTCGATCGCATCTTTGCCCTCCTGCTGACCTTCCCTCCCAAGGCCCAAGGAAACAGCTTCGTTTTGAATTTGCTCGAAAAGCGCAACTTTACCGGTGGGTAGGCCTGTACAGCGGGGCGCACTTGAGGCCGCCCAGCAAATCTAATCTCTGAGCGGGATTTTGTCCAGATGTCCAAGTTTCACCCTGGGGTCCCAACGGGGCACAAGCACCGACTGAGGCCGGTCCCAACATTGGCGGCGGTAACTTTGAGCCCTCGCCTGACAGCCTGCAAGTGGGCGATAGCCACAGACTCAACTATGTGATTCCACTGGGTCTGCCCATTGGTAAGCGTTTGTGCTAGGGCCGCGACTCTACATTCAGTGTCAAGATGGGCATAGCGAGCGATGGATTTGGCCAAATACAACGGCCAGTGCGCATTATCGCCTGTGGTCGGCAGCTTGAAGCTTCTGCAATTGGTATCATGCGACGCTTGATTGGCACTCTGACGGGTCCTTGGACATGCTCAGGTCCCAAAACCACACAGTGCACCAACAGCTTCAAGATCCTGGCCATCCGTCCGCACCACTATGTCTGTGTCCACCAGATTACCGAGACGCCCAACGTGCCGGCAGGCAACTGCTTCCGAAACCATCTTCGGATCTGCCTAACGTTCCAGACACCCAAACGCACCCGTCTGGTAGTGACCGGCCGCTGCGAGTTTTACAAGTCCTCGATGCTCAAAGGCACGATCGAGAAGAGTACCGCCGACGGTTGGCGCGGACATTACGCCGACCTCGATCTGATGCTTCTGGAACAAGCCACCCAGTTCCAGTCCAGCCATCACAACCAGTTGGTGCACTCGGACGGAGAGCTGGCCAGACCACATCAGTACCAGCACCAACATCAGCACCAGCACAAGCACTCGCACTCACGCCACGGAGCAGCCATTCAGGACGAAACAGGCTCGCTGCCCCAGCTCAAGCAAGCTGCATCGTCCTCGACCCTGGGTACGCTGCGCCGACAGCGATCGAAGGTCTTGGACGAAGAGCCCAGCTGGCTCGATCAGCTGCTTCCGGATACCCTCGATGCCCTCGGGCCTCAAGCGGTCATTTTGCTCCTGGCCTTCCTGCTGCTCTTCCTCGTGCTTCTGATCACCATCAACACGGCCGTGCTCTGGAAGGTGGCCGAGATGGTGCGCCGGTTTGACCGGCGGGTGGGTGTGCTTGAGTCGCGGCTGCAGACCGTGCTGGAGCTCCTCAACCAAGCCCAGCCCTGAGCCGTGGTCGCAGGACTGAGCCGGACAAATCTGCTCGAGGCGGTGTCGCCCATGCAGTCCTCGAGCGGCCCAGCCGACCTCGGGATTCGCATATACGAACGAGTCGGCTCTGCCACCCATCTCGCATCCACTTCCTCATTCACGCATCGAACATGGTCCTCGCTCTGCCGGTCTGGCGCGGAGGAGCGATTCATGCTGCATACGAGTTGTCTGAGTTTTGGTTGTTTTTCCTCTTGCTTGCTCTCTTGCTTGCTCTCTTGCTTGCTCTCTTGCTTGCTCTCGTTTGTCAAAATACAGCTTGAATAGAATGAACCAACCTCCCGCTGGATCAGTATCGACTGCCACCTCACTCAGTCCCTGCTTTCAACATGAATCCTTCACAACCATCACTCGACAGCCGCACACCATCACCGTTGCCATCACCGTTGCCATCACTGGGACTGGACGGCACTCGCTTTTGGTCAAGATGCTGTATTTGTCTATGGGAACAAGAGGTTTGGATCCGTCGCATTTGGCGAGCCATTTCAAAGAGCTGGCGACGGTCAGCAAAGCGAAGCGGTCTATAGAATAGGCGTGATTACTCCATTTGCGCGTGAAGGTAAAACTGGGTGATGAAAGTGGTGGTGGGTGATGGATGGATAGATAGATAGATGGATAGATGGTTGCTGGATGAACGTGCAGTGCGTGCCAAAGAAGGGAGTGCCAAGCAACGAAGAGAGAACCAAGGAAGAGTAGGGAATCGATGGAATTGGTTGGTACGAAGCCGAGCAGGTTCCACGCATCCGGTCTTTGGGATCGCAGAGTCGGAGGACAGGCTGGGTGCGCAGGAAGACGAGAGGGAGAAAAAAAGGCCAAAAGAGCCAGGGACGGACATGCTGTGAGCCGATCAAGGATACATACGGATCAAAGCCATGTCAAGGACCAAGAGGTGGATAGAGAGAGATAGAGGGACAAGAGAAACAACGAAAAGACCAAGTCGGTGCGAAAGAACGGAGAGAGAAAAAGGAAAGAGTCGATACTTGGGGGAGATGGGAGCAACGACTGACCGATCCTGCTCATTACAGCGGGATGTTGGGATCGACGCGCTTGACAGGAGGCTGGTAGTACTGGACCGGCACAGGCATGGGCTGCGAGATGTCGATCGCCAGTCGAGGATCGGTCTTCTTCTTGGTGGTGGTGCGAGGCACGAGCGGTGAGGTTGCTCGTCCCTTCTTCTCTCCCTCGGCCGTCTTGCGGCGTCTGAGGGTGTTGGCAGAGGACAGACGGCCGAGGGTGCGGTGCACAACGCTGAATTCGCCCCAAGCAAAGTTGGTCTTGCGGACATTGTCGCGCTGGACGGGACGAGGGCGGCGCCAAAGCGTCTGGGTGCGGCTGGCTGCGGAGCCAGAGTTGTTTTCCGAGACGAGGGTGATGTCGCTCTGGGCAGAGCCAGTCTGGGAGGCATTGCTTGGCGGGTAGGCGCTGATCGATTCGAGCTCGACGACGGTGCCGGGCCAGCCCTGCCAGGTGCTGCCGCCTTCCACGAGCTCGCCACTGACAACGAGAGTGTGCTCAAGCAGAGTCGAGTCAGGCTCCATCTCGGCGCCCGAGAGCAGGCGCGATTCGGCGCGGAGGACGGATCCATTGCCAATAACCAAGGGATTCAGCGAAAACTGGCCGCGGCTGTTGATGTGGCAGACCACACTAGCGACGTCAATAGCAACGTCGTCGCCGATCTTGACCAGGTCGGGCTCGGTCATCATCGGGTCGCCGCCGGTGGGGTAGAGACAGACGCGCTTGCCGATGCGACAGCCCAGGGACCGGAAGTAGTGCACAATGTACCAGGAGCCGCGGATGTACTCGAGCAGGTCGCCACGAAGCGAGTGCGCAGCAATCAGGATCTGCCAGCGCTGGCAGTACGACGACTTGTCCCAGTCGTATCGTCCGGGCTTGCGGCGGCCAAAGAGAGTCCACTTGACACTGACCTCAAAGGCCATGGCCAGGAAGGCAAAGATCGAGAAGGCACCGGCGCAAACAAACACGATGATGACGTGAGCGATGACTTGTGTGGTTGTATCGGCCAGGTTCCGCATGAGAAAGAAGCGGTCGGCAGAGATCATCGCGATGATGAGCGGCGTGGTCCAGTAGACAGTCCGGATTGCTTCAAACGCAATGTTGTACAGAATGCAGGCCCACATGGGGATGACGCGGAACTCGGCATCCCTGTTGTAGAAAGCCTTTCCGAAGGGCGTGGTCGTATCGGTGATGTGCTTGCGCTTGGGATCGCCGGCGTCCCAGAGAATGGGCTTGCCGCCGCGCGAGCCGATCCAGACGGATGCTGGAGGATACTCGGTATCCCGCTGCGACAGCGCGCCAGAGCCCATGACGCACCCGCGGCCGACCATGGTGCCAGGGAGGAGCACGCAGCGATCGGCGATCATCGAGCCAGCCTCGATCTTGATCTCGGTCGAGCGCACCGAGTCTGAGCAAAGCACGTGGGTGCGCGATCCAAAGACCACATCGTCCTGGACCTCGAGGAGATCAAACTCGTAGAAAAACAGCGGCGTTCCGGGCCAGTAGATGCGCTTGCCGATCTTGGCGCCGAGGGCGCGGTAGATCGTGCTGGTGGCCTCGTAGTGGCGGCCGATGAGCGCATAGACGCCACAGAGCGAGCCATCCTGGAAGAGCTTCTTCATGAGCCAGTGGCGGAAGAGGTTGAACTGGGAGTTGCTGACGCCGCCATTCTTGAAGCGGCCGACGAGGATCCACTTGACCGCGATACAGATGCCGAGGTGGAGGAAAGGGCACAGGGTATCGCGGATCACCAAAGCCCAGTAGTGGAAGCCGATACGAGCCGGGTGCGAGAAGTAGTCGATCATCTGGCCAAACAGGTCCAGGTTGACTTCGGCTGTGAAGAAGTTCTCGTAGGCAAGCAGGTAGATGATGCACATCCACGGGAACATCGAGAGCAGATTGATAATGAAGAGCAGGGGCCATCCAAAGATGATCTTGTAGATGACATTGAGATCGCGGTGGCGAGTACGGCAGAGGGTCTGGAAGTGCGGGCTGGCGTCCTGCATCTCGTACGAAGAGCTCAGGGGAGGGAACACAGTGAAGGGCGGGACGGTGTGGCCGGCCGCCACAACAGACTTGATGTTCAGAACACTGTGTTCACCTGTGGTCGACGGGAGCAGGGACATGTAAGTGACTCCGACAGGGGCAGTCGCCGACCAGCCCACGCCACGCGCCAACCCACACCAGCCGTACGTACGGACGTAACGTGGCAACCGAGCGTGCGTAGACACTCACACTCGACAGATGCAACCAAGACCCACAGGCAACCAAACAAAAAGCTGCTTACCAATGGTGATTTTCTTGAGGACCATTCTGCCCGTCTCCATGAAGAACGGGCGGATACGCGCCGTGTCAAAGCTGGCGCCATCGCCGATATCGATGAGATCAAACTCGCCAATGTTGGTCGAGGTGTCCAAAGCAACATCCTTGCCGACCTTGGCTCCCATCAGGCGCGCATAGAGAACCAGGGTCATCGAGCTGGTGCCGAAGCAGCCGCGGCCACAGATGCGCAGCACCTGATCGACAATCCACCAGCGCAGATAGTACGAGCCCCACAGGGGGTAGCTGCGCGAATGCAAAAACAATGTCGGTAAGCACGATTGCCACTGAGCTATGAACTATGAGCTATGAACTATGGGCTATGAGCATCAGATAGAGTCCAACAGCTAAATAGGCGATGGCGCCAGCAGAGACACTCTCAAAGTCAAGGACGTCAACCAGTGAGTGCGCTTTACCTTCCAGCCTTGTATCGGCCAATGACAATCCACTTGAAGAGGATGCCGAGGGTGGGCATGACAATCCAGAGGACCGTGTGGGAAATGGTGATGGCAATCAACAACTGGATCACACGGACCAGCGGCGCGGTCTCGATATGGAGAGCGTCGCGACGGACCGTGTCGGTAAGGATCAGGATGTGCAGGAACGTCAGCCACAGCGCCGCCGTGTACAGCGGGCGGAAGAAGGCGATGGGCAAGATCTGCACGAAGAGGGCCACAAAGCACGTGGACGACTCGGATTTGACGCGGAGCTCGTCTGCCTCATTGGCTGTTTGCTTCTTGGTGGTTTTGGTACGAATGAGCGGGTCAGTCGAGTCGACGCTCATTGCAGTGGTGGCACGCTCGCTGATCAGAGCAGCAAGTGCGCGGATGGTGCGATGCTCGAACAGGGTCATCGCAGGGAGACTGATATCGTATTCTTTGCTGTGTAGAAGGAAGGAAAAGGCGGCTCGTTGTCAGTGCGACTGTCGATGGGTGCGTCGTACACGACCATGTGCTGATGGGATAGATTGCAAGGGAGCGAGATGATTTCCAATACCAATACGGTGCCAGGGCATACAAAACAAAAGGGCGGCCTATCTGCTGCTCAGGTGCATGTCAAGCCTACCGAATGAGACCGACAACGCGCCCGGCCTTGAGGGAGCCGCCGCCGAGCTCGAAAAAGTCGGCGTCCAAGGTGTTGATCTTTTCGAGCTCCAGAACGGTCAGGAAGATGTTGTACACTGAGCGCTCCTCCGGGGTAGCCATCTCCATATCCACGCCTTGCTTGTCGAGCTCGGCGTGGAGGGCGTCGACATCAACGGTCTTGCCGTCGGCCATCTTCTTAAGCTTGGGCAAGTGGATGATCTGCTTGGGGACGTCATAGTCATGGATACATCCAAAGAGGTGCTCCTTGATCTCCTCGGAGGAAAGAGGGGACTTGGAGGTGTCCTGGCACACAAACATGACCAAGTCGTCACGCGAGTTGGCAATGCAAGCAACTTCGATAACGCCGTCGACCTTGAGCAGGGTCTCGACAGCGCGATCGGACGAGCAGACGACGGGATGGGCCTCGATCGGGGTCTTGATGCCAGCGGTGCGAGGGGGACAGACAGGGGCATCGTAGAGGCGCTGCTTGGGTCCCATCTTGTCGTTGATCTCGGCGATTCCGAAACGGTTTGCCAGGTTGATGCGGAGGGGCTTGTTGTTCTGGTTCTTTGGGAGCTCGTTCATGTAAACAATCAGCTGAGGCCACTTGGAGGGATGCAGGGTCTTGGACACAAAGCTGGCGCAGATGTGCAGGGTCAGGGTCAGTACAGCCCCGTTCAGTACAGCTCCGTTCCGGCGGGAGCGATGCGCGAGCAGTCGAGAATTCAGTGCTGTGCCAGAGCGAGGACACTAAGCGGCGACTTACTTTTGGAGCTGGGGGAGATCCACGCGGCACTCGGGATCGGTCGAGACAATAACCACGCCAATGGTTTCCTGGAGAACATCGTGCGGGACCGAGAAGGCGATGGTCTCGAGCACCTTTTCGTGCTTGATCACAGCGTCCTCGACCTCGACGGGCGAGATGATTTCACCGCCACGGTTGATGACTTCCTTGGAGCGGCCGGTGACGTAGAGATAGCCGTCTTCGTCGAGGTAGCCCATATCGCCGGTATTGAAGAAACCGTCGGCAGTGAAGGAGCTGGCATTGGCATTGGCATCGTTCTCATATCCCTGGAAGACGGGCGGGCCGCGGACCATGATGTGACCGATGGCTTTGGGAGGCAGCTTGTTGTGGCTGTCGTCCATGATGGCGATCTCGGGGCCAACAGAGACGCCGGAAGTGCCGGGGCGCTCAAGGGCATAGCCCTGTGGCGGGGTAGCAATGGGCATGCACTCGGTCATGCCATACGACGGCAGAACGGTAGCGCCAACAAAGAACTCGCGAAGCTCAACCGCCAGGGACGGGAGCAGTCCGCCACCGGCATTGGCGATCATACGGATGCCGACGGGATAGTCGATACCCCGCGAGCGGCCTTCCTGAAGAATTGCGTGGTGCATGGTTGGGACGGCGTAGTACCAGGTCGGCTTGCAGTCGTTCTCGGGATGCTGGATGATGTCCCAGAAGACAGAGGGATCAAAGCCCTTGGTCAGGATGACTGAACCACCGCTGAAGACAGGAGCCAGAAGGTTGCGCAGGATACCGCCAACGTGGTACAGCGGCATCATGTTCAGGTTGACGTCGGATTCCTGATAAGGCAAGAATCGAGATGGGATGGGATGAGATGAGATGAGCTGCGAGGGCCAGGGCAGGTGGACACGGTGGGCTTCCACAAGCAAGAGGAGCCTGACAGAGACTTAGTCAGCCGCACGACGCTTACCACCAGTGCCCACGACTGAGCGACACACAGAGCGCCGATGATGAGGGTCTCGAGCGTATATGGGACGGTCTTTTTGTTGCCGCTGGTTCCGGAGGTGGCGAGGACCATGCCGTAGTCGCCCATTTGGTTGAGGGCCTGGCGGCGGTGCCAGGACATGGACACACGGCTCGAGGCACGGAGAGCAGACTTGCGCTTGTTTGCATTTGAGGTTGCGAGAGAGCCGCCCTGCACAGACCAGGATCAGCCAGAGGCGATGAGAATAGCAGCCGCGAGGGATACACGCAAGGGAGGGGGCACAGAAGGCCGTTGTGGATGACAGAACGCCAAAGCCGCCTGGACAAGGTGAGCAGGAATACGCTGCCGAAATACAACGAGCCGGGGGTGCGATGCATACCTGCGATGCGCCATCGGATCCATAGGCTTGGAGATCAAAGAGGCCACACGTTTTGCTGTTGGGCGTCAGGACGACGACGTTGATGCCATGCCACTCGAGCGAGTTGACAAAGCCAGTCTGTAAAGCGGTGGCAAGAGTACAACGGTCAACGGAGGTGGAAACGCGCGCAGCCGAGAGCAGGAAGGTGGCGAGGACAGGTCCCGCGCCTTGTGCGGCCAACAGCAAACTTCCCCCCCCACCACTCCCAGGCATTAAAATCACCCGCCCGTCCTTCGCAGCTCTGTCGAGGCACACCTCGACAGGAGCGGGTCCCCGCAAAGCAGATAACCCGCACACCAGACGGAGAGGAGTCCCGAGGAAAAGGAGAGGGTGAAAGGCCAGCCAATAAAATCGCCACAAGCCAGGAGCTGATTGGAACAACGATAGCAGCGTGGGAGGCGGTGGCGATAGCAGGATTCATGGAACAGAGCGAACGGAGAGCGGCGGGAGGGCCCAGACACCCAACGCGGTGCAGCAGCAACTACAGCTTACGTTAACTCGGGTCTCGGGCATGATGACTGATTTGGCACCGAGGCGGGAGAGCTCGGTGCAGATTTCGTCATCCGTCATGTGGTAGTTGATCGGGACCGAGGTGCAGTAGGCCATGACCGTGACCAGGCAAACACCGAGCTCGGGCCCATCAGGCAGAACAATGCCAACCCGGGTATTGGGCGACCAGCCAAAGGACGAGAAGTCCACAAACTCGACAAAGCTTCGCAGGACCGAGTGGCTCAGCGACTCGCGTTCCGAGTCGGTCGAGACAATCACAGGCTTCGGCAGGTCCAGCAGTAGGTCCAGCATGCTGCGGACGTCGTGCAAAGTGCTCTGGACCTTGATGCCGAGACAGGCATTTTCGTCCAGGAAGGGCGGCAGTTCGCGCGGATTGAAGGTGGAGATGCGCCTGCTCCTGCGCGAGCCCGGCTGGAAGACGGACTGCCGCTTGTTGCCAAAGTCTTGAGCAAAGATGGACTGCCGCTTGCTGCCGTAGTCCTGGCCGAAGATGGACTGTCGCCTGTTGCCGTAGTCCTGGCCAAACATGGATTGGCGCCGGCCGCCATTGTCGGGACCGAAGATGGACCGCCGTTTGTTGCCCGAGGGCTGGGGCTTGAGGGGAGGCGGGATATGGCGGGTGGAGATTTGGTCCATCTCGTTTTCGAGGGACGCAGACCAGCGATCGGTGTCGGCGGGATTTTCGATGACGACATCGTTCAGGGTGATGCGGGGTTGAGATGGCCGGCTTCCGGCACGCGGCGTTGGGTTCGAGGACGCCATTCTTGGGTCTGAACGACCTCGAGACATCCGGGGGATGAGAGAGGTGCTTTGCGGGGCACGATCAGAGCGGGATCGGCAAGAGAGATATCCGGTACCGGCAGAGTCCGAGCGGCACTGGACGACACTCGAGAGGGAGAGGCGTGGAGGGAAAGACGAGCAGCGTTGGTGGGAAGGCGAGCCGATCGGCGATGGCAGGATTTCGACCGAGGCGGGAGACAGGCCGCGAATTTATAAAGCGGCAGTGGTTGTGTCTGGGCAGCGGCCCTTGTGGGTGGACACGGCTTGTTTGCGGGCACTGGAGTAACAATGATGGGCTGGCTGTACGCTGCGGTGAAGGGCGTGTGGCTGGGTCTGCTTGAGCCAACTGTGCAGAGTGCACGGGTTTGTGCTTGCCAGCAGGCGCCATCGCAGCCGGATACAGCTCGCCAACAGCCCGACAGCTCCACTGGTACTCTCGAGAAGTGGCACTCCAATGCCGCAAATCACAGCCAAATGAGGCCGCCAGAAGCGAGGCTGCCAGAATAGTCGATTCCTCCACCGCTGTTGTCCCTCGGACAGGGACCTGCCTCGGGCTGTTGCTGCACCGATGTGTGCGCAGCAACAGCAACAGCGCTATTCTTGAGGCATCGTCTGCTTAACAGTGGCCTCCCTTGTCTATGGAGCCGGTGGCGAGGCCGCCAGCGAGCCAGCCGTGGCAGTGGGAGACATCCGCGGCCTTGGGGACCACAGCCGCCCAATCAGCGCTGGCCCGGGAACCTTGCACAGGGCCGCACCCACATCGCCGACAGAAACAGAGAGAAAAAAAGGTTTTTGCGCAAATGTAATGGCGAGTGCGAGCAGCGAGCGCGTCTGTGGAAGGGCGCCGGCGTCGAGAATCGCCAGTGAGCGGCTGCCACAGAGAGGGGGGGCCAGCGCCGCGGGTCCGAATCGACGGGCCGATTTGGGAGTCCGGCGAGGCCCAGACTGGCGACTGGTTCTTCTGGGTCATGCGGGCGTCAGAGTGCGTCGCAACGGCCGCAGCAGGCCGCTCTCGCAGCGGCAAACTCGCATGGCCCAGCCGGGCGGCGAGAGGGCCGTCGGCACAGGGGCTGTCTCGGCCAGCAGGGCCGGCCCTGCCTCCAAACAGAGCCACAAAGGAAAAAAACGCTGGCGAGGCCAAGGGCAGTGGTATCGCCCACAAACAAGAGGCGCACTGGCAGCAGCCGATCGAGCAGGCGAGAGCGCCAGCACGCTCTGTGGATGGACGGCGGCGCGCTGGTCCCGAGTCGGACGGTCCGGACTCTTTGGCGTCGAGGGGACGCGATCCACAGGGCAGGGGCCAAGCGTTTTTTTCCTCCACCGGCGCTGTGCCCCGCCTTGACACACAGCGGGTGATCTGCGACGGGTGTATTCCAGGCCAAGGCACCCTGGATGCCGTCCGTTGGCGACCGAGTGGTTCCTGGGTCTGGACATTTGGCCGGGCGTGGAGCCGGTCTGTCCGTCTGTCCAGTGTGGTTGCGGGGTGGATTCGTCCAACCACCACGGGAAGCGCCATGAGGGATGGTGATCGAGGACTGCAACTCGACGACGAGTCACGGCAGTGGCGGCCGCAAAGCCACCCAGCCGAGCATGGGGAATCGACCTCCACGAGAGAGCATGCTGCAAGCACATTGTAGGCATGGTGTATTCAGGGCTTCGAAATCAGATGGGAGCTGCGACCTCAACATCATTAGGTAGTATGTACAAGTAGAAGCAATCCTGTCCTGGGGGGGGGTGCAAACAGCCTCGGCGCGAGCTGGCGAGGGCGCATTGGAGACACGGATCAGAGCCATAGGAGGTTGCCCCTCCTCTTTTCCCCTCTCTAGCCTTTCGGCGATGGCCAGTCAGGCGGAGGTCGAGTGGTCGCTGCCGTGAGAACATGGCAGCAAGAGTTGGAGAATGAAAGAAAGAAATAAAGAGAGAGAGAGAGAGGGAGAGGGAGAGAGCGAGGGAGAGAAAGAGAAAGAAAATACTGGATAGAGGGTGGGTGTGATGTTCATGACATGGCCGTGCTCATGCGATGGATGTGGATGGATGTGGTGCGATGGCACCAATTCGTGTGAGTGGTGATGGTTGAGAGACAGCAACAGCTGAGGGCCGCATGTCATCGCTGCGGCTGTAGTGCAGAGAGTGGCTGGGAAACGGACGTTGCTGCTAACGTCCCGAATCGCCTGCCGTGTCGTTGGGTGCAGCAATGCAAGTCAGGGCCGGAGGAGACTGGATCCCAATCGATCCAGATATGACAGACACACGACGCCATTAATCGATCAAAGGGCGAGTCTGTGCATGCCCTGGGGGGTTGGGAAGCCCCCAAGGAATCAGCAAATGCCCATGAGGGCATGCCATTCACGGATCCGGCAGTCGGGTCTTCTTGTTGGCTACGGCGCAGGCGGTTGCCGGGTCGACGAGGTGTCGCCTCTTGACGCCAGAGTGCATCTCCACGGGGCTTGCCGATGTGGTCTCCGAGGGGCAATGGAACAGCTGCAGTGCCGACGGCGATGATAACAGCGATGGCGGCGATGGCAGCGATGGCACGGGTCCGGTGTGAGCGATGGCACAGGCGGTAGATACAGACGCATCCGCCGTCGGTGGAGAGCCGTTAGGACTTGACGAGACCTCCGACTGCGTGATCTCGGGCGAAATCGGCGTTGGAGGGCGGTAGCCCGTCTTGTCCGCGTGCTTGCCATCGCCCTTCTCGTTGATTCGGTCGTCGCCGCTGTCGTCAACCTTGGATGCTGCTAGGATCTCGTCGTCAGGAACAGTGCTTTCGCTTGGAACCGGGGGCTGGGCGACCGGCTCGTGCTGCATGGGCTCCGGGATGAGCGCTCCATACGCTTGAGGCGGATACGGTTCCGGGATCGGCTGGGCAAGCGTGGGGACGCCATACGAAAGACCCAGGTCGGCTTGGGCCGGAGCAGGGACGCCTGTGGGGTGGAAATAGCCAACGGGCCCGCTGAGCACGTACGTGCCGGCCGGATACTGTGGCGAGATCGACATGGCCGGCATAAACGAGGCATCGTAGCCTGTCGACACGACTGGCTGGAAGCCGTACGACAGATAGTACATGGCCGGCGACTGCAAAAGGGGATCGGAGGGCATGATGGCGACATCACCCATATGCCTGGGACTGTTGAAAGCGGGGTAGGCGGGGTAGCCGAGATACGGGGAAGACGGTGGGGTGCCAGCGAAAGCCACAGCGGGGTCCGAGGCGTAGTAGACACAGGATCCAGAGGCATCCATGACGGGAGGCAGCGACGGTGGAATCGGAGCGACGGTGACGGGAGGGCAGGGCTCGAGATATGCGGAATGAAGCGGGTATCCCGCCGGCGAAAGGGCATCGGGAGAGAACAGCAACGGGCTCAAGGGAGCCATGAACTGGGGCGGCGACGGCGACGGGGCTGAATAGGCTACGGACTGGGGATGGAGGCCAGAAGGGACTGCTGGGCCTTCGAAGCGATTGCTGGGCAAGGCTCCAAGCTGGGGCGAAACAGGCAGGGCAGCAGAGAGCGGGTTGATGGGGTGGACGGGAGGGCTGGCGATCGGCTGGGCAAACGGCGAGGCAACGGCATCAACAGGCAGCGGGGCAGGCGAAGGCGGAGCAGCAGCAAGCGACGACACATTGGGCTGGTAGCTGGATACGGCTGGGGAGTAGGACATGGACGTCTGTGGGAGCACGGGAGCATTGAGCAACGCCGACGTCTGTTCCCAGTGGAGCCTGAGGCAGGTATCTCGAGCCACGGCGGCGACCTTGAGGTGCTGGTACTTGCGATCGACGGGAAAGGACTTTCGACTCCGGCAGACCTGGTGGTATTCCAGTTCGGCGATCTTGTTGATGGCCATCTGCTGGATCTTCTGGCACAGAGACCACTGGTAGCCGGACGAAATCTGTTTTGTGTTGCTCAACATGGGCGGCGTGGATTACGGGGGGGGGAAGAGAAGACAGCAAGAAGATGTGTAGAGACAGAGGGTGGGGCGATGCAAGTGAACGAGACAGGTATAGGACTACGGGGCTCTACGGTAGGGCAGGAGCGATAAATAGCAATGGCACAGGATCTGACCAGGGGTGGCGGTCAATGCAGGGGAAGGAGGGGGGAGGGCGGAGAGAGTGGGAGAGCGTGCAGACGAATTCAACCGTGCAAGGCAGCGTGCAGACAGGCAGCGTGCGGGGAGGGAGTGCCAGCGGAAGGGGAGGAATGCCGCTGCAAGACAGTGCCGATGTCGCTGCAAGAGGGGAGGGGAAAAGGCAGCCTGCGGGGGGGGGAGACGCAAGCACAGTCCAAGGAGTTGCAGAAGGCGCTGCGACGGAGAGACCAAGGCAGGCAGTGCAGAGGAGCCCCGTTGGATGGATCGGCCCACAACAGGCCGGGAAGAGGGGGCTTTGGGCTTTGGGCTTTGGGCTTTGGGCTTTGGGCAGAGGGCTTTGGGCAGAGGGGTGGGCGGCAGCGCCTTTTGCGCGGGGTGTATGCGCCCGGCTCGAATGCGGCGCGGCCGGTTCGAACGCATCACATGGCCTGCCGCATGTGACCGCACCGGCATGGCGCATGCGGTCATGTGACCGCGTCCTGGCCATGGCCATGGCGATCGACCAACCCATTGATCGACCCATTGATCGACCCATTGATCGACCCATTGATCGACCCATCGATCCGCCTCCACGCAACCATCGTCCATCGGCCATTGGCCAGTGGCAGCATCGCTGTGCCTGCGCGGGCTCCAGTCGTCCCGTGATTTGGCGCCGGGATTTCCGTCTGGTCGCCATGCTTCTCCCAGAGCGCGCGCCTTCACTCGCTGCCCTGACTTGTCCTCTCTCGCGCACACCCCGCCTCAAATCACATTCCTCCAGTTGCACTCCATCGCACGCCGTCCATCCACTGATCCGCCGGCGTCGAGATGGAATCGCTCAAGCCCCACCAAATCGCGTTTACGCTCTCCGGCACCGAACGCCCCTTGGTTGGCGAGTGGATCAAGGTCGTCAAGGACTTTTTTGCGACTACCGCCGCGCAGGTTGCTGATCCGCTCGTCTTCTTCTCCCAAAACTCCTTCACCAACGCGTCGGCAAGCAACCCATGGGCTGTGCAAGTGTCCGCTCCAACAACTCCAGACAATCGCTCCGGGGGCACAACCAACTTTCTCTCGGAGCTGGAGCCTGCATCGGGACTATCTCTGGTCGAGATCCTCGAGTCGACTACTGTCCACTGCACCGTCCAGCTCATCGCCGTCCTCGGTCACCACATCGAGGCGGTCCGCCTTGGGGCGCTGCAGCTCCTCCTCCAGCTCGCCACCATCTTTGACAAGAAGGTTGTTGACTCAAAGAAAAAGATGGATCGGATTACGCTCTCCCTTCAAACAGACGACAAAGGTGCGTACAGCCACCCTCTCTGCCGCGGTACTTGGCTCGACAAGCTCATCGTATCCGCGGCATTCATGTTCCCGACTACCTCCTCCACACTTGAATCTGTCCAGGGTATCATGTGCCCGTCCACGAGTTCTTCCACTACATCGGACCGGCGCTCTCCAACATGACCATTGCTCTCGTTGCGTGTCTCGAAATGTTCTACACCTGTCCGGACTGGACCGTGCGCGGCATCTGCATAACCGCCCTTGGCCGCATCGTCTACGAGAACGAAAAGATCTTTGTCGAGGAAGATCACCATATCCTTTGATAGACACTGTTTGGGTGACTGTCGAGTCGCTTATGCTTTTGCGTGCCGCATGCACATGACACTGCTGTCGCTATCCTTGACTCGGGCCCTGTCCTGCAACGGCACTGGCTCTTGCTCTCCACTAGCGGCCGTGTGGAACCTCGTGTTTGCTCTCAATCTGATCCCGCAGATTTCAAAAATCTTTCCTGACCGCATCGTCATCATCAAGGCAAGAACTCGTGGAGGCGCTTTATCAGCGCGACAGGGTTGCATGCGGATGCCGTCGTCTGGAGCGAGCGAGCTGGGGATATGTTGCTCATGTCCACTACTGCTACGCCGCTCGATACACAGGCTCTCGGATTACTGTCGCCTCTGTACGTCAATGCCGATACAGCTTTGGCGTATCGCATCGTCGAGGCCCTGATGAAGATCAAAACAAAGGTAGTCGTGTCGATCAAGTCCATGTCGACTCTCGCTACAGCCAAGCTTGTTGCTCTGCCCCCGTTCGCACTCTTCCGTGCCCATTCTTGGTCAGCGTCAGCACAACAATTGACTTTGCTGCGCTGTTTGCAGACGCTGATGGAGGTCGACGCCATCAAGGTATCGCTCAAACGTGTCTTTGAAAAGCTTGGCGAACACACCCAGACCAAGGTTGAAGATGCACCAAAGTTTGGGAAATATGGTGCGTTGTCGAAGCACATCTCCGTAAATTCTGTGTACATCGTGATGCTCGCGCAACGGCCATCGCCGTGGCTTGAGACTCGCGATGGCTGACTATACACCGGCTGAGTCGCCCACAGGCTATGGCTACGGCTTCTTTGTCAACCTCTTGACCCCGCACGACGAAAACGCCTACGACATCCTCGCTTGGGCTCTGGAGACCTTCACACTGGCGTCGCTTCCCCCTCCAGGAGGCGTCACCACCGCCAAGACAAAGAAGCCACTGCTCCCCATAACAGAGTTCAAGCCTCTGACCGAGTTCATCAACAGCCTCTCACATCACTCTCGTGCGACACCGCCACTCATCCGCTATGGCGCCTGCATCTGTTTGCACAGCGCTCTCACCATGTGCCCCACTCTGCTGAACGACAACAAGCACCTCTACATGTGGATCATCTCGGGTGCGATGGACACGGACTATCTTTCGGCCTTTCTGTATCTCTCGATGCTCGAAAAACTCATGACGGTGATGGAGGTCGCCAATCCCGGCACCCCTCGGCCCTTGACAGCAGCCACCCAGAGCAGCGGCTCTCGACCATTGACGGCCCGCTCACCTGTGCCTGGCGGCAGCGCCGTCCAGTCCAACGTAAACATCAACATCAACGACAGCCATGTCTCTCTGCCCGTCTCGTCAATTGCAACCGCAAAGGAAACTGTCCGGCAGATGATCATCTCGATGCGCAACTGGGACGAGCGGTTCGAAAACTACGACGAGCTCTTCCAGATCGAGTCTGTTCCAACTTCGCGCATCGGCGTTATGATCTCGGATATCCTCGATCTCGTGGTCAAGATGTCGCCCACACCGCTGGCCCCGAAGCTTCTCCACAAGATGGTGAACTCGCTCGAGTATCTGTCCAAGCCCCTGAAGCTCAAACAGCTTGAGCTTATTCGCCTTTGGGGCAGTCGCTCGGAAGAGGTAGGGTACAGCATCCGTGCCCGTTATTCAATCCAATGCACAGACTCCTCGTTCTCGTATCTCACCGCGCACTTATGAGCTCGTCAGTAGATAGAACTGTCCGCTCTGCCTCGTATCGCTCTCTATATCACCTGCGGGATGAGTACTCCACCGGCGCCGGAACGTGCCCTGTGTCCTGTTCTCACCAAGCATCGCACATCCTTCCCCACGCAAACAGTTCGATCCATATTTGATACAAACCGTGATTCCGCTCCTGAGCGAGCCTGATGAAGATATCCAAATATCGATCCTCAAAGTGCTACAAGCCTTGATCCCCGGCTTTGACAGCGCCGCTCCATCGGAACTGGCGTTCACGTGGTCGTATCTGGTGGTTCTCATGGATCCAACCGTTCAGCCGGTAAGCCCATTGCATGATCTCTGTTGTCGTGCCAGAATGTCGGGACCTCACGGCCCAAGTTTCTGGAGAGCTCTGCACTGTACTTGCAACAGGATACCCGGTTAATGCAGTCGGACACTCTCCCACTCCCAAACACCGAGCAGTCCCTGCTTCGAGCCACGCTTGCCTTGATCAAAGGGTTCCCGCTCCTGAAGCTGAACCAGGACTCCAGGGAGGAGGTACGTTATAATTTGCCAGCAACAAGTCGCCTCAATCGCAGCACCTCACAGGAATGCATTGGCATCCACGCTTTCGCGGGTCGTGTTCGATCGATCTGCGCAAAGTTCTATTCACCAACCCAACAATCCCTTGTCCGAATCGCAGCTGCTGGACTCCATATCCAAACTCATTTTCGCCCGAGACGAATCTATTCGCGAGATTGTGTACGACCTCATCATGGACTCCAAAGAATTTTGGATCGAAACCGGGCAAGACAATGAGATCGTGGCACTGCTCATCCTGGCTTTGGGAGACGACAGTGCCAAGTGGTAAGCGGCAGTCATCCATTTCTGGGTTGCGGACCAGCTCTGTGTACCTGCGATCTTGATGCACCAGAGACATGCGATGCTTCAGAGTACCAGTACATGCGATGCTTCGAAGCACCAGCAGAATCACGAGTGCCGAGATGCGATCTGAATGTGCACTGATTCCAGCACCGGACTTTCGGCCACGTCAACCGCAGCGCCAAGAAGGTCATTAGCTACATTCTGGCCTTTCTGTCTCCCGAATACGGGATCGTGGCCAATCTCACCAAGCTAAGTGCCGTCATCGGCGGCCCGCTTCTCGAAGTCATCAAATGCATGGACGAGCTCGCAAATCAGATCGCCAAAGACCGCGTCGAGCTCCGGGAGATTATCGACAGCATCATCAGCGACGACAACGCCGACATGATGTGGAACTTCTTCCTCTCAGAGGTCCTCGACAACGGGCTCGTCAAGCCGGACGAGTACGATTACTCGCGTAACTTTATCCAGTCGCCCTTCTGGGTGGCTCTCCTGATGACCAAGCTGGGGGTTTCACCACCCCCGCAGTCGGTGAGTCAATCCCGGCGACTGGAGCACGCCCCCCCCCACCATTCCATTCCATCGACAATATCTTTACCGCACTGTAACTCTCTCCGCCAACATCGATGCTCAAAATGCTAACTACTCGCTGGTGTGTGCTATTTCAGGGCGGCGATCTGACTTCGCGGAACGTTGTTCCCAGCACACCTGCCGGAAAGCGACGATTCCTGAACGGCTTCCTTTCGTGTCTGCTGCCCACCTGCGGCATCTCCGATCCGCTTCTGAGATACGCCGCGTGCTTCACAGTCATCCGATGCTGCTTCCGATCCAATGTCCTGGTTCCTGCGATGATGCGTGCCCTCCTCGAAACAGTGAGCCAGCACATGCTTCCTCACAAGCAATGGACTTTCCAAATGTAATGCAAGGATGGGTCCTCGAGACGCAGCTGGCGGTGTGTGTAGGTGTTTGCCTTCTGGCCTCACAAGACCAACCTGCCTGACGTTGGTGCTTCATGCAGATCCGGTCTCGATATCTTGCGACTCATCATCAGGCTGAAGCTCCAAAGCCTGAGCCCAGCTGTATACCAGCAGTACATCGACCACATCTTGGACGTTGTTTACAATACCCCGAACACCATCCTCAAAATCGGTGCGCTCGAGGTCATTGAAACGATTTTGCTGGTCTTTCCAGCCCTGGTCAACACCAAGATTGCGGATATTCGAGATATCTGTCGGTAGGTGCGACCGATCCAATCCCACAGATCCAATGCGACCGATCCAATGCAACCGATCCTATCCCACAGTTCCGATGTGACAGGCCGGGCACAGTGGAGCTGGGGCACAAGTACTTTCGTGACTCATTCAAGCGGTCGCTGGCAAAGCTCACTCTTCTCTACCCTATCTATCTGCGAATGGATGTCTCTTGGCGGGTTTGCTGACTTTGCTTGATGGAAACAGAGTGCAGATTGTGGACAAGTCCTCTGAAGTGGCTGCATGTGCGAGCCGAATCTACCCGCTCATCTTCAAGTGTGTTTCCGCAACGATCGCAGAGGAGTCATACTTATATCTCAAGGATGAAGTTGCAGTCTTGACCAAGAGTGGGCTCGAAAAGACTGGCGACCCGCTGGTCGCAGGCCTGACCAAGGATGAAATCGACCGTAAGCCCCGATGCCACCTCGCCCCATGCGGCGCGGAATCTGCTTGCCCTGGCGCCGATTTGCCATCGGAACCACCTTCCACCCAACACATGCACACACATGCACCTGCACTTACCTTCTATAACGAGCCTGAATCCATGTGTCTTCTTGATTCTGCACAGGTATCACTTATCTCAGCCTGGAGGCGTGCGGCGGAATCCCCCACAACAGCCTGGCGCCTCTGATTGTTCGGGACCTAATGCCGTTCTTGAGCCACAAGAACCCTTTATGGAGACTAGCGGCCTTCAGGAGCATCCTCCAGCTGCTCCCCTTCCTGGACCACCTCGAAGCCCAAACGGCCCTGTGGATTCTCTTGCCGCTCTATGCAGACACCAACCGTCGCATCCGGGTGGCGTTCAGCCGTTATCTGAGCAAGCTGCCTTTCTATCTGGAGGGCATGTCCATAGCCCTGGCACCGCATCCGGACGACAGTTTCTTTGTTGCTGTTTCGTAAGTTGCATATATCTCTGCCGCTCGACTGTGTGTCTGATTCGATAGCGGCTCCGCATGACAAGCTCGTGAGTCGATCACCACAGCACATAGTACATCGCGGAGATGCAACGCAGAACCATACACCACTCTCTCTACAAGGCCAACTCACACAGAACCCCTGATTGCTGCCGCGTGATATTGCAGAAACTGGGAAGACATTCTGCTCGATGGAACATTCATCTCGGTCAACTCCAAGAATATGTCGGATCTCGTCTACAGCCTGGACTCGATGAACCCAGCGGCCGAGCAAGACGAGCTGGTGAGCGATGCAGCGACAGATGCAACAGCATCATCGTCGGGCAATATCGATCAGGTGCACATCATCTGTGAAGCAGTGCTAAAGGCCTCGCCCCAATTCCTTATTGTCGCCTCCGGTCTGTCAGGCAAAGGCAGACAACGGCTTCCATATCCCAACGATATCCGCCAAGCTCATGAGCCGGATCAAAGCGCTTGCCACCGCGATTACGGGACAAGTCTCAACCGACAACCAAGTCATCTACTATCTCCAAGAGCTCCAGCGCAAGTCCCAGAATGTCAAGGGCGTGCCTCTCCTGGTGCTTTCCGAGTTCTGCTGCCAGCACGACTCCAAAACCAACGAAATCTCGGATATCCTGGTCGGGCATTTGTGTCAAGAGATCACCATCGACAATCGGATGATCGTCGAAGCCAGCATGCTGGGACTCAGGAATATTTCAGGCAAGATTACCGCCATCGCTTTGATGGTGCACTCACATTGTTTACGTTGCGCACGACGTATCATACAGAATAGCACAAGGGCCAGCACATCGGTGCGGCGCGATAGCTGACTCTGTTCCGATACTACTGTCGATCCTCGCTCCTGATCAAACAACAGAGTTCTCGCCCGCGGCCTTCAAGCTGGTCTTGGCCAAACTGGCAGCACCGCCTTTGCCCAACGAGGGAGATATCATCGCGCTGCTGTATCTTGTTGATCTCATCGCCGAGATTTCCGCCAACAAAGCACCGGATCTCCTGAAACGATATATCCCCATCATCACGAGCCAGAGACACACGACCAAGAAGCGTCTCTTTGCCATTTATCTCTGCGGTTCGTGCGCGAGTCGAATGCACGGATGGCCGCGGGCGGTTCCATCGTCCAGTCAGCGCGAGTGCCGGTGCAGGTTATGCAACGAAGCACAATTTGCAACTGACAATCCGCGCATTGCATCAATCCCACAGTTGAGCTTGCAATCATTGCAGGCGTCGATGAAATGGGGAAGCTTATCGATGCGATCCAGGTGTTCTTCGATTCGACCGCAAACTTTGCCATAAAGTCCAAGATTCTGGCCTCCCTCGGACGATTGATGGCGTATGTGGGCTCCAAGCATCCGTTCTTCAAAGATCTACTGGCGACAGTCAAAGAGGTGGGTAGCCTGACCTCCGTCACGACATGCCTCATTGGATCCCTGGCAACATTGGAACCAGCTCGAGACAGCACCAGGACGAGGGGGAACTGGACGACCTTGCGGCCCAAACTCAGTACATAACGAGCTCTTCTCACCATTACGACTGCAGAACATTTGTGACAAGGATCCCGCCATCCGTATGAGATCAATCGAGATCCTCAAAATCTTCATTCCGTATCTGCAGCCAGCCGAAGCCATGTGGTTCTGCTTCCTGTATCTCGCAGATCCGAATGCAGAGGTAAGCGGGTCAGACAAGCCCTCCATCCTTGGCTGCGATCCAATGCTGCGCCGTTGTGTTGCGTACTGAATCGAACGCGACCATCGCCGCCTCGTTTGACTCGGACCTGCTATTCGACTCCCAGGTCCGATCGAAGGGAAGAGAGATGATGATCAACGAGAACATGCTCGAATTTGCATACGGAAGCTTGAAGGGACGAAAGCGGTCCGGATCGAAGCGGGTAAGGCGCTGCATGACGTGCTCACATTATGTCTGGATCAGTGCGTGTCCAGAAGGCATTCCCTCTCGCCAATCTCTCCGCTCACCAAGCAAATGGTGTGCTACGGTCTGCAGAACGAGATCCTCCAGCTATGCAAGTTGCCTTCGATCCAGCGACTTGGCGTCACAATCAACACAAACGTGACTGAAGCTGTGAGTATCGGAAAGGAGCGGCATCATACACATTGTGATATATGCCAAAGTGCTGCATTGCACAACTTGGCTTCAATGGGTACTTTCCACCCCCACCCAGTCTAACCCTGTTGCTGTTGCGGCTTGGTGAATCCTGGCACCCGGACGATAGCAACCATCGACCGAGATTGTTCTGGTGGACGACCCTTTCAACATCAAATACTACAGCTCGGATCGACGCAAAAAGTTCACCGAGCAGTATAGACTCTCCGAAAAGAACTACGAGTTCGCAACCGAGCCACTTACAAAGTCGGTTATGGATGCGCTTCTGGAGCGCGCAGAAGCACTCAAGGCTCCGTCGCCCGAAGTTCTGGCAAAGTCGCAGTGGGTAAGTGTCCACCGATTAGCTGATGATAATATCTGACTCTAGTTCGTTGGCGGTTGAGTGAGCGAGTTCACAGCCTCGCCCAGAGTCATGCGCAGACACAAAGACTTCGACTCATTGAGCGCTGGGTGTCTGACGATGATGCATTTATGCGTGACCACTTACCGTCTCTCCTTTCCTTCACGGCTGGATCAACACCAAAGCTCCTTGACATCGACACCATTACGATCCTGCACGAATGCATGAAGGCTTTTCCGCAAGTCGCCAACGACCACCTCGACTCGTACATGATCACAGTCGAAAGGCGTGAGTACATGAGCGACAGGCTCGATCGATGGATGAGCCGACCCCACTCTCGCTCTCCGGCCACCATCGAACGCCCTATGTGGTTGATGATGTGTCGTGCAGTCGTAGAGACACACTAGCAGCACTAACTTTGATGGCGACAGTGATTTCCCCCCGCGCACGAGGAACCCCTGCCGATGCCGCGTCAAACATCCAAATCGATTCGCTGGTGCCGGCGACGCCTGCGACGGGCACCTCGACGCTGAGCAGCACTCCGATGACCGCCATGAACTCGGTCAATATCTCCGACTCGGATATTGAAGCCGAGATCCACCGGATCGATTTGATGTCCAACCTGCTGTTTGCCTACGATGGTGTCGATTCCATGCGCATGCAGCAGTACCTCGAGCGACTGGTCAAGCTGATCGAGGCCTGCAATGAAAAGTCAAACAGCCTGCGCGAGGCGCTATATAGCGACATGGAAAGCACATTCTACTTCTTCAGCGAATATGTAGACGTGCCGATTGTATCTCAGGACCAGTAAGTAATCCGAACAGGCACTGGCATGGCCACCTGAACATGATCCTGGATGGGGAGCATGCAGGCACGAAAGGTGGCAAGCAGGTGACCCAAGCCATGCGCGCCGCTTCTTTGCTGGCCCGCAGATACGAAACACTCGAGAACCTTCGATCCCAGAGTTTGGAAGCCACTCTCGAGATTGTCAAGTCGGGAAACACCGAGAAGCTGATGCAGCTGGAAGACAAGAAGAAGGACCTGAACACCATGGTCGAGAAGAAGGTCAGTGATCGGCCGGCGCATCTTGGGAAGCACCCTTCGCCATAGTTGCGTTGGATGAATACGATGCAGATCCTAACCGACTCTGGATGCAGAGCGAGAGACTCCGGCGTCTGACGATCGTCGGACTACACTGCACATCTGGACTGGGTCTCTTTTATGCGATCACACAAAGTAAGAGTCTCGCCGGATCGCTTCCAGAGCGAATGGCCGCTCGATAGACTGGCGATCGGCGGCTCCAGCCCGAACGGTCTATCGAAGCTCACTCGCCGATCGGGGCCGTTGTTCTGGGTCGGATGGCTGTTTCTAAATGCATTAATTGCATGCGCGCGGAACCTTGCCCCCGACATTGTGCCTGCCAGCGTCGAGCGAAGACGCCCTCGTCAAGGTCATCACCTTCCTTGCAGGCATGCTCGACAACGAGCACAGGTATGCTCCAAGGATCGGGAGCCAGGACGTTCGTATAGCACATGCATTCAAACCGCTCAGAGCACCGCCACCGGTCTAACTTGCGCCATTCTGGCACAACCCAGGGGCATCCGAATCACCACCGTGGAGGCCATACTCATGATCATCAACCTGCAACTCGAGGCCGACTCCGAAAAAACGGGGCTGATCACCATGATTCACGCCCTCGTTAAATCGTTGGTTAAGCGACTCAAGGAGGAGCAATACAGCCTCTACAGACGGGTAAGGAGTCATCGGAGGGGCGTATGTGTGTCGAGTCGCCCAGGCTCAAATGGCGAGAAGGCTGTCCGTGGGCACCGATGGGCGTGCGGGCCGATTGCAAAAGGGTCTGACGCACTTTCCTCCGCAACAGAAAGCGGATATCATCAATCTGGTGTCGCAGCTGCTTGTTTTTGTTTCAGATCGGTTGCTGCGAATCGAGATATTGCAGCTGTTCGTCAACTTCTGGAAGGACCCGGACTCAGAAGTCAGGATTGCGTCAATCAACATGGTCAAGGTGAGCAGCCCCGATGGCATTTGCGAGCCATCCCCTGGCCAGAATGGTTTGTGAGATGGAGCGACGCCACTGGCACAAGCATGCCAATCGGTATGCCAACATAACTCATGCGACGATCTGTTGCACTTGTCCAGTTCCTCGGCGAGTCTGGCATGGCCGAAATCGGCGAAGCCTTTGTATCAGCCGAAATTCAAGGTATACCGAGATGTTCCCTGCTTTCCTACGATAATATGGGTTGTATCCGGCACCGACGAGCATCGTCCCTCTGTGCTCGAGTTTGATTGATTGCCTGACACCCGGCCACCTCCCCGCAGATACAACCCCGCAGACACCACCCGACATCATGAAAGAGATTGCAGGGCTGCTGGCCAATCCCGAGTACGACGAAAAGAACGCCTTGCAGGACCTGCTCAAGTGGCGGTTCCAGAATGCCACCATCCGGCGCCGTCCAACGACAACCGTCGGTACTGCCTCGACGCGAAATCTCAAATCTGGCCCGCGCTGAGAGCTGGGCACACAACTTGCCACCATGATACGCCGCGGTGCTCATTGTGCCGGTGGTGCTGCTGTGTTCTTCCTTGAACGGATTCATCACGGCCACAATGAAACCAGGAGCGTCGCCATGCCCTTTCCAGAATTCGCGGCCCTCGGGCCGAGGAGCAGCAATGCAATGTGTCGCTTTTGCATGATGAGCTATATTAGTGGAATCGAGAGCCGAGCGACGGCAGAGGTGTGTGCAGCGGAGAGGGGCAAAGTAAGGAGAGACGGGATCGACCTGGATCGCAGAGCAGCACCCAGACAATCAGGCTGCCTGGGCGAGTGCATCTGTGCTTGATGGGCGACTCACAGAGTCACAGAGACATGGAGCCGGGCGGTGAGAGATCGTGGGAAGAGACCGTCTCGGTGTCGAGAAAGCAGCGCGCGGACCAAGGCTGGGCCGAATCGCTCACAGCACAACCTTGATGCCCATGCCCTTGGCCTGTCCGATCACACATGCGCAGACCTGGCGCAGGTCCGAGTCCTGGAAGCCCGGGTCGCTCTTCTTGATGAGCGCAATCTCATAGATGTGCTTCAGTGATACCGAGCCGACTTCCTCCTCGCCCGGCCGGGAGGCAGCCTTCTCGACACCGGCGGCCTTCTTGAGCAGCCACGACGTGGGCGGGGCCTTGGAGACAAAGGTGAAGGTGCGATCGGGCTTGATCGTGATGAGCGTCGGGATCGGGATACCCTGGACGAGATTCTTTGTTCGGTCGTTGAACTGCTTGCAAAAGTCGACGGATTTGACACCGCGCTGACCAAGGGCCGGGCCGACTGGAGGTGCCGGTGCGGCCTTGCCGGCCGGGATCATGATTTTGAGGAACGATGTGACGGCCTTGGCTCCGGCTTTGGACATGGCGGCGATGGTGGACTCGGGGGTACGATGTGCGGCGAGGCGACGGGGCGGTGAGCGCAGACGGCGGATGGACGGGTCACCAGAAACAGAGCTTGCGCAGACACGTTCGCAGCACAGGACCGATCTGCAAGAGGAACCAGGAGCAGATTGCTTGGTCAAGCGCACAGGCGGATCTGGAAAAAAAGACGCAAACGGATCTCGCGCCAGATCGAGCCATCGAGGGTGGATCGAGCCAATCAAGGGCGGCACGTGGATGGCTGCCCTGGCCAGCCACGTCGCGGCTGTCGAGGTCGGCGTCACTTGATTGCCCCCGCCGCTCGATCGTCATCCTGCTCTTGGCCATCGGAAAGCACACAGGCAAGTAGTGGAGCGATGCGGCGACGCCAAGCGCACGGCGGATGGCAGACCGAGCACGGGGGCGGCCACATATGCAGGTGCCGGGCCGGGACGGCCAACGCTGGGCTGTGGCAATCACACTGGAGGGGACGGGCAACAGACCCGCATCCGCCGCCGCTGACGAAAGCACCAGGCCCTATCAGCCATCTAACATCATCCCTGTTGCTGCACGGTCGAGCAGGCATCGCATCCCTCTCCCCGCACTCATCTTTTCATACCCGCTCGCCCACAAAGCCTCAGCATGAAAGGAGACTGGGTCCCGATTTTCGTGTCGTTTCTCGTCGTCCTTGGTGTCGGTGTCGGCGGATTCTTTGCCATCCGAAAGTCCAACGACCAAATGTAACTATTGCCAGAGTGGCTGGATGTGGGCTCGGCAACGCATCGGCAGTGCGGCGGTGTCTGTTTCGTGCTATCTCGATATCGGTGATGTGTGCCGATGGCCAAGGCAGCTACTGGGACGGGCCGCAACTATTTGGAAGGACTGAGGCAACAGGAACGGGCTATCGGATTGTGCATGGACAATCGCTTCATCCACGCGTCGGTGGTGACGATGGACGAAAGCGAGAGACATGCGATGGTCTGGATGCTATCGATGCAGATCGGCACCCTTGTGTCCGTCTTTCAGCCGCGAAGCCTAACGATCGCCCGATGTGCGGTCTCTATCGCCCTCTTCCCACCGATGCGACCAGTCTCTACCGAACAAGTCTGATCCTGACGCTGGTGTGCTGCTGGACCATGTAAGTGGCCCTCCCGCTCATATTGCATAGCACCTTGCCCGTCCCTATTGCATAGCACCTTGCCCGTCCGTATTGCATCACGTCCTCCGGCGATACGCTGCTTCTGCGCCTCTTTCTCCCGAGCGCGAGAGAAGCTGGTTCCACTTCCACTGACTTGGATGCGGCTTGCGGCGTATGGACTCTGCCAGGTGGGCCTTGACGTTCCTGGCCCAGTCGAACCCGCTCATCCAGCCCGAGCGCAACGGATGGATCCGCGCCGGATCGGGAGAATCCAGCTCGTGATGGAGAAGAGCTGTCTCAAAACCCATGCCAGAAGCATCGGCACTATCAAGGCAGCACTGAACCAGAGCCACAAACCCCACTTGCTCATGCGCTGGAAAGAGAGCCAAATGGTGTCTGCTGGACTGGCGCCGTGCTGCCCCGCCAAGGTTGCGGCCACATCAATCGCTGTTCGGGGTGAACGGGCAGGGGCGCCTATGGTGCTTGCTTGCTTGATTAGCAACCCTGGATGCGACCAATAAAGTAAATTGTCTATTGAACCGGGTGGTTGTCACTGGGTAAATGTTGCTGGGTAGTTGTTGCTGGGTAGTTGTCACTGGGTTGCGGAAACGGCAGCCGTGGTGAGTGAGGCAAGCATCGAAAGGTCTCTAGCCAATTTGCGAGCGCTTGCGACCACGCCTTCGGACTGGACAGGGCCAGCCAGCACATTCAGCAGTAGCAAGGGATTGGTTGTGGATTAGCAGTGTATCAAAAAACCGGCATTCCGATGACGAACGGGACGAACGGGATGAATGGGACGAACGGGATGAACAGGATGAACAGGACGAGACGAATGGGACGAGACGAATGGGATGAACAGGACGAGACGAATGGGACGAACGGGACGAACGGGACGCACCCTCTTCCAGCTTCTTGAGAGTGGCCTTGCTGTCCTTGGAATTCTTGCCGTAGGCATCGAGCACGCCTTGGAACTGCATTCCGGCGCCAATGACAAGTTCGTATGGAGAATTTGGATGGAGAGCCCGGTAGTGCGTGAGGATCATGAGCCGAAATGCCATTTCCGATGTAATTAGGGACTCGGGGCAGCATTGCGGAGTGCCCATTCTCAACAGATCAGCGTCCAGCATACCAGCTTCTCCGTATTGGGATGGGTGCTCAAAAAGGCACGCTCAAGGACGTAAAGATCGACGGCCTTATCTTCAGTCATGCCGGATACATATCCGAGACCAAAGTCGATGAGCACCTGCGACAGAGGGACAAGAGACAGAGGTCAGGCCCATGTCGAATGGATCTGCGGGATTCGCATAGCATGGTTTCGGGAGGGAAGCTGGTTGACGCCGTCGACCCGACGAGAACCGCACCAAAGACTGGCTTGATCTGCGAACAAGGATGTTGGAGGTTGTGAGGTCGCCGTGGATGATGTCGAGATCGTGCATCGATGCCAGGATCGAGCCCAGTCCTGTGGCAATGTCATTGTCTGGGCACAGGCGGCAAAGTCGGTTGGATTCGTTGCAGTCCGCGCGGGTTCAGCCGCAGTACGTTGGGTCGCCGGGCGAGCAATAGCGACGGAGGTGGGAGATGTGGATGAGACCCCGGGATGGCGTGGCGGAAAGCGATTGTCGGCCGAAATGCGAGACGGCGGTTCTTGGATGAACTAACGTCAGCAGGCATCACTCCTGCAATATGCAGACGGCAAGGCGACTCACAGTCTCCATGGCTCCTCAGCAGCTCATTCAGATGGTCGCGCAACGACGGCCCGTCAATGTACTCCATGTAGATCAGGGCATTCTCGACATCCAGCATCAGCAGCGTCGGAGTATCGATGCCGGCTTTCTTGCAGCGCAGAAGACAGCGGGCCTCTTGGGTGACTCTTCTGCTGGTCAGCCGCTCGTCCAGTAGCGGATGGCGGTAAGACTTTTTGAAGCGCTCTTTGACGATGGCATCACCTCCGATGAAGGGCATTCGGTAGACCCGCTGGGCAGCAGACAGATTATGTGGGTGTGAGCGGATCTGCTGGATCAACCAAGCGAGCCAGCCTCGAGCAGCCAGCCCCAAAGACACTCGGTCTCACCGCCTCGGCGCCTTGCTTGATCAGAGTGGCCGTCTGTGCTGTCGGCCTGGTCGACGGCTGCAATGTGTCGGTCTGCATCTTTGCACGGCGGGGGAGAGCGAGGGAGCGATGTCGTCGAGACCGGAACATCCGGACCGGCGTCGGCGAGCAGCCAGGACCATGGAGCTCGATCCAGGTGGGCCCACGTGGATGCTGCGCCACACCATCGTTGTCACGGATGTCTGGGTCTCGATCGGCGCTGGCAGCACCAACGGGATACGACACTGCTCAAGTTTGCGAAAGCGATGATGGCTGGACGACTTGCCAGACACTGGCGCGAGCGCAACATCGAGGGACATCGGGCAGATGGATGCTGGACGCGGCTCTGAGCAGGCAAGGTCGGCATCGGCAGATGGCGATGTTCCTGCTTTGGTTCGCGGGCGACAGCCCTGGGTCGATGCGACCCAACAGCACCCGGTCCAACAGCCCACTCGTTCAACCACCCAACAGACGGGACCCGGTTGACCAGGCCCGAGTCGGCCGCTGCTGGCGAGCGGTTGGCCGAGCGGCCATCCTCATGAAAGTGACGGCCGCTGGCACCCCACCGACACGTTGTGTCGTCCGAGATGCTTGGGCGGGGACTGGGGAGGGTGGCGGCTCGGCAGAGACGGGCGGCATTCGGCGGACGACCAAGGCCAGGCAAACGGAGCTGATGGGAGCGACAGAGAGCGGGAGGGGGAGATGGCGGCCGCAGATATAGGGGGATCAGCCCGCGGCCATGGGCAAAGACACCCACAAGACGGAGAGACAGGGCCAACAAGATGGCGGCTGCTTGGAGCGCATTTGGCGAGCGCGCCATGACGTTGGACGGGCGGGTCTTGGGACCGCAGCCTCGCCAAGCGACCAAGGACGGACATCCGCACAGCGCTCGCGACGGCGGAGAGCGTGGGGCCGTGGGCAGCCAGATGGGCGGCGCTGGACAGCAGCGACCAGGCCTTTGTCGGGGAGAGGAAGCAAAGCGCGAGCCATGGAGGAGAAAGGACCGATGCTCCGAGAGAGGAGGGGGAGCAGACCAACGGACATGGACACGATGGAGAGAACGGCGGGGCGGCCGAAGAGAGGGTGCGAGGACAGCGATCCCCAGGGCCAGCGGATCCCACGGGCACCGGGCGGAGAGCAGGGTGTGATTGGGGGGCAGCGGGATGGATGGGATGTGAATGTAAATGATATGGATGTAAATGATATGGATGTATATGATATGGATGGTATGGATGTATATGATATGGATGGTATGGATGTATATGATATGGATGAACGACATGGATCAACGACATGGATGATACGAGTGAGATGATACGAGTGAGATGATGCGAGTGAGATGGACGACAAAGCCGCTTTGGAAACGGCAATCCATCGATGTTGCGTGGACCAGCAGGCCGCCCACTCTGCATATAGTCGCTCCGAGACTGTGCAATGACAGTAACGACTCGGCCGACGAGATAAATCTGGATCGACCCAGAGAGCGGATTCTATATGTTAAACTGACTCTATATGTTAAACTGACTTTATATGTTAAACTGACACCACGAGTTAAACTGACACCACGAGTTAAACTGACACCACGAGTTAAACTGAGGCGATAACTCTCGCCGTGCATGATGTGATCCATCTGCGCCGTGCTCTTGTCCTCGACAAGCAGTGTCTTATTGTCCTCGGCACGCTGTAACGACTGCCGCTGCGGTGCGCAAACATGGCCCGCTTGCTTGTTGTCGTCCTTTGGCCCGCGACGCTCGCACTGGCGCTCGGTCGCGCTTGTCGTGCACTTGCATCCCTCTCTGTCCTCGCCGGCACGGGCTCGCCTGCATTTTGCTGCTCTCGCTCGCGCGGCGGTGTTATCGTCGCTGCAGTCGCTGCTGCTGGTAACACTGCTGCTAATACTGCCGTTAATGTTAATGCCACTACTATTAACACTGCTGCTAACACCTGTGCTCATCTAATACCCACGGCGCTCCACAACCACCACGCCGCTGCTCTCGCCCCCCCCCTCGCACCCCTTCCGCGCACGCCCGCTCGCTTGCCCCCAGACACCCGCCGCCCGCCCGCCCCGCTCGGTCCGACGGGCCCAGTGGCCTTTGTGCGGCCGCGAGTCTTGTGGCCTTTCGCCTCGGCTTTCCCCCCCCCCGTTGCCTCTTTGCCCACTTGGCGGACACAGCTTTTCCCTTTGGTCCACAAACAGGAACATCCGTCGCAATAAAATGCATTGCAATCAGCTCCCTCGCCGCCGCATATGGACACCCCCCCATAAGATGTCCCTCGCTCCTCCTCGCCCCCTCCCTCGGCTGCCCTTCCTCCCCTCTTCTTCCTTCCTCTCCCTCCCATCGCATCAGGCCTTTGCTGCCTATTATCCAGGGTCCCCGCTCCCGACCATCTCTCGGAGCCTCTCAACCAGCGCCGTGCTCTGCTCTGCCCTGCTCGGCCGTCCCCTCGACTCGCCAGCCGTGCCGCCGCATCGACCCTCCCCTCGCATCGGTCGTCTGCAACCGCCGGTCTTCGCCATTACTGCCTCCAAATCGCCGTCGCGCTGTTTCCATCGAGTCTCCAGCCCGCTTCCTCCAGCGTCCAGTTCTTGCAGTGTCCTTTGGCTCTTCGGTTTTGCGCTGACCGCCACTGCATCGCATCACCACCACTACCACCACTACCACTACCACTACCACCACTACCAGACCACCGCTCCCGACTCCTAACGCCGCGGCCCAGCCTCTGATCCTCCCCTCCCCTATCCACCATGCACAAACGCCCGATCACCTTTGCCCAGGATCCTCGCCCGCTGAAGAGGAGAGCCCATGATCGCGACGATATCGGCCCTCTCCATCCGCATCCCGTCGTGCAGAACAACGGAACGGCCTGGCTTCCCTTTGGGTTCTCGTTGTCAGCGTCGGTGTCTGCTGCCTCCAGGTGTCCTGTGCCGCTCTATCCGTCCAGCACCGTCGCCCAGGTCTTTCCTGCCTCGGGCTCGGGCCGACACCCCTTCCAAGGCTCGGCAGTCTTCCCCAGCCATCCCCGGGTCTATTGCCACGATCTGCCCCGCTCTCCCATGTCGGCCCTGAGCCCCGAATATGCTCTCTATCCGCCGCCTTCGGCAGTGCCGTCGCAGCGTCGTCCGTTCTTCTGCCCGTCGTGTCCGTCGTGTCCATCGTGTCCGTCGACTGGATCCTGGGCTGACCCGCACCCCGTCGCTGCTTGCACCCCAACCTACGCTCCCGCCGTCTACGAATTCTCAACCCCCATCTCCCCGCTGTACTCCCAGCCCCGGCCCTGGCAGTCGACGGCTGTGCCCCCATCCTCGTCCTCGTCTTCTCGGCTTCTGGCATATCCGTCTCTGCAGCCCGCCTGCAGCCCACGCCGTCTTCGCTCCCGCCCGCACTCGCCAGCGCCATGTCTTCGGCCAACCTTCAGTCCCCCGCAGAGCCAGCACCTCGACTCCTATCGAAAAGTCGAGCCTTTCCCGGCCGCTCGGCCGCCCCGGCCCTCCTGGCCGGCTCCCCAAAGCTACTACTGGACGACAACCCACGCCAGCCCGTGCGAGCCTGCCACCAAGCCCTCGCACTCCACCGCCTTCGCGACCTCCTATCGAGACACCGCCGATCTGCTTGCCAGCGACGTCTCTCCAAGCAAGAATCCTCTCCCGAGCCCAAGGACGCCCTCGTACGAGCCGCTTGTCGTGGCTTTGCCGGCCAGCAACGCCCTCGCATGGACCCCGATACCCACAAAGCGCCTGACCAAGTTATGCGAGTCCGAGCGCGATTACCTGCCCGATCCCTGCTATTTAGCCAACTGCCAGAAAGGCAAGATGCAGGCCTCGATGCGATCAGGTAATGACAAGCCACTGCCCGGGAGGCACTGCATCGTTGACCGAGACCGAGACACGACTGTTGCTGTTGCTATTGCTATATCTGTCACCTCGGCATCCACTGCTTCATCCACTCATCGCATTCATCGCACTCATCGCCCCAACCTCGGTACTGCTCCCATGACCACAACACACACGTCAACTCGCCTCGTCTCTCGCCGTCGATCGCGATGGATTGCTGCGTCCAGCCATGGTCTCCTACATGGACGTGCTCAGCGGCCACCTGAGCTACTCGCGCGATAGCTTCTCCAAGAGCGTCAACATCTTTGACCGCTATCTCTCTGTCGTCAAGGTCTGTCGCCAACCGCAGTTCTATCTCCTCGCCACCACTGCTGTCTATCTCGCCGGCAAGTTCAACGAAGAGACCAACGAGCCCTCCATCGCGGACATGATCGCCTGCAGCCACTTTCCCGAGTGGCAGCCCTCGGATCTCAAGGTACTTCTTGGTTGTTGTTGTTTTTGACGCCGTGTGCTGGGTTTGGGATGGATCCGCACGTGTGGCGACCGTTTTTCGATTCAGTCCAGGGCAGATACGCAATTCAATCAATGACCGATATGCGACTCGGCTGAGGCTGCATCGCCATGTCCGTGCTCGATTGGATCTGCAGCCACCGGCTCGTCTGAGACAGCGACCTAACTCATCCGGCGTCGTCTTGCCTCCGCTCCCCCACTTTCCTCGCCCTCTAGAGAATGGAACGCAAGATCTTGAGCGCCCTCGACTGGAAAATTGCCGGTCCCACACCCCTGGTGAGCCTTGAAGACCTGGCCACAGCCATGGATCTACCCATACTGACCGCGCGCCTTGGCGAACCATTGTTACTGATCGATCCTCTGCCCAACCCCCCCCCACCAGGCCGTCCTCGATGAGGTCCACAGCAGCTGCCAGGAGCACATCTCCGTGTTTACTCGCGTCGGGTCGAGCATTCAAGCGTGCATCGAAAAGTCCATCGAAGGTGAGTCTGGATCCACCTCCGTGGAGCTTGATGCTGCTGCATCCGGACACTTGCTGGTGGGCCTATTTCGGGCTGCCTGTCCAGTACCCTTCCTTGGGAGTTCGTCCTGGTGCCCCCCCCCCGCTCGCGCCACCGTTGCATCGCCCAGGATCGACCCAGCACTGATGTGCCTCTGCTCTTCTCCCTTGCTGTACTCCAACAGATTACGCTTTCCTCAAGTTTCCGCCGTCCGTGGTTGTCGCCGCGGCTCTGACCAAATCCTTGACAGAGCAACCGACAGCGTGGGTTGAGAGCGTAGTGAATGCCCTCTTTGGCTTTGCTGAGGTAAGCGCCAGACCAATGCCGTCGATCTAGCGGCCGATGCATACACTTCCTGGCGGGCAAGACATGCGTGGCTGGGTGTATCGATCCTAAACCACCGATGTAATCCTTTGCTGACTCTCTCTGAATCGCCTTGCTCGTTGCAGGAATCGCGATGCATGCTCTCAGAATGCATGTCCTTGATGGACTGAAGCCTCTGTGTCGACCACAGCAACGATCTGGCTCGGATGCATCATTCTATTTATTCCCTTTGGTCACTTTATTTCTCTCCTCGCCACATCTGCTTTCAACTCTAGACATCGGGCCTCGCTATCCACCTCTCACCCCCCTCCCCCTGCTGTTTACTTTTCTTTTATGCATCGCAGCTTGGCTTCCGTTTCTACCATTCATCCTCATTACTATTTTGTCTCATCTGCCGAGACGACTCAGTCTGCCTTTATCGGTCGCCTGGCATCTCCCCCATCCCTCCCCGCCGCCGCTACCACCAGCCTTCATCAATTGTGCGTCGTGGCTTTGCTATTGCGTTCGGAGGTCGTGCTATACTGTATCGCCAGTCCACCTCGTCCACCGACTCGGCTATATTCTGCTTTCACTCCTTTTTTGATCCCACAACTTCATGTGACATATTTATGACATTCATCAACCCCCCCCATTCCCCAATCTCTAACTCGCATTCCTGTACCATTTCCTTGGCTGCTCGATCCCCTTATCCTCCTCTGTCCCCGTACTTTTCTCTCAGTCCTCTGGAGGCTGTGCAGAGAATTTGCTGGAGAGAGGTGGAAGGCTCTGGCTCACCACATTTACCTTACGCTTGATTTTGATTATCCTCCTCCATTGTCATTTCGCCATCTTCATTCACATTCGCTCCAATTTCAAAGCAATATCACCCGGCAGCTTGTTTGTTTACTCGCTTGTTTTGCTCGCTTGCCTGCAACGGTTTAGACCGACCCGGCCGCACGAAGAAAAAAAAATAGGCTCAATCCTCCCAAATCGCTACCGGAGTAACGATGTGCATCAATACGGCTTGGCGCCCCCCACCCCTGTCCATACTTTTTGCCCATGTTGTAGAGCGGAAGAGGGAGGTGGCGTTTCGAGCGTGCAACATTTCTCATACGCACTGACTGGGGTGCCTCTTGTCAGTGTGCATGACTGAGACCATCTCTTGAACAGAACTGTATTGAGCAGCCTCAGGGGGGAGGAAAGAAGAACACACGAGTCCGGGGCGACAATCCTGACCATGCATCGGCATGAGCAACCCTGGTGCGGGGATGCGTCGACAGAGGCGACGACACATGCCGGGATCTGCTGCCGCCGAGGGTCGATTCACTTGGCTTTCGCGTCCGAGTCCTTCATCTCCCGCAGTTTCTGCAGAACCCGGTCAAAGAGAAGAGCAAGCCCAGAGTTTCCCCCGACTCCCGTGCGTCAGCAGTTTGCAACCTGTGTGAAAATGCAAGGCAGCTAGGCGGGAAACGAGACTCCAAGGACACCCTTCCAGACCACGATTCGGATAGCCCCAGTCAAAGGCATGAGAATGTCATGCAGAGCACCTTCGAGCGGCGATCTCAACCAAACCGGGCCCCCACCACCACCACCACCATTACCACCAAAACTAAAGGCAACATACCTTGCGAATCCGCTCCTCGGCCTTTTTCCGTGGATCCTCAAAGAAGTAAGATCGGTTGGGCTGGCTGCCAGCGTGTGAGAACTCCTCATCCGGATCGGACTTGCGAATCAGCCTGGAGTCACAGTCAGGGAACGCAAAAGCCACACGGACTGGGTCAGAGTCTCTTGAGGAGTTGGTGTGCCAGCACGCCGCTTCCTCTCGGACCTTGGAACACCCTTTGGCACACCCTTTGGCACACCCCATCTAAACCCTCTCTTCGACGTCATATGGCCGGGACGATACACTACGTGGATTGGGACTTTGAAAGCTCGCCCTTCTGGTGCTTGGGCGGGAGAACCATCTCCTGGATGTTGCCTTGTTGATCCTTGACCCGATATCTAAACGGAGCATTTACCACGGTGCGCAGGAGCGATGGGCATATGACGGAGATTCGCAACCACAAAAGCAGAGATGCACGCAAGCCCAACGATACCGAGAGTCAGTGTGTGCGATGCTCCAACTGGGCCGGCCGTGCGATCTCAAACACAGTAGAAGTCACCCGCCCAGCCCTGGATCGATTCGCTCGCGCCCTGGCTCGGCCACATTGGGTAGACCTACTTGGTCGTCGAGGTAAGCGTTCGTGGATCTGACCAAGTGGTTGTCCGCGTGTTGTGATCGATGAAATACGGCCGGCCGTCTTTGGTACAAGCCTCCTGCCATCCGTCCGGCAGAGGAACCACGCTGGCGTTGCCGATGGCGGTGGAGGAGGACGAGGAAGCGCCTGCACCGGTGCCGGCACCACTCCCAGTCCCGGCGGTGCAGCTGTTACCAGTGCCGGTGGCTGCTATGCCGGAGCTTCTGGACTTGTCCAGGGCCGGGACACAGACAGAATACGGCGGAGTCGACAGGCTCAAGCGATGGCTGAGGTCGTCGTCTGCAGCCGACACCATGGAGGAGTGGCCGATGGGCACCAAAGAGAAAATAAAGTACAATGGCAAGCCAACAGAGTTAGCCAACCTCCCCAAGTATCGTATGGAGAGTTTATATGAACAAATCCCCAGCGATGACCCTCCCCCCTCCCTTCCTCAGTCAATGCGTGATCATCAGTGCAACAGTTACCGATCCTGATCTTGGACAGCGACCCACGTTTGTGATATCGCTCGTCGCTCTCCGCAAAGAGCGGGGCCACACTCGTCGACTTGATTCCAAGGGCCGAGCCCATGGCTGAACTCTCCTTGGGATTGCCACTGACTCCCGAGGACGACGACGACAGCGTGCTCACTGCCAGGCTGCTGGAGCCCGAGCCCGGGGACTGCGGATAGAATCCACCGTGCCCCAGCACCGAGGACGGGCCCGATAAAGCACCGACCGAGGACAGCGACATGAGTTGCGAGTGGGAGGGGAGAAGAGGGTTGGATGAGCCGGCGCCCAGCGAACCCGCAGACGAAGTCGTTGACCGGGACGGGAAATCGCCTTCGCCCGGGTGGTTGATGGGCGGAAGCATGAACCGGGACTTTGAGTCCTTGTTGATGCGCTCGAGGGTCTGCTTCTCGAACTTGAGGGCATCGTTGAGGACAGGGTGCTCGATCGCTGTGAGACATTCGATTGCCGAGAAAAATCACCGCCCCACACCCAGAAACACAAAGCACATAAAACACACACACCGCAGACCCGGTGAGGTTTTTGGTCAGACAATCTCGGCAGGACGGATATGGTTTGTAATAGCGAGAAAGATCCGCAAAAAAAATCAACAAACCAAATGCCAACGTACGGGCACTAGGAGTATCGTGGCGCTTCTCGCCTCCAGGCTCATCGCCATCGGGATTGACCAGAACGCCGGGCATGGTTGCGGAGACTGAGGGATTGAGACAGCACGATGCGTGGTTGTATGGGAAGATAGACAATGGACAGTTTGAGAATACAGGCGCCGCCATTCGTCCAGAGAACGTGAGAGATGAACAAGTGACCAGTGTGAAGAAGTCGCAGCATACTGCACTCCCGGTCCCAGAGACAATGGTGTCCATGTTGGGGGGGGGGCTGGATGGCATTGGGGTGAAATGGCGTACCTCGGCTCTATAGTGCTGTTGAGGGCGAGGCTGATACCAATGCCGACGCTGACGCTGACGCTGAGGCCGAGGCCGATGCTGATACTGCCGGAGCGACCGTGGGAACGACTGGCCAGGAGGGAGTGCGGCTGCCGAGACAGGAGCTCTGTCGCGCTCGGTGTGGAAAATCTCCGGCGGGCTGGTTCGACCCGACGGCGGCCAGCCGGCAGATGGCTGCCGGGCAGATTGCGCAACCGCAACGATCATGATCGATCCGAGCGCCAACAGCGAGCCCATTCCGAGACGGACGGCTTGAATGATGTTGGTCGGGGGCCTGTGCTGTGCGGTGCTCGGCCGATGAGATGCTATCGGACACCCAGGAGATGAACTGACCCGCTCGGTCGTTCTTGGCCGAATGCGATGCGATTCGAGACTGGCATGTCGTTTGAGCGAGAGGGTGTGTCCGATTGATCTTTTCAACGTGCAGCACAGACCGAATGATACATTGAGCCTGATGTTCTGCGCTATCGTATCCAACGGCACGGGTCCCTCGCCCTGCATGGCATTGCATGGCATTGCATGGCATTGCATCGCCCTGCATCGCCCCGCACGATCCCCCGCTGTCGCCGAGCAGGCCGCTGTGCATCTGCAATGTGCGCAGAAGCTCCGGATCCGCAATTTGGCCAAAACGAGCGCTGCTCACGCACAGAGCGCGGCCGATGGCAGTCCGTCTGGCCAACGGCTTTTGCGCGTCGGTGTCGAAAAAAAAAGAGCGCCTGTCGAGGATGTGCCCGGGGGCTCTTTCTTGTTGTTGCGATCCATCTAGCCTTTTATAGTCACATCACTCCTACGGAGAGGGGACGAGGCGCTCGTTCGTCTCGTCGTCGTCGCCGATCCATGTCCCTCGCTCGACGCTCCGGTTCTTCCCACCGCCCTTTTTTTCGCTTTTTGTCCCTCGCCTCTCGCTCTGACCCGTCCCTCGCTGGCCGACGCCGTCGCTGTCGACCATCGCCGCCGATACTGTGGGTGAGTCTCGGGCGATCGCCTCTGGTGCTTGTCTGCCACGGCCATTGCCCTGGCCATTACCCTGGCTATTGCTCCAGCTATTGCTCTGGCTATTGCTCCAGCGATTGTTCTGGCTATCTCGCCATTGCTTGGTCTGTTGTGCATTCGGCCGTATGCACATCCTCGTTGTTCGACAGCGACTCGCAAAATAGCTCAGTCTCTCGGCATGCCCTGCAGCAAACTGTCTTTGAGATGGTTTTCGCTGCCCCGATACACACACTCTCTCGCTCTCTCCATCCCCTCATTTCGTTTGTGTTTGTGCATTCGCCATTCATTCCCGAGACGGTTGCGGTGCCTCGGCTCTGGCACACCCTGCCACTGCCTCGGCAGACCACAGATCTTTGCCGAATCCCTCGATATTGCTGGGATCGCTGTCTGTGGACCTGTGTCTGGCACTCGCCCCTCGCTCCCTGAAAGTGTGTTGCAGCGGGCCCGGTCGGCCGGCGGTTTGGCCGCCTTCGTATCAGCAGTCTACGGCGCTTGTTGTTCGCTTGTTGTTCGCTTGTTCGGGGCCGGGTGTGGGCAAGTGGTTTGCTGGCGACTGCGAATGCACAAATGCGAGGCCCAGTCGGGTGCATCCCCCGTGCCCTTTTTTCGAGTCCCCAGCGGCCATGCCCTTCCCCACCCAGCTTTCTCCCTCTGTCGCTCGGCCTTGCTTCGCTGTCCATCCAACTTGCGCTTTTGCCATCCTCCCAAAACTCCAGCGATCTCTCCTCTGCAACCCGCCTTTCCCTCTCCTGTCTCTCCTGGCTGTGTGCTGGCTCTGTGCTAGCGGCTCCACTCCTGGACATCCTCTGGTCCGCTCGAGATCTCTCTCCTTGGCTTTATTTCGATCTGCATGCTGATCGGCATCCTCGCCTGTCCTGTCTCCCGCCAACCCACAGATGCCCTGTTGATCCTTTGATTGCTGTATCATCTGACTGCATCCGAGCACATCCGCACCTCTGCACCGTCCTGTCTGTCCTGCTCCAATCCCATCTCCCCCCCATTCGCACTGCCGCTATAATGCACGAGCCCCTGAGGTAAGCCGATGCCACTGCTGCAGTGTCGGCCATGTGAGCCGAAATACAGTCCGGGTCGGGCCAGTCCGTGGAGCATGACGCTCGAAACGAATGCCGCCATCATCTTGGATACATCACGGGTGCATATTGGCGGCAGATCCCTCCCTCCCTCTGCCCATGAGCAAACCTGTGGGGCAGTGCCTGACCCGCCTTTCCTGTGCTGGTCGATGGCCGCTCGTTTCCCTCTCTGCTGCGTCTTATGCGGTGCTGTTCCTTTCCCCTCCAGCACCAACCCTCCCCTCCCCTCCTTCGAGTTCTGTGTCCCTGCCACGCCCATTCTGAAGTCGTCGGGCAAGCGGTCGTTTATAAGATCCCCCGATACATTTGAAGCCGCAGAGATGCACGACCTGTCTGTCCTTTCGGGCCTCCACTCGCCCTTGGGTGCGCTCGCCCAAGATTTGTCGGCCAACTTGAGTGTTGACAGCAGGTCGGTTGATTGCTGTCCTCCCACCGCTTCTCTCTTTCCATCGTTTGTCTCCATCGCTCAGTGCTGTGCAGTGGGGATTTCTTCGCTTTCTCGGTCCCCACCTTCCTCCTGTGTGTGTCTGAAGCCCATGTCCGCCATCGACGGCTTGCTGTGACATGCGGCTCACCCAGGACACGCGATTCAATGTCGGGCTGGTCCTTGTGTTGGTGGTGTCGCTTCTGTCGTCTGCTTTGCCCCTCATTCTTGGATTCGTAGTCCTCGTTCCTCGCTGAAGTCGTTACCTGGCTCTGTTTTTGTCTTCTCTGCTTCGCTGTTACTTTGTCCACGGCGCCCTCCTTCCAACCCGCGCTCGCTTGGCATTCTTCCCGTTCAGACCAACTCACACACACCTCTCACTCTTCTTCCAGAGCCGAAGCCGTCAATGGCGGCGAGCTCCTAAAGGCTTTCTATAATGCCCAAGATAGCCCAAGCGACACCACCTTCACCGTAAAATCGTTTTCGCGAACCACATCTGCCACCTTCTCGACGCTCGACAACTCGCCGCTCGTTCCGCGCGGGAAGCGCCTGGCTCATGCAGCGTTCTCGTTGATGGGCCGGGACACAGACGACGAAGAGGAAAGGTCTGATATGGTTGATTGCAGCCCCACGATGGGACAAAGGATTATCCACAGGTGGGCATCGCGTATCCGGCGCGCTGGCGTCGATGTTCTGTCGCCAGACCAACGACGTGTCCGCTGGCTCCTTCGCCATGCTGCAGCCCTGGTCTTTGCGGCCGCCAACGGCCGGTCCCCTCTGTCAGCAGGGCACGGGTATTATCTGCCCTCGACGCGCCTCACGATACACTCGGCACTCATCATGGCGACTGTACCTCCTCCTCCTTCTCCCCTGCGCCACCAGCTTTCAGAGTCGAACGACCATGCAATGGTCTGGGCGGAGCAAAAAGGCCTTGACTGGATCAAGCACAGCCCCGCCCCACACCAAGAGGAGCCACATCCCGAGACCGGCGCTGCACCGACCCGTGATGGACTTTCTCTCCGGCAACCCCATGCACATGAGCTCGGCCTTCCAGCGCGATCCGGCCAATCCCCCCCAGAAGATCCGGCGCACCCAGAGCGATGCGGTCCTGGGCAGCAACTCGTACCTGGGTGGCCGTCGACTGGAAGACGTCAGCAAGATCCAGAGCACGTACCAAGCCAAGCTGCTTCCATCGGAGCCTGGCAAGGACGCCATCCGACGCATTTCCCCCGAAACTGTGAGTATACCCCCGTCTCGTCCCGTCCCCGTCTCCTCGGTGGCGTCGGTGGCGCTGTGGTGGGTGATGCGCAGAGGGCAACGACGCTGTGACTACATCCTCTAACACGCAGGACCGCGATCCGCCATGGTTCTTCAGGTACATAGACTGCTCAACGGCGAGTTCTCTGATCAAGTCGACTCGTATCACATCATCGACTGCCGCTTCCCGTACGAGTACAGCGGAGGCCACATCGAGACTGCCCAGAACGTAAACTCGATCGTAGAGCTTGGCAAGATGTTCTATGATTGGCCCGAGAATGCCGAGAACCCACCCACTGAATCACACAAGAGCAAGCCCGTCAAGAGCGAGCGCACGGTCATCATCTTCCACTGTGAGTTCTCCTCGCAGCGCGCGCCAAAGATGTAAGCATCGGGCAACGGCCCTCCCTCGCAAGCCGCCATCGCCCAGGCTCGCTCAGCCGGCTTTTGTGTGCACCTGTCTGACCTGCTGCCTGATGATGCTTGTGAACTGTGGCCACACGATGTCCTTGCTAACTTGCAACCATGGATGGGGCTCCATCTCGGCAAACTTATCCAGGGCGCTCTATCTGCGAAGCTTTGATCGCGAAAACAACCTGCACAACTATCCGCACATTCACTACCCCGAGATCTATATTCTGACAGGAGGATACAAGGCCTTTTACAAGGCATACAAGGTTGGTGCTCCCTGCAGCTGTCGGCATGTTCTGGCTGTGGTGCAGTTGGCGACGCTTGACGTGGTCAGCAGGCATGCTCATCATCGGCTGTTCCGATCGTATCGTCCAGGAGCGGTGCGAGCCACAAAACTACGTACCGATGGCAGCGTCCAGCTTCAACAAAGATTGCACCGCAGAGCTCTCCAACCGTCGAAAACAATTCAAGAAGAGCTACTCCGACAGTTACATTCTCTGAACGTCATCGACCTCGACGATGATCTTCCTGGAGCCAACTCCGTGGGACTAGACCTCTGTTGATTGTTTTTTGTCGATGACTTGAAAGAGTCCCTCTCGATTCTGCCTTCGCTGCAACGCTCTGCCTGCGAGCGGGTTGCTGGGCGCTCCATCGTTCGGGTGAATGCCGTCGTCGCCTTTATTCTGTCCACTACTTTTCTTGTTTGCGTACCATATTACCAGTTTGCAATGATCTACCCCATAGCATTCCCCAGCCCTCCCCCCCTCTGCCCTCCCACAACTGTGTTGTGTTGCCAGGCTGTGTCCCGCGCCCTATTTAACCCTCTGCCTAACCACCACCTCCCTCCTCACTGACTGACCCTCCCTCCGCTGCCTGCGCCAGCATATACCGGTATCATGTTTCATGCTGTGGATGAATCAGCCCCCCCTCACCCATCTTGCCTCTGCGCCCTGCCGTGGCTCTCTCTCTCTCCCATCACTATTCCCAGATCCGCCCCCAGCTCGGTTCGCGCCACAACTCACGACTTGAACGAGTCGCACCCGCCTTCCCGCCCGCGCATTTTTGCCCCAGACGCGCAAGCATCGTCGCTTATTTTATTTTTTGGATAGTTTGCGGTTGTCGTCGCAATGCAATATGACTTTTCCAATTACGAGGACACATGGCCTGCGCGCACGACGAGGGAGTGTGGATGGTGGGTTTGCTGGAAAGAGAGAGGCGGTGCCTGGCTGACCTTGAGCAAGCCGCTGGGTCTGCCACAACATCATTCGGCTTTGCGTCGGCCCGGATGCCGCTCCTGCGGATGGATGGTGTCGATTGGACCAGCAGGGCAAGCCCTCGCTTTGGAGTGGACTGAAGGTTGCGGCCCCGACGCCACTGTGGAACAGCACTTTGCGCTGCACCACCATTGTGGCTCCGGCGATGCTGGGAGAGAGGAGGAGGTGATGGGCAAAGCCCGACACCAGCAGCAGCGCGCGAGAGCGAGCGACACCCTTCCTTCCTTCCGCCCGGACAGCAACCATGAAGCTGCCAAGCCCGGTCGGCTGTGTCTTTGCGGCGTCTTTGCTGTGCCTGTGCGCGCCTGCTGTTCCTGGAGCACAACTAGCAAAAAAACGCAAGCACCATGCACTGGATGCACACCGTCCCCCACCCTGGCTGGCGGGCAAATCTGGATCATCCGTTTTGCCAGTGGCGTCAGCAAGGGGAGGGAAACCCCCGTCCCGGCTCTTGCCCAGCAACCGTGGCTGCTCTGTGCCATTGTCGAGCCGAGGCGGAAACGTGCAGAAGGTTGGTGGGCGTGGGGAGGGAGCAGGATGGAGAGAGAGAGAGAGAGTCGGCGGATGTGGTCTGGTGGCCCTCACTTTCGGCAAGCCCAGGAGAGAGACAGGACGGGTGCGTGTCTGCCAGGACATCACCGGCAAGGATGTGGCAACAAACGGCGGGCAGGAGGAGCCTGGCTGGGATGCAGCTTGGCAAGGAGCGGTGCGAGCTTGCCGATGGGACCGAGCCTGTGCCCGAGTGATACTGCAAGTCCGAGGTGCGGCACGGGGGGGGTGGAGTTGAGATGGAGGTCAGTGGGATGGAGAGCAGTGGGTGAAGGGCAGTGGGATAGGGTGGATACACATGGCTGTTTGGGCATTGCATCGCACGCACAACTGCGGTCGTTCGGCTGCAGTGACAAATGCCAGAACGCAGACCGGTATCGTTCCCATTTGAAATCGTCCCACGGCGACCGCATCGACCCCGACCTGACAATGTGCTTGGCGATGTGCTTGGCAATACGCTTGGGCGATACGCTTGGATGGTGTGCTTGGCCGATGTGCTTGCGCGCCCGGCGAGGACTGATCCCATGAGCCGGGCTGTGTCCAGAGCCGGGTGGCAACGGCCTCGCCTCCTTCGCCGTCTGCATTTGCTCGCTCTGCCAAGCCAGCACCGCCCAAGTCAGCACCGCCCGGGCGGATCGCCCAGAACGATTGCCCAGAACGATCGCCGAGACCAGGGCCTGGCGCAGGACTCGGTACCGGGCGACGGCCCGCTGCGGTCCCATCAAGCGTCCTCTGGACCAGCGATCCCAAGCCCGGCTAGCGGCCCCACCCGATCACCGCCGACGTGGGACCGCGACGGCATTGGATCGGGCGATCCGTCCCATGGAGTCACAGAAAGAGCCGGAAAAAGGGTGCGAAATATCCGGCATGGCGTTGCGCTTGCAAGAGCAGTGGCATGGTGGCGCCTGGGTCGCGCTGGCTGCGCGGGCTCAAGCGGGCGTGCGAACGGGCAGCAAGGTGCGAAAGAGACGGATGTGCAAGCAGATATGCGACTGCCGTGTGCATGGGGTTATCCACTGCGGTGTGCATTGGATGACCAACGGCGCAGATTGTGCTATCGGCAACGGCGCAGATTGTGCTATCGGCAGCAACAGATGCCGCTGTCAACCACGGGCCGGTGTTGTTAACGAATACTTAACATCCGCAGACATGTCCCATGCAAAGCCCAACATCTCTCACCACTTTGCTTAACGACTCCTCGTCTTAACACTTTGCTTAACGACTCCCCGTCTTGACACTTCACTCCGGCCTCGTCCCGTCCCAGACCACAAACGAACCAATGCACCCTGCCCTCACGCCCGCATCCTTGCCCCGCCCATGCGCCCGCCAGCCTGCCCCTTCACGGGCCTGGCTGGCCGTTCTTGTGTGCAAGTCATGCCCAGCCCTTTGCCCCTCCTGACACGAGCGTCCGCGCTCGCAAGGGCACAAGCTGTTCGTATTTTTAGGCCGGGCTGTATTGCCGTGGAAGCTTCGGCTCCCCCCCCCGGCAGTGCTGTCCCGCATCGCTGTCTCGCTCTGGCCTTGGCGAGCATCTGGTATATCTTGCGCCGGCACCGCTTCGTCCTTCTGCCGGCCGAAAACCAACTGCCAAAGTGCCGGCCCGGTCTCGTTCTGCGTGTCCGCCTGCCTGTCGCCGAGACCTCGTTCTCTTATTCTGCTGCCCCATTGCTGGCTGAAAGGGCCTGCAGCCTGTTCGCCGACCCGCCTGCCTCCCTCCGCCGCCACCATGACCAACGATACCACGGAACCGCTCGATGCAAAGCCCGCTAAGAAAACCCGAAGCAAGAGAGCTTGCGACGGTAACGACGGTCGCCCAGCATCCACCCCACTCCCTCAACCTTGCGCCCTCTCCCTCCCCCAGCGACTGTCCTCAGCGAGGGCCACATTGCCAGCACCCGCACAACGGCCCCTCGCCTGTGCTCTGGATAGGCCTGGGTCCTTCGGCTTTGTATCCAGCTGGCCCCAGGGGCTGGATCCACAGCGAATAGCTGTCCAAATCCTCGGGCGTCGAATAGGACCCGCCTCCATCACTCCCCTCCCTCCCGCGCTGGACTCGGTGCCGCCCTGTCCTGCCTGCGCTCATGCTCATGTTTCTGCTCTGTCCTGCCGACAGGATGCCGTGCCAAACGAAACCGATGCAGCGGGGGCCACCCGTGCGACACATGCCGGAATCTCGGCATGCCCTGCAGTATGTGAATGCGGATTTTGGCCGCCGACCCCTGCCCGTGTCGGTCGCCCACACATTTCCGTCGCCAGCCGCCACCACTTTCGACCACATCCCACCACCATGGCGAGTCGTGTGCAATTCACTCACCAAGAATATATGCTCCCAGCCATAGCCCTGTTCTCTGCATACTAATGACACCCCTAATGACACTCCTAATGACACTCCTGCTTCTCTCCAGCGTACTTTACCCCCCAGCGCAAACGAGGCCCGCAGCGCCGTGGCGAACCCGGCAGCTATCTCGCCCAGTCCGGACTCCCGTTCCCATCCACACACATGAGCCAGCCCTCGTACGCCCCAATAGGCGACTTGGCCAACCTGACCAACTCGTACGCCTCCGTCTCGTCGCCAGAGTCCGACGGTGGGGCCGACGGACAACGGAACTCCTCGTCGTCCAGCGACAGCCCGTTGACTGTACGTATTCCCTTCTGCAAGCTCCTACGAGCTCCTGAGCATCACGTCGGCACGGAGCGGATATAGCTGCAAGTGACCGTCCGGCCTGGCTCCGATTTCGGCTCCGGTTTCGGCTCCGGCTCCGGGCTGGCTGTCCTCGACAACGGGCGTACACGTCGTCCATCGCAAGGCACGACTCCACCGAGAAAGCCGCCAATATGCGCTAATCAACCCCATCCCTTGCCTACCTGCCGGCCATCTCCGACATCTCCGACATCTGCACATCAAATGATATGGCGGCTGCTTTGGTGCGGCATTCGCGCCGGCACAATCGCCACGGGCAACTTGGTGCATCCATCCTGTGCTCGAATCTCCGCGCCATGGACACACACTCATCACGGATCATCCCCACAACGACAACGGGAACGACCCGGCCGGTCCCGCAATCGGTGCCCATTCCGCAGTCCGAGACCGTCCAACAAAACGTTTGCTCGAGTGAGTGTCGCCAGAGCGATCGGAGGCACGATCAGGGCACTTCAACATCAGGCTCCTCTCTGCCGTCTACAGGCAACCACCCGCCATTAACACTCACCGCTCGCTCTCTGCTAGTCCACAACCTGAACGACAACTCCACCATCTACTATGGCCCGACGGCCATCGGCGGGGCTGTTGCTTCGACCTGGCTGCCTCGGGGTCCGCTGGGCATCGTCGATATCTCGGTCCGATGCCGCACCCGACTCTTCTCGCATCTGCCCCATGCCGAGTCACTCCCCTTTGATCGAGCTACAACCCAGCAGGCCCTGGATGTATATTTTCAGTACATTGCCCCGTCCCTGGACATGATTGACCAGGCACGATTCTATGAAGAGTTTGAAAAGGATACGCACTCCGAGGTGAGTCGATGGGCTCATCCGATGCGCTCGTCCGATGGGCTCATTCGATGGACTCGCCCCCACATCCAGCAAGGTGTTGCCGACAAACCGATGCACAGGTCTTTCGGAACTGACGCTCACGCCTCGATCTTGACCGTGGTCCAACCCAATCCAGCCCTTCTCGCTCTTGGTCTGGACCATGTGCCTCTATGTGATTCTCGAGCCAAATCTGTATCATGAGGCCGGCGTGGTCGACATCGCCGGTGCCCGACTCAGACTGATGGACCACTGCTTCACCGAGATCAGCAAGCTGTACCATCACCCCAACTTCCGTGTTCTGCAGTGCCTGGTGCTGATGACTGCCATTAGCTTCCATAGCGGCAACCTCATGTCTCTCAAATCCAGGTTCTACACGGGTATATATTGCACTGGGCCCCTGCTTGTTTTGTCCGCACACCGACACGCAGTCGTCTACTACCACTACTACCAACTGACCGGACAATGTGGGTTTGTCGGCACCCTGCAGATCTCGCCTGGACCATCATTGTTGAGCTTGGGCTCCACCTCAACATTGACCAGGTGCGCAACCCGCCGCCGAGCACCGCCGAGAAGCGAGAGCACCGTGCCACATTCTTTGTGCTCTACATCCTGGACCGCTTCAAGCAGCTGGTATGCGGCCGGCCCTCTGTGATCCATGACGAAGGTAGGCGCGACTACCGCCCATTCGAATTTCAGGCTGTCGGTTACCCGTCATGAGCAAGTCTGGCTTCCACCGAGCTCACGGCCGACACGACAATCAGCTCCCATCTGACTGTCCGCTTTGATTCCTCTCCAACGCCGCTGCAGCATGGGATGTATCCTTCCTGGACGAGGTGTACGACGAGACATACACCGACTTGACCATCTACGTGCGCCTCTCACGCATCGGCGGCCGCCTGACCAACATGCTGGTGAGCCCAAACTACAGCCCCAGCCAGCGCAAGAAGCTCTCCTTTGAGATCGCTCAGGATTTGCAAAAGTGGCTGTCAAGCCTGCCGGCGCAGTATCGCCACCCAAACTCGTACAAAGTCTTCAACCTGTCGCATCATCTGCACGCCTACTACCACACCCTCAACATCCTGGCCCAGAAGGTCATGTCGCCCCGACCCAACTTCAGCGCCATCGACAGCGCTCAAAAGATCGTCACTTGTCTCAAGTACCTTCCGCGGCTCAAAAACACGGACTGCACCGAAGCACCCGGCGGACAGCGGACGGCCGAAGACATGTACCGACAGTCCTACTTCCAGATACCGGGGTTCGCCCACTTTTCGATGACTGCCGGCACTGTACTGCTGGAGCTCATCATGGACTCGCCTAACCAGCTGTCTGTCCTCACCGCACTGAACGAAATCGTGCTGACCATGGAGAGCTTGGGGACGGCGCTGTCGTACTGCCTCCGAGGCGCCATCTACCAGTTCATCCAGTGGAACTCGATCTATCTCAAGAGCCTGGAGGCGACAGCGGCTGAACGCAGCCCCGGTGTGCATGCTGATTCATCCGAAATCTCGCCGACAGCTCTGCCGATAACGACAGCGACAGCGTCGATCGGCTTGACCATCCCAACGGCATCAACCTCCACACTCACCCTCGCGGATCTGCAGCCGCCAGCGTCCGCTCAGCAGACCGCGCATGTCCAGGCGATACCGCTGATGGCCGCTGCCACGATGCTGGGACATACCCCAATGACGACCGCGGGCACGATGCCGGCTGCTCCGTCAATGCTGGCAGTCCCACCGGACCAGCCCATCGGCACCACGATCGACCCGGAGCTGTTCAACATCGTAAACTCATACAACCTGTACGAAGCGCACAGCCGCATATCTATTGCCGGAGCGATCTCAGCGTCGTTTCAATCCCCCACGGTGCCAACTCCGTCAGCGCAATCCTACTACAATGGATGGCCGCTCTTTCCGCCGGCCGAACCGCAGTCGATCTTGGAGGCAACGCACATCGGCAGCGTTCCAGCCGCCCCTGTGGTTGGCCACACTCCTTTCAACAGACGGACCGAGGCATTTGTGCCCCAGCTCGGCATCGGGGTCAACATTCCGATGGCCGGCACCCTCATCGGCGATGGCTCGCAAGGCGCCATCGCTCTGCCAAAGACCTTTTCGTCAATCGACGTGGATATGCACCAAGCACAGCTGACCGGAGGGCATCTGACAGCGGCGTCTCAGCTCCGGGGCATCGCCGAGACAAACATCCAAGCGTACGGCTTTCGCTCTGGGGCCCAAGGCCACCCTGCCCCCACCACTGCTGCACATCTGCATCCTGGTGCCTATATGGCCCTCACGAACGAAGACTGGGCATCTGCCGGTGTGCACTATTCCCATCTTGCTCCCTGATAGCTGGATCGATGCTCCTCCCTCCTCTCCTCCTGCTCTCCCCTCTCCCCTAATACTGAGCAGCCTCGATCTGGAAGCAAAGGGCTGCCGTCGTTGTAAATAACACTACTGATATTAGAACAAGTCCAGAAGAGAGCCCGTTCTGAAGCGGGAGTGTGAGCGTCTCTGCAGTGGCCGCGGGGAGAGTGAACACCTGAATCCATGAGCCGGCTCGCTGTCATCGCGCTCCTTCCCTGATCTCACACACCCCGCTTCATCCTGCCGCTCGCTGCCGCTCGCTGCTGCTCCGATCTTCGATGCACTGGCTGCACCGCCTTGCCTCCAGCCCACTTCGAGCGACGGCTGCATCAACTTGGCTGCCCGTGCGTGTGGTGCCCTGTCGTCCCACTTGTCCCAATCGCACCCCAACCCGGAACGAGTCTGGAGCCTCCATCCAGACCTCCAGGGGCCTCGTCCAGCAACTCGAGGATTATCTCTATCTGCAGAACGTCACGGCGGCATGGAACACTTACCAAGCTCTGCATGAGACCCAGCAGGTCGACCGCATCTCGCAGCATCAGTATTCCCACCTCCTGTCGATCGCCGCATCCAAGACCGCCTCCGATCTGGATCTGTTCCTGACCGACATGCGCCGCTCGCTGGGCAAACCGCCGACCGACACCGACTATGAGATCCTGCTACGCTCAATGGCTCGCCAGGGTAGCCTCGACCGATTCGAATTCTATCATGCCGAGCGCACGAGCCTGCACGGAAGCAACCGGGCCTATGAGCTGTCTTATTGGAACAATCGGATCCTGGCTCTGCAGCGGGCGGGCGAGGCTGTCGAGGCCCTGCAGCTGTATGAGCTGGATCCGCAGTTCACGACAGCCTTTCTTGATCCTGAGGCCGCAATCGCTCTCCTTGACGCCTGCATGTCGCTTGGCCAGTTTGAGCGGGTCCTGGCGCTCGTCGAACGCATGCAGACAAGTGGTCTCCAGCCCGGCACTCAAGTCCACCGAATAGCCATGGAGGCAGCGTTCGAGCTCAAAAACTCAAAGACGGTCTATAACATTCTCGAAAGGTGTCGGATCCGAGATCGCAAGAGCGCTAGCTATCTGTACTATGTTCCGCTGCGGGCAGCCTATCTGCTGGACAGGGATCTCGGCCAGGTCGAGGCGCTGCTTGCCAAAATGCAGCACTCTGGCTATGATCCCATCAAGTGTGTCCCTTCGTTTGTGCTCAAGTACTGGGCCCAGCGGAGGAACTACTCGATGCTATTTTCGCTGTGGAAGCGGCTGATTCCAAAGCGAGAGGAGCTCTACAAGACGCACCATCTGCGGCCGGACTTGCCGACGGAGCTCTGCGGCAGCCCGATCGTCCCCGAGCTGTTTGCCCGGTTTCTGGAGATGGCTCGGGGCCACGACATCAAGGTTAACCACATCCTCCTCCTCTCGCTGATGGACGGCTACATCAAGGACGGCCAGCTCGACTCGGTTCGTCGGATTCTGGAGCTGGCGCTGCCGCTCCGGATCGAAAGAATCGTGTGGGTATTTGACTCGGCCGTGCGGGCCTTTCTGGACCAAGACCCCGGGAGAGCCATGTCGGTCTTTCTGATGATGAAGGAGAACAAGATTGCGGGCAACTTTCCTCTCTATCAGGCCCTGATAGAGCACTTTTGCAAGACCAAAGACGCTGCCGCGCTCGCGATTGTCCAGGGCCATCTCCACACGGACGTGCTGGCCTTATCGGCGTCGGTGCATCAAAAGCATTACCTCATCGAACGTCTGCGGATAGCATTTGAGGGACGGCAGCTCGAGTTGGAGCAAGTTATCGGATCGCTCGCCTCCCCGTCGGACCGCATCTTGTGGGCCTCACAACCGTCAGTCTGAGGCCGGCAATCGGCCCCCTCCCCGGAAGTACTCACGATGGATCGCCCTGTTTGAAATACAGCATGTCATGGACATCCCGGTCGTCTTGGGGGAAATCGGGCTTGGGTCGGCCGGCTTCGTATGTAGCCGGCCCTGCATCGCTGATGACGCCGAGTGTTGAAACATCGCCAGTCCCGGATCACCCAGGGATCCGCCCTTTCCCGCTCGCTCGCTCACTTGGGTCATCGAGCTGGGCCGTGAGGCGGGCAAACGAGGGAGAGGAGAGCCAGCGCCGCACGATGGCCTCCCGGTCCTGATCTGATCTCGTCCCGCCTGGCCCTCGTCTCAGGCAGCCTGACGACACCGATCCCACTCGCCAGATCTCTCTCTTTGCGAATCGCACACGCGACCAAGCATGATCACCGACCAGCCCGAGACGATAGCCCAGGCTTCCGAGCTCACACAGGGCGAATGCAGCAAGGCTAAAAGTGAGCTCGAGGAAAAGATGTTTGGATTTACTTTTCTGGAAAATTCCAAGTTTCCAGGCTTTGACCACAAAGATATCCAAGAGCTTCTGTATAAATGGTAGTATTCCAAGGAATCTTGTACCGAGAATGAAACCCCCGGTCCGGCATACACATCAGGCATCTGCTCCAGGAGAGAGGGGGGGGGGGAGCAAAACGGGAATGCTAACGACACCGCTGGCGCCAGGGGCATGCGAGACCACTGCTACCTCAAGCGATTCAGCTACGACCGATTCCTCCAGCCGTATGAGATGGACCAGTTCCTGCTCGAATTCTTCAACGACGGCAATGTGCAGCCACATATCCGGGTCCTGTCGACCATGGATCGCTGGGGCACCCTCGGCAAGGTCACCAAGGTCCACAAGCAGACCTGTAACCACACCGTGGTGACGCTGAGCTTCTTCGACAGGCTCTACGAGCACGGTCAGTATGGGCTGGGCAACGCCCTGTGTGGTTTCGCTGAGAATCGCATATCTCATGGGACGTCCTTTACCCTTAAAAAGCTCACACGGCGGCTCGCCCTGCCCGCCCACCGGGACAACAGGCATCGTACGCAAGACGGGCGAAATCAAGAAGTGCTTTGACGAGTACCACGATGGCTTTGTGGTCTCGGATGAGCTCCGAAAGTGCTTGCTGATGCCCGAGTTCGAGACCTTTGCGCTGTTTTCACCCGAGGACCGGTCCGAGTTCATCTTTGCGCTCTTCAAGGGTCTCTGCTTGGGCGGCCGCGTCAATCAGTACGAGGATTTTCTGGATCCCTATCTTGATGCTACCAAGCGCATCTACAAGGATCTGATCAGGTAGCGTGTATGGAGTAATGCGTCGACAGCGAACCGGGCACGCCACCATGCCAGTCATCGACTCTGCTCAGAGACGTTTTGCTGAGTACGCTTATTCGTTTGCCCATGCGGGGGCCCACTTTGCATGACAGTGTGTCCAAAGACTCTGCAACGGGGCAGCTCGCAGTGGCCTCGCATGTCCATCGAATCGATGCGCTCGACAGCGCACTGTCGCCCCTGTTCCCCATGGAGCACCCGCAGAACTTTTGCTATGTCGCGATCGATCCGCTCAGGAGACATGTCAATGTGTTCTACCACGCCTCGGACAGCTACTACTCTTGATATCCCGCGTGGTGCATATCTTTTCGCTGGGAGCTTTGTCGATCTGGACTGAGTCTTACAGCAGCAGCACCGGCCATCTCCATGCGGCGGCACTTGCTGGCCGTGTCCGAAATAACACGGCGACTCGACGAAGTGGCAGCACATCTTGAGCTTTGTCCCTGGCCATGCTTGCTGGAGGTGCAGGCGGCGCTTGCTGCGTTCATTCATGCCGGCCATGAGCGGTGGTGGTGATCGTTCCAGAGCCTTCCATGTCACGTGTACAGGACCAAAACGCAAATGCTGTCCACGAAACAGGCGCCCCACCGCCCACCGCCCTCCTCGCCTCTGTACATCTCTCCATCCGCCGTCGAGACCAAGCCCGACCAGACAAGCCGAAGCAACACACGACAGCATCAGCGCTCATCGCCATGTCCACGATCAGTACGTCCCGTGTCGGACACCTCCTTTCTATTGCACTTATCGGCGATGTCGCCAATACCCCTGTAACCTCATGCAATGGGTGCCTCCTCATCGGCTCAAGGGCGTTCGTGTTGGCTTCGACAAAGCCGTGCAGAGGGCCGTTTAATGGAGACGGCCTCAGAGTGTTTGATGGGTTGGCCCCCCCCCAAATCTTCTCGCTGGCTTGATCCTTGGTGCATATGCGGCGCCCAATTGTCGGCAACAAATGGCTAGTGCTCTTTGGAGAACCCAACAGACAGCCTGGCTGACCTCCCCCCTGCCTGTAATGCCCCGATTTCGGATAGACTACAGCAAATGGGACAAGATCGAGCTCAGCGACGACGACGACTTTGAATGCCAGTGAGTCTCGACTGCATCGGCGGACCAGTCGGCCGGTAGAGAGCGGATCGTGATGGCTGTCCTGCCTCGGCTTCCTTTCCTTTCCGGGACGGAGTGCTGTGTGGGTTCAATGCAACTGACGCCGATCCGATGGCCCTGTCCAGCCCAAATGTCGACAAAGGCTCGATGATCCGCTGGAAGCAGGCCGACATCCACAAACAACGCCGGGAGCGAAAGGACAAGTCCGTCCTGCTTCAGATGGAGATGGACCTCGCCCAGAAGGCGTTCGCCATGATCAAGGATCTCATCCCGCTGCAGGCCTCCGCTGCCGAAACGCAGTTCAACCCGGCAGATTTCTTTGAGCGTCTGCAGAAGCTCAGCGCGGAGTTTGAGCGTCTCGAGGAAAATTTCCGACAGGAGACCTTTGCCATCGTTGCTAAGGACCGGGATGCCCGCTGGGGTCCCGTCGAGCCCATCCCCTTCTGCCAGAAGCGCATGCCTCTGAACGCCATGCTCAGGATCGTCATGGATGTTATGAAGGCATCCAAGGAGAACAACGAGGCGACCGGTATTGAGCTGTTTGTGCGTGGATGCGACAGCCTCGAGCAGACCATCTCCCAGCGCGCCGCCGATATCAAGACTGAGCTTCTCAAGGACGAAATCGAAGCAGGCAAGAAGCTTACCTCCGAGAACATGTACAAGGAGGGCTTTAGCCGCACGGTGAGCGTCGTTTGCTTCGTGTGGGACTGTCCCTCAAGATGTGGTCGTGGGAGCGACAGGGACAGCAAGTAGTGCGTCCAGGCTTGAGTCGGTCGCTGAAAATACGTCCGTTGCGGCTGGCATGCCTTGCCAGGCTTGTGCGTTGATCTGTCGATTAACTGCGCGAATTGGCTGCTGATTCTGATGAGCGACCATCGTTTCCTGCATATACTCAGGTGCTGGCCCAGCATCCCGAGGCCCACAAGGAGCCCGCCAAGGAGCCCGCCAAGCCTGCGGCCAAAGAAAAGGTCATCGAGACCATCCACACCCCTTCCAAGGTACGGGATGAATGGGTGTGTCTGCAATCAGGCTCGGCACCAGTGCGCCTGCGCCGGCAAACCGTCGACTCTGTTTTGACTCCATTATCACAGCCCGCCGAGGTCGAGCCCACCGAAGCCCAGGACGCGGGCGAGGAAGATGACGGGAACTACATCACCAACGCCGATGTTCGCCAATTTGCCGAGCTCAACGACTTTGACGCCTCCTTCAAATTCCTGGCCAAGCACAAATACATCTGTACCCAGGAGTTCTCGGACGAAATCCTGGCCGAGGCGTTTAAGCGTCAGATGAACAGAGACCCCAAAGGCTCGCAGCAATGTGTCCAGCAGAGTCTGATCCTGCAATACGTTGCGCTTCTTGGACAGGAGGGGGCGGGCGTCCCTGTTTTCTTCCAGAGGTAAGCCCGAGATGCACCAGCACCCACCGGGATTCACAAAGCCTCGACGACACGCCCTGATTTGATCGAATGCGATCTGGCCTGACCTCGCCCTTGATTTGCGATGTAGATTGCAATCGCCCAGTCACAGCGCCCGTCAGATGTTCTTCCAGGACGTAACTCGAACATATGATCGCATTGTCGAGCGCGTCGAGGTTCTCAGAAAACGAAATCTTGAGGAGCAGGAGCAGGAGCGCCAAGCGGCCTTGGCCCGGCTTGCTTCAGCCACCCAGCCTGATGGAACCATAAAACTGCCTCTGTCGGAGGATCCGGATGAGCAGGAGCTGCGAAGGGCCGAGGTCTTTGACGGCCTCGATCCACGCTTTCAAAGTGAGTATCATGCACTCCATACACATCTGCACAACTGAACTAGCTCCCCCCGAGTACCGTTGTGTACTGGAAAAGCAGAGCGAAGGGGGCTCCCATGGAGATTCCGTGCCATGGCTGTTGGCGGGACCTGCCGTTTCTCACACTACACGGGGATTACATTTGCATGCATACACCAGAGGCGCTGCTGCTACAAGACGTCGACCTCATCAACGAATATCTGGGCACACTGAACAAGGAAGAGTCGAAAGAGATCCTCGACCTCTGTCAGGAGGCCGGCTTGATGGCTTTGCAGATGGAGGATGATCCCGAGAGCAGCGAGGCCCAGGCTTAGGCTCATGTCCCGGCCCAATACAGCTTGTTCAAATCGAAACGAGACAGCGTCCCTGAGCGCCCTTCTCCTCAGCCGCTGCATATTGTTGGCCTTGGGAGCACAGTCCCGAATACATCCGGTCGATCTCAGGTCGATTGAGTCGCTTGGTCCTGAGGCGTCTCTGGTGGTGGAGATGCTCACACAATTGCTCGGCGAATCGGAGTCTCCGTGGAGGCCTGGTTTGTCAATAGCTCCGGAGATGAGCACAGTTCAATGCGCTTTATTGGATATTACTTTTGTTCCTTGCGACAAAAACAGCTTTAGTGGGCGGCAGGCTTGCCGGACTGCTGGTGGTTCCACCACTCGACGGCTTCATCCTTGAGGGCCTTCTCCTTGGCAGCGAGGCGACCGGCCTCACTGCAGTTATCATGGCACACGGAGGAGATGGTGAAGCGGATTCATTGTCAGCGTCGCAGCACAGATCGAACATAGACATAGCACATCCAGTCCATGCAGAAAAGCCAGGAGACCACCCGCAGACCGCTGCAGCGGCGCATATGCCACACGTTTGAGATGTGATCTAGTCGCTCGCCAGGTCGACAGGAGTGAGTTTCCAGATGGGCTGAACGCGTAATTCCGATCCCGAGTGGGGCATACATCGCCGAACGACTTTGATCCCATGTCCGACGCTGGCTGATTCCACCGCAGATCGGCGTCCTTCTGGGCGAGCCGCGAATTGCTCTCAGGACGCCGTTTCCGCGACCTGGTCCAGACAAGACCACTGCCACATAACGCTGTCCACATGTGCTAATGATCCATCCGTCCGTCCAAACGGGCCGTTCCGTTTCCAAATCATATGATCGAGCCGTGGATTTTGTCGACGTATCCGATGGGCAGTCACAGCTACTTACGGAAGAGGAGCTGGATATGATGGATAGGGGTGATAAACAAGTCAGATCTCGGGTGGCATTCGTTCCGCGAGAGCAATTCCAGCACAGCAAACAGTCGGTCACAGATTGCACCGCAGGAGGGCCCTCCTGGACAGCGCTTGTTTGCACAGCAGCCACCTACAGGCGTTGGTCAGGGCAGAGTGGGCGGCAGAGAACAGGAAGAAGGCGGTGGAGCCGGAGATGAAGAAAGGGAAGTAGAGCTTGAGGACGGGCGAGGGCCAGACACGTTGGCCCAGGAAAGTGCGGAAGGCGGGTTGAGCGGTCATGGTTGTCGCCGTGCTGTGACTCTCTGGTGGTCGGGAGCTCTTGCTTGACTGGGTGAGGACGAAGTCAACGACGCTGGAGCCTGGCTGAGGACAAGTGCAGAGAGCGAAAAAAGCAAAAACCAGCGAGGGCGAGACGCAGGCGAGGGCCTCTCCGCCGTGCCTTTGCCCGGCGAGAGCATGCTCGCGAGAAGGTGGCCGGATTAATTTCATTTCGGCATCGGCCAGAGCGTGGCCGGCTTGCTGCGCAGCACTGGATCGAGCCGGAGGCGGCCAGCGCTCCCGGTTTCGTCCGCCCACTTTTTTTTTGTGCCAGCCGCTCCGCACCGAGCCATCCTGGCAGTTCCCCAGCGACCCATCCCCCTGCTGCAAGGCCATCCGTGCGAGTCGATAGAGACGACATCTGCCCTCCACTGCCAGCGACTCCAAGCCGGCCCCGCTGTCAATAGTCACTCGACTTCATCGGCTGTGCAAGCAACTCCACAGCCATCATTGGCCATCATCGCGTCCACAATCGACACAAGCAGCGCTATGGCTTCTGCAGGATCCGTGCGCCCGCGGCAGGAGCTCGAGCACGATGAGTCTCCCGATCAACGAGACTATCAGCCTCGGCTTCCAACCAAACGTCCCCGCATCAACCATCAACCCGCTCTCGCGGCGGCATCCGACCCCGAGGACGATGACCAGGCCGCGGAGGAGGAAGACGATGAAAACGAGGACCAGGAAGATGGCGAAAATGGCGAGGATGATGAGGATCAAGACGGAGGCGATCAAGAGGACGAGCACGCCGAGGAGGACGACCAAGGGGAAGACGACGAGAACAATGAGGATGCCCATGAACAGCCGCCGGCCAGCGATCCCACATCCGCACAACCAAAGAATCATGCCCTGCGCCCCGCACAACCACACAAAGCGGCTGCCTCTGCACTTGCAGCATCAACTCCCAAAGTACATCCGGCCGAATCGACAGCTACAGCTGCAGCATCCAAGGCCGAGGCGGCCTCCAAATCTCAGCCATCTCCGCCAAGCGATCGGCCAAACTATCGACTCAAGTTTACACTTCAGGGCCACAAGATGTCGGTCTCGTCAGTCAAGTTTTCTCCAGACGGCAAATGGCTTGCCACTTCCTGTACGTTAGCGGAGCTTAGCGCAACAATCCTGATTTATTGTGACTCGCTTGCGGATGCTTGCTTGCCCCTTGTCACACTGGACAAACCGTCTTGCCGTACTAGTCCCAGCTGTCCGCATCAGAATCTGCTACGATCAGAGATATGCCGAGCCGCGTCCGTACTATTGATTGCAATGGCGGTCGTTGCACATCTGCCATACTTGTGCGCTTCAATCTGTGCTTCCTCGCTCGTCGTTAGGACCCCGTCATATCGTCGATAGTGTTGCCGAGATCATGACCACCGGACTGACCACTCAACAATCTTTCCTTTGCAACCCCGTGGGATGTTCAATCGACTGCGCCGATGTCGATTGCCTTGCAACTACCTTTTCGGGCTCATAGCTGCGGACAAAACCGTGCGGCTATGGCACGCGATGGACGGTCGGCACGAAATGACAATGACGGGACACACCAAAGGCATATCGGACGTTGCATGGTCGTCAGACTCGCAGTATATTTGCTCGGCATCCGACGACAAAACCATTCGCATCTGGAATATCACACGGGTAGGATGCCACAATTCCAGAGCGCTCATGTTCCGGCCTTGCAGCAAGCCACGACTGTGCTCATAGGTGCTCATTGGTGCTCACCGTTTTATTCTGCCCACCTATCTCGTGCCTGTCATCGATACATGTCTCTCAGTCAACGCCGATACGTGTGCTGAAAGGACACACTCATTTCGTCTTTTGCGTCAACTACAACCCCCAATCCAACTTGATTGCATCCGGATCCTTCGACGAAACCGTTCGAATATGGGATGTAGCAAAAGGTGAGTCAGCACGGCGTTATCGAATCGCTTTAGAATCGACGCTGCCCAGAAATGGCCTATGGCCCGTGACTTGTGGACCATGGATCGTCGACTGTGGGCTGCTGCAGGCGATGGCGCCATATCACGTCGATCGGGACGCTGGATTGCCCCCCCCCTCCCGCTTTGCAGATGATCAAAGTCGGTCTTGCAATTGCGAAAGTGTGGCGCCTGAACTCACTCGGAACCCCCTGTTGGATCGTGGTCTCTGCCGATGCTCGCTGACCCAGGCCAGTGCCTCAAGGTTCTGCCGGCACACTCGGATCCAGTGTCGGCTGTGTGTTTCAACCGCGATGGGACCCTGATCGTCTCTTGCAGCTTTGATGGTCTGATGTAAGTGCTGCCGCAGCGCTCTCGGTTCTTTAGGGCTGCAGCTGGATAGGCCATCTGACTGAGAGGCTAACTTTCTATTGGTCGACAGACGCATCTGGGATACCGCAACAGGCCAGTGTCTCAAGACGCTCATCGACGACGACAACCCGCCCGTGTGAGTGGAGCATCGTGTGCGACAGCACCGAAGGCTCTTTGGACATCCTGGCCTTTGTCGTACACCTTCAGCTTTGGACTGTTGGCAGCTAATGTGGCTCGACTCGCCCGTACAGGTCGTTCGTCAAGTTTTCGCCAAATGGCAAGTACATTCTGGCCTCAACGATGGACAATACCCTTCGGCTCTGGAGCTACTCAACTGGAAAGTGTCTCAAGACCTATGCCGGCCACCAGAACACAAAATACTGCTGTTTCGGATCGTTTTCTGTCACGGGCGGCAAATGGATCGTCTCGGGCTCGGAGGACAAATTGATCTACATCTGGAACCTGCAGACCAAAGAAATTGTGCAAAAGCTGGCGGGGCACAAAGGTGGGCTTGCATCTGGAACCGCCCGATGAGCGGTCCTCAAACTGCTCGGCAGCATGTCCCGTTATCCTTCGGAGGGCTGCTACGCATGTTGGAGTGCAGGCAAATCCATCCAGAGTCCTCGGAGGCTAATCGTCCCTTCTGTCTCTCGGTCAATATTGCCGTTGAACCTTTAGATGTTGTTTTGACTGTGGCATGTCACCCGACGATGAACATGATTGCCTCGGGATCAATCGATCAAGATAAAACGGTAATCTCCATCACGGTGACTCTTGATGTAGCACGCCGTGTTGTGCTGATCATCCCGCCACCCGAGAGCTTCATGGCATGCGTGCCGGTCCCATCTTCCCATCATGCTGACTGACGGTGGCTCCGTCGCCGATGCATTTTGCAGGTTAAAATCTGGGTTGACGACACGTCGCCAGCTTGAGCTGAACCCCTCGTACGGCATCGTGGCCGATGGATACATCAAGGCGCAGCGCAAGCGAAGCTGATCATGCAACTGCATCGGCATCTTGACCTCTGTCCAGTCCCATTCGTGTATTGCGGGTACGTGCGCACACGGATATATCCACATACGGAGGCATGGACGCACGAATATGCGGGCAACAGCTATACGGAAAGCGGAGGTGCGAATGGATGTATATATGATCGGCCATGTCGATTTCTCGGCTCACGATCGTTCAATAAACCTGAAGATACATGGCAGGATCATGGCGCAGCGCGGACTATACAAAGTCGTATAAATATTTGGAAATGTCAAATCGCACGGCTTGCGCGACCTGCTGGATGACTTCAAAGGTCACGTTGCATTTGCACTTCATATCGTCGAGTTGATCCAGGCTGGATACACGCCTCAGGAGCTTGAGGGTGATGAGCGTCGAGATCTGCGATATTGTGCCGTGGACCCGTCAGCGTTCAGGCTCCTCACAACCGACAGCACATATCTGCGAGTCTGTCTCGTCGCAATGCAATTCTGCCATTGATCCTTGGCTCCATACCTGCGTCTGGATGTCGATTTTACTATCGATGGGGTCTTCGATGATGCTGTAGAAGATGGCGAGCATGCGCTCAATCGGGAACGCCTTGGGGCCAAGTAGCTGCTGCCGCATCTGTCCAGCAAGCACATTGTAACGCCACAGAGGGTATGCGGATGAGCATGACAATCCCATGCTACGACCGACTCAAACACAGTCCCCAGGATGCCCCCGAGCCGCCCGACCCTTACATCACGGCCCGTTTCGAGTCACTTACCAGGCCTCCAGTTTTTGATTTGCCGCGCTTTGTGACTTTGCGCCTCTCCTCTACACCTTTGTAAAAGAATCGCACATCCATCTTTGCGGGATTGTACGAAGCCAGATACGATGCGATAAGCAGGAACCGGGTGTAGTAAGGCAACTCCAAATCTGTGGCATCGACGGCGACGGACGGGGCCAGGCACGCAGGTTAGCGACTCTCGTCTCGGGCTGCAAGGGAATGCACACACGCAAGGAAGCCAGACGACCAACCACCTCAGTCGGGCTTGCTGAATAACCACGGGATACCAAATCCTCGTGGTGCAACGGACATCTGGCAGCGTCTCGGCATCACGATTGGTTGCTTACTTGTACGGGTGCTGATGGTCATGGTTTCCTTCTGCTCGCGCACATGCTGCATCCACTCAGCACTCGACATTTCTCGCAGATACAGCTTCTCCAGCGCCTCCTTGAGCGTCGGCTGGATCCGCACATACAACTTGCTTGTCTCGTTTTTCTTGACTGAGTGGCACGCGTGGAGAGATAGCCCAAGTTAGATCATCCGTCATACGACATCGGATCGTGCAAATGATATAGATGATCCAATGCAACCGCGGAGCCACAGCCAGGTTCGCTCACCTTTGCCAGATTGAACGGGCTCCAGATACTTGGGAAACAGGAGGGCAATCAGGTGCCGCAGCTCATTCAGGTCCTTGCAGCCTTCGTGGAAGACGTCGAATATCAAGCTGCAAAAGTTGCCAAAGAACCAGCTCTCCTCGCCGGGTGGGCAGTCCTGCTTGACGATCGAAAACAGTTCGCCTTTGGTATAGTTCGGGAATTGAATCAGAATAGGCTGTTGTGGCGTGCGATCGGTCAAAAACTGGTCCCAGAGCAGTGTTGTGATCATGATGACCGAGATTCTGCACCGAGTCTAGGTGAGGGGAGTGTCGCCAAGAGAATCGGGTGAGATTATGATCCATAGTCCTGCTGCAAGGGCGGTCTTTGCGGGACATTCGCCGCGGCTGTGACGAAGGCGAGGCCGACCACATCACACACCGCCCCACACAACTCACCACTTCGGAGAGCTTCAGGAGGGCAGGAACCAGCGTCGGCGACATGGCGCGCAGACGCTCGGCGCTATCAAAGATCTGAGCAAACGGGCATTAGTCGTGGAATCTGGAGAAGACACGCCACAGATATCCGGAGGATCGTCCAGGAGATTGCAGTTGCTGTTGTCGTTGGACTAGCAGAGATCGAGCAGCCGGCGATGGGATCGGCCATCAGGCCATCCTGCCGACAGCCTGCAATCTTGACTCCGAGCCATGGCCTGCCAGTGAATCGGAAAGTATCACACACGCACATACCAAGAAAAACGGCTTTTCACTCTTTGCCGCAATCTCCTTGAGTTGGGCAACAAACTCGACAATCGAGTCGCACTTTGCATAGTTGGCAAACCCGTTATGGGCGGACGGCACCGTGGCCGTGATCTGGTTGAGGGCCGACTCGAAGAGCAGGCGCTGAGTGTAGCGCTCGACACAGCTCAGAAAGGCAAACGTGTGGCCGACGCTATCGCTGTCCCGCCGGAAGAAGTGGTCGATGACGTGCGATTTACCGGCCCCAGAAGGGCCCTGCAGGATCATGGGCGGTGGGGTCGGGGTCGAATACGCCAGGGCGATCGCCGCCTCCAGCTGGCGGCACTGGGTGCTTCTCTCTGGAACGCGGCCGAAGGGGGCCGCAGAGACTTCTGCGACGGGGAGCGGGGACATGGCTGCGGTGGACACTGGGATGTGGCTATATGCACGCAGAGCAATGTTGGGGAGGCTGCGAGGCCCAAGCAAGACAGAGTTGGGCAAGCGATCCTGCACATGGGACGCAATGCTGCCTTTTGCGGAAGTTGGCTCGAGCCAGCACCGGGTCGAGCCGGCTGGATCACTGCACGTTGCGCCACTGGACATCTGTGGTCGATTCAAAGTCCATGAGCGAGCGAGCGAGTGAGTGGTGGGGCGGCATGGCATGGAGGGCACGAAAGCATGGAGGGCAAGCAAGCACGGCGGGTCGAAACGGTGCCGAGGTTGGAAAGGGAGGCCCCGGCATTCCTTGGACGAGAGCAGGGGCTCGCATCGGCGTGGCTCTGCAGATGGCCATCCCATGCGACCCCAGCCGATCCGGATGCCACCGAAACTGCACCTACATGCACCAATGAGGGACGTGATGGTTCCGGCGGCAGCAACATAGCCCTGATCCAGCGACGTGTACTGGAGGGCGCTGCAGGGGATCAAGATGTCAAAGGCATCTTGCGCGATGGCGAGGGTGATTGAGGCTCGATCGCTGGACCATCGGGAATGCGTCGGCACGACCACCCAGCATACAGAAGCCAGTGAGAAAACGTCGATGATCGCCTCCAGAGAACGGCGCCGTCTTTGCACATCAAGCGTCGGTCAAGTCAGCCATCTAGCCAACCGAGTTGTCACCTCTCGGCCAAGCGATCATGCTTACCGATACAGGGCCTTGACGTTGGCGCCATCCGACGCCGACTTTTCGCTGCTGGTCTCCAGAGCCAGCTTGTTCGAGTTGATCCGGAAACGATAGAGGCTTCCAGCAAGAGAAACAACCAGCGAGGCGAGCCACCACTTCATGGCGCGGTCGCTGACTAGTTTGATGTCCGGGTGCTGCAACACGCCTGCCCCATGAATCCACTGGATCGTATCGAACGAGAGCCAGCCCATCAAAGCAACGCTCTTGAGAATGGTAGCGTAGCGCAGAAACGGATCATTGATCGCGCGGCTCTTGGATATGGCAGAAAGGAACTCGAGTTGACGACCCACTGCCATCACTGCAACACGACGGCCAAAACACAGGAATTAGTATTGCGAACACGGTCGGCGATACACTGCTCGGAATGAGCGGTATATGCGGCAGCAGCCGTTGGGCTGATTTAGGTCTGCAGGCACTTGCATCGATGACGTTACGTTTACGGCTCTGCGACAGCGTCGCCGACAGAGCGCTGAGGCGCTTGATGGTGTCTGGGTTGCCGCCGACTTTGGACAAATACCAGGCGATAAACTTGGAAAAGAACTGGACAAATCGATTGGCCTTGTCCCTGCCTGGGTTCATTAACAAGAGCTAAGCTGCGGGCACGCCAAAAAGAAACGGCAGCTGTCCACTCGGGCGATGCTTGCTGACTGCTCGACGAGAATGGCATCGGCGATGCAAGGGGCACGAAAAGTGATGGATGAGGCTATCGCCCCTTGGCTCGCAAGAGCCGTCATACCAAGGGATGTCGACAGGAACCGGCTCGTGTGGTCCACCAGCGCCAACGAGGTTGTACCAATGCTCATGGCGGCGAACAGCGTCTTGGGGATCAGATGCGAAGAACGATTCTGAAGAGCCCCTCTCGGCGGCGATCCCGGACGGATGGATCCGCGGGCTGTGGCTTGGATGGAGACATCGCCTGGACCAACTCCCAGGGACAGACGACGAGCTGGCTTCTTCGAACCGCATGGGGATTGTGGCTCCGAGAAAGCTGCTGCCTGTGATGGGTCCTGAACTGCCGAGGATCCGAGATGGGACACCGGCAAGCGGATATTCCGGCCAATGCAATAGCCGGGCACCCAGCTGTTGGATTGACTGTAAAACATCACGCTTTGTCCATGACTCTGAGAAAGGCCATTGTACCCCGTTTCTTATTACAGTTTATTGATGTGCGTGGGTGCTGATCGACGGCATTCATCTCACGCAACCCACACGCTTTAATATTGCGGCCGAGGGCAATACGTGGGGCGGCTCCGTCGACGCTCGTGGGTGTCGGCCGGTGGATAAGCGTGCTCAAATACTGACCCATTGGAGGTCTGCGAGCCGCAAAGTGCGCCGGTGGGCAGATCCCAGTTGCGCGAGTGCATGCAATCCAGAAGCGTTGCCGGGCATGTTCAAGGAGCGATAAGCAAAGATGCATGGTTAGAGCAAGCATCGATGATCAGCCCAGGTGCACAGCGTGCTCGTCAAGATACTCACAGCCTCCAATGAGCGAGGTGGTGATGCCGGCGGCGGAAACGACGCCTCGGTTCAGCGTGGTGTATTGCAGCGCACTTCCTGGGAGGAGCATATCGAGGCCGTCTTGGAGCAGCGCCAACAGGATGCGGTTGCGTTCGCTGCCGATGAGCCCAGCATCGATCCGCCAGTGTCATCGGGAGTATTGATGGTAGTCAAAGTCAGGATTGGGCGATAAACAGCCGGCAAAAGATCCGGCCTTTGTGCTGCTGGCAGAAACCGTGGGAGCCGACAGCGACCCCAGCCAGATGCCTCTGGCGACGACTGTACCTCTGGAGAAGCTTGACGTTCTTCTCGCCACCTTCCTTGCCCATCTTCTCGGCCTTGTGCTCCTGGGTGAGTCGGATGGAGTTGATCTGGAGCCGATAAAGGCCCCCGATAAACGAGACGCACAGGGCCGTGAGCCAGCACTTCATGCCCCGCTCGGTGATTTGCTTGATGTTGGAGAGCTTGACGATGCCGACCGAGTGGGCCCACTGGAACATATCGTGCGACAGCCAGCCGAATAGCGACAGGTTCTTCAGAATCGCAACGTAGCGCAGCAGGTCGTCCTTGATTCCTTTGCTCTTGGCGATGGTCATCACAAACTCGAGCTGTCGTCCAACACGCATCACTGGCGCATCATTGGGATAAGGCACACGGGTAAGTACGGTGAGCCTGATGAGCATCGGCCCCATCGGGACAGTCGCCTGGCCTGCCGGTATCCGCCGCCCATGTCCGCTCGGATGCTCGGCCGTACGTACGTTTGCGGGTCTGGCCAACGGCAAGGGAGAGCTTGGCGAGGCGGCTGACCAAGTCGTTCTCGCCTTTGCCGTTGGCCAAATACCACGCCAGGAAGTTTGCGAGGTACTGGATAAACCGGTTCAGTCGATCTCGGCCTGCGATTCATCTCAAGTGGATCAGTCTGTAGCCAATGTCGGGTCCAAGAAGCCTCTGCAGCGACCGAGTGGGCCATAGGGCTGGCAAATGCCGAGCAATCGCTCTGGCCAACGGCGAATGCTGCCCGGCTTACCAACAGAGGTCGACAGGAACTTGATGGTGTGGTTGGCCGCAGCCGTTGCGTTTGCGGGCACCAGGGACATTTTTGCGCAGATCGGGTGGAGCGGAGCGGGCGACGCCTGCCTGGGTGTCTATATATCGTCAATCATCATCGTCATAGGACCTGCAGGCAGCCTTGTGCATGTGAAAAGTGAGATTTGCCCACGAGATGCCGTGACATGGCATGGGCAACGAGGACGGCCACCACAGCAACAGCAGCAGCAACAGCCAGACGTTCAGATCACCAGAGGCAGCGATATCTTCCGGATCGAGGAGTGCGGGTGCGAGATCAGAAGCAGCAGAAGCAGAAGCAGAAGCAGCAGAAGCAGAAGCAGCAGAAGCAGAAGCACCAGCGCCATGGTTTCCTTGATGCTCCCCCATCCTCCGCGTCGCATGCCCCCGTCCTCTTTCCCTTGCATCAGACTCGCCGGCACCGCTCCGTCAAAACGCAGGAAATGCACCCGCAACGCACCAGGGAGCCTCAGGCAGATACTCACACATCGAAATCCCATGCCGAGTCGTCTTCGGATCCTGGTCCGCCCGCCAACGGCATCGGCACGTTTCCGCTGCTCCAGATTTTCCTGCTCGATGGCATGGAGGGCTTGGTTTCGCTCCCGATACTGGCCAAGCTGGCCGTCCTCAACTCGGTCTTTCATCAGCACATCAGCGGTAGCCCAATCTACCAGCACCTGTGGAGAAATGCCATCCTCAAGCATCTGCAGGGCCGCAGCACCATTGTGTTCTACAACAGCCACATCCGATTCTGGTTTGCTCTTGGACGACAGCCCGACACCCACTCTTGGCCAGTTATCTGTGCTCCGTCGGCCCTCGACCGGCTTGCCAGCGCTGGGCTTTCACACGCCCTATGCATCCAACTTGAAGACGTTCATCTCTCCAGTCTCTCGGGAATCCCGTTCCGTCGGTCGCTCCGCATCTCGGATCTGCGGCTCTCGGGGAACTTTTTGGACTCGGTTCCGTCGGAAACCCTCGAGGAGCTGCCGCAGCTCCAGAAGCTAAACCTGTCCAAAAACACTCTGACATCGCTGCCGTCCACGCTAGGCCTGCTCATCCATCTCAAGGAGCTCAATCTATCCCAGAATCAGCTCACGTATCTGCCTGAGGAGATTGGCTGTCTCACCAAGCTCGAGGTTCTGAACGTTTCCAACAACTGCCTCTCCAGCCTCCCGCAGTCGCTCGGCTGTCTGGAAAGCCTCCAGTCGCTCGATCTAGCAGCCAGTCGGTCGGTTCCGTTGCAAGGAAGGCGGGGTTCATCCAATGCACATGTTTCCTCGTGGATACCAGACTCTCTCGGAGCGCTCAGGTCGCTGAGGCACTTGGACCTTTCATCGAACCGTCTGGGCCACCTGCCCACGGCCCTCTGCGCGCTCTCATCGCTGCTGGTGCTCTCTATTCGCAGCAATCTGATCGAAAGCCTTCCGGACTCGATAGGACGGCTCCGCGATTTATGTACGCTGGATGCATCCATGAACCGCCTTTCGACGCTGCCGAATGAGATCGGACGTTTGGGCAACCTTGAGGAGCTGGACCTGGCTCACAACCAGCTGCATGCACTGCCATCATCATTGGGCCAACTCGCTGCGCTCACGTACCTGGATGTGTCCTCGAATCGTATCAAGAGCCTGCCCTCTGAGCTCCGGAATCTCCATGGCTTGGAGATTGTCTATGCCCATAACAACCAACTCTCGCCGGGAACCGCCACGAGCCAGCCCTTTTCCGTCATCCTCTAGCCGGCGCTCCGGCCCGAGTAAACAGAATACCCGGACACTACGTCAATATAGTGGGCTCGATACCTGGTGACCCGCAGCAGCAGGCTTCCGGGCATGTCCATTGGCACTGTCGGAGGGGATTGGGCCGAGGCGCCCACATCGACCCTCGGGTTGGGCAGGTTGGACTGGATGTGGCGCCGATCTGTGACTTTCGCGTGACCCCGGCTTCCCATGCCAAACGGCTGCACCTGCCCTGTTTCGCCAACCGACGTCCATCCGACGACGCTCCTGTCCCCAGCCCGGCATCTACCATGGCCGACGATCCGCGGCCCACCCGAACCATCGGGTTCAACTCGCTCATCCCACTGCCGTCCTCCCACCCGACACTGACGATCCCCGTCCAGTCTGGCGACGCTGGCAGCAGCAGCAGCAGCAGCAGCAGTAGCGGCATCACCAGCCCCACCCCCTCGAGCATGACCCCGCTCTCGCCGCTCTACCAGTCGCTGTTGCCGTCTTCGGTCAAGACACCGCTGCACAAGCCTGGAGCAGTTCCAGGCCCGGTCCCGGTGCCCAAGGATACGATTCCAATCAATCCCAAATTGATGGACCAGCTCGAGGTGCTCGCAGCCCGGACAGCAGCGGATGTGCAGCGGCTCATCTCGACGCTGACCGATAATCTCACCAGGGTAGGCACGAATGCGGCGTGGGCCGATTAAAAAATGGCTGAGAAGGCAGTGGCTTGGCTGCATCTGTTGGTCCGGCAATGAGCCGATCCATGCTCGCCCGGAGGCTTCGACTTCTAACATGCCCGCATCGACCTGCCGCTGGACAGATCTCGCAGCTCACGTCCGAGTCGCTCAAAGTCCAGCAGCTCAGTCTCGAAAATCTTCATCAGGCCGCTCTGGCCTCAACCGAGGAGACCCTGAACCTGATCACCAAAGTCGACGAGCTGAGCCACAACATGGAGACCATTGGCTCTCTGGCCGCACAGATGTGGGTGCAAACGTCCCTGCGGGCAGCGCGTGGAGTTCGAATGCCGGAGCTGGAGCCGGATGATGCAGGGAGCTGGTTCTGCCTGGTGTGCACAGCTGACTCGCTCCGCCATTGCCTCGATGTGGACCCTGGATTTGCACCTGTCGGAATGCTCGCTTGCGACACCAGCAAGGCCATCAAAGATCAACTCGACTGGTTCGAGGCGGCCGTCACCAAAACATAGAGCTTCTCCAAGACGAAACGGGACACCCTGTTTGGAACGAGGACCGTCGCTTTCGTCCCAGGTCCTGAATACACACGCCCATCGCCCGCCATGACCAAACAGCGAGTCTGTAATCTCAAGCGGATATGTATTGGTGAAGGACGGATGGACAGACAAATGTACAGGCGACCGGAGTTGATGGCATCCGCATCGATCTCGCATGTCGGTCACAAAAAAGGGCTACAGCGGCGAATCGCCAAAAGGGAGGGGGCGACAGCGATGCCAGTCCAATATCGAAGGTCGCATCGGAAGCATAATCATGAACAAAAACAAGGGCAAATGCAACGGACAGGTGCCGCAGGGAAGAGTGCCCAGAGACGGAACAGACTCAGCAGCAGGCAAAAAAACAGGACTTATACGGACAATGTTCCACGGCAAGAAGAGGGCTCTGCAAGCACGGAAGCGGAGCTGGAGAAACTCAAATCAAAGTAGATTCAGCCAAAAAGATACCGGATGCGAGTGCGGTTCTACCGTGGTAGCGAGGGTTCGTAGCGAGGGCTGCACAGCTACTGCTTGGACTTCTTGTATACGACCTTGCCCTCGACCTGGACCCGGATGACTTCCTTGCCCTTTCGGATGAGAATCTGGTCGCTAAAGCTGCCTTCTGCCGTGGGCTCAAAGCACACAAAGACAATCGAGCTGCCGTTGGGCTCGATGGCGATGCGCTTGGACTGGACACGCAGCGGTGGAGCAACCACAATCTCCAGTGGAACGCGCACCGACGAGAGGTTGTTGATCTGGAGGCACTGGGTCGCGGTCTTGTTGGCCTGTAGCTGGCCAAAGTTGATTCGGAGGGACTGTCCATCTTCAAGCATCCGCTTGCCCTGCGGGTGGAGTACCTCGAAGGTAGGACCGCCTTTGGGCTTGCGTTCGGCGGAGGGCGCGCCTCCAGCAGTGGACGACCGAAGAGAGGTCGAGGAGCTTGTGCGTGGCGTCCGTGGGATCGAGGTCATCGATGCGTTTCGCGAGGACGGGCCCGAGGGACTGGTGGGGCTCTCGAAGGTGCCTGAGCTGGCACTGGTTGGTGTTGGCGAGATCCGCAAGGCGGGCGTTGGTCGGGTACCGGTCATCTTCTTCTTGGCTTCTTGCGTAACAGCGGCTTCTAGGTCTATCGTGATGGCCTTGGTGGCGCATTTGATCTGTAGCTTGGCTTTGTAGCTGCCAGCGTGAACCGGGTTGAACGAGATGGATAGCGCGCACGAGGAGTCGCTTGCGACAGAGTGGGCGACGTCGGGGTCCATAGAAAGCGCAAAGATTGCCTGAGGCAGCGTGTGGCGCTTGGATGAGCCCGCGGGCTCAAAGTAGGTTGGCCCAACCCAATGCAAGCTAAAGGTCGCATTCTTGTTCTCGACATTGCGGATTTCGAGGCTTTGCTCCGAAACCGGCCGGCCCGAGAAATGCGAGATGTGCGAGTGGGCGAAAGGCAGCTTGATTTTGGTGGGCGGCGAGGACACCGACTTGGTCGGCAGAACAACCACAGTCTCGGAACCTCCGCAGACGGTGTCTGAGCCAGGGGTCCGGACAGGGGTCACGACGGATGCTGGGGCTACTGGGGCGGGAGATGGAGCGAAAGCTGGAGCTAGGGGAGATTCGGGCGGCATCTGAGCTGCTGGAGCAGGGTCCTTCGGCACGGAGGCCAGCAAAGCTGAATCAAGATGAGTTGCGCGAATGCCTGGTGAATTCACGGCCCGGGGACTGGCTGAAACGGGATTGGGCAAAGGAATGTTTGGCGGCCGAGGGCTAGCGACGGGTGGGCTTGCTTGGAAGGGGACGACTGGGAGAGGGTTCGCCGGGGCCGAGCGGGCTTGAGAGGGGTTGACGAGAGCTGCCGGAAGGGGATACACCTTGACCGACTCGATCGTGAGAGCCTCTGCCGGCTCAGAGGGGGCTCGCTGATAGTGGGTTGTGCCCGTGGGAGAGAGCATCACGAGGGTCTTGGCGATGCGCGAGCCCTTGGGGGTAATCTATGTTCACGGACAGAGGTGCCGATGCAGATGGTTAGGTCTGTGTGAGTTCGTCGCGACCAGAGCTCAGGCCGAGCGTGGTCTCGCCCATAAAGGTCTCGGCCGTGAGGATCGCTGCCTTCAATCGCTGGCTCTATATCGCCTATCCACGCAGTCTTGGCAGCCGCGATACTCGCGATACCAACCATCACGTCAACGGCCTTGGGCGTGTCCGGGTCCGAGTCAAAAACGAGCTCGCCTGCCGGATTGCGTTTCGGGGTCCAGAAGTACGGCTGTGGGCGAAAAACAGCAGCAGGCATACAGGTTAGCTCAAGTGTCAACCTGCCACAAAGCGACCAAGCAGAATACTTGCAGAATACAGAAGACAGCGCCGCGGCCACTTGCGTGACGACATTGGTCGAGTCGTATACATACCCCTTGCTTACGATCTGTTCCTTCCAGGGTGCCAACATCAGCGCTTCTCGAACGGAACAGAGAGCAAGGGCTCAGCATGTGGGCCGGCACCGAGGCGATACCATGAAGCGACGGAGGCATCATTGGCCCTGAGAGCACATCACTCTGCTTCTGCGGCGTCGACGGTGGCAGAACAGCCCTGGGTTTGGTCAGGAAACTGGGCTCGTCGTCAGGCCCATCCAAAAAGATCGAGTCGTCGAGAATGGCACGTTTAGCCGAGTCACTCGCTTGAATGTCATCCTTTGCGGGTGAGTCGTTGAGGTCGCCGAGCATGTCCACATCAAGCCCATCGACAGGCGGCGCATCGCCATCGACGGCATTGGCAGTCCTGAACAGGTGCAACGGGCCGGGGTCATCGAATGATACATCCTCAGAGGCCGATATGCGGGAAATGTCGTCAAAGACAGCCGATGAAAACACCCGATGAGAATCTGCTTCGTTGAGGGTGGCTTGATGGTGGCAAGAGTGGACATGTATGAATATGTGGATGCAGCTCATAGCGCCCGTCTTACTGCTCCAGCACAGTGCAGCTGCTCGACGCATCGACGGTCTTACCTTCTGATCGTTGTCGCTCCTTCATTGGCGCCGAGTGAATGACGAAGCTGGTGGCCTTGGCCAAGTCGAGAGGGGCACCCACTGATGAATTTGATTGGATGGAACGAGACGGATCAGATATGCCTGACTATGCGCAGTGAGTCTGAGCCGCAGTTGTAGGCATCGCAGCGTGCAAGGCCATGTATTCGCTTGCCGTTACCTAGGAAGGGGTCGTCGACCTCGTCTCCATCACCATCTTCATAAATGCCATCTGCACGAGAGTCAGTAACCTGTGTTACGGAGGCGGAGATGGATATGCATGACCTACGCATCAGAGTGGCGCTACAGTACCTGCAGTGTACTCCTCGGCATCGTCGTCCGTGGAGCTCGAGGTCTGGGATGCACCGAGAATGCCAATTAACTTGTGTACGCTTTGCGGCATCGACCCGATCGAGATCGCCGGCGCATCGTCATCGCGGCTTGAAGTGGATCGTGACAGCCTGGCGGTCGAGGGCGCGCGCGAAGACGAGCTGGCTCTCATAAGATCCACCGAGGCGAGCGAAGGTACTTCACGACGATCAGACGACGAGCCAAGGGTAGGAACCCGCTCGGCTGTCCAGCAACATAGCAAATGGCGTTAGTAGATGCGGCAGAGTCTGCTACAGTGCCTTGCTGTGTCTTGGAAGCAACAGCCCAGATACTCACAGGAGAACGATGACGCGGTGGCTCCCGGTACACGGCTGTGGTCAAGATGGTGATGCGCCTCGCGACTCGGGTTGCGCTTTGGCTCATCGATGTGTTCTTGGAACGGCGATGCCCATGGGATTTCGTCTCGGATCTCGAAGGGCGAGGAGGACAGGCGCGTGCTCGAGTGATCAAACTCTGGGTCGGGAGCTGGCGCATCGACATGCCTTTCGGCCACCGAGCGACGACTGCTACGGCTGGAGTAGCAGCTGTTCCGGCTGGAACGGAAACTGACTCGGCTTGAGCGGCTGGTGCGATGGTCGACATCGGCAATGTGATGCATATACACATCGGCTTTGTCGTTGAGCGGGAGCATCCCGGACTGTAGATAGCGTGGCGGACTGAGCTGCTGATTGACCGGAACATGGCGAGCCCCGAAATTGGCGGCATGTGGCGAGGCAGTGCCGTTGACAGTTGCGGAAGGCAGCCGATCGTCTAGGAAGAGCTCGTCGTCCGCAAGAAAAGGGGACTTTTCGCTGATGTGCGTAGGGCTGCCGTTGGGATGAAGTGGGTCCGACACCGGAATACGACTTTGGGATGCAGCGGTGCCAGCACGATCCATCTCGCGCGAGCTGGTGGATGAGCGGAGCGGGTCTTGGGCTTGGCGAGAGACAGGTCGATGCAGCTGCTGAGCCCTGGAGTCGGAGGCAGTGGTGCTGCTTGCATGTCCAAGCGGGCCGGCTGTTGGCCACACAATCATGTCTTGGCTGCGACGAACCAGGTTGAGCATGCTTTCGACCTTCTCGATCAGTTCGCTGTGCGATTTGCACGGCGACGAGCTAACAGGCTCGCCAAGCCCCAGACCCAGAGGCGACCCAAAGCCGCCGTGTAGATACGGAGTGCTGCCGCTGCTGCTTTGCACTGGCGGAGGGCCGGCATATGAGAGTGGAGTATCGGCACGGGATGGGACGCTGTTGATGCTTGGTGACGGGTGAATGTCTTCTGGTCGGTAGATGCGCTTCCGAACAGGCGAGAAGACGCCCTGCGGGCCAAACCCATACATCTCGGTCGGCGGAAGCGGGCTTGTGCGCCGCGAATGGAGACTGGAGGGAACAGAGCGCCGTCCATTGAATCGATGGGATTCGTCGGAATCTTGGTCGTGGGTTCTCTCGAGCGAGAGAGAGTGAAGTTTTGGGAGAAGGTCGTCGTCGGCATCAGACAAGCTCCCGTTGCATGAGCCGTGCTGGGCACTGCCATGCTGTGAATACAGAGGATCGACATGTTCTGGCGTACAAAGGGATCACGAATACAGAGTCAACCGATGATCTTGGAGATCCGTCGTCAGGAGACACACCAAGCCCAGCAAAGCAGAGCACAGAAATCGTAACATATATATAGAAAATACAGATGCACAGGGCAGTCTCCATTCGCAAGGCTGTCGGGGTGCGCAAGGCGCTCAGCGATACGGACTGCTCCTGCTCCCCTGGTGGTTGAGCCACGACAGCAGACACGGCTTCGTCTGTCCCTCACAGGCGACACAGCCCACCATTCCAGAGAGTCTCGCTTGAAGATTCAGCTTCTCCAATGTCACTCACCGGAGAGTGCGCCGAGAGTGCGCTCGCTTTCGGTTCGCTGGCGGCCGGGCTGCGGGAAACGTGGGAAGGCTGTGTGGCTCGAGTTGACGATGAACGTCGGCTCGGGCGTCGGTTCAGGCTCGAGATCAAGGTGCGAGTCGGACTCGGGTGTGAGCTCCTGTTCGGGGCCGCACACGATTTCACTGATGTCGAGAGGTGGATAAGGATAGCGGGTGGGTTTGTACATAGGCGGCGACGACGAAAGCTTGGCTTCAAAGTCAAAATCATAGGGGTCCTTCATGGCTTGCAGCGACTGCTTCAGAAAGTCGAGATAAGACTGTTCGTTCTGGAGATCGACGACAGACAAGTGCGGGGCATCTGAGCTGCTTCTCCAGGCGCTGCGGTCTACTATGGCAAACGGGGAGAGAGTGCTGGCGAGGCTGCGAGCGGGCATGTGTTTCGAGGGCGTATGGATCTCGGCAAAGCGCAAGGCCGGACTGCGACCCCACCGGGTGGGTTGGTCGTCCAGCTCATGGTTGCGTGCCTCGAGCCACTCGCCGAATGGGATATCGTCGTCGGTTTCGTCGGGGCACTCTTTGCCTGGGGTGACGGAGTGGTGGGAGCGAGAGCATGAGCGTGAGCGCGGTGGCGAGTCGGCACAAGCCGAGCAAAGCAAGGCATTGCATGGCACGGCGGCGGCTGGCGATGGAGCACTGCCGTACCGAAGAAGGACGCAAACGGAGACGGCAGGGACTGGAGATGGTCGAGCGACGGACGGGGCCTTCGGGCCGTCTCGGATCGTGGGGTGCTGCAGCGCTGGGGAGTCATGGACAGGCGGCAGGAGAGGAATGTGGTCGAGACGAGGAGGAGGGGCGGGAGGGCAGAAGGGCTGGGGGAGAAGGGTTGTCGAGGGCAAAGGCGGCCGAGGCGGCGGCGAGAGCGGGGACGGGCGGCGAGACGAGGCCGCTGTCGCTGTGGCGCCGACAAGCTGCGCGAGGGCAGCGAGAGCCGGCGAGAAGCCGCGGCAGGAGGCGAGAGGACCCGGGCTGGCTGTCCGCCTGTGTTCCCGCGCGTCGCACAGACAGAAAACGGGACCCGTGCCGAGTCGCTGGGTCGGGGCGCGCCAGGGGACATGCCATTGCCGCGCGGGGCTCTGTATTGCGGCTGTGCGGCATGCCGGTGCGGAGGAGGAGGGCAACTTGGATGCGTTTGCTGGAGAGTCCTCGATCCCGCTTCAGCGGCGCACGATGAAAAAGGTGGCAATGATCGCTGCCAACGTCAGCCCGATAAAATAGACATACACACTCGCCGGATGCACATCGACAAACTGGTGGAATATTCGGATCGAGATCTGAGCCGACAAGTCGCATTCCAGCGCGGGGCCGTTGGGGCGTCAGATCGACGGCAAGCGAATGCAAGTTAGTTCATTGAGGAGACGGAGACAACTGCAGGGTGGAGATGACGGCTTCCGTGATGTGCTGCCCGGGTTGACAACGTCCCCCGACCCTTCGCCGGCTGGCAGACCCTCGTTCGCGCTGACAGACCTGTGCACTGAGTGTGTCGCAGACGCTGGTGAGTGTCGCAATCACCGAGTTGACGACGCCGACGCGATCCGACGGAATGTACTCGTTGATGAGTGCCTTTGTGATCGAAAGCACCCCGATTCCGAGGCACGTCAGCGGCAGCACTGAAGCCAAACAGATTGTCCCAAGAGCAAAGTCAATACACTGGTTGCACTGTGCAGGACCGGGGTACAACAGTAATATCCAAACACCCAGGATGTCGTCCAGAGAGGGCCAGCAACTCCACACTTGCTGGGCGGCCGACTGATAACTGGGCTCCCAAACAGCCACTCACCTGCATAGAGAACCCACGATTTGGTAGCAAACAGCGTGCACACCAAAGCCACAAGAGTGGCTGTGCAGAGGAGTCGGATTTGATATACGCTTGCGCTGATGCCGATATCGGAGCCTCGTGCGCTGCCGGCATGTGTCTCCAGTCCGTCGTCAAAGCTTTCGGCCGTCTCCACAAGATGAGAGCGCTCGCCCTCAGGCTCGGTTCGAGAGGGGCGAGTCGACTCAGATGCGATTTTGGAACGCAGGAAGCGATCGAGAGACGGGACAACCTGTGGCGAATCGGCGTAAGCACGGATACTAGCTGCTCGGAAAAACGCATCTTCTTGGAGCTCTGGATTGGCGACCGACCACATACCGAGACCAGCAAGAGGGCCGAAAGAGAAAGCTCCGAGGCGAGGTAGAGTGAATCGGCCCATGTGTCTGGAAGCAGCGCACGGAGTGAGCACATCGCTGCTCAAGTCTGCGGAGTAGTAGCCCCGCCAGGCATAATGAGGCATCCCCGAATCATTGAACTCACCCCAGGCAAACATCTTGAAGGCATAAATCACAAAAACTACGCGATGGCCGCTGGATGAATCGATGGCACGCATCAGTCGACATGGACACGCCAGCTACATTCAACGCGACAGCAAAATCACTCGGCTTCAGACCAGGACCTACCCGAACATCATTGCCATCAAGAGCTTGTTGGCAATCACTGCCGCAGGAATCCCACCAAAGAACTCGGTGCCATGCTTCAGCCACTCCCATGGATTGCGATCTTCGCGTGGTAATGCCAGTGATGACCGCGACTCGGATGAGGGCCGGCCGTCCGAAGACAACGGCGCTGTGGACCCACGGCCTGTCGACGGCGGGTGGGTCTCCGGGACGACGAGCACCATGGCCAGCAACGCCGCCAATGCCCAAATCGTCGCCACAAAGAAGCACAGCTGAAAGCCTCCCCACTGTCGGCGATGGAGCCGTCACGAGTCGCCATGCATCGCAACGAAGCCGTCAGCAAAGGCGACATGTACAAGATCGATAGCCAATGTCCGGTATCCGATATCTGGTATCGGGCACCGTTCGACGGTCGCGGGGTGTGTTGCAGGCGTGGGCTCACCTTGACAAGCGCTCCACCTGCGAAGCTACCAATGACCATGCCGATAAGAATACCGCCGTCGAACCAGCTCATGACGGCGATGCGGCTCCCTGTGTTGGTGCCTTCAGAAAGCTGTCCCTTGCGAGCAGTCAAATCGACCAGGGTCGAGACCGATGTGGAGATCATCGTGGGCAGTCCACCCGTGATGCCGACGCAAAACTTTGCCGCATACAGCAAGTCGATGCCACCGAGTTTTGATGCAGTGAAGACCAGTAGAGCCTCGGCACAGAGTCCCGAGATCGCCAGGTAGAACATCGGCTTCCGACCAAACTTGTCCGAGAGATGACCCGAAAGCAGCGTAACGAAGAATCCTGGATAAAAGCACTCAAGCGAGTGAGTGGGCGCAGGAAAATCACAGGTATATCACAGGAATATCACAGGAAAACCCCAGGAAAGTCGCACGATCCTCGAGGCCTCCTTCATATCGCAGACGAGCCGCACCGAAAGGATGAGGATAGGAGCCATACCGGGGACGGCAGAAAGTAGCTGCAAGGCGGCCAGGACCGTGGCGGCCTGCTTCTGAACAGCCGAGACGGAGCAATCCCGTGTCCCATCCACAAGGGTGCCGGCCGAATGCGATGGGTCGGCATAGTAGTCGCTGCACACTTGCTGGATTGTGAACTGTTGAAGGGGTGGCCCTGCAAGTGAGTCAAGCAGGATGGGTCAGTCTCGAGCGAAACAGATGAATCTAGCGCATTCTTCGCTGCGACCGGAAGCAACCTAGCAGCAAGACCGAGAGCGCCGCCATGGGCGCTACCAAGACGATCCGCAAAGCGTCCGAAGTGATATCAGGGTGCATGGTGAAGGGGGATCGCTGGCAGATGGGGGGAGTGAAAGGGCAGGAGAGGGGAAGCGGACGACCCTCGGGGGCATTCTGCCAGAGCGGACGCCACGCCGCGACGCCAAAAATCCGATGGCGACGTAGCCAGCGCGGCGGAACAATTGCAGCCGGAGGCTTGGCAACGACACCGACGACAGGCGGGAGATCTGTGGACGGCCAAACTCGATGGACAGGGTCGATGGACAGAGTCGATGAACAGGGTCGATGGACAGAGTCGATGGTCCCAGCGAGTCCACCCTGGCATTGCCGAGACAAGCCGCACCGACGACGGCAATATGCCGCTGCCCACTGCCATTGGCCGTGTGCCTCTGCCCCGAACCACTTGCGAACCGTCCCATCGATTCGCCCGAACTGCGAGTCATATGCAAGCGCGATATGCGAGTGTCATCTGCAAGCGTCATCTGCGAGTGTCATCCTCCGCGACGGCGATTTACTCGACTGCGGTCCCCTCGACTCCGGTCCCCTCCACCGGTCACCCGACGCAGCCGGACGGCACACCGAGGCAAGCCCCCGGCCCAGAACAGACCCGAACAGACCCGAACAGGACCAGCCCGGCCAGAACGGGTCTGCCCAGACGGCATCCACCTGGGTTTCCTCGCTGCGGCTGCCTCGCCAAGGGTGGCGACGATCCACGTGCAGCCAATTCCAGCCAATGGCAGCCGGCGAGCGGTTTGTGCCGGAAGTGGTCCCGAACTGCTTCCAAAGTGGTCTGTCACAGGTCCGTCCGCAGGCTTGTTCCCCCTTGTCTGGTGCGCCACGCGCCGCCGCCACTGGCCCTCGTGACATGACCAACCACAGCGCCGCCGACCAGCAGTCGCCATGTCTGCAAAAAAAAAATATGGAGGGGGGTGGATGCATCGCGAGCGGCTCTGACCCGGCCTGGCATGGCCGGCTGGAGACAGGGATATAAATACACTCCCTCCCTGGCTCGTCTCTCGGCCTCCATCGACACCGCCTCGACACCACCTCAACTCGAAAGCATCACCGCCCACAGCGTGCAATCCAGTCTGCAATCTGCAATCTATCACCACCAACATCAGCTCAACACCAGCACCACAGCCTGTCCTCAAAATGGCCGCCAGCAACCTCGTTCTCATCTCCATCGACTCGATCTCTGAGCTCTCGCGAACCGTCATCCTCCACGCACTCAAGCACAGCGTGGTGGCCACCGACAATGTCGAGATTCTCCATATCATCAAGCCGTCGCTGTGTAAGCTGCGGGTCCCGGCGGTGCATGGAGTGTTGGTGCTGTGTGTGGTGCTGTGTGGTGCTGTGTGTTGGTGCATGGAGTGTTGGTGCTGTGTGTGGCTTGTTGTTCTGTCGATCAGCGAGTCAGTCGGCCAGCCAGTCAGTCAGTCATCTAGTCAGTCATCTAGTCAGTCATCTAGTCAGTCATCTAGTCAGTCGGCCAGTCAGTCGGCCACCCGGCCAGTCCTTCAGTCGCACTCACATCCTTCGCATGTCCCGACGCTGCCCCGTTCCTCTGTGCTTCCGCCCGTTTCTGCTTGCCTCCAGTCTCTGCCATGCAATCTGCATACGAGCACCGCGAGATCGTCGAGGTCACCCAGCGCCTCACCAAGTTTGTCCAGGAGATTGTCCAAGCAAGCGGCGTCGCAAACAAGGTCTCGCTCAACGTGATCCATGGAGAGGCCAAGGGCCACATCATGATGGAGATCAGCGACCGCGCTCCGCGACTGGTTGTCATGGGTGCCCACCCACATGGCCCCCTCGCTGGCACTGGTGAGTTGGTGTGTGGTGTCTGTCTGTCTTTGCGGTGTGCCATGCTGCTGCGGTGCAGTGTGGCCTGTTGATGCGGTGCAGTGTGGTTTCTCTCGATCGGCGACTCCAGGATCGCATCAGAGCAATGCCGAGACTGGCCAATGTCGGCCACCCACTCCCACATCCACCCACAACCACTCCCACAACCACCCACTCACTGTGTCTGCTTCCATTGCCCGCACATCCCAACCGCCACCCCAACCACCCGTCTCGTCTCCCACAATCTGCAGGCAGCATCACCGGATATGTCTCACAGCGATCCCCGTGTCCCGTGCTGGTTCTGCCTCACTCCATCACCAAGACTGCCGTCCCGATGGAAGGCAGCAGCAGCAGCATCCCGATTGCTGCCTGAGCGAGCACCGTCCCCGCACCGTCTCCACCACCGTCTGCAACTGCGTGACCCAGTCTCTCTTGCCTCGCTGGTGCACTCTGTCCCGTCTGGCCTCGTTGCTGCACCTCGTTCTCTCCCAGCCGCAACCCGTCGCCCACCTGCTCCCTCCGCTTCCTGCGTGCGCCTCTATATCCCCGCTATGTTCCCGCTATATCCCCGCTATGCTCCACCATGCTCCACCATGTTCTCGATGTTTCATGCGGGTTTGTTCTCCTTATTTATTGGCCGGCGTTGGTCCTGGATCTGTCGCCTCTGGCGGCGATGCGATCCCGACCCCGCCGTTCCCGGCCTCCTGTGCGATACCATTGTCATTGATTGCCATGGGCTGTCTCGGCCGTCCTTGACTCTCTGCCATTGGCTCGATCTGCTTGAATACACACATTCGCAACCAACCTCGTCTTCCGGCGATATCGGATGGTGGTCCGAGTCGATGTGGCTCGGAATTCAAAGTCGCTGGCTGTTCCACCCACTTCATTCCGACACAGCGCGTTTCGTTTTTTGCTTGGGCGCTTCGCGATCGACTCGCGTCCAGCTTCGGATCCGCCAAGCTGCCTCCCTCTGACATCGTCTCTGCTGGTACCTCGCGGCTACGCACAGCAGCCCAGCCATGTCTCGACGAGCCCCGGTACAGTACGACGACGAGGACAATGTGCCAACAGGGAGCACCTATTTCGATCCCCAGCAAGCGGCACCTGTGGTCGAGTCCGAGCCAATCGCTTCGGATGTGTCGCTTCGTCAAGATCCCGACGCAGATCACAATCAGCCACGCAAGCGGCAACGATCGCGCAAGAGATCGCGGGGCAAGCGCCAACCCGAATTGTCCCAAGAAGAGGGTATCGCTGATAGTGGAGAAGGCGAAGAGACCGCTCCTATCAGCGCCGCAGTATCTACTCCAACCAAAGCTGCCATCTCCAACGAACCTTTGCCGCAAGAACAGGTATGTAGATGGGCTCGATATGACGACAGATCAGCCAAGTGACAACAAGTGTTTGATACGGCTTGATTCTATTCATCGCTGTTTGCTACTCACTGAACCGATCTGGCGTGATCATTGCCGTCTCTCCCGACGCTAGATCGCCGACGAGACCATCACCACCCCAGCCCAGGACGACGACGAGAGTTCGAGCGAGCCGGAAGAGCCCGCCCGGAAGAAGCGACGGCGGAAGAGAGGCAAGCGGCAAAAGGGACTCTCCGATTCCAACGCCCCGGCAAAGGTACCCAAAATCGATCGCACAGCATAGTCGATGGAATCGGAACATACTTGCTGGTCGAGTCTTGCCGATATGCTGCCTGTGCCAGCACCACGGCGTGGGTAGAAAATCTACTGACTGATCAAGCATGATCAATGCAGCAACAGGAACCCGAGAATTGCCTGGGCCAGCCTCCAGCACAAGAGCAAGCCATTGCTCCTATTTCCAGCACAAAGCAGGGCCTGCTCCCTGGGCTACCGCCTAGGGTCGCTTCAGGATTCAATAGAGCCCAGCTCCAGCCTGTCGACCGGCTCCCCTTGATGCCGGCTCTATTGTCGGGAGCTTTGCCGGGGTCGAGAATTGGATCACTCTTGCCAGGTGGAAACGACAGCGATCAAGGTGATTCGATCATGAGCGACGATCCGTGGAGCCGGAGTCGTCTCCATGCTGTCAAAAACACAGAGTCGGCAGAGAGCAGCCAGGCCGAGGCAGGCGAAATCCTGGACGATGAGCCTGGGGCTCAAGAGATTCCAAACGATGACGATGGCGATGACGATGGCGATGAGGATGACGATGAGGATGAGGATGAGGATGAGGATGAGGATGAGGATGAGGATGAGGATGAGGACGAAGGCGAGCAGCTTCTTTGGGATGAAGAGTCGATACCGCCAAACCTGCGAAAGTACTGGATCCAGCGGCACTCGCTGTTCTCCAAGTTCGACGAGGGCATTCTTCTTGACCAAGGTAAGCGCCTGCGGTAGCTGCGAGTGCTACGATAGGTTATACTCTCAGAACCTTGATGGTCGTGCCCAAGGGTTGAGCTGATCAACGACCTTGCGATTGCCCAGAGAGCTGGTATTCAGTAACTCCCGAGCGAATTGCTCGGCACATCGCCGACCGAGTTCGCGTCGGCACCATTGTCGATGGCTTTTGCGGGGCTGGCGGGAATGCAATTCAGTTTGCCTTCACATGCGACAAAGGTAAGTAGACTCCTACCGAATTGGCTGAGTCGATTGGCTTTGTGGAGAGAGTCTGTGGGCATCGCCCTCTGGATGTGCAAAGCCGGTCCGCTGCTCATCAGATAAACGGTCTCTATCAGTGTTTGCGATTGATATCGATCCAATCAAGCTCGAGTGCGCCAGGAACAACGCGCGGATATATGGCGTCGAGGACAAGATTGAGTTCATCCAAGGGAACTTTATGGAAGTTGGCCCGACTCTCAAAGTAAGCCATCGTCCCATGCGTTTGCTGACTTGCAATGGCCCAACGAATCTGACGAATGGTGCGATTGACCATCTATCCAGGCCGATGCGGTGTTCCTGTCGCCGCCATGGGGAGGTAGGTTTCTTGCCAAGTGCAGCTGAGCCACATGGTCTGCTTGGTTTATGGCCAAAAGCACACAGCCTGTCGTGCGATCACAGCCCACATGAGCGGCACAGACCCTCATACGCACATGCAATTGACAAATCTTGTCTTTTACAGGGCCAAAGTACCTTAGATCCAAGGTGTTTCATCTTGCCAATCTCCCGATATCTAGGCAAGTGCTGCATCGTGCTGGATGCCTTGGCCGACTCCATATCGCTCTTTGTCTTGATCTATCGGACACTCCCATCGCATGGCTTGTAGCTCACTGGTGCACTTTTGGACCCTCGTTGCTCCAGCGGAGAAATGATACAGGCGGCACGCGAAATCTCTCACAACCTTGTGCTGTTCATGCCCCGCAATGTCGATCCTGACGAGGCAAGTGATACGCTACGAGTTCGGGAGTTGCCTTTACTCTGCCCTGGGGCGGTCTTTCTTCCGACTGGATTGTACTGATCCGTTGTTATCAACTCGCGCCTGTTTTGTACGGTGGGTACTGTAGCTGACTGAACTTGCAGGACCGGGATACATTTGCGAGCTGGAAGAGAACGTCCTGAACGGGCGCACGAAGAGCATCACCGGATACTACGGCAGCCTCGTCGATGTTGACGCCGTGAACGAAGCTGACGACGAGGACGGGTATTTCCCCGACGACTGGGCCGAAGGACACTAAATAGACCAAAGCACCATGGCGTACAAAGCCCTGTCGAAGTCAATAGCACCCAACGACGGAATCTCCCCTGCCGGGCTGTGAGAATGGCGGTGTGTAAGGGATTTGTATGGCAGCCTCGGGATCTGGTATTGGTCGCGCCTGGTCTGCCCACAGCGCATGTCTCCAATATTGTAGTAGCCCTCGCTACGACCTCCTGTTCGCAGCACCGTGCGATCCGGGCAGTCGCTGCTTCCGTGCGGGCAGAGCCGCAGCCTCCATGCGGGAAGGACGCCGATTGCGGACCAGTCGGAGGGACAGCAACCGCGAAATGGGACAGCAGCCTCGAAAAGGGGCAGTCGCCAGCGAGCGCCTCTTGAGTCTGCCTGGATCGTCTGCCTGGATCGTCTGCGCCCTCCCCCAGCCGAGACTGCATCTGCATTCTTAAAAGGCACTTGCTCGGCAATATCTCCTCCCACGCCCTGGCACGCACCGCCCCGATGACGCTCAGATTGCTGCCATTCATCCCTCCTTCGGAGACCCGCATTCCCGACGATGCCAAGATCGAGTCGGCCCGATACATCCTGGACGATCTCGATGCCGTCCTGGCCCTCCCCTTCGAGGAGATGTGGGCTGCGCTGGTTTTGCCTGCCCTGACAGAAGCACAAGAAGAGTCGCTGATGATCTCTGTGCCCGAGTTTCTCCAGCATTTTTTGCGGTACCAGGCTCGCAACCACCAGCGGCGCTCTCTCAAAGCAGCGCACCATGCCGCCTCGGACCAGCAGCAGTGGCTGCGGGACCTGCACGATCTCGAGCTTCAGATCACCGAGAAGGTGTTCTGGCTGATCACCAAGATCGTGAACCCCCCAGCAGGCTCGGCACAGGTTGAAGGTTGGGCAGCCGAGCTGTTCGATCGGCACATCCTGACCACATCGCTGCTTCTCGATATCGCCACGGTCTACTCTCACGACAATCAAGATGCCATCCGGGCCGTCTTTACCAGCGTTCTGGCCAACGAGCCTCGTTTCATCGCAGAGCTCCGCGAGCTTCAGGAATTCGTTCTCGATGAGATCGACGATCTGGCAAGAAGAAACTCAAAGTCGTCCGGCAAAGGCAAGGGCAAAGGCAAGGGATCGGGAGAGACTGGCTCGGCTTCTCGTCCGGCACCGGAAGTGGCTATCGATATCCTCCACTTGAGGGATGCATCGCTTGCCCTCGACAACCTCGTTCGAGCCTGTGGGCATGCCGTCTCCTCGGACCTGACCTCGGACGACTCGACGTTTCTCCGGACCCTACTGATGGCACATGAAACTGCGAGCCTGGCTCTCAAGCAGGCTGGCGATCCGGAAAACGACCAGTCGACCTCGGCTCCGGACTGGTACGAGCTTTTCATCGAGAAGCAGCTCGATGCCTCAATAGTTTCCGATAACCTCGCCGCGGCAGATCCAAACTATATCGCCGTGGCCCAGAGCCTGAAGCTGGCTCTCTGTCAGCTTGCCGACACCACGCTGAGGGCCAGTTTTATCGACCCCTTGCTCGAAAGTCCTCCAAATGGCGTTAGCAATGCCAGACACCATGAGGAAGGTCTGTGTGACTTTTTGTTGGAGTTGATCAATCAGTCTCACTTTGACGGCCCCGTGCGCTTTCTGTGGGATGCACCGTTCGGAATCGATCTCGAGGTCGAGCACGACATTGTCGACAGGCTCAAGCGCATCAAGGCACACTCTGGTGACCAAGATCACGCTCGACTGGAGTACGCTATCGCATCGCTTGAGCATCTGCTGACCTTTAGTGGAAACTCTGAAGTCAAGTACCAGCGCATGAACCAGCGAAGCGAAAGACTGACTATGCGGCTGTTATCGGAAGAAGCTGCCGCCCGCTCCTCAGGCGACGCTAGCACTAAGCTCTCCCCTGCTCTGGAGCGTCTATCGGTGAATGACATGGTAAGCACATGCAGCATGTCATTTTTGCCAGAAGCAGCTCGATCGCGGGGATGTGTATACTGACCATGTGCGGCCGCATTATCTCGCTGAACTCCAGACCAACGGTGCCACAGATGATCTGGAGTACGTCCAGCGAAGCTCGCTCATTTCGCAGATACACGATCTGTTCCCGGATCTGGGAGATGGCTTCATCGAGGTACGACAGCGGTGTGCGGCTGTTTGCAGTTCAAAGGAATCGCCTTCAGCACTGCCCGACAGAGCGATTGCGCGGTGTGGATTCTGTGCTGATATCTCTATTGCTGCACAGGCATGTTTGATGGCCTACAACAATGACGTGGAAGTTGTGACGATGAAGCTGCTGGAAGACGATCTGCTGCCTCATGTTGCGGCACTCGACCGCAGTTTGAAGAGGTAGGTTCCGCCTCGCCGACGGTTGGGGCTGAACGAATGGACCACGATCCGCCTCCAGAATACGAAATCTGACAGCCCAAACCGACTCCTGCAGAGCGCCGCCAAAGATCCAGTCCAATGTTGCGTCCAATCCGGAGGCCGACGAACCTCTGTCAAAGACATTGTCGACTCGCAGAAACATCACCGATGGCGATGAGTTTGACATCTTCAGCCACAAGAAGATTGATATGAGCAGCGTCATTGTTGGAAAGAAGCAGTAAGCTGGATGCCGCAGCCAGTGCCGGATGCAAACGTCGCCGCTTTGCTCTGTAGGAATCGTTAACCATGACCTTGGTCACAGGGACACTGGGGTAGTGCTGAACGACCCCAAGTTTGTGCACGATCAGAAACAAGCCATACTCGATATGCAGTACGATGAGTACGATGATGAGTACGTATCCGGCTGCTGGTCGTGCTGGCTATCCGAGCGCCTGCATGAGCTCATCTGCCCCAACCGGTCTTCACGCTCCAGATACGACGACACGTATGATACCGTCGACATCAAGCTTGCTGGAACTGTTGAGCTTCATCTTCTCGATGAGGTTGAGGGTGTGCCTGAGGAGAACCAACGGGCCCCTCCTCCTGCACCCAAGGTAGGCAGTCGCCGTATGCACGACGCGCAGCTGTATCGACAGTTTTGTACCTTGCCTCGATCGACTCACTGTTGCCGTCCTGCAACCTGCAAGCCTGCAATCAACCCTGCTGTCGAGGCCCTGGCCATCCATGAGGCAGAGTTTGTCGCCCTCGCCACTTCGAATCCATCCATATTTGACATCAAGCAGCGAAAGTCACCACTGCGCGCCAAGCTCCGACAGACAACGTCCATGTCGGACGAGCAGATCGAAGGATGGTACAAAATGTTTCTCCGGAATGTAGGTTTCGTGGCTTGTACACCCCAAGCACGACATCGGAGGTCGATAGGTTGAAGCATCCTCGATCGAGCAATGCGCCAGACTGATCCAGTGTTTCCCATCTTGTTCCAGCCTCGCAAAGATGCGATTCTATCCAAGTATGAGTGGAGAGGCAACCGCGCAAACCAGCAGCCAAGCATCAACAAGACCCAGTCCAGCAGCGAATCAGAAGAGGACGAAACCGTCGAGTCTCGACCTGCTCTGTCCGGAGATACTTCCCGCAGCGGAGCATCCAATCAAAGAGGAGGACCGCAAATCGGCGGTGCTGGGCACAGAGGCGGCCGAGGCGGTGGTCAAGGCGGTGGTCGAGGCGGCGGTAACTCTCCGATGGACCGTGCCCGAAAGGACCGGAACAAGGCCAAGGTCGGCAACCACAATCGCAAGGATGGGCACGCCAGGAAACTGGCGCGGGGCTCCATGGGGATGCCGGAGTAGATCAAGCGAGCGCCGGCGAGACTGATATAGAATACAAGGTGTCCAACACATTGAGAGCTTCCGCGACGCTATCACTACAGCGATATCCAGTAGGAAGGAAGAATATATCTTGGCGTGCGCGGCTCTCACGCTACCGCTCTTGAGTTGGCTCGCGAGGTGTAAACGTCCTATGCAGAGGTTGAAGGACGAAGGCCATGTTGGCAATCTCCGCAGGGGCCATTGCATCAATCTGCCAATCGCCGTGTCCCATTGTCGCTGAGGGCCCCGTCCAAGCACCCCGAGGTGGATCAACAATGCCGGGACCATATTGCAAGCTTGCGGCCGCCTCGCAGACAGCAAGAACAATAACCCCCGACCAGCGAGCTCTGCACAATCCAACGCCATCCAAAATCTCCCTTCTTAAACCAAGGCGCTTCCCACAGTCGAAAGACACCAGGCCCTGCTCGACCTCAGACGCCTCTCCACCCCCCCCCAACTCCCTCGTATACATCCAGCCCTCTCTCTCCACGATGGCATCCAGACGCGGCCGTCAAAGAAGCGCCACTGTCGGCCAGGAGACCTTCAAGAACAAAACCGAAGACAGCGACTCTGGATTCCACGCTCTGTCCAAAGGTAATTCTACTGCTTTGGCGGCACCGCATGCAAGGGTTGGCTGGAGCAAGCCTGGAGGAGAGGACCGTATAAGCACCAAAGAGTACTGACAAGCGTGCTACGATCGTATGCAATTCGCAATCAACAGGTGGAGGATGCACTTTGGTCGAGAAGGATGAGAGTGCCTTCATGGCCGCGCCGACTTCGCCCAGCATGGCTCCAAAGAAGCTTGGCCGATTTGTGGGGCTGGAGAATCTGAATTCTGCTCTGGCGAACCGCCCCGACAAGCAGACGCTGATTGACCGGAACGTATTGAAGCGTAAGGCACACGCTTTCGACTGAAGCCACAATGCAAGGGGTATGGGGCAGGCTTGCTCGTGTCTGCACCGTCTCTGACTATCTCATGTCCACGGTGGTGGGTGGGTCATTGCGGTCGAAACTCAGCCGACAACGTCTCGGCCAAGCTTCAAGGTGCACAAGAGATGTTGAAGAAGCAAATCATTGAGGTAAATGGCCGACTGGGAGTGTGCCCGGGGCAGGATACGGCCATACATGCCGGGAAGAGTTGGATACTCATCTCGAGCTCGATCGCAATGTGCCAGGACAACTTGAGGGGCAAGATTGCTGCACGACCAGACAAGAACACCCTGCTCGAGCACCACATTTTGAAGGACGGCGAGGCTGCCAATGCCACCCAGGTAACAAGCAACATGGCTTGGCGCTTAAGTAGCTCGAGGAAGCCGCATCGATTATGCTTCTAATGCCCAGCACAACGTGATAATGCTCAGGCAGCATCCCAGCAACCTGAAGCTGCTCAGAAGCAACTGCCAGGTCAAGCCAAACAGAGTCAGTATCAAAGTGGGCGAACGCAGGCTCGGCGGCTGCATGAACGCAGGGTGGATCTGTCTTGGGCATCGGATGGAGAGCAAAGGCAAACTGCAGAACCCTGATGCCGATTTGTCGCCTGGACGGCCGGATGCGCATCGGCTGGACTGGACCTGTGCTGCGGACTGACGCTCTGTCGCTCTATCGTGGTTAACGGTTGACGGCACGGACTCTCAATCTACAGCTCCTGTTGGCGTTTGAGTCCATTGTATGCAGGCGGCTTGGATGTGCCTGCCGCTTTTCCAGCAGAGACTGCCTACTTGCAGGACAGCTCCTGCAACGAGCTCCGCTGATGCCACGGCGAAACAGTTCTTTGGGGCTGTGTCTGCAATATATATATCGACCATTGGCCATACTCGAGACTGCCGGGCCGTGAACGCTCGTCTCAGGGGTTGACGAGGGAGGTGTCTATGGACAGCAACATCACCGCGAGGGATGGGGCGGGCTCGCCCGACTGGGTTCAGCATTGATCTCCATCGGCGCCGAAGACAACCTCCTCCCTCACACCAGCGACTGCCCAGACTCGACTTGCAAGCATGGATCCAGCGAGCCAGCCCGATCGCCCGACAGACGAGGTACGCATAGCCGTCTGATGTCTGATGTGCTTGGATCGTCTGCAGACAGCCAACTTCATCCGCCCAATTGCTCCGCTGCGACTTGACTGCGACGCAGGAAATCCTTCGCTTTGAGCGATCCATCAAGGAGCAAGAAACCGGGAACCAGCCTCTTGTCTCGGAATTGCTAGGATTTGAGGGCCTGCGAGCGGTAGGTTCATGGATCATCGATACGCTCAGGTCCGCCTCGTTTGCCACTGCATCGTTCACACTTGGCGACTCACCGATGGACAACTATTCTCCATGTCTAGGAATATCAAAGTGGGCTCGAGGCGTTCCGAAGCAAGGTCGAGGTGAGTGGATCGGGAGCCGGGGCCCAAAAGCAAATCGCTGCAGCATAGGCTTGTCGACGAGGATCGAGCATCCAGGAGAGCGGTATAGTCAGTCTTGCTGCACAATGCGGCCACTAGCCCTCACTGAGACGCTTTCGCTCCCTTCAGCAACTGGCTGAGAGCCACATGGGTCTGCGGACGATCAAGAAGGACGGCAACTGCTTCTACCGAGCCTTTGCCTTTCGTTTTTGCGAGCTTGTCTGGAAGAATGCTGGCACCGATTGGGCAAGCGTGATGCTGAACAGGGCGATTGCATCGCAGGCGCTGATGGCAGAGATGGGCTACGACATGAACCTGCTGGAGGAGTTTTGGGATTGTTTTGCCGAGGCACTGAAGCCTCATGGAAAGACGCCGGAGGACCTCCTGACGATCTTCCAGACGGACTATCTCAGCGACACGATCGTTTGCTATCTGCGACTTGTGACGGCAGCAGTCTTGAAGAAGGTAAGCTCAGTAGAATGTGCCGTCTGATCCAAGACCTCCGTGGTCGCTTGGAGAGCCACAAGCGAGAGCTGCAAGGCTAACGCAAGAACGGGGGCATCTCTTGCTTGCAGCATGCCGAGATGTACGAGGGATTCGTCCTGGACAGCTATCCAAGCCTGACGGCCTTTATCTCTGCTCAAGTGGAGCCGAGTAAGTAACGAGGTCGATTTGCAGCCACTGCGGTGGCGCTCTGGTTGTGGGCTTCGTCTGCCAACTGAATGCGACTGCCCATGCCCAGTGAACGTCGAATCGGACCAGATCCACATCGTGTGCATGGCCAACGTATTCGGAGTCGATGTGAAAATCGCCAACCTCGACCCGACCGAAGGGTCGGACGGAGCCGTGCTGAACTTTCACGAGATTACGCCCATGGATGCCGTCGGGATCGACGAAAAGGACCGCCCGAAGGTGGTGCTGCTCTACAGGCCCGGTCATTACGATGTCCTGTATCCTCGGGCCTGATATGGGCCATACAGATACACACCTCCAAGATAGAGCTGAGCGCCAACGACACTCGCCATCAGAGCGGAATGCACCGTGGTTGAGGGTCGGTAGTGGCATATTCTGGATTATGAATACACATGTCCAGTGTGCTCATCCAAGTGCACCACCGCCCGTGGGAGGTGGTGTGGGGTACTATTGGATACGGGCTCTACCTAGGGCTCTAGGCTGGGTTTGAGCGGAGGAATGGGGATGAACCCAAGATCTTTGCGCACCTGGTCAATGTCCTGATCCAGCAGATCCTCGTACATGACGCTCATGAGGAACTTGCAGCTTTCGGCGCACTGCAACGCCCACGGGACATAGTGGGTAAAGAGTCGCTCGCGCTCCAGGGGCGTCAGACGCAATGGACCCACGAGGGCCGAGAGGATGGCGACTGGGAGACCTGTTTGGTGGGCCTCGAACCACTTGAGCGCCAGCTCCGCCTCGACGGTGATTTGGTCGAGCCCAGAGAGCGTATGCCAAAAGTCGTGGACCTGGCGATATCGGAGGATCACATAGGCAAGCTCGGGGTCATCGACGTACTTGACCTTGTAGCGCACATGCGGTTGCATACGGCAATGGCGCATGGTTTGTTTGGTTGGTTCAACAGCAAACGGGAGGGGATGGCAGCGGAAATATCGATTGAGCAAAGCAGTCAGAAGGGAGAGCCGGCGCATCGAGCCGGAAGGAGCCGAGATCGTGCCATTTGCAAATGATGATACGCACAGGGCTTCGTTCGTCTGGGTCAAAGTGATACTGGTCCATAAAACGGGTGTATGCAAGCCCGAAGGAGTTTGGGGGATATTGCCGGAGCTTTTCGAGATCGAGTGTGGTGGAGTTGATGACCGGCCGCTCTCGCAATATCTTCCTGCCGGTCGGGTCGAGGAGCATCTTGTCGCGGATCTTGCGCAGAAATATCGGGCCCGTGGCCTCGCCGAGGGCAGCAATCTGGTCCGCCTGGGTCGGATCGATGAGGCCACGGACGGCAGAAGATATCGCCAGGATCGGGCGCCACGACGGGCCAGAATGTGACAGGCGGGCCGGCGACAGGACGACCGGGGTGGCCAGGCGCCGGCTCTGCAGCGAGGCGATGGATGAGCGAGGGAAGCGAGGGAAGCGCATGGGTTGGGCGTCGAGCGGATGGCGGTCTGGATGCAGCCCAGGACAGGGATATCGATCGAAGATGGATTTCGGTCCAAATCGATCGACCGACACGGCCGCGCGCTGATTGGCCGCCGCGGCCGTCACTGTGAATCACCTGGATGTCCACGTGACCAGCGCCTGCGATTTTTCTTTCCATGAATGGGTGCGCGGTCAGCCGAGAGCCCGCGGCCTCGGCGAGGACACAGCGCGCGCAGTTTCCGGCAGCAGGCGAGAGGGCGAGGACGCACGCCGAGGACGTTCGCCGAGGACAGCGAGACCGCGCGGCCCCAGATCGCATTTTTCTTCACCGTCTGTTTCGCAGCCAGCCATCCTCGCTCGGATCCGGATACTTGCTCGCAGCGCAAGTCGCAGCAGCCCCTCTCCCGCTCGGCACTCGGCAGCACTTGGCAGCACATCGGCAGGTCGGCGCACCATGACTGTCTTGAGAACGCTCCTTTCGCGAGCCATCCCGCGGGCCATCGTGCCTGCTGCCGTCGCCAAGCCCCGATTCTTCTCGGGCTCGTTGGCGGCTCGATCGGCCGAGATTTCCACGACCGAATACGATCCCTCGGACCTGGTGAGTCTCATCGGGCGGGTCTGGACATCAGGTGTCCCACTGGATCGAGCGAATCGAAGGGATGCTGACAGCGCTATATCTGGTTGAATCGATGGCCAGGATCGCTTGCAACAACTGCGAAACATTGGTATCTCGGCACACATCGATTCGGGCAAGACCACCTTGACCGAGCGAATCCTCTACTATACCGGTAGAATCGACCAGATCCACGAGGTCCGTGGCAAGGACAATGTCGGCGCCAAGATGGACTCGATGGAACTTGAGCGAGAAAAGGGCATTACCATCCAGTCCGCCGCCACATACACCAAGTGGAAGGACACCAACATCAACATCATCGATACGCCCGGTAGGTGCTCTGCTGGCCGGGAGAGGCAAGACATATCTGTGAATCGCAGCCGGGTGGGACCGGGTTGTTGGGACCTGGTTGGTGGGACCTGGTTGGCTGCGAGGCAGTCCAATCCCGTTCTTACCACGACAATCCGCTTCGCCAGGGCACGTCGATTTCACCATCGAAGTCGAGCGAGCTCTCCGTGTTTTGGACAGTGCCGTCCTGGTGCTTTGCGCCGTCGGTGGTGTGCAGGTGGGGAATCCAGCGCACAACACCCATCTTTTGAGCGATCCGTTGCATCGATCCATCGCACTCGCGTCCAGCTCGCTGGTGCATCATTGTCAACCAGCAAAGGTTGCATTTCTTTGGGATTGGCTTGTTGTCCCGGCGATATGACCAACATGTTCCTTGGTCCTTGTGTCCATCAGAGCCAAACTATCACTGTCGATCGTCAAATGAAGCGTTACAACATTCCCAGAATCTGCTTCATCAACAAAATGGATAGGTTGGTTGCGATGGCGACCCAGCCATGTATTCTAGCATGATGCCTTACATAATGTACTCTCTACTGACTGCCATGTGTCGTGGATCCTAGAGCCGGCGCCAATCCCTTCCGCATCATCAGCCAGATCAAGGAAAAGCTCCGTCTCAACGCTGCCGCCGTTCAACTTCCGATCGGAGCCGAAAGCAACTTCAATGGCGTCGTTGATCTCGTCAAAATGAAAGCTTACTACAACGAAGGCAACAAAGGGTCAGTCTCGGGACAGCCTCGAGCATCCTGGTACTCTGTGGAGGTTGTGGCAGTCGGTGCCTGTTGCTGATCCTCCTGTCGTTCCGTTGTGCAGCGAGACCATCCGCGTCGAGGAAATCCCCAAGGACATGGCCGACCAGGTGCAAGAGTACCGATCCAAGCTGATCGAGGCCCTCGCTGATGTCGACGACACGATCGGTGATCTTTTCTTGAACGAAGAGGAGCCCTCGAACGACCAGATTTTTGATGCCATCCGCCGAAACACCATCTCGCTCAAGTTCACGCCGATTTTCATGGGATCTGCTTACCACAACACTGGTGTGCAGCCCTTGCTTGACGGCGTCGTCAACTACCTGCCCTGCCCTCACGAAGTCGTCAACCAGGCTCTCGATACCGACAAAGGCGAAGCAATTGTAAACCTCAGTTCCAAATCCAGCGATCCCCTCGTCACCCTGGCTTTCAAGCTCGAGGAGGGCCGTTTCGGACAGCTGACGTATCTGCGCGTCTACCAAGGTACCCTGACCCGCGGCGCCGTCATCACTAACGTCCGCACCGGCAAGCGTGTCAAGGTCTCTCGTCTCGTGCGCATGCATTCGAATGAAATGGAGGTACGTATCTAAAAACGCAGTGCGGCTGATGTATCTCAATGCGGCCCCACATGCTGAAATCGACTGTGGCGCGTGGTAGCGTCGACTCTACGCGCGGAGAGGGCTCAAAGATTGAAGCGATAACACGCCTGTAGCTGACACTTGTCTATGGACGCATTTAGGATGTCGAAGCTGTCGGCTCTGGTGAAATCTGCGCCTTGTTTGGCATCGAGTGTGCCAGCGGCGACTCGTTTACGGACGGCGCCAGCTCGTACACCATGGTAGGCTTGCATAGCATCGACAGCTTCCCAGACGCAGGCCCCAGCAGCGCCTTGAATTGCTAAACTTTGTGACTTGGTGTTGCCCAGACCTCGATGTACGTCCCAGACCCCGTCATCTCTCTCTCGCTCGAGCCCAAGAGCAAAGACACCATCAACTTCAACAAGGCTCTCCAGCGGTTCCAGCGCGAGGATCCTACATTCCGCTGCCATGTCGACTCGGAAAGCAAGCAGATCATCATCAGCGGCATGGGCGAGCTCCATCTGGAGATTTACGTCGAGCGCATGAAGCGCGAATATGGCGTCGAGTGTGTCACCGGCAAGCCCCTCGTTGCCTTCCGCGAGACCATCACCAAGTCGGCCCCGTTCAACTACACCCATAAGAAGCAGAGCGGCGGTTCTGGCCAGTTCGGTCGAGTCTCTGGATACATTGAGCCGCTCGACGAGGTCTCTGAAGACGGAAAGACGACCGTGTTTGAGGACAAGACCGTTGGTATGAACATTCCTCACCAGTTCATCCCCGCCATTGAGAAGGTAAGGACGGGATACCCGGAGCCCAGCATGTCTACAGCACCAACAGCCATGATACCGCTCGAGCAGTCGCTCTCGGACAGCGAGCAGTTGCGTCCGACACAGCTGTTGGCCACTGCCCGGACTACACCGCCAACCAGAGACGAAGCTTTTGATCGCGCGACTTGCTCGTTGTGGGCTCATTCTATCGCGTCGCTCTTAGGGCTTCTACGAGGCTTGCGAGAAGGGCAACTTGATCGGTCACCCCATCACCAAGTGTCGCTTCGTTCTGGAGGACGGTCTTGCCCACGTTGTCGACTCGAGTGAAATCGCCTTCAGACTTGCTGCCATCGGGGCCTTCCGTGATAGTAAGCAGTGCCGTGATCTCTAGCGGCGATGCTAGCCAGCTTGCCGGCTCTGTTGTAGCTCCTTCTGTCGAAAGTATCCATGACTGTGTGCTGCGGGGGGACCAAAGGACGGTGGGATCGGGCTGCCCAACTGCGCCCCTCCCCCCAATTGACGCTGACACACCCGACGACATCCTTTGTGCACAACACCAGCGTACTCCAAGTGCAACCCGATCATTCTTGAGCCCATCATGGAAGTCTCTGTCACCGGCCCGGCTGAGTACCAGGGCGCCATCATCGGCCTGTTGAACAAGCGCAAGGGCACCATCGAGGACTCTGAGGTCCGCGATGAGTACATTGAGATCCAAGCGCGCGTTCCCCTGAACGACATGTTTGGCTTCTCGACGGACCTGCGGTCCATCACCCAGGGCAAGGGCGAGTACAGCATGGAGTACAAGGAGCACGCTCCTGTCACCATGGACGTCCAGAAGAAGCTCGTCGATGAGTACCAGCGCGCCCGTGCCCAGGCCCTCAAGCGATAGACTGCATCTGCATGTTGAGGCCATTGTCCCATCATGTTTCTTGTTTCTGTTATAATCGACCACTGCTCCCTCCTGAGCAAACACCGGGTTGTCAAGTTCATTCCAATTGGCGCAACGATTTAATCGCCATCTTCTTTGCCTTGGACTGCTTTGCTCCGTCCACTTTATGATTCTTTCCAGCTTATCATCAGAGTCTGCATTCACCCTGGGGACATGTGCTGGCCTGGCTCAGCGTGGCCGTTCAAGAAAATATAGTCCTTGCAGCGTGTTCGGAACGAAACGGGACAGTGCCCGTTCGTGCGCATTCACATCAAACACTGCTTCTTCATAGAGAACGAGATGCTGGGGGTGTGTGACATGTTCCGACCACGGCAGGTTGTTGTCTGAGCGGGACGATGGGACCTGTTGTTTACAGTCGGTCAGAAAGAAACGGGACAGTTCCTTCCTGGCTTCAGTTCTCTGAACCCCGCTGACTGACTTGTAGGCCCAGCGGGCAGGCCGTGAGATTGTTTCCCGTCTTGGTTGGCAATCGAGTGGTTTTGGTTGGTTTGGGAAGCATGGTCTTGAATACACCCGGCCGATCTCCTGTGGCGATGATCGACTGGCATACCGAGATCATGTTCCTTGAGGCATTGATGTCTCGATGTGGGAGTGTGGTGGATGCATTCGACCCTCTGCACAGCTTCATGGTTTCTCGATATCAAGATGCTCAGCCTTCTCGAGTCGCTTGGCTTCCCGACAATGTGAGCACACCTGTGATGTGTTGAACTCGTTCACCGAGCACACATGGATCTTGGAGACGGATCGGTCTGGTGGGCGTCTCTGGTGGTGGGTGAACTGCTCAAAGTACTTGGCAAACCTGAGCCTCCTGGGACTGGATGCGTATCCCTTCCCTTGCTTCCACAAGGCATTCCCAAAGACAGCCACCACTTCGGTCTCCTTGGACATACTTGCTTGGCCATGAATGCGATGAATGGGTGGGTGTATTCAGGTTCCAGAAAACACACTGTCCTGGTTAAAAACGGGGTGTCCCATTTCATTGTGGAAACGCTGTACCAGGAGGCACTCGACATCAAGATCAAGATCTATGGCACACGAGAACACCCCTCAGTTGCCGCCACTTTACACGAAATATGCAATGTAAAATCACTCCGGTTTGCCGACGAGGCAACAATCAAGCACTAACAGGAAGCGCTTGACAACTTCACCATAGGCTATCACGCTTGTGAGCATTCTCACATTGGGTTGGCTCTTGATGGACTTTGTGAAGCAGCTCCTGACCAAAATCGCAACGACGATGCTGTCAAATACTCTAGCGAATCGATCGATATTTACCATAGACCATGGCACTCATGAACGTGTAGGTGTTGCTACAGCAGTTCACAATCTTGCAATCATCTCCCTTGACAACGGCCGTATCGATGATGCAGCCAAGTATTACCAAGAGGCGCTCGAGATTCGCACCAAGCTGCTCAAATCAAGAGAACATGTTGAAATCGCCAAAACCATCCGTGTTCTGGGGGAAGTCGCCACAAAGCAGGGAAGATGCGACGAGGCTCTGTCCCTGCTCCAGGAGCCAGCGTGTGACCGGCGCTGGCGTCATCATGAATGCGACGCCGCAGCTTTTCTTTTGGATCCGCTTGCTTGCCAACGCTGGAGCTCCCTTCTCTTGAGCCCGTATCTTCCCGAGCCTGCATCTCGCCGCTCATTCCGCCGACAACCTCTCGTCCCCGCCCATGACTCCCGCCGGCACACCAGCGCCATTCAGCGTACAGCCGATCGACGGGCTGGTGCTCTTCCAAGACTTTATCTCTCCCGAGCAGGAGGCGGATCTCATCCACAACCTCGACTCGCGGCCCTGGGCTGGAAAGGGTGTGCCTCCCAACGCTGAGCTTCGCCGGCGGACACAGCAGTACGGCTTCCTGTTCTCGTATCGATACCGTCGCATCGAGGAACACACCGGCGGGCTGCCCGAGTTTCTGCATCCCGTCGTCAGCCAGATCCAAGTCCTGCCCCCGGCCCCACACCACGAATACGAGTCCAAATCAGCGCCTAATTTTCTCGTCGTGAATGAATACGAAGTCGGCCAGGGCATCATGGCGCATACGGATGCAAGTCTCTTTGGCGAGACGATCTGGGTTGTTTCGCTGCTGTCAAGCTGTGTGATCTCGTTCTTCCGGGATGACCGCAAGGTCGACGTCCTCCTTCGTAAGCGATCTGCGTCTGTGGGCTGGCCATGTGCGCATGAATGTGCCGAGTGGGTGCTTGGCAGGTCTCTCGGGGTCTGGGATCGCTGTTGCTCGCCCTCTCTGCCTGCATCGCTCTGACGACTCGGCTTCGTTGCTGCCCCGCCGGCTGCCTATTGCTGTGCACAGCGCCTCGCTCGTTGCTGATCATGAGCAGGGAGTCCCGATTCGCTTGGAAGCACGAGATCTCGAAGCAGCCGATCGACTACTATGACGACGTTCCGATCGAGCGATCTCGGCGGGTGTCGCTTACGTTTCGCTCTGTGGATGTGAACGGCGTCGGAGCAACGACCGATTGCCGGCTGGGTGCTGATCCGGGCTCGCCGGGTCCTGTTGCTGGAGATCGGCAATAGACTTCCGTCATATCGAGTCCCGAAGCGATGCACTGAAGGGTTCCCAGAATGAGCTGTATTCAACTGTCCAAAAAGCAACGGCGGCTGCGTCCATCAGACAAGCCCCGCCCCATCATTCATCCCCACACAGTTCGCTCTGTAACTCCGAATCGCAATAAATTAGAGGGGCTCGTTAGCATCACACAGGCGCTCGGATGCGTCCACCCGTGGGTGCCAAGCACAATAACAACGAGTGCGGGAAAGGCAGATTGTTTGCAATATGGCGCATGAAGAAATAACGAAAGAGAGAGAGAGAGGGAGAGAGAGAAAATCAAAGCAAGAAAAGCGGATGTAAATTGTAGCAGCTATCGCTGTGGTCAACTAGTGGTAGTGTAGTAGTAGTAAGTGCACATGGAGAAGGCAGACGTACAAAAATGAGTCTATGGGGGGGGGCACAGGAGGTCGGAGGACGGGTCCCTGGGCTTTATGCTTCTGCTTCGGGCTCTTCGTCGTCAGTGTCTAGTACCTGGATCGGGCTTGCTGCGGTGTTGTGGCTCGTTGCGATATATGAACTGTCGTTTTGCTGGGTCGGTGTGCTGGATGCGCTGCCTCGTGCTGCAGACGATGGCCGCGAGGGGTACAGTCGGCTGGCGGTGCCGCCGTGGCCACCGCTTGTCCTTGGCGGCTGGGTGGGGTCCTCGGACATGGCTCGCGGCGAGTCCAGAGCACTTGTATCCGCTTCTTCGCTGCCTATGTGATCAAAGGGCGAACTCTCTGCTCCGACCATGGGATCGTCGGCAACATTGGAGGGCGTCGACACGGGCTCGCTTTGGTGTGCGTGACGAGAGCGCCGGGACCGACTACCGGATGTTTGGTGCAGGAACTGACTCGCCAGGAAGCTGGCTGAGGACATGGCAGCCGTGGCATCGCTGGTCTGTCCAGGGAATGGGGACACCCCGGCGCTTCCCTGAGTCGAGGCAGCCTTGGCGTGGGAAGCGGATCCATTGAATCGCTTGTGTATCGACGCGTGGCCCTCGGCGATAGGGATGCCACTTCTCGCAGAAGGCGTGCCCCTACGGGAGGCGGTCATGAACTGGGCCATCTCCTGCGCATGTTGTCCCATGGCGGCATGCCAGAGAGAGCTGCTATCTGTTGGGTTGGCGGCAGTTGCATCGCTCAGTCCGGAAGGGCCAGCTGCGGACTGGTGTGCGGCGGCACTTGATCCTCCGGCGGCAGTTTGGCGGCTTGAGGCGCCATCGGGTACACTGAGGGCGCGAAGTGTCCATTCTTGCATCGAAGCATCGTGGGCGGCATTCGGGGGGCGCATGGGCATCAACAGAGGCTGTCCGAACATGGCATTGAGCTTGGCACTGCCGTGAGGGCCGTACGAGGTTCGTGGTCGACGGATGTTCGCTGCAGCCGCATGTGCAGGATGTGCAATGAACGTTCCATATGCGCTGTTCGCTGATGGAGCCGACTGAGGGGCGGCCGACGGCTGGACAGGGCTCGAGCCGCTTGCAGAGGGCTCGGCATTTGGGTCTCCGTGCAGCGGCATTCCCCGGGTGATTCTGCGCATGGGACGATCCAGCTGGTTCAGCAACGCCGCGTTCCTGGCAGCGAGCCCAGACCCATGAACATGGGTATGGGTATGGGCATGGGCATGGGCATGGGCGGAAGGCGGGCCAGCGGCGAGGCCACCACCGCCCCCGTGGCCTCCATGATCGCCGTCGTTTTCGCCAACAGAGCCGCCATCGGCGTCACCGTCGTGGTCGTCGTCATCGTCGCCTGTCTCGTCGTCGGGTGCCGACTCGGAATGGCGGTCGCCCATGCCTTCGACTTTCTCGCCAGGGGTGATGCCTTCGTCAAAGTCCAGGACCTCAAACCAGGTGCGCTGCTGGTCCTTCTGGACGGCACACACCAACCTGCGCTCGTCCATGCGGACCCTCCATACGCCGGCAACGTCGCTGATCAGATCTCGAATGAATCGGCCGTGGACGACTCGGTCTTCAGAGAAGGGCCCATTGGAGGGGTTGGAGGCCGCGCCGTCCTTCTTGGGTGAGCTGCTCTCGCCTCTAGCACTGGGGCCCGCCGACGACAGCTCCCACACCTTGACGCCGCCATCCGAGCCCGAGACGATGCGGTTGAGCTTGGGATCGTGGTGGAAACACGTTATAGCGGCGCTGTGGCCCGTCAAGGTCGCTAGGCATTCGCCTGTGAGCGGGGACCAGATCCGGAGGGTCGAGTCTGCCGCGGCCGAGACCACGTAGGATGGAGAGAGCTCGAGCAGACCGACGAGCGAGGCGTGTCCTGAGCAGCAAAATGCGACCAGTGGCACGACAGCAGCAGGTCGGATCGATCGATCGATTTGGGAACACAGACAGACCGAGGCGGTGGTGTGAATGAAAATAGAGGGCCAGGCGTTAGTACCGAGAATAGGACCGCAGCGGCGAGCAGCACACAGCCTCGAGCGACACAGCAGCGGATGCACACATCGGTATTGCTTCAGGTTTCGGGGCAGTGCAGCGCCAGTCCGTGCTTCGTCCAGCGCCACTACTTACGCTCAAGGGAAAACAGAGCCGCGCCCGTTTTGGTGCACCAAACTCGCACGGAGGCGTCCATGCTGCCACTCACGGCTCGTTGTAGCTCGTGGGAATAGCCGACACTATACACCTTTTCGCGGTGGCCGGTAAAGTGCCAGATCTGCCGACCCTGGACGACGTCCCAGACGCGAACAGACGAGTCGTAGCTCCCGCTGACGAGAATGTTTCCGTAGCCGGCGATGGCGCGGACCGAGCCACTGTGGCCGGTGAGCACATGCATAAAGTATGGGTTCGTGGTGGCAGCGGCGGCTCCGTTGGCATGTGCCTCGGGCAGATGCGGCGGGTCGACCTTGGGGTCTGGCAATCGCCACACCCGCAGAGTCGCGTCTCTGGAGCCCGTCACAATCAGGGGTACGGCGGGCTGGATGTTGCTCTCATCGCCGTTGACAGGAGAGGGTGTGAGGATCGTGAGACAGCGCACGGTGCTTGTATGGCCCTCGAATATGTGGGTGCATTGCCCCGAGTCCATGTCCCAGACCCGGACGCTGCGATCGGTTGAGCCGGAAACCAGAACGTGCTTCCAATACTGCAGCGCCCAGACACCGCCGTCATGGCCAGAGAGTCGGCGAACCATATTTCCGGTCTTGGTATCGTATATGTGCATCGTCTGGTCGTCAGAGCCCGACACAATCTTGTCGGTATCGAACTGCAGGCAAGTCACCACGCTTGTTTCGTGTGCCGGGAAGGAGATTTGCTTGTAGCGGCCGTGTAGCCAGTTTTGACGAATGGTGTGGTGGCGCCGGTTCAGTCGCTTGTACAGTCCCGGCGGTAGGTCAGCGGGCCCGTCGGCCTCAAGCTCATCGCTATCCACGACGGGCGATACGGGGGTATCCGAGAATCGGGTCGGGTGTTGGGATGTCGTTGGGGCGACGCCCTTGTGTTCGACGACGTCGACCATCAGGTCGTCGTTGACGTCGGGTGAGAGCGCCGTCGATCCAAGCGGCAGCTCGACTTCCATCCCGTCGGCTGAATCCGAGTTGATTGCGACAGACTTGCCCTTGCGCGCTTTCCGCTCCTTGATTTCCATCAGCCGTTCGAGGCGATGCTTGCGGACCTCAGACTGGATTTCCTCCTCGTTGTACCACAGCTCGTCCATCAGGCGGCGCTTCCACACCGCGCGCTCGGCACCGGGGCCATCGAGGACGGCCTTCCATCGCTTCGAGACGCGGCAGCATCGGCCCATGGTCCTCAGGTCTAGATAGCCCATGATCTGATAGCTGATTTCGGCAGGAAGGAGGCCAAAAAAGTCACGCTTGAAGGTGGGCTGGATCACTGTCGAGACAAAACGGAGGACCGGCATCTGCGAGCGCTTCAGCAACTGGAAAAGGAGATATGACTGGAGTTCGTGCGGAAGCGTGTCATAGAGAGAAACGACATAGGGAATGTCCAAGAGCGAGGCGCTTGCCGGCTGGGGAAGCTTGCCACTCAGGGGCTGGCTGGAGGCGGCGAGCGAGTGGCTTGAGACAGGAGGCTGGAAGTCCTCGGGCAGAGTTCGGATGGTCGTGGGGGAGAGCGTGGGGCTCGGTAGTGTTGGCGAGTGGGGCCAGTTCGAGTCGCTCGAGGGCGATTTGACATCTTCGGACGGGCTGCCGCCGCTCACTTTCACGGCCGGTGTATACCGCTGGCCCAGCGCAGCATGCTGGCCGAGAGGCGCGGGGCTGTGGGTCCATGTGGGGATTGCATGGGAGTCGGGCTGGCCCATCGAGCCGGTGGAGACATGGCGCTTGTGTGAACGGGGAGCTGTACTGACATCGACGCCTCGGTAGGATGTGGAGGAGGCACCCAACCGGTCGTGGTGACCCAGCGTCGACGAGCGCAAGGATGCGGCCTCGTGCGGGGCCTGGGGGATGGCCCCGCTTGAAGACGAGGTGGAAAAGCTCGAGAGCATGCTGGTTTCGCCGTCCGAGTCGGAGGACCGTTTTCGCTTGGACACCTTTCTTGTTGACGCCGACAGCGAGTCGACGTAGCTCTGGTGCTGAGTGTGGTGCTGGGGATGGTGGTGCTGAAGTTGTGGCGCAGGGTGGCTGCTGGTGTTCTTGAGGCTTGTGGTCTTGACTGTTTTCGAGCCAAGGGGGGTATTGTATTCTCGCTCAACCTGCCCGCGCCAGGAGCAGAGGCAGAAGGGGGAATGGCAGCAGGAGTGGCAAGCACGGGGTGAGTCAGTGACAAGCTCGACTGCGGGGCCGCACGGGCTGTGCTGGCAGAGCGCCTGGGGAGGGCGAGGGGACCAGAGGGATCCAGTTGGGAAGGCGTCGGACCAGCTCACAGACGGACGACGATGCCGATGAGCCTTGGACGGGCGGTTCCCAGCCAAAGCAGAGCGAGGCTCGCGAGAACCAAGGACAGAAAGGGAAGATGACAGCGACGCTGACCCAAGGCGCACTCACCTCTTGCTTGCTCTTGAGCTCCTTGAATTCGAACGGTACGCCGCCCAGCTCAAAGGCAAAGTTTTCCAAAATATCGGGAGTCTCGGCCGTCGCCAGCGGAAAGGAAGACAGGTCCACGCCCGAGGAATTCGAGTGTAGTGGCGGAATGACGATGGGAGGAAATTTTGTGGTTTGGGTGGTGGTCGTTGTCACCACGGTCGTAGTAATGGAGTGGGAGCCGAGCGTGAATTGCGCGAGCGACGATCCAGCCGGCAGCGGCGAGGGCTGCTGGGAGATGGTGCTCTGAGAAGTGGGTTGGGAGTCCATGGTGTAATGCAACGGAATGTGAGCCAACAGACAGACGGGTGGCGGAAGCGGGTCCAAGAGGGCAGCCGAGGCCGCAAGCCCAGCGGCGATAGTTTGGGTTGGGCGGACAGGGGAAGGTGAAAGCGAGTCAGCCGAGAAGAGTCGACGTCCGAGAGGCGACGGAATGTCAGAATAGCCGGCGCCAGAGTCGAGAAGGAGGATTGTCAAGGACGGCAGCAGCCAGGATCAGGAGGCAGAAACAGGCACGACCAACGGGAGGGGAAGACACTGAAGGCGGATGCGTATGTACAATAGAGAGAGTGAGAGCGTGGAAATGCGAGGATATCTACAGGCCAAAAACGGTGGGCGGGGATATGATACACATGCGCGATGTGTATGGGAGGGGGGGTTGGGTCGGCAGAGTATCGAGAGGGGAGGGAGAAAAGGCGAGATCAGAGAGCCAAGCGAGCGAAATTCAAGAGATTCCGGGAGGATGCCGGCCGCTTCTTTGGTGGACCAAGCCCGACAGCGAGAGCAGCCGAGGCGGGGGGCGAGCGAGAGCACACAGACAGCGCACCGACAACAGAGCGAGAGCGCGGGCAGGGGGCTCGGCGACACAGCGCCAACGCGAGCGGCCGTCCTTCCGCCGAGATTGTGGGTCTCCTTGCTCGACGACCAGGACGGAGAGCGGCAGCAGAGGAGGGTGGCGGACAGAAGCGAGAGAGGCGGCATCACAAAGGAGCAGATGACAGCAGACGAGAGGCCGGCGACCGAAAAACGGCTGCAATTGCCGCCCCGCTCCCAGCTGCAACCAAGGCAAGGGATCGCGGCCTGGGCTGGGAAAGGCAGACGGACAATAGTACACCCGGCTGCAATCCCACGGCCTGGCGAGCAGCATGGCATGCCGATGCAACCAGCCAGCAGCCAGCCAGCAGGCGAGGCCGCATGGCCAGAGCAACCGTGTGTCTGTCCCGCTCCGTCTCTGAAAGCCAACCAGACCCAGCCAGGCCCGAGCGCCAGGGCACGACGCAAACGGAAAGCACAAATAGTAAGGGAGGGGGAGGCAGCGCCGCAACAAGACCATGCCGCCCTGTAATGCCTGCCGCCTGCCTGTGGGTGATGGGAGAGGCCGGCCATCATACGAGACAGACAAGGCAACAGCAGACAGAGACCAGGGCGGCTGGGATGAACGCAGGTCGCCGCGTGTCTGGGAGTGGGTGGGCTGCCGCCTCCGTGCATGATCGCCGGTGTGCTTGCTCGCCGGCTCACGGCTCGATCACGTCTGGGGTGCGAGCAGAGCGAGAACAGAGGGCATTCCCCGTCCGCGGGATTCGCGATCGGCGGAAGGGAGAGAGGCCACAAGAGGAAGAAGGGGCTGGGTGTGGCCAGGTGCTGAAAGAAGCAGATGGAAATGGTCGGAGGCCAATCTGATTGATTCAAAAAGACGACCTACCTCGACAGTGTCTTCACCAAGACAACGTTGCGCTGCAGATCGCACCGCAACTCCAATTCAGTCCAGAGTCGAGCTCGGGAGTACTTGCCGACAGATCAGACGAGATCAGATCAGACGAAATCAGACGAGATCAGAGGGCCCGAGACGACTGCGACTTGAATACAGGCAGGCAGTCGAGAGAGAGGAGGGAGAGGCGCCAAAGCCCGGGAAGAGTGAGGCAAGTAACGATGGAAGCCTGGGCCGACGGGTGTCGAGACGACGGTGCTGGGAAACGACAGGGCGAGGGTCGAGGCGGGGGGCAGGCCGTGGACTCCCACGACCAGCCAGCACCTGAGCCGGAGCTCGGCCAGCGGGCGGGCGGGCAACCAGGCGGAGGGCAGCCGACCAAGTCTCGCCTCCCGCCGCACTAGTCGCTCTCGGCTGAGGGGGGGTGGAAGGCCAGCGACGACGCCGGCTCAGGTGCGGCTTGTTTCTTCTGCTTGGCATCGGAGGGGAGTTGCTGCCAGGGTCCGTGATTGTCTCTTCTCATGTTTCCTCCGCCGACACGATCCCGAGGGAGCACCTGGGGACCAGCCATCGCCCGGCCGCCGCGAGTGCAGCCGTGCAGGCTCGAGGGCTCTTTCCTGGAGTTTCTTGCGGGCGGAGGACCAGTCAACCGGCTGTGGTCGCTGCGAATTTGCAGCACTTACTGCGCCGAGCATGTAATGTATTCAGGAGCCAGAAAACCAATACCGGCCGCCTATGAGCATGGAGTGTGCCGCCTTGCATTGAAAGCGTTGCAGAAAGCAATGAGGCCACGAGCGTTCTGCATACGACACACTCCGATGCCGCTGCACAGGCGCGGCGTCACCGTTCGAACGACGTTGAAGCCACACGAAGGCCCCTGCCTGAAACAAAAAAAAAGAAAAGCAAACAACAGTCGAGATATACGAGATAATAGAGGATGCGGGGCGCACGACACCAGAAACGAGGGGCTTTTTCAAACGGCAGATTGGGCTGATGTGGACTGCGCCATGCACTAGAGCTTGAACTTGTCGAACTGGACATGGAGACTCAGTCGGTTGTCCTCACCAAGCTTTCCTGGCTCGGTCGTGGTGTCGGCGGGAACTCGGATAAATGCATTTGCCGGCAGGATAACACCGCGATGGTTCAGGAAATGCGTGTACAGGAACGAGTACGAGTCGATGGTGCGAATCCAGTCCTCAAAGCTGGTAGGCGAATGTCAGCAACGGGTCAATCAGCAAAGGCAACGGGGTCGAGCGTGGGATCTGCACGGCGTGCGGGCGGTCAGGCTACTCACATCATGACGGCCTCTTCGGCAGTGAAGATGGCCTGGTGAATGAACTGATGTTTCATCTGGCTTGCCTCGGTGTGATAGTCCTCGAACGAAACCAGGTGCTTGGATGCCTGGATGGTTTGGTCGGCATTGTATTCGGCATAGAGCACATTGTCGAGGATGAGGCCTGTAGCGGGGGCTTCGGGGATGTTGATCGTGGCCAGACCGAAGGAGTTGGCGATGAGAGAGCGGGGGGTATTGGTGCGGATGACCAAGATGGCCAGGGCTGGGGCAGCAGGGATATGCGGGATATTTAAAGGAGACAGAGTCTGCATCAGCCTGCGAGCAATCGAGCAATGGTGGAATGATGGAATGGAGCCATCGGATATGATACGCTGATGGAGTGGAGCCATCGGATATGATATGCTGATGGAATGGAACCATGCAGACGGGCGTGGTCGTGTCGCCACTCCGACAGACCGCTCTGGGCGGAGGTGGGGCTGTGGCTGCAATGACATGCGCCTGCAGAACTTGCATATACTTTGATCATCTCTGTGGTACGACGTTCAGTATGGCCTGCTACATACCCATCATCTTACGGATCTGGAAGCTCGCAAAGGCTTTGGCCTGGAACTTGACACGGATCCACTCGATGCCGTGGTGGATCTCGGGTGAACTGGCCTCGATCTGGAGAATGCGCATGTAACACCGCGAGTCGTCTGCAGAGGCGCCAGGGATGTAGTTATGCCAGTTGTGTGTGCCGCGGTAAATGGAGAAGATGTCCTCGAGGGTGCGGATCTGGTGGCCGGTGATGCGGTAGGCCTTGAGGGCGGCAAGCTCGTCGGCGCTGGGCTTGGGGATGGCAATGGGGTCGTAGTAGACCGGGGCGGCGCTTACAGGCTCGGGATTGTCCTGAGGAGGCAGCTCGTTGGTGCCCTTGCGTGAGAGCGTGCGCTTGATGGTTTCAAAAAGCTTGGCATCCGAGTGGGAGGATTCGTCGGTGGGGGTCTGAGGGATGGCCGTCGAGGTTGGGGCCTCCTTGGCTCGGCCCAGACTCTTGAAGAAGCGCGAAAAGGTACCGCCGCCTTCGTGCTTTGAGGGAGAGGCAGCACTAACGGCCGCCGGAAGGGCAGACAATGGTGGCTGCTGCTGCTGCTGTTGCTGCTGCTTCGAGAGAGACTTGGAGCGGCCGATGGTTCGGCCGCGGTGGAGAGTCTGGAAGAGCGTTTCGCCCTCCTCCCGGGTCTGGACGGCCGAGATATCCTCGTGGTTCTCGGGGTAGGGCTCAAGCAGGTCAAAGTGGGAAGCCGGTGGGGGCTTGGAGAGGATGTAGGTCGGGAAGACGTACTCGTATGTGCGAGCGTCGCAGCTGCGGCGGGCCGAGAAGACCGAGGCAATCTCAGTAATGCCATAGACCCGGATCGGATCGGGCAGGGCAGCGTTCACGGCCGAGACCGTCGGCAGAGCAAGCGAGCCGGATTGGCTGGTGACCTCGAGCGAGAGACACTGGCGAGCGGCGTGCTCGCCCTGCTCAGTCTTGGAGGCCCGAGATAAGTTGATAAAGGCGATTTGATGGGCTTGGGCGCCGCCGCTGCTGGAGACTACGGTGGCCAGGGCGTTCAGCAGCTCGCCTTCGATCGATCTCTGGGCGGACAAAGCCTCGAGGCTGGCGAACTCGGTGCCAAGGTAGCCGTACAGGATGGCCAGGGAGATGTGGGCAACGCCAGAGGCATCGACGACAGCGGGCATGTTGCGAATCGAGAAAGAGGCAGGCTTTGGCGTGACGGGAGCTGGCGAGGGAAGCCGGACGAGCTGGAGAGATAGACAGCGACTGAACGATAGGCTACAAACGGCAGTTGGTGCGGCCGGGTTGATGGAGCAAGTTGCAGGCAGCGCGATCGAGGGATAAGAGCAGAACAGAGCAGACAGGAGGCAGGCAAGGACGAACTGTGGCGGGGCGGGAGGCGACACGCCGATTGGCTGGCCAGTGGCACAAGAGAGAACGGCGACCGCGTGGGAGGACAAGTCTTGCCGGCGGTGGGACGAGGACGGCTGCGCACAGGCAGCCCACAGACGCGTGGGTGTATGGCCACCCTCTGGCCTGCTCAGCAAGGTGCCAGCCCAGCCGAAGCCAGAAAGTTTGCGGGAAGCTCAGAGTTGGTCGGGATGACAAGCGGGTCCACCGGTGCAAGCCCGTCGGCGCAAGCCCGTCGATGCAGGATCGGGCACCGGCGACATGTGACAGGCGAGCAGATCATTCGATAGCGGATATATGAGCGAAAAAAATCCAGCGGATCGAACTCATACGGGCCGCGACAGTCGGCCGGGCGGGTGGTCGGGCAGATCGATTGCTCTTGAGTAGCAAACGCCCTTCGCGGTGGATGAGCGCCGCCATCGGATGAGCAGCAAGCCGGAGAATGCCAAGAGAGACGAGGGCGTATGTGGCGGGTGACGAGGTCGAGCGTGCAGCTGGCAGGTGGCAAGATCGAGTGGCCAACTGCATATGGTCGAAGCGAATGCGGAGAAGGCTCCGGGCCACACCGGAAACGTCACAGCCGTTGGAAAAACGGCAGCTTTCGAGTTGTTCGGCGCGCCGGATCCATGTGAATTGCGTAGATGCCAAGGGCCCGTCGGCGATGACTCATCGTGGCGCCAGGACAGGCAACGCTCACGGCTGAAAACGATCTTTGGAACGGCTTGCCGACAGCGATCACCGTCAGCGATCGCCGACAGCGCTCATGGCCAAGTGACGCACGTCCGGCATTCATGCGTCATGCTCGGGCGATGCATTCCGTGCATTCCATGAAATCGCTCTGGAGCAGCCAATCGGCCGCCGCGGACACACCGCCACACGGCCAGCCACAGAGCGGCTGCACATGCACAACAGCATGTCAGTACAAGCACAACGGCGTGTCAGCGCACACACACACACAGCATCGCCACACCACAGTCTACACTGTGCTGCGCTGCTCTGCATTTCACTGTGGCACACTCGCACACTCTCCGACGCGTGCCCATGCCCAAAAGCGTGCAGGAAGACGCAAGGCGTCAGCCTGTGTCAGCTCGGTGCACCAATCAGCCGGCCTGCATGCGCGCACAGTCGCACTGCACGCGCGTTAACACGCTCCCACTCCCAGCCACCCGGCTCGCCACAGTCGCTGTCCATTCGCTTGCACTGTCTTTGCAGCTTGTCGCGCCTCCCTCCCACCACGCCGCCCAATAGCCCAGAGGCTTGCATTTCGTCGCCTGGCTGGTTCTTGGTCGCTTCGGCGGGTCTTCCTTCCTTCTGCGTCTGGCCGTCCTGCCGTCTGCATCTGCCACCCCTTCCATGCCGGCATCCCGTCTACGAAACCGACAAGACTCTCCGCCCTCGACTCTGTCTGCCTCGCCTGCGCCTGCGGCCTCCACCGGCCAAACGGCAGATACCGCTGCTGCCTCGTCTCTCTCGCCCACTCAGAGCGACAGCTCATCTCCGTCCGCTGCCCAAACGGCATTGTCCGGAACAGCAGCCGGCGCTGTTCCCTCTGCTTCCGCTCCCGCATCGGCGACGGCGGCGGTAACGGCAACAGCAACGGCAGCGGCGCCAGCCGATTCGCTCGATGATTTTGGCATCAGGATCCTTCTCTATGGATTCCTGCCGCTTCTGGGCCTGGGGCTGCTTGTCTTCTTGCTGTTGCTCGCATTCCGCTACTGGCGACAGCAGAACCGGGTGTCTTCCGGGTCCGGACGGCGCATGCCCGCACCAGGATCAAAAAAGCTTGTCGATATCGAAGGCAGTGCCGGCGAGCCCCCGGTCGGCTCTGGAGTTCGGATTCAAACGTCTGCTGCTTCCAGTGGCCGCGACGATGCCCAGTCGAGATTCGGACCCGCCGATCATCCGCCGATCACCCGCCTCAGCATCGCACCCTCGTCGGTGATGGACGGCTCCGTCCCCGAATATTCGCAATGGCTGGAGCCGGCACAGAGCAGCATATCGTCGTCGACTCCGCTGCATGGCCGGGTATTTGTGCCTCCCAGGCCCTCAATCGACATTGGCCAGGCTGCACCACCAAGCATACCGATGACGACCCTCCTTCCTTTGAACGGCGCGGCCGCTGCTGCCCCTTCGCAACAAACCGGCGGCAGTCTGCGCTTCATTCGAGATCCGATCAGCAAGGTGATTCGGCAGGTATCGGACGACCCCACTCCTGTTGCTCTGACAACAGTGGTGCCGCCAGATACAAGCTCGACCGAGGCAGGCTCCCGAGGCAAGAATGCCAGCAAGAAGCAGCCGCCTCCTCCACCGATCGTCACTACCGTCTCGCAGAAGCCGCAGAATCTCCAGCGCGGGGCGCTTGCTTCCCGGCCCCCTGTCGGCCCCCGGGCTGCAGAGGCCGGCACAGACCCGAAGCCCGTCGGCAATGTTGCCGGAGCCAAGGGCCAGCTGCTGTCGCCCAAGCACTACCGATCCGAGTCCGCCAATACTCTTCTGTCGACTCGATCCGAGCTCAAGCAAGACTGGAAGCTTGGCAACATGAAGTTCCAGACACAGGAGCAGAAGCTGGCCGAGAGGGAAGCTCAGGAGCGCGAAGAGCAGCAGAAGCGTATCTTTCAGCGGCAGCAGACGATTGTGCAGCCGCCAAGTCCCTTTGGCGAGCCAGCAGCTGTTCGAGAGAGCGTCATTTCGATTGTGCATCCCCAGCCTCTCAGTCCTGCCAATGTCGATCTGGGTACCGACGGCGCTGCGCATTGGAGTCCAAACGAAGTGCCCAAGACTGGGGATCAGGCCTTCTCGCTGGGCAACAAGGGACTCTGGTAGATTCCCAGCTGTGCCCCGCACGCCGGATGGATGTGCAAGCTTCTTTGCCGGCCACTGTCAAGCCGGGCGATAGCACCTCTACTCTTCATTCCCAAGCTCACCTGCTCACCTGCTCACCTGCTTACCTGCTCACATCCCCCTCTGCTCCCGTCCGTCCATCGTGTACTCTGTGGTTATCCTTTTTGTATTTCTATAGTGGCCCTCCCCCGCGGCACATTGTGCTTTCCCGGGAAGGACTTTGCCTTTTGCCGTACCATACTTATCCTTACTCGTTCGTTTGTTTGCCTGCATTGTCTATACATGGGCATCACCGTCCACCCTCTCCCATCCAAACTTCTCTCGAACCCCGCACGCCACATCTTCAAATTGACTCTACGACATTGCGTCATCGAGCCTTGTTTTGCTCTTCCAGTCTCCTGCCGTCTTTGCTTTAGTTTCTGTTCACCTGCTCCAATCCCATCCCATCCACCGTTCTCGTTATCCAGCTGGGCACATTGCTGTGCATCTCCGTTTCGCTTTGTGTCATTGTCCGAAGCCTGGGTCCTTTGCTGTGCTGCTTGCCTCTCCTCCCATCACATATCACCATGCGCCTGTGTTTCTCTCTCTCTCTCTCTCTCTCTCCCTTTCCTTTCTTTCGTCGGCATTCTTACAGTCAATCCAATAAAAACGGGACACCCGTGATTTTGACGATTGATCAAATATTTTGTTACCCAAGGCCAATGCACGATGGCCATGACCATTCTGTGATTTGAATCAAGGACGCCATTGTGGGAATCGCTTCCAGCTTCAAGACGCGCTGGATGAGCACCACACCAAGTCCCAAGATCCCTGGGTTGACTTCCTTCCTGCAATACATTCGCCATGTGTTCGATGGAGACATGTTGGAGAAACAGCTGTACTTCAGCCTGACCCAGCGACGGCGGTTCAAGCGACTCGATCTCCAGGTGTGCTCACATTGTCGAGAAGCCAAGCGACTCGATAAGGTCGAGCATCTTGATATCGAGAAACCACACTTGTCCGGAGCTGTGCAAGCTGCCATACGCTGTGGGATCGAGACATCAATGCAGCCAGGAACATGATCTCGGTATGCCAGTCGATCATCGCCACAGGAGATCGGCCGGGTGTATTCAAGACTGTGCTCCCGAAACCAACCAAAAACAAAGAGATTGCCAACCAAGACGGGAAACAATCTCCCGGCTTGCTCACTGGGCCTACAGTCAGTCAGCGGGTTTCAGATATCTGAAGCCAGAAAGTGACTGTCCCGTTTCTTTCTGACCGAATGTATCGTTCGCCTATCTAGAGCCTCCCATCCACCACATGCTTGGGCCTTGGTCGTTACCGCTGCTGCTGCTGTTGTGCGCGGCTTGCGTGTTATGTTATCATCCAGCCCAATCTTGTAGTCAAGCAATACATACAGCCGGACTCTTGAGATCGAGGCAGTGCGGGTGTGTCCAGTGTTGGTTGTTTTTGCTGCTGCTACTAATGATGATGATTCAGTGGGATCTCATCGGCTCGTCATGCGTCGACATTCGGCATTCGGCATTCGACATTCGGCATTCGACATTCGACATTCGGCTGGGTGCTGCGCATGTTCTGTGTCATGGATCGGAGTTGCGCTGCACAGACAGAAGGCCGTGGAATGCGATGGATTTCCTTCCTTGGCCGCTGGTGCCATGACATCGACGATATCGGCTGTCGGATGTCGACTGCCCTGGCTGTCTCTGCATGCCATCGTCGTATGCTGCGACTCCCGCCCGTCCATCGCATCTGCTCTTCAACCCGCCATCAGCCCAGTCCTTCCACTCCTCCGTCGATCGCCGCACCACCGCATCGGCCCGCACCGGCTTTGAGCTATTTCTGGCGGGGGCTTGTGTCACCGGTCTTCTCCATCCGTTTCCGCGGTCCTCCTGCGCTCCCCGCCCCCCCCCGAAAAAAAAGGCACAAAAGGCGATCGGGCTGCTGGACGATCGCTTTCGCCCCCCAGCACCTCTGCGCTCGCTCATTCGCCTCGTCCGTCTGTCTGGCTGTCGATTGCCGGTCGTCTGCCCGACACCCCTGCCGTGCACCGCATCCCCTTCCCGCTTCTCCCACCTTTTCTCCCAGCTTGCAACGCCGTCTGGTTGCGACCGGCCTCAATTCGCACACTCCCATCTGGATCCCGCTGGCTGCATCTCCTGCCCCCCCTCCTCCTTTGCTCGCCCACGCCAGCTCTCCCAACGCACTTCTCCCCTGTCTCGCGCAATCCTCTGCGATACACCCCACCCTGAATCAAGATGGACATCGATCATGTGTGCGTATTTGCCTCTGTTGCGGCAAGGATAGCCTCGACCACGCCCAAGACGATGGGCGGCTCCAGATACCGTGGTTCAACACGGGCTGCCAGTGTCATCGGCTGCTGGCTTCGGCTGCGTCCTGCGTCCGGATGGCAAGAGCAGGACAGGAACAGAGCTGCCAGTGCCGCTCTGGCTCACGTCGTGGCCCGGCAGCGATTCGGTTGCCGTCGCCATCGTATCGACCTTCCGGTGCTGGCGGGAGCAACTTGTCCATCCATCTCTTGCCCTAAAACCACACATCCTTTCCACTACTTCCCTCTACAGTGAACCCGAGCCGGTTCTCTCCGCTGAGGACTACAAGGCTCAAGCCAACACGGCCTACAAGAGTGCCGATTACACCACCGCCATCAAACTGTACTCGGAAGCCATCAGTAGGTGTCCGAGAATGCGCTGGAGGCGAGGACACTGCTCTGCTGGGGCGTGGGAGCGCATCGGACGTGCTGGTGGGCACCGCCGTGGCTCGTCGGCGAGTTGCTGATTGTTGCTGGCGATCGAGAGGCCGCAGTGAGCGTGTTGTGGTTGATGCCGAATTGGTCGGATTGGGCCGAATTGGCCCCCACAGTGCCCACACATGCCCCCGATCTGCTGAAGGCTATGGGCGCTGAGGACGATGCAGTCCGGCAGAGGCTCGGGCGTATCACCAATGTTTTTCTGTGGGGATGGCAATCCTGTGTATACGGGCGCTTCTGGCCGAAACGTGTCGATCCTGGGCTGAATCACCAACGATCCAGACCGAGTCGCTGACGGGGTTGCGTCTCTTTCCGCCTCTGCTGTCCAGAACTCGCCCCGGTCAACACAAGCTATTATGGCAACCGCGCCGCCGCCTTGGTGATGCTCAAGCGATACGACGAAGCCATCAGGGACTGCAAATCGGCAACCGAGCTCGATCCCCACTATATCAAAGCCTATCTTCGCGGCGCCAAGTGCAACGTGAATCTGGGCAACTTCACCCAGGCGAGCCTGCTGCTGAGCCAAGCCAAGGAGGTGTGCCTGAGCAACAACGATCTCCAAGTCAATCTCTCCGCCATCGAGAAGGAGGTCAGTCCAGCGGCTGGATCTCGATCCCTGGAGGCTGCAATGTCTCGCGCATCGCTGGCCGCGAGCTCAACGTGCGCAAACGGGCTTGGCCACCGCGACCTGCGTCTTCCCCTTCCACTGAAACCAATGCCCCGATATGACGTTTTGCAGATTGCCGCTCTGACCAAGCTCCAGGCGGCCTACGAGGGTGCTCGGTCACTCCTGGACCGGGGCGATTCCAACAAGGCTCTCGAGTCTCTGGAGGACGCCATGATCGTGCTTGAGCCCACGCTCAAGTCGTCTGTATCGTACACCAAAAGTAAGTACCGCTCGTCGCCCAGATCAGGCGGCATCCTACCCCAATTCCCAAACGCTAATTCCCAAACGCCAAGCGCAATCTCGATCCTGGCCACGCCGCCTCGTCCTAACAGTCTGTGGGTGCGCGTTCTGTTGCAGGCGCATCTCGATTCATCGGTGCCGATCTCAGCCCCATCCCCCCGAAATGGCGACTGCTGCGTGCCGAGTGCATGGTGGGCTGCAAGGAACTCGAGGAAGCCAACCGTGTTGTCTCGTACGTAGACTCTGCTGCAGCTCCATGGAAGCACCTGCGCTGCTTTGCGGCTGGGCTGTGTCCCCCAGGTCGCCCCTGGAGAGCCCAGTCAAGTGTCGATGTTTCCAGCCGATTTTACTTTGCATCGTATCTGATTGCCTCTGCTCTCCTCCGTGGCCACACAGATGGATTCTGATGGAGGACCGGTCCAACTCGGAGGCTCTCACCCTCCGCGCCTACCTGCTCTTCATGAACGACACTCAGACCGTCGCCCAGATCCAGCAGGTTCTGTCCAATGCGCTGGCATATGACCCCGACAACGCCAAGGCCCGTACCCTTCTGAAAAAGATCAAGCTGGTTGACTCGATCAAGAAGGAAGGCAACGATGCCTTTTCCAACGGGCTGTGGACCGATGCCGTTGATGCCTACACGCGCTGCCTGGACGCCAACACCGACGGAGGCATCGTGCGCGTGAAGGTTCTCAGCAACCGCGCTAACGCCAAGAGCAAGGTAAGCACCAATCGATCCCCGCGAGCACCTGGACAGCGGGGTGTTTGCTCGTCAAGCGGCCTCGCCATCGATTGCTTGCAAAAAAAACACTGTAACTGAGTCTGTGAATGGGTTGTCATGGTGGACTCGATAGCTCGGAAACCACGGATCGGCTGTTGCCGACTGCTCCGAGGCCCTCAAGCTGCTCGAGATTCTGTCGTTCCCTGGTTACTCGGAGGACTCGCCCGCCTCTGGCGAAGACATGGGCAACTCCATCCAGTCGGGCTTGTTCCTCAAGCTGCTTCTGCGACGAGCGGATTGCTACATGAAGCTCGAGAGCTACGAGGAGGCTGTGCGCGACTATGGAACCGCCGGCAACGTCAATCCACAGGACCACCGTACGTATCCGAGCCGTGCTCTCCACACTGCACGCCATCGAGCGCCCGTGTGGACCTCGGTTAAGGGCTCACCTGACGAAAAGTGCGCATACTCGCAACTCACCCATCTCCCTGGCTGCCTTCATACCCCAGAGATCAAGAGTGCCCTGCGAAGTGCCCAGCAAACCCTCAAGCAGTCCAAGAAGAAGGACTACTACAAGATTCTGGGTGTGCAGCGATCGGCCGACGAGAGCGACATCAAGAAAGCCTATCGCAAGATGGCCCTGCAACACCACCCTGATAAGAATTCGGGTCTGTCGGAGGAGGAAAAGTCGCTGGCCGAGACCAAGTTCAAGGAGATCAGCGAGGCCTACAGTGTGCTGTCGGATCCCCGGAAGAAGAACATGTTCGACTCTGGCATGGACATTGACGGCTCGTCTGCCTCGGACGGCATGAACGGCTTCAGCCCGTTTGGCGGCGGCGGCGGCATGCACGGCATGCACGGCATGCATGGCATGCAGGGTATGGATCCTGAGATCCTCAACATGTTCTTTGGCGGCGGCCGGATGGGCGGCCAGGGCGGTTTCCGATCCAACTCGGGATATTCGTCGCAGGGCTTCTCGTCCCAGGGCTTCCCCTTCTAGGCCAAGTGGCTCCCTCCCCCTCCCTTCCCCACTCCAAGGCGTTGTCAGCAGCGGCCATCCACGCCGTCCTGTCCATATCTCGGTATCGTTCACATCCAAGGCGCAAATGCACATCGCAAGCTCGATACTCTCTGCTCTTTTCTACCTCCTTTTCCATGCTCCACCGCTCCCCTCGATAACTGGCATGTGCATGTTTCTCTTTCTGCGCGATCTTGCCTCTGCCCTTTGCCCCTCCTGTATTGATGCGCATGATTGCTCGCTCGCTCGCTCGGGTGGACGGCCCCCGGCTGCTGGATTCTTGCGATCCACTCTCAACACATTGAGCAGAGACTTGGTTTGCTGGATACCGGCTTGGCCAACCTGTATATTTTGGCACGATGTAGAATGAAATGCAGACGCAATTCCTCTGGGCCTCGATTGCATGCGCGGCTTGTTGGCTGGATGGATGGATGCGGCCACCGGCGATCGCCAAGACTGTGTTGCTGGGGCTGGACCCGCAGCCACATCAAAGAACCATGCCAGAGCACCATGCACGGGAGTCTCAAGCACAGCCTATATACTGGACCAAGTATAGATGGTGTTGTATTTTGGGTACCTCGACTGCAGCAATCAACCCATCCAAAGAACCATCCGCCTCCATCTCCGCTCTGCCTCACAGCCCTCGCCGTGGTGTATCAGGACAAGCGACCTTCCTGGGATCGCAGAAAAGGGAGCCAGGACGGCACTTGCAGGCATTTGAGGGGTAATCGCGGAGCACGAAGTTGTCGACGATGGCTGCAGACGGCGGCTCTGACGACACTGCCGTGTCGAGGCTTTCACTTTGCAAACGAGGACTCGGCCGGGATTGCAGCCGAAGGATGCTTTGACTCCATGTGCTGTACTAAAATTTTGTAACCTGGCATGGCGATCTGAGGGGCGTGGGGGAGAGAGATGTGGGGGAAGGGGTCGATGGACGTGAGTCGAAGGACCGGACAGTGTTCGAGGCTTGTGTCGCGCTGTGTCGATTCTATCATGGAATGTTCAAGCGAGTACCGCCAATTTCGTTGGCCAGTCTCGCACGGTGTGGGGTTCAGAACGATAACGGCCATCCACTCAAGACAAGATCGTACCTTGCATGAGGGGCAGATGATCTTGAGGCCCTCGGCGCGGGCCTTGAGCTGGCTTTCGCCACCCTTCATAGCCTCGGCCTTCTTCTGGGCCTTTTGTCTAAACCACATCCGTCGGGATCGGCGGGTGCGTTCGGGTTTGAGCCCGAGCAACGGGGATGATGATCATTGTGGTGACGGGCCAGTGTTCAGTTCAGTTCCCCGCGATTCAAATGCCCGAGATTCCATAAGGATACAAGGGGTCCGTTTGATATGTGGGTGGGATTGGGGCGGGGAGGGTGTCGCGGGAACAGCGGCGCATCGTTTGCGCCAGGTCGGCAAACGGCAGCCAGCAGAGAGAAGAGAGTCGGACGGGTTAGCGACCAGAGTGGAAGTGCAAGACCTTGGTAGCGCTTTGCGATGCAGCACGAGACGGCTAGCCAACTGCCGCCAATGCAACGAGACATCGGTGTGGCGTGCACGGGACAAAGCACTCTCTAGAACATGGTCAAGCAGCTGCAGAGTCATGGAGGGCTGCTCAGCTCAGGCCAGCCCAGAGGTTTGCTGTTGGATTGTCGACCGCACCTGGCTTGTTCCTTGGCAGCACCGCGGACCATGATGCGACTGGACCGGCCACGACAGGCGGCGAGAGTTGGAGCGGGACGGCGTCAGTTCGGCGTGGGGAGCAGCGGATACGCTCCGTCCAACGAAAGCGGCGCCCTACCTTTGCTATCGAGGCAGCAATCACTCCCAAACGGACGGCTGGGTGCTCTGAAGCGGATGCAGGCGAAAGCGGCCAACGGGCAAGCCAGAGCCAACCACTGCCGACCACTGGCGAGCACAGGCAGCCAATCAGCCGGCTGCGGCTGGGAAAAAAAGCCGCAGAGCCCTTGCCCTGGGGGTGCGTCCAGCCCCAGCCCCAGCCCCAGCCCTAGTACTCCCGGCTGCCCAAGCGCGCGGCTCGAAAAACAGCAAAACGCAACCCCGGCCTGGCCATCTCACTCTGCATCTCCTCTGGCCTTGGGACCTTCCTGCCGTCAGCGCCGCCTCAGTCTGCCCCTCCCCCGCCGGAACTGCCCGCCGACCCCTTCTCCATCCACTCCCATATACCGACATGTCCTCTCTGCCCAGTGAAGAAATCCTGGCCCGAAAGGTTCCGCATCGACATCCACCCATCCACCCATCCACCCATCCACCCATCCAACCATCTATCGTGCATGCTGGCGACGAGAGTCATATTCGATCCTGCCCAGAGAGCTCTTTCGTGCAACATGCCTCGGGCTGGCTGCGACCAATGTTTCTCGCCATGGCCGCTGTGCTAACCAGCTTAAATCTCTCTTTGATCTCTTTGGGCGGCGGCGTCGATCGTTATGAATCCGCGCTCGTCGATTGTTCCGGACCAACGGGAAACGCCATCGGATTGCATGCGACATGCGGCTGGATCTGATCTTGGACGGGGCACGGATCGAACACTACTCGGATGAAACTGGCTGCTGAAAATCTCGATTAAATACCAAACTGTGGATTTGCTGGCACACCACCCTGGCTCAACGCTCTGGCCCACCACTCTGCACCTCAACATGGCAACACAATCATCGGCTGATGTGAACTCTTGGTCTGGGCACTCGCCTTTCTCGACGGGCGATATCGACGGCCATTCGATGATGACTCGCACTGTAAACCGACGATCTGTCGGCTGGTTCGGCAATCCAGTGGGATCGATGCCTGGCCAACTATGGCCAGAAGGCCGCCATTGGACTCGCCGTCGGCATTGGCCTGTCCTTCCTGTTCTTCAAAAGTACGGACAGTCTTCGAACTACCGCTGCTGTATCTCAGTGTTCATCGTTGCTGTATCCCAGTGTTCATCGTTGCTGGATACGAGGTGCTCGTCTCTTAGGTAGGCACTGATCCCAGTATCTGTCCCCATGATTCCTCCCATACAGGACGAGCCTGGCCCTTGGGCTTGGGTGTCGGTGCAGGACTGGGTAAGTGACTGGCTGACAGGATGGCCGCTGTCCTGATCGACTGCAGGCTCTTGTCACTGGCTGGTTTAGTTTGGTTTGATATGATGTGATGACGAATAGACTAACGAGTTGGCTGGACCCGCGATCTGATCTACAGGCATTGCTCACTCCGAGTGTTCAAGGTGGGTGAATGCTTCAGCGGATCGGATGCGATGTTAACCGATGCCTATCCCAGCACCGCTTGTGTGATCTCCACCAGCTCTGACGCTATCCAATCTTGCCTCTCTGTGGCTCCCTTGGTGACCTCTGTCGGCTGCTGATTTCGGCGGGGTGTGATGTGCAACTTTCTATGGCCTCTGGGCCTTCACTGCATCATCAACTACGTGCGATCGCAGAGCCTTCAACCCGGATCTCCAGATCGGACAGACCTGGAAGAAAGCCTAGATCGGCCCAGCAAGCCTGTCCTTGTTGCGTCCCGCACACCGATATCGACACAATACACTGCCGTACCAACTTTGCAGCACACGGTCCGATATGCGAGCGAGGCCATGTGCACATGTCGATTGTGCAGGTCGATGTATCCATGTCTACCAGCCCGCCTATCGATTGTGGCATTGACGGATCGCGGTGCAGAAAGTGCCCCGATGCCGTCGCTATACCTGCAACCTGGTCGATGGTCTTTGCTTTGGCTTGGCAGGAGCTGTGACTGAACATGGGGCTCGGCTGGATCTGGCTCCATTCGGGTCGCGAGAGCCCACAGGCAGCGGCGATAAGCCTGTTGGCCCCAGGATGCGAGCGGGGAAGGGCGGGACATGCCGCCACGGCAGATTGGATGACTCCAGGCGACCAGCGGAGAGCGGGCTTGGGTGTTGGCGGGAGACTGTGGCAATGCTGTCGGAATATCCGGGAGAGAAGACCAGGGAGGGACCTCTGGCTGACAGTCCTGCCGCTGCAGACAGCAAGGATTCCGTGCGGCCCTTCGGCGTGGGAATCGGGGGTGGGTCGTTGGCTGGCCGAGATGGCAGTCTGGGATGGCTGGTGGTTGGCTGAGACGGTTGGCTCGTGGGCTGACGATTTGGCGAACGACATGCAACGCCGGTATTGGCGCTATCGACACTGTCGACGCTATTGGCATCGACACCGTCGATACCGTCCCATCGCAACCACCGTCGACGCACACCCCGGCACATCGTCGACCGACTCCCCTCGTCGACACCCGTCCTCGGCTTCGGGCGGATCGCTGCGGTCCAGGCGGGTTGTGGCTTTGGGCCTTGTCCCGCGGGGCGCCGTCGCTGGCTCACGATGGCTCATCGGGCCCAACGCCCGCTTCCGCCTGGCCCATCGCCAACTCGATTTCCTCGATTTCCACCGGGCTTCGGCTCGCCCTCCCGCCTGGCCAGCCTGTTGCCGATCTCGAATCTGCGTCTGCTGGGGCACCGGCTTGGTTGTTGCTCAGCGTTGCTCAGCGTTGCGTCGGCATCCCGGCACTGTCCGATATCGATCCAAGTTATCTCGGCCCACAGCCCAGCCATCCACAGCACCAAGACCGCTTTGCCGCATCCTGCACATTCCACCGACGGCTCTACCCGCACTCTGGCTCGCCTCGACCGCACCCTGCTCAATCACGGAACGTGCCGCAGAGAAACCCTGCAGGAAACAAACCCTTCGGTGCCTCCTGCCTCCCCTGATCGCTCGCTCGCTCTGGTTCAGTTACTGTGGTCGGTAGTATCCATCGTACGCCCTGTTTCTGCTCCAGCCCTGCTTGCCTTTCACTTCGCCGCGGTAATCCGGATTCCACCGGCCATCTCGGGATCGCAGCACTTCCGGCCGACCGTACATATTTGCTCCACCGCCATCGACGGCCACCGGCAACAACCACCAGCTCGAACCCGCTCTACCGCCGTATCTGCAACAGGCAGCGACATCGCTCATCTCTCGGATCATCCCCGACATTGCTTTCGTTGTAGGCATCCGCCATTTCCGTACACCCATTTTCCTTGCCGCTCTTGCTCCCGCTCCTCGCTGTGCGGTCGCAGCGATCCGTTGCCCCGCCGCCTCTGGCACTCTTCTGTCGTGCTTTTGCCTGCAACGCGGCCAATGCCCACTCGTTCGCCTGCCTCAACTCCTCTCTCCTTGCCCTCATTCCTCTCCAGACTCTGGCACGATTCCCGTTCTAGCGACAGAGCCATGCCCGATGGAAAGCCCCCGCAATGGAAGGCCAAGATCCAGCTCCAGCGACTGGACGACTACAACCATCTGCTGACGAGCTTGAGCAGGTAATGCCTCCAAGATCGCAATGCCCGTGGGTTGGTTGGTGTCGAGAGGCATGGGATTGATGCAGTCCCTGCAAGTCAGCCGATCGAAGGCTGGCAGGCAGTGTCCCGCCGTCCCTGCTGGGTCCTCTTCCATCCTCGTGCCGCATCCATCGGTGCAAGGCGGGTCCATATTGTGGGCCGTTTTGCAGCGGCTGTCCGGCCAGAGCAACAGCCTCCCCGAACACAGCGCATCCCAAGGGCCACGATCTGGATATTGCCGTCGATTCGGCTTATCGCGGCTTGCTCGTTGCCGATACCTTTGCTGCCACTACTTTTGCGGGCTTGCCTTGCATTTCGCTGTGCCGCTTGGCTGCATTGGCTAAGCGCCGCATTTGGCCCAAGCCAGCCCCGGAGGGCGGCCTCGTCACTGGAAGAGTTCCAGAGGCAAGGCCCTGCCGCTCGATGCGTTTGGAGCATGGCGGTTCCTCGGCTTGGGCCTCCAAATACGCTGTCGAGTGAACCGCCAGCCGGCCCTTCGATCGCACCTGACGCTCTCGATATTCGACCAACTCTGTCGACTCTCCAGCCTCAGTGATAGGCCGATAGGGAGGGAGGAAGAACGAGCGACAGAGAGAGCGATAGAGCGGTTCACTCGTCTGGTCGCTTGATTGCACTGTACTAACTCTCTCCCTTGCCGGTGATCGCCGCTGTCCCTCAGGAACTACAAGCTGCTCAAGTTCACTTCGCTGATAGACTGCGTTTTGGACAGCTCCCAGCATGAGCTCTGGGCCCAAGGACTCACGCTGCTGATTCGGTACAGCTCACAGTCTGGCGGGTCCACGAGCTCGAGTCTTGGCCAGGTATGATGCAGGCCTGCTCTGCTGCCAACGATATACGCTCTCGAGGCCTCTTCTGGGCCAGGAGGTGGCCCTCGGCATCGATCGCTGCCCATCCTCGACCGCTCATCGGTTTCGGGTTTCCGCGTCCACAGACTTGTACCATCGCATTCAAGGAAACCATCTTCCATGACGTTGATCCCGAACGACCCTATTTCGAAGTGAGCGAGAAGGAAGAGCGGACCGAGATCGATGAGGAGATCTGGATGATTCTGAAGGGGAAACCGATATCGCCCAACACAAAAAGGTGAGAAGAAGCGTCCGTCGACCGATGATCGTGCGGTCGCCCAGCTGCCCGCATTCAACGGACCGAGCGTGCAAGCTCTCGACAGCACTATCCACCGCTCCCGTCTGACTGCCTCGCTGTTCTTGCTGCCCGCAGCCACATTCTACAACACGTAGCCAGCAAATATCCAAACCAGTGCATTCAGTGCATCGGTAAGTTCGAGTCTGGCCCGTCCTGGAGACTCGGCAGTGCTTCCACGCAACATGGCCTCTCGGTCCCCGACATGCGGTGCAGACCCCGATTGCGTTTCGTCAGCTAAGAGTCCGAGTCGGGCCACCTCTCGCTCTCTGTGCTTCTCCCCCCGGATGACAATCTGACTGAGCTCGGCGCTGGCTCCGATTCGTATTTGGCGGGAAATCCGCCCCTCGACTCAACCTCGGCATCTGACTCTACCGCTCTTGCCGTCCAGGGAGCTATCGGAATATCTGCCACTACTTTGAGATGGCCAGCAACATTGTTCTGGAGGTCGATCGAACCACGTTTAGCTTTGGAGAGGCGTTCTTTTGCCGCTTCTCGCTCGAAGAGGAGATCATCCAGACTATGTAGCGTATCGCCCACGCAAGGGCTGTGTCTGTCCAGGCGGACTTTTGACGAGTACCGAATTCCGCCGCCAGCCCACTTACCACCTCGTCTTTCGACTCCGTGTTCCTGCCGCCTCTTCCTCCCATCATTCTGCGTCGGCGCCATTCTCCTTCGTCTGTGGTCCACCCCCGCTGGACTCGCGAGAGCTAACCCGTAGTGACCAACCCGACGACTCTCGACTCCTTCCCATGTTTACAGCCTGCAGTATCTTCAGAACGAGCACATCATGTACGAGATCAATATGTCGTCCAAGACAGCCCTCTTCTTTGACAGGCTGTACGAGGCAGATAGGTAAGCCACCAATCGACGGCATTCGTTCGGTCTGTTCGTGCTCGCGTTGTCCCGGGAGCCTGGAACCAGAAGGCGCCCTCGAGCTCATCAGACCAGGACTTGCCGAACTTCTCGTGCCGTCGCTAGCGTGGCCGACGTGGATAAAGTGTGTACAGCGGCAATGGTGCTCGAGGCTGACCCGATGGCTTTCAATGCGGCTGACTCGTGCGCTGCTCCGTCTCAGGGCCTCGTCGTCCCGCGCCAACAACACAGCATTACTACCGCCCGAGGCCAACGCGGGCTACGACAACTCCATGACGCGGGCAAACCATTCGGCTTCTGCATTCAGCGCCGCATCTGTAGGCTCGCACGGGCGGTCCTATTCGCATGCCGATCTGACAAGTCGGCTCCTGGAATCCTCCGGCACATCGTCCTATCCTGCTGTCCTGGCACCCAATTCCCACCACAACCTCGATCACACCAACGGTCACCGCGAAAGCGGCAAGCTCAACACGAGTGCTCACAGCGCCCAGCCAGCCACAAGCGCATTCCTGGAAAGCAGCAGCAGCGCCTGGGCGCGCCACTCCGAAACACGTCCCGAGTTTGAGAGCCGATCGACTTTTCAGTCGCCCGAGTTTTTGGCAAAGTCAGGGACAAATTTCAACACCTCGATTGTATCGAGTCGCACAGAATTTATCGCCATAGACCATCCCGTCCGATCCACACTTGCGCAGGGCTCCGAGTCCGGAAGCATCGTTACCCCGCGCTCCTACTATGTCCGCAGCGACTCGGCTCGCTCTCGGTCACCGCCCGTGTCATCCTATCCGCATTCCCAGTCCCACGATGCCCCGCTACCGCCCACACGGCCAAGCCATCATTCGTACCTGCCGCCGTCCTCCAGATCGGCAGTTGCACCCGAGCCAAACGGACATCTGCCCACGTACCATCCGCCGGTATCCTCAGACAATCCCCCCGTGGCTCTCACAGGACAGGGATGGGTCGATCGAAGCGTCCCACCCTCATCCAAGTCATCGTATCACCTAGATTCGGCAACGCATCACTCGCATTTCGTCGGACCGAGCCGAGAGCCATTTACCGGGCGAGGGCCACTCTATCCGCCATCATCATCCGCAGCCCCGATGCGGATATCGAGTATCGCCTCGCATGACTCTACGACACCGCCGCTCCATCCGTCGATGGCCATCAAGGATAGAGCTGAGGGGTGGGAGCGGCTACCCCCGACCTGGGACTCGAGCCACGTCAGCCGCCCTCCAATTCCATCCTATTCCACCAATCACACCCACGCCGTCAGCGGCGACGACCCTCGCATGGATGCCTCGGGCGATCGGGCGTCCAGCGTCTTGGCGACCGACCACTCGGTGGAGCGCAACGACCACCCAGATCTACACGGCGTTGCATCTCCGCTCTCGATCAAGTCCAACGGATCGGCACACGACAGCCATGCGGATGAGCACCAGTCGAGCCACGCTGCGGCAGCGTCGTTCGAGGAGGAGCAGAAACGCAAGAGCCGCGATGCAAGCGCGCGTTACCGCAAGCGAAAGAATCAGGTACAGGATCCGGTGCCTGCATACAGTCGGTCGTCCACATGCACTTGACCGTTCACATACACTCGGCCATCCTGTGTACTTGCGCACGCACGCACGCCCACCGAAACGATCGGCCCATTCGTCTCTCCCGACTTGTCTGGCTTTGCATAACCAATAACCTCCTCCTTCCATGTCCAAATACACTGTCCACCCGAAAGGAATTTGAGGACCAGAAGAAGACCATTTCCAAATTGAAAGCTATGGTCCAGTCGCTCGAGACCGAAAACACGGTCCTCAAACGACACATCAAGGCGCTCATGAGTAACAAAGACCAGAGCAAGGCACCCGCCGAGCCGACCGGCTCGAAGGACTCAGCCCGTCCGCCCAGTGATCCTGCCTAGAATGTTCGATCTGGTGCACTGCGACCGATCTGCAATCTTGTCAACTCGCGAATGCCCGTATCAGCTCCAACAGGCCGCACGAGGGCTTTGGCTGGTTGCGGCGGCGACGGCAGCCAGGGTTCCAGCCCTGTCACCCGCTCTGCTTCGTTGAGATCCCACTTGGCGGTGTGCTGCCTCCGCCTCTGATACTGTCCCGTCCTTCCTAGTCGCTCTAATCCCTCGATTGGAGTGAATGTCCCTGCAAATCGGAGGGTGCCTCTGCTTCCCTTCCCTTCCCTTCCCTTCCCTTCCCTTCCCTTCCCTTCCCTTCCCTTCCCTTCCCTTCCTCCCTTCCCTTCCCTTCCCTTCCTTCCCTTCCCTTCCTTCCCTTCCCTTCCCTTCCCTTCCCCTTCCCTTCCCTTCCCTTCCCTTCCCTTCCCTTCCTTCCCTTCCCTTCCCTTCCCTTCCCTTCCCTTCCCTTCCCTTCCCTTCCCTTCCCTTCCCTTCCCTTCCCTTCCCTTCCCTTCCCTTCCCTTCCCTTCCTTCCCTTCCCTTCCCTTCCCTTCCCTTCCCTTCCCTTCCCTTCCCTTCCCTTCCCTTCCCTTCCCTTCCCTTCCCTTCCCTTCCCTTCCCTTCCCATTCCTCACTCTCCACGTTCTATCTGCCCACACCAACCTTCTACGCCATTTTTGTATCATCATTGCCGATAACGCCCCACCCCCAAGTACACATTGGCCGAATCAATAGCCAACCGCATCGAGGCCTGGAATCGTCATACCGGCCAGCCGATCACCCCAAACCCACCAGCCAGCCAGTCGACACTTGTCACCTCACAGTAGCAGTGGGAAGGGAGGGATCAATCCAGAGCTTCCAGTACATGCCAGTGCTTGCACCGCGAACCAGGATACCCTTGTCTCGAGAGCATTCCTGGTTGCTTTTGTATCATGGGACACTGTAATGCCAACGACCCATCATCATCTATCTGATCGTCGCTGCTTTCGCACTTTCGCTCGTTCGTGTCGCAAGCCTTGTATTGGAAACAGCGCATTCCATCATCAGTCAACGAAGGCAAGTCGACAGGGTGTACAAAGGGTATCCATTTGGAAACAGAGATCAATCTAAAGGGCGAGTGGAGGGCCGTGCATACGCTGAGCCACTGCACACCGGGATATTCCAGCGCTGATGCTGGCTGGGCTGGTTGAAGACAAAAGGGCACAGACAAACACGACGGCACAACGGAATGCCAATTGATAGAAACAGTGCCGTCATAAATAGGGAGACCAGCGGGGGGGGGCCGTTCTTCATGGCCAATCTGCTCAGAACGACGACGACAGAAACTGCAACGACTTCGGGATTGGATATGGACCCAAGGCGGTGGTGCCACGACAGGCAAAGCACAGATTCGGCCTGGCAGGAGATATCCTTAGTCCACTGTCGTCATCGCCGATGGCATCCTCGCCCATGAGGTCGCTGAGCCCCCTGCCGCTGTCGGAGAGCGAGTCGAGGTCGCTGTCGTCGCTGTGGTCCGGCTCACGCGCAAGGGGGCTTTCGTCCACGGGCTGCTGTCCCATCGAGTCAAGTCGTTCGTCCAGCTCGCGGTCGGCCTTTTGGACCTTCAGGGCTTCGACCGCATCAGGCCCGCTGCCAAAGACAAAGCTGGGATGCTTGTGGGCGTACGGGGACGGCCGCGGGGACGCAAAGGACGACTGCCGATTGACCAGGATGCTCCTCCGCATATTCAGATGCGGGTTGAGCCGGGCAAGCGTGGATACGGGGGGATTCAGTGAGTTCAAGGATTGGGGCCGGCTCAGGTACGCCGTGCGCGGAACCAGGGTGCCGGCAGCGAGTTCGGACGACGACAACGATGACGACGACGGCGATGACGGCGATGACGGCGATGATGACGATGACGATTCCAAGGTATCGTCGCTGCGGACGGCCTGAGCTCGAGGCTTGATAAACAGCAGCCAGTAGCGCTCCAGAAACCGCTCCTGCAGTCGATTGCGAATAAACTCCTCCGAGGGAAGTGACGAGAATGGATCGATGAGCCAGTCCCGAGTTGACGCCGATCGGAACTGCAGCGACTGGGGACGGATCTGGCGCAGGCGGGCCAGGGCCTCGGATGCGGTGCACTGGTACTTTTCCATAAGATAGACGGCCAGGAAGAGGCCGGTGCGGCCAACACCGGCCTGGCAGTGGACGGCGACCTTTTGGCCGCGGCTGATGGCCAGCCGGGTATGCTTGACGAACTGCTGCAGTTGCTCCCACTTGGGAATGGCGCCGTCCTCGACAGGGACAAAGAGCACTCGTATGCTTGTGTCGTGATGGAGGTTCTCGAACAGATCGAGGTCGACGGGGCCGTCCTTGAAATAGCCTGTGTTGCGCGGCGATGGAGCGATGGAACGATGGAACGATGGGACGATAGTGAGATGACGAGGCGGCGGTATGGCGGGATCGATGGCACCGGGGCAGGGTGGCTAACGTCTTTGGGCCGTCGAAAGCGCCCAGCCGCAAGGATATCGGATTCCCGCGGGCCAAGGAATGGACCAAGCCAAACCACGAGCAATCACCATGGCGATCGAGCAGTGCAAGAGACAGCACCTGGCGAGACCTACACTGTGTGCACTCAATCATTTGGTGGCTTTTCTTTGGGAGAACGGGCGACTCGGTCAGGTTGACAACCAAGCCGACTCCGTGGTCGGCGAGGGCGGCCCAGTGAAAGGCTCGGTTCGGGATGCTCATGCCGGCAACCCAGCCGTCGTCGATCCACGAGAAATGAGCGGGCAGCCGGGGATCGGCGGGATAGTAGTCGAGGCTCGAAAGCGAACCCGGGGCCATGGTCGAAGGCATGGACGAGGGCTGAGGGGCCGATGTGGACAGGAAGAGAGGAGCGGCCAGCGCCAACGAATCTTGCTGCAGCTTTGCCTGGCGAGGCAGAGCCGGGAAGCGCTGCTGGCGGTCGCCGGCATGTGCAGAGATGGGAGTCGGCACCGGTGGCTGCTCGGAGAAAGCGACTTGATGCACAGGCGAGGCGGCGGCCATCGTGTTTGTTTGGCGAGGAGGAGTTGGGCGACGGAGTTGCGGGATTGGGAGCAGGGAGTAGCAGGGGCAGCAGCAGCAGCAAGAGCAGAAGCGGATTGCCGAGAGACGACAACGACGACAACGACGACAACGACGACAACGACCACGGGGAGGAGAGCCGCGAACGAGTGCCAGGAAAAGGCAAAGACCGAGGGGGTCCTACGATGGGCCGGGTTTTTATAGCCCGCATGCGCTGACGCACATCGGCGACGACTCACATCGCCGGACGATCGCTGAGCAACCAGCAAGGCGATGGGCACCTCGGCAGCAAGGGACCGGGCGGGTCAGGCGAGCCTGTGCTGCACTGCCGATGGTCTCGTGCACGGCGACGGCCTTTGCTGGCCGACTCGGCCGTGCTGCGTGGCGCCCAGAGCCGAGTCGCTGTGCGCTGCTGGCCAGGGCCCACCGAGGACAGACGCGCCCTGTGTCGCTCACACGGGCGGTCATGCTGGCGGTCAGCTGGGACTGGGTTGCGACCAGGGAGGAGGCTCGGCCAGGGTGATGATGCTCACGGGGTGGGCGCGCATGATCGGTGGAGAGAACAGCCGGGCAGGCGGATAGATGGGTGGATGGAATGGCCCGATGATGGATGATGGACGCGGGGTGCAATGCGAGCCAGGCACGGGCCTGGACGAACGCAGGATGCTATTCCAAAACACAACTGCAGGCCCGCTGAGTGTCTGGGCTCGGTCTGCGCAAGTCTTGCCCATCGCATCACGATGTCTTGCGCACGCAGTGGGCTGGAAAGAAGCCAGCCGTCTTGGAGTTCACTGTTGGGATGGAAGCATCGTCAGCAAGTCTCTATGCCCATTCCTGCATCCATCCAAAGTCTCTCAATCAAGCACCAGTGGCGACCTACAGTTGAGTCCATAGAAGAGTGCCCTGCCTCCCGTCGCGGATCCAGAGTCCTGCTGGATGCGCACGGCCTCGCCCTTGTGGAGATGGATATGGAAGCGCTCGTCGACGTCGTCGCCGGAGGGGTGGTACTCTTGGATGACCCGGTACAGCGCCGATGATGTCTGCGACAGCCCCGAGAGACCTGCACACAGCTGCACGTTTTGGTTCTCAAAGGTGACCTGGCGCGGCAGCGATCCGTACTGGGGTTGTTCCTGCTGCTGCAAGCCTTGTTGGTAGCCAGGCTGGAAGTGGTGATCGAACGAGTGCTGGTCGCATTCTGTCTGGTCGTCGCATTCCGCTTGATCGTCGCATTCCACTTGGTCATCGCATTCCACTTGGTCATCGCATTCCGCTTGATCGTCGCATTCCTCTGCCTCATATTCATGGTACGGGCCCATGTCCAGTGCAGGCCCACGATCAGGCACCGGGTCCGGATCGGGCTCGCGGCAGTCTCCTCTTCTCTCGATTGTGTCGTGCAGGAAGGCCGGGAGGGCCGGAAGCGGGCGGCTCGGTGGAGGCGTGCGATAGGCATACGACTTGTTTGAATTCAGGGTGACTGCCGGCGACCGCAGGGCCTCGAGCGCATACTTTCGGCTGGCCGAGCGGGGCTCGATCGTTGGCCCCAATGGCTGCCCAGTAGCCGGGGAGAAAGTGTCATGGAATGGGTTCGACGCAAAGCTGCGGGCTGGCGGGCGGATCGGGGTGGAAAGCCCATGGAAGGGCAGCTGAGTGGTGGAATATGCGCTCTGGGACGGACAGGCTTCCCAGGTCCCGATCGGCTTGATGATGATGGAGTGGTGACTGGCGACCGGAGACAGCGGAATCGAGTATGGAATCGAGTGTGGAATAGAGTGCGAGATCGAGTGTGGAATCGAGTGCGAGATCGAAAGCCTCCCCGGAACAGCCCAGGCTTGTGCCAGAGGAGGCTCCTTTGCTGCAGCCGGGAGCCCGCCCAGCTCGGACGAGCTGCTCTTGATGGAAGCCGCCCGGGCCCAATAGCGATCCCACAGTAGTTTGAATATCCAGACCACCAGAGCCAGCAGGAGCAAGCCAAGGACCGGAATGACGATGAGCGGCCAGATCCTGAGCATCGAGGCAGTGAATAATGACGATCTCTGGATCGCCAGGGAGATGCTTGCGGGAGCGGTGCGAGCTGGGCCGATCAGATGCTATGTATCGACCAACGACAGAAAGGTTGAGTGCAGTATGCCCCGTCGAGGACCAGCGGATATTGGCGATCTTGGGAATTGCGTTGCTGGAGAGCGGTGGATTTGAGAGAGCAGAGGCGCACCAATCGATCGTATGCCAACGCAAGGATGCGTAGGATGCAATCGCCGCAAGAGAAGGTGGCGACGGCAATGGATATCCGCTCCACGCAAATGCCCAAGAGACAGCCATGCCCCGACTGGCGGTGGAGGGAGAAGTAACCGGATCCCTTGCTTGCCGCTCCGCAACTCAGACCGTGGGAGAAAGCCGCAGCCCAGTCCCGCAGAACCAGCATCGGCACATCTGTGCATCAGTGCATCGGTGCATCAGTGTATCGGTGCGGCATGGCTCGTCCTCCCCATCAGTGATGCAACCGAGGATCTCTTGCTGATGCGCTCCCTCTAAGACCTTCGAGCCGAGATCAGCCCGCCGAAGGTCGCCGAGCAGCGCCGCTCTTTGGAGACACGCGCGGCCGCGAAAGAGAAAAATGCTCCGCTCCAATCCAACTCCAGGACATGACCTGCCCATCGGATTCGGGCCGCTGAATACAGAGGCTGCGGGCACCGCAGCTGACCTCGAGATATGACCACGGGCTGGTGCGCGCTCGGTTCGTATGAGCTGCATCCGTGCGCTCATTCGATCGCCGTTCACGAGCGACGATCGCCCGACATGCCAAGATCATGTTCCCGGCGGCACTGGAATGAAGAGAGTGGATGTATTCATGATCCCAAAACAGAGTGGCTATCGACACCAAAAACGGCACTTGTTGCATCCAGGCGAACAGCACATCAATGCTGCCGCTGCAATGCGCCGCCTCAATAGTCTCGAGGAGGACATCCGAGCCCGATTCCGCGGCACACAATCTCGACCCGACCGTCGTCCAGGGCGGAAGTCTCAAAGCGGGCCTGTCGGTGTGGATGTGTGTGTGTGTGGGGAGTGGACGAAGTGGACCATCGGATCGAGGCATATCGGCGTTACATAGGCGTCGCAGCTTGAAATTCACCAATGGAGCTGCAAATGAGGCTGCCGAATGTGCCGTTGCGGTCGCATGCGGGGGGTGTCTCCCTGGTGAGGCAACTTTACCTCGGAGAGGTCACTCATCACTTTGATGGCGGTCTCGGTATGGCTTGTCAGCGGGCCTGTGACGACATGCGATGTGCCGGCAGCCAGCGCCATGAAGATGATGATTTGGTCCTGGACGTGCCTGTGTCGTGGGGAGAGGCGGCATCTGAGCCGCGATACTTGCGACGATCGTCTTGGCTGATGCGAGCCTGGCTCACACGGATTTGACTGCTCTGTCCAACTTACTCATCAACGCATCCGCCAAACTCGAGCTGCTTGATCAGGCTCTCGGCCACCATCACGCCACTGCGCTTGGGCTTGGTCCCTTCAATAATCGGCGAGAGAGATGTGAGACGTGTTCCTCCGAGAGACTGCATACCTTGCACATGTCGATCAGTCACCTCCCGACGCCCTCATCAATGTGCCCATCAATTCAAAAGTGTCACCGATGCTACGTACGTTTTTCACCCAGGGTCGACGAGCCCAGGATGCATCCTGTGTCAGTTACGGCCCAAAGACTAGAGCGAGAGGGCGTGTGCGAGGATGAAGATGGGTATTGCAATGAGCGCCAAGCCCTGTGCAATTACCATTCGGCCTCCAGCAAGCAGCACCTCTTTGCAGCCACACACACATCCAATGCACTGAGCCGATACTTGCATGGCGCCACTGGCATTTCCGCCCCTGCGAGCGGTCGTGTCTTGGGTCAGCTCGATGTTCAGCACCACCTTGTCGGATAGATACGGCTGCAGTACGCTCAGGATGCCACTTCGGATGTCCTTGGCGATCTGCATGGGCAGCACGCCAGCGACAAAGACCCGTCTGAGTCGGGAGGTGGATAGTCAGCAAGTGTAGGCGTTGGGGATGAGTGCTGGTCGACGATCGATCCCAGATCGATGAGCTCCGTGGCACACCAACCCTGTCAGCTGCCAAGTCTCACCCATCAAGCAATATGGGTTGCGGTGACCTTACCCATGCACACGCACGACTTTGCCTCGGTCGGTGAGAACCATCGGAGTCAGTCCCTTGTTGCCGACGGGATGCACTTTCAGGTTGACTTGTCCACCGCCAACGGGCATGTATCCTCGAGACAGCACGGAGATGCTTGCTGTGAAGCCAAAATGCTTGGTGACCACGGGCAGGAATACCTTTGCATGTCAGATGTCCGCGTCGGCAGGAAAGAGAGGGTTGGATCAAGAGTGAGGACGGGATGGCAGAAATCAGCTGGCTACATGGTGTGAGGGATCAGAGTGAAGAGACACTGATGGCAACATGCAACACGATTGGCCATGCCCACAGGATTCCTGCACAGTACCGCCCTGTTGCTCGGCTGTGCATACCGTCTCGAACTCGTCAATCTGCGGCGCCAGAGCTGTCAATGCCAAATATTAGGGTGAGCCAGGGCCTATACTCTATGTTGGCTACCCCGTCCTTTGGTCAAGATCGCTTGTCCATTCACTGCTCAATGCAACTCGGTTGTGTCGGGGCTGCTGGTACTCACGAGCATTCGTTCCACCAGTCATTGAGATGGTGCTTTCCCCACCACCAAAGAGGAGACACGGCAAGGCAATCTGGATCAGGAGACTGATGGAACCGGCTGTTCCGATATCGACGCTGTAGACCTGGACCCCCAATGAATCGAGCGGGTCGATGAGCCGAGCATGAAGGCGTATGAAGCAGTCAGCAGAGTTGAGCGGGGGGTATTCCGGCGGACATAACTCGTTGCTGGGGATATTGACCCCAGCGCATGCTTGGTGACAAGCAGCCTTACCCCAGACTTCAGGCGGGACGGCCGGAAGCTGATTTCCTGGGAATCCACCTGCATAGCCGAGTGTCAGCTCATCAGAGATGTGCGGCCTGCGGGGGGGGGAGCGAGACAGAAACGGCTGCATCCACCCTTCCATTCGCAGACCAGCCTCGTGGATTCAGAACAGACCTTCCCGCCTGTCAGATCGGCCTCGGACAGGTCCCTGAGCATGAGGATTCCTGCCAGGTGTTGGGGCCTTAGTCCTGCCGATCAGATGTGGTCATGGTAGATGGTCCCCAAGCCCAGCACCAAAAAGAAAGATCGCTGTCAACTGATGGAACCCCGGGTCCACAGCACCAGACTCTGATCGCTGCACCCGCCAAGCGAAAGTCGATCGACCGTGCTGATCGTTCTTTGACGCCGCGTACCTGGCTTGCTGCGGTTTGCTCGAATATTTGTGACATGGATGGGCTTTCGAAGCAAGCAGCTAGTTTCCAGCGAGACTCATCAGGACACCGCTCCATCGACACATGCGCTTGCCACGAGGCCCAAATCTGGGCGGCGTCCTTGGATCTCACCTGAGAGCGGTTGTGTATCTCAAAACTGCGAGTCATGTCCAGGAAGGCGTGAGCAATATGGTTCCAAGATCAGTAGAGAGCGTTGGAGCCGGGGCAATGCCATGCGGATGCGGTGAAGGCAAGCCGGGCACGGGTGTCTGCAGTTCGAGGCTTACTTTGACCACCGCCCTCCATCATGCTGCCATCGATTGGAATGGGTTGGGTGTCGCTGTCCTGGAACGCATTCTCGGTCGGGGTGGGGTCGGGATCGGCAACCATTGCTCAGAACACAGGGGGACGGCACGGCTTGGGCTAGCGGACTCGTTGACGAGCGGATGGTGTGGATCCGGTCGATGATCTCGATGGTGCGGGCGCTGTGGAGTCGGTGCCGTGGATGCTGTCGTCCAGATGGATCGATCGATCCAGCCGCGATCATGGAGAGGCTGTGGTCAAGCAACCTGTGGCGCGGCAAAGGCGGCGCG